>NW_027507758.1:124122547-124722547 GCF_037356315.1 Lithobates pipiens
TACACTACACTGACCACTACACTGTCCACTATACTACGCTATACTGTCCACTACGCTATACTGTCCACTACGCTACACTGACCACTATGCTATACTGTCCACTATGCTATACTGTCCACTACGCTACACTGACCACTATGCTATACTGTCCACTGCACTAAACTGACCACTATACTATACTGTCCACTATACTACACTGACCACTATACTATACTGACCACTACACTACACTACACTGACCAGTGACCACTATACTACACTGACCACTACACTATACTGACCACAATACCGACCACTAGACTGTCCTGCCTATATTCTTCCTAAACTGACATATAGACATATACGGTGCCCCCCCCCCCCCCCCCAGTCCATCCATTCCTCACCTTCTTGTTCTGCATCGGTCCAGACTCCGGAGGATAGGTCCTGGAGGCTCACATGTTCCAGTGCTTGTTTCCTGTGTTCCCTGTGCTCCAGCTGCCATGTTCACTGTTTCCCAGCACACTGTGATTGGGCGCCTGGGGGTCATGTGCAGAGGCGGGACTTCAGGAGCAACTGCGATCGTGGACAGGCCAGCCTCACTCCGCAGATGACCCCCATACGCCCAATCACAGGGCGCCGGACAACGGCGCACGGGAGACACAGGAAAATAAAATTAGGAGGCAGCACTGTGACATGAAATTGCGCCCCCCCTAAATGTCGCGCCCGGGGCCACGGCACCCCCCCCCCCCCACGCTAAGCCACTGCATAACATTTACTCAGAAGCCATCTAAGCCAGTTTTTAAAAATCAAAAGCATTCAAAAAAATTAAAAATAAAAAGCATTCAAGAACACCGAACTTGTTTTACCGAAGTGCAGAGGAGGGATTTGGGTTCTTAAAGAACCCAGATTTCTCCGTAAAGAGTACCTGTCACATACCTATTGCTGTCACAAGGATGTTTACATTCCTTGTGACAGCAATAAAAGTGATAAAAAAAAATGAAAGCAAAATAAATAAATAAATATTTAAAGTGCCCCTGTCCTCCTGTGCTCGCACATAAAGGTGAACACACTTGTCGGTCCCACACACACACGCAAGCAGTGATCGTCCCACACATGTGAGGTATCACTGCGAACATCAGTAATTCTATATATGGCACTAATCATGTCTCAGGGTCCAATGAGGAAGCTGCAGCCGTTCATCATGAACAGCTGCAGCTTCCCCATCACACCCTGAGACAAAAATGGTATACTGCGGCTGTGGTGGGACAAATTTAGATGGGGGGGGGAGGTGCCAATTTTAATCTTGCCTAGGGCAGCACAAGCTCGAAAATACACCACTACATGTCCCTCTTCTATCTGCATCATAGCAGTAAACCAACTTTTTGAAAACAGCCTTGCATTTTCATCCTGATTATTGCAAGTGCTGATTTTTAAATATTCATCTACAGTATTTCATATTAAGCTGGGATAAGAAAGGACTTGAGGATGTTCAGCATCATGTAGAGTTTTTCTCCCCAGCTTTACTGTCCTCTTGGATTTCAGTTCTTTTAATTATGTAAATGCACCCCACCAAGAAAAATGCCCACTCCTCCAGACTGACATCCACCCATGAAGACATTATGATATTTGCATAATAAGCTGGCCCACTTCTTGCAGCAGGGCTAAGCACTTTTGAGACGAGTACTGAGAAAAGGTGCTGTGATGTTTTCAAGGAACTATGTAGCGCATCCTGCCAGTACCTCACACCAGCCATGACTTTGATCTTCCTGCATTGCGTAGGGAAGCACAAAGACCCAGTGATAACGTCACTGGGTCTAAATAAAAAAAGTAATGAAAAGGTTTGGCTCTACTCACAGATCCTGGCAATCATCAGTCCAAAAATACAATCTCCAGCAGAGTAGCCCAGTTTCCAGTCCAAGAAGGGGTGGTTCATGAGCAAGCAGCCCCCATCCCTTGAGCACTTGGATCCACCCCCATAGGGAATTCTCTCAGGGTCTCAGCTTATTTACCAGTAACCCAGACACCATCTAGGCACACCTCCCAGGGATTGGCTAGGCCCTATTAAAAATAGCGGCTGGGGATTTGAATTCTCCCGCCCCAAAACTCCAGAAGCTTCTTCTGGAGACAGGGAGAAGCCATAGATCTCCCGGCCTGTGAAACCCTGGACACACTACACCAAACAATTATTGCTTGTGTGATTACATGTGATTACAGCAGAAGCTTAAAACAATACATTTGCCCATTAGCCTAAACTACGAGAGCGCTACACAGATTGTGAAAAAATGGATGTAATGCTCACCTTGAAAGAAGCATTCTTTGAGCTCCATGATAAAGCTTCTGGGGCTTAGGGATCATTTGCACTAGCAGGGATTGCTACCTCTTTGGCTGGATGAGTAGTGGCCAGGGGTGTTCTCATTTTTGTGGTTGCAGCAGGATTTTACCCCCATTCAAATGAATGGGGCCACACTGCAACTGCATGCAATGCACATGGTTGCGTTGTAGTAGACTAACATTTAAAGGTTCAAAACAATTGGTGAGGACACCAGCGCCTCCTTACTGCCTGTCAGATGCTTTCTAAAGAGTGATCTGAGATGTAAACAAGCCCTTGGGGTAGTCAATGATGGGTAAATGTCTGAAAAAATAACAGCCATTCTTTCTTGTATGTTTTGCTATATGTATTAAAGAAGAGCACACAGGATTAACACCTTCTGCCCTCTTCTAGAAAATGTCTGTGTGTAATTTCAAGGGTTGGTTATCAACTCCTATTGGTACCGCTAACTGGCCTGACCCTCTGAAAGCTTTGTTTAGGCTTTCACCTTAGTGGGGGATCGGACCATGCATGGCAAACCAAATAATCACTCTGTAAGCCAGTGGTTCTCAAATAACAGGTCAGGTTTGCAAGATAACTGAAATATATCACAGGTGATATCATTTGCAGTGATTGCAGTATTCTAGTCTGCATCTCCCCAAGGTAATACCTAAAAATCTGGCCTGTTGGTGGGTCCTGAGGACAGGAGTTTAGAACCACTGCTGTAAGCAATGCCAATGTATAAAGAACTGCTGCATAAAAAAATTGTTGTAAAAATGCTTATTTCTGTGTTTGCATATGTCTTGTTATAGATCCATTGCTGAAGAATATAGCCCGTTTACAAATTAACCTGCCAGACTTTCACAAGGGTCCAATATTTGAGAAGCAAAAATACAACGCAACAGTGTTCAACACTTTACCCCGTGGATTCCCAATCATCAAAGTCACAGTATGCAAATCTTTATATTTGATGCTTTGATGCAGAATTGGTAATTCTGTAATATAAAAATGGTACTATACACTGAGACATGTTATTCTTGTATACAAATCCCATTAAAATTAAGTGTCAGTAACAAAGACATTTTGTTAAAAAATGGAAAAATATTTTGCCTATCATCTAGCATAAACGACACCACATCCCTATTGAAAATTATTGAAAAATGAGAGAAACTAAATGGGATTTTTAAGGTGCCAAAACAGTACAAAATTATTTTATAAAATTAAAAAAAAATATTCAAAAAGTAAAAACAAGACATAGAAGGAGTAAATGTTTATAATATGGTACTAATACATGTGCTGACTGATTTCATCTCTACATGTTTCGCCTTGATATTGGCTTCTTCAAGAGATATAATTGATATCAGGCACAATAAGCACTAGGAATAAACAGAGTTTTGATGAAAAACAGAACAATCAACAATTATAACAATTAGAGTACATAAATAGATACAGCTTAAACAAATTGAAAATAGCATTCATCAATTGTAGACAGCACAGCAAACAAGTCACAGATGGTCATAATAGTTACCTGTATATTTGCAACCATTTACACATAAATTGAGACTCCATAATCATGGGGATATCAACAGACGGATCATTTGGTGAAGCCATAGAGGGGGGGTGTATCCAAAGTACAGCTACCGGTAAGTTATCCGAAAACTATGGGGTAAGGTGATGGACAGAATTAGATACTAAGGTAACAATCACCACTAAGATCCAGACAAAAACTGTTTGTATAGAATAGTTTTTACCCTATGATAAAGTATATTTTTCTGTAGTCACAGGTTGAATTGATCACCAACTCCACAGCAGGACTGGATAAAGATGACGAAAAAGATAGGGTGAACTCATTTCTGAATTCTAGTCAAAAAATGACCCCTTAATCATAAACTTAATGGACCTGATTCGCACCAGACGTGACATCATTATGGCAACAGTGTCTACCGGAAGTGACACCCTAAAGATGCTGATTGACCGCAAGTGATGTAAAAACATCAACAAAAACCCGGACGCGTCAGCAACAAATAGGGTAAACACTGCGGAAAAGATGCAGGGACATATATAACATCCCAGCCCAAACTAACCATTGGGCAAGCCGGAAAAAAGACGTTCTAGCCGGGAAGAGAAATGTTAATTCACAAAAATAGGAGGGTCATAAAAGAGGCAACCCAAATTAATGGGACATCGGTCAGCCAGGCGGTAAACGGTGCCACCCTGTGAAATCAATAGGTTAAACCAAGAGCGATGCCCTTGGCATCCCTATGGCCACTGGATCCGACAAATTCCCCACAATGATGAAAAGCAGAATGGTGTTTAAAAATAAACACTCAAAAATTGTCTGTCTAAGATGGGACACACAAATATATGACAAGAACCATCATTTTTAATCATATTCACAAATAGAAAAAAACATCAGTAAATTGACCAGAGACGACCTAGAAATGCTGTGCATATCCGCAATTGGCGTTACAACAATCCATAATAGCCAATTATATAATTGGGAATACATTATACATCAAACCATATAGAGAATGATATGAATTAATCCAGTGTTCTAAGAATTTGAAGAGCATGGCAAAATCTATTTAGAGGAATGGTTTGTAGCTGATGGATTCATTCAAGCCTGGATGGACAGTGGCTGCCAGGGAATGAATCCATCTTGTTTCACGCTGAAGGATATTATACCAATTGCTCTCCAATTTAGCCATAAAGAGGAGAAGCTGATCTTTGGTGCAAGTCCAGATGACAAAAATAAACTGATGCCAAATTAATACATTTTCAAAGAAATCTTGAAATTCATCAGAGGGGAAAATTTCAAGTACAGATTGGTGTACGATGGAGAACAATTAGTGCCCATCGCCACACCCTGTACCTGCAGGTAGTGGGAGTGATCAAATATAAAAATGCTGTTAGTCAGTACAAAAAGAAGCAGGCTGGAGACAAATTCATTATAGGGATTGGCTCTAGGGCCTCGTTCAGATAAAAAACCCTCAACAACCCCAACCCTCAATTGGTGAGGGATGGAGTTGTAAAGAGCCTCAACATTAATGACCACCAACCAAGAACAGTTGGGGACACAAATGCCAACTAGGGATCTGAGAAGATCAGCAGTATCCTGGATACAGGAACTTAAAGATCTAACATGAGGACGTAAATAATCATCCACAAGTTTGCTGGCAGGTTCAGTTAGACAGCTGTTACCTGATACAATTGGACGGCCGGGAGGAAATTTGCCATTTTTGTGTATCTTAGACAACGCATATAATGTGGGAAGTCTTGGGGTATTTACTGTCAGAAATTCTAAAGTCTTCTGATCGAGCAGGCCCTTATTAAAGGCCCGGGTGATCTGAATTCGATATTTTGTTTCAGCATAGTTGAACTGTGCCAAAGGAATAGACCTATTCCAGGAGCGGTTCAACAGGAGATCCATGACCATAGTTTTGCATTGGTAAAGATTCATTACAACTATATTTCCTCCTTTGTCAGAAGGTTTGATAATTATCTGATTGTTTTGTTTCAAGGCGGTTAAAGCCTTCCATTGAGAAGGACTAAGATTGGATTCCTTATTGAACCATTTCCATTTGGTAGTTTCTGAATTTCTTTAGTTACTTGTTGGGTAAAAGCTCAAATATTGGGATTGCCATGAAGTAAGGGAAAAGATCTTGATTTGGGTTTATACTGATAGGGTGGCAGAAAGGTTCTCTCCAACTGGGTGTCTAAAGATGGACTCAAAGTGGGCTCCTCTAGAGGTTCATCAAAAGGATTGCTCTCCTCCCATAATTCCATGAGATCAGACAAAGCCTTGATCTCATTAATTGTTATATTTTTCCAAAAGTCATCTGGGGCAATTCCTGATGGGAGGCCCCCGGGCGTCTTTGTCAAAAATAATTTTAAACATTAATTTTCCAGCAAACAAATTCACATTCTTTATAACCTCTAATACATCAACCTCCTGATCAGGACAAAAAGTCAGGCCCAGGCTAAGAACCTGGGTCTGAGCAAGTGATAAAGAAAATGAGGATAGATTAATTACTTGGACGCAGTTTTGCTTACTATTTTGACAATCGGTGTGTTGAGGAACTTTTTTAGATCGGGAGTGAGTTGAGGTGAAAAAATCAGTGCTGTGCGAAGATCCTCAAGATTGGTGATGACATGTAATGCCGCATACACATGAGCGGACTGTATGGCGTACTTAGTTCGTCATACAATCCGACGGACAGTCCATCGTACTTTCGACTGAACGGACTTGACCACACACGGATGCACAAACAGTCCGTCGAAAGCTTGCGCGATGACGTGTACAGCACGTACGACGGGACTAGAAATAGGAAGTCCAAGACACAGCAAAGCACCCTTCAGCCGTGTAAATCCTTTCTGGGCATGCGCCATTCTTAGTCCGTCGAACTAGCATACTGACGAGCGGATTGTCCGCTGAAACCAAAGTACGACGGACAGAATTTCGAAAAATCCGAAATTCTTAGTACGCCGGACTGCACGCTGAAAAAGTCAGCTGAAGCCCACACACGAGCGGATTGTCCGCTGAAATGTGTTTCGACGGACTAAGTACGCCATACAGTCCGCTCGTGTGTACGCGGCATATGTCCCCTGAGACAGTACTACAAATAGTTTGGCTTACCTTAGATGCAACTAAGGAATTTAAAGTGGAAACAGAAGAAATTGAGTGACCATCACCAGAATAAGCAGACGAAGGTAAAGAATGGGTGTTTTTGCTCTGAGAACGTAGACCGGAACATGAGTGATCTCGAGGTGTGCGTTTGGAGGCTGAGACATTTGTGGTTGGACAATCAGTTTTACATTTCTGTGAACCACTCGTTGAATGTCATGTGGATCCTGCTTGAGAAGAGGACATAGAAGACAAAGATGATTCATTGGAATCAGTGGGATCTTGATTGGAATTATTTGTTTTTTGGGGGAAAGATCTATTCCTCCTTTTTCGATTTTCAGACCAATGATAAGCAGTATTGGTCTCATAGGCCAATCTGTCTCTATAGTATTTTTTATCTTTTTTTTTAATATATCTATAACAAAATTTCAAGATGTTTTTCCAGGGAAGATTTTTTTTTCAGAAAAAGTGACATCAGTTAATAGTCCACAATTCTATAAAGTTTTTCAATGTCATCATTTACAGTATGAATCTCTCTGGAATAACTACAGCAAAGGGATTCCATCATCCTCAGTGAACATAACTGAAGATTTTCTTCTCAAGCCTGTCTGAAGTCAAAATTAATTTCTGTATCCTAAGTCCCCAAATATTTGTTATTCCAGAAAATGCAAGCTTTTTTCCTACAATCTTTTTAAACTGGAGAAGAAACATTCTAATGTCTTACCTCCAAAGGAGTCACCCTGAGCCTGATGAATTTTGTCCATCAAGCCATCAAAAGCCACCCCTCTATATGTAGCCATGATCAAAACAGAGCAATTTGACAGGGATTCGTTTTAAAAAAGTATATATATATATATATATATATATATATATATATATATATATATATACAATTAAAACAATTAGACAAAAATACCAACAGATGAAAGGCTAAATTGTTAAATGGGTGTTTTGGCACCCGATAAATCCAAAGAAGAAAAAATATTTTGCCTATCACCTAGCATAAACGACACCATATCCCTATTGTAAATTATTGAAAAATTAGAGAAACTAAATGGGATTTTTAAGGTGCCAAAACAGTACAACATGATTTTATAAAAGTAAAAAATGTATTCAAAAAGTAAAAACAAGACATAGAAGGCGTAAATGTTGATAATACAGTACTAATACATGCGCTGACTGATTTCATCTCTACATGTTTCGCCTCGATATTGGCTTCTTCAGGAGATATAATTGATATCAGGCACAATAAGCACTAGGAATAAACAGTTTTGTTGAAAAGCAGAACAATCAACAATTATAATAATTACAGTATATAAATAGATACAGCTTAAATAAATTGAAAATAGCATTCATCAATTGAAGACAGCATAGCAAACAAGTCACAGATGGTCAAAATAGTTACCTATATATTCAAAACCATTTACATATAAATTGAGACTCCATAATCATGGGGATATCAACAGATGGTTCATGAGACTCCATGATTATGGAGTCTCAATTTATGTGTAAATGGTTGTGAATATACAGGTAACTATTATGACCATCTGTGACTTGTTTGCTGTACTGTCTTAAATTGATGAATGCTATTTTCAATTTGTTTAACCACTTCAGCCCCGGAAGAATTTACCCCCTTCCTGACCAGAGCACTTTTTGCTATTCGGCACTGCATTGCTTTAACTGACAATTGCGCGTTCGTGCGACATGGCTCCCTAACAAAATTGATGTCCTTTTTTTTCCCCACAACTAGAGCTCTCCTTTGGTGGTATTTGATCACTCCTGTGTTTTTTTTTTTTTTTTTTTGCACTATAAACAAAAAAAGAGTGACAATGTAAAAAATAAAAGGCATTATTTTTTTACATTTTGCTATAATAAACATCCCCCAAAAATATATAAAAAAAATGTTTTTCCTCAGTTTAGGCTGATACGTATTCTTCTACATATTTTTGGTAAAAAAAAATCGCAATAAGCGTTATTGATCGGTTTGCGCAAAAGTTATAGCGTTTACAAAATGGGGGATAGTTTAATGCATTTTTATTCATTTTATTAATTCCTTTTTTTTACTAGTAATGGCAGCGATCAGCGATTTTTATTGTGACTGCGACATTATGATGGACACATCGGACATTTTTGACACATATTTGGGACCATTGTCATTTATACAGCAATCAGTGCTATACAAATGCACTGATTCCTGTGTAAATTACACTGGCAGTGAAGGTGTTATCCACTAGGGGGCAGCGTATGGGTTAAGTGTGCCCTGAAGAGTGTTTCTAATTGTGGGAGGGCGTGGTTACGTGTGACACATCACTGATCTCTGCTCCCGATCACAGGGAGCAGAAATCAGTGACACTGTCACTAGGCAGAATAGGGAGATGCTTGTTTACATTAGCATCTCCCTGTTCTTCCTCTCCGTGAGGCGATCGTGGGTATCCCCATGGTGATCGAGTCCGTGGGACCCGCGACCTGACTCACGGAGCTTGCCGTGGGCGTGCGCTCCCAAAGCACCTCTTAAAGGGCCACGTACAGGTACATTAGTTTGCTTGTACGAGCCCTTCTGTCGACATATATCGGCATGAAGCGGTCAGCAAGCGGTTAAGCTGTATCTATTTATGTACTGTACTGTACTTCCCAATTATATAATTGCCTATTATGGATTGTTGTAACATCAATTGCGGATTTGCACAGCATTTCTAGGTCGTCTCTGGTCAATTTACAGATTTTTCGTGCATTTTTAAATATGATTAAAAATTATGGTTCTTGTCATATATTTGTGTGTCCCATCTTAGGTAGACAATTTTTGAGTGTTTATTTTTAAACACCATTCTGCTTTTGAATCCATCATTGTGGGGAATTTGTCGGATCCGGTGGCCTTAGGGACGCCCAGGGCTTCACTCTTGGTGTAACCTATTGGTTTCACTCGGTGGCACCGCTTACTGCCTGGCTGACCGATGTCCTATTTAGTTAGGTTGCCTCTTTTATGACCCTCCTATTTTTGTAAATTAACATTTCTCTTCCCAGCTAGAACATCTTTTTTCCAGCTTGCCAAATGGTTAGTTTGGGCTGGGATGTTATATATGCCCCTGTGTCTTTTCTGCAGTGTTTATCCTATTTGTTGCTGACACTTTATTCCTAGTGCTTATTGTGCCGGATATCAATTATATCTCCTGAAGAAGCCAATATCAAGGCAAAACATGTAGAGATTAAATCAGTCAGCACATGTATTAGTACTGTATTATCAACATTTACCCCTTCTATGTTTTGTTTTTATTTTTTGAATAATTTTTTTACTTTTATAAAATAATTTTGTTCTGTTTTGGCACCTTAAAAATGTAGTTTCTTTCATTTTTCAAAGACATTTTGTTGTTACAATAAAAGTGTAATTTTTATCACAAAAAATACAAATACATACATACATTTACTAAGTAATATAGCATATCTATATATGACATAGTAACAGTGAATGTGCACTGCTAACAGCTGCAAAATGTTATTTTAAAGGCTAAAGAACCCGGTTTAGGACCAAATGAAATGCTCGTCTATAGTTTTGTGAATCAGTCAGTGGAAGAATTTGCTATTAATAATTACACAGGCCAAATCAGGAGTAACGCTGTGGCTGGAAAAAATGGAACATTTCACATTGAAGTCCAGGCTATGGACCCCAGTGGTCTCTTTAACCAAACCATTGTTCAGGTAAGCCTTGTTTAATTTTGCTGCCATGATAATAATTCTAAATGCATCATAGCTTTTCATTAAAAACAAGTACTAACACACACTTTGGTAAGTCAGTAGGTATGTTTATAACTGTCCTAGATGGTTAATTAATTCTTGTGTTGATATCTCCTACTGTCTACACACCTTTAGCATTAGCACTAGTAACTGAATGTTCATTGAATTAAAACTGAAAAGTATTTTTTCCTGTTTTGTCTTTCAGATAAGAATAGAATCACCATACCTTTCCCGCGATGATGCAGAGATTAAAATTAACCAGACATTACATGAGGTTGAACGTCATATTGGGAAGATTAAAAAGTAAAACTTTAAATGAGCTGAATTGTTCTTTACATTAGTAATAGTAGCAGTAGTAGCAACTAAACCAATTGTAATAATGAGTAGAGTATCACTCTTTATAGCAATTCAAGTTATCATGGCATAGGGCTGTGTTTATCAACTATGGCATCCTGGGGTGACATCTGGGCTCCCCTGGGGTGCCGCTAGCATGTGACCCAGGTTCAATAGATCACAGACTGATGAGAGGTTTTTGTGAAGGGGGGAAGGCACTGCTGTGATGAGAAGACCCTGTCATTGAGTTACTCTGATGTGATGAGGAGCCTCTGACTTGGTACTGGGGTGCCTCAAAATTTTGCATACTTTAAAAGGTGCTACAACTGAAAATAGATTGAGAAACGCTGGCAGGGTGTGCAAACTCCATGTGTCTAGCAGCAATTAGCTGAGGATAAACCTGTTATAGTACTTTAATCATGGATAGCTTCATCTGAAAAGTTTTAATAATTACTGCATGGGTTATAGGTCACCTTCAGGTGATGGACACCTGAAATCCAAGACAGGAAGTCCCCCTCCCTATATAACCCCTGCCACTACAGGGAGTACCTCAGTTTTGTAGCAAAGCAATATACATATATCCCAGAAGAGAGGCGGGACCTCTGTGTCCCGTGATGTACTCTAAGAAGGGGATTTTACAGGTAAGCTGTAAATCCTAATTTCTTAATCGTACATCACGGAACACAGAGCAATAATAATTACTACATTGGATGTCCCAAAGCAATGCCATCTGAGGGGAGGGAGACACAGAACAAAACCGGCTGCCATCAGACGTGAGGATCTATACTGCTGCTTGCAGAACACTGCGCCCGAAGGCGGCATCCTCATGCCCTTTTACATCCACCTGATAGAACCTGGTGAATGTATGGACTGAAGACCAAGTTGCAGCCTTGCAGCTCTGAGTCATGGATGCTTGGTGATGCACTGCCCAGGAAGCACTGACTGCTCTGGTAGAATGCGCTCTAACTTGGAAGGGGGGCGTTTTCCCTTTCAAACCATAAGCCTGGATAATAACCTGCCAAGTCCACTTAGAAATAGAAATAGACTTCAATGCTGCCTGGCCCTTCCTGGGACCTTCTGACAACACAAACAAAACATCAGTTTTACGTATCTGAACTGTCGCTTTCAGATAGATTCTGACTGCCCTCAACACATCAAGTGAGTGAAAAGATTTTTCCTGCGTAGAATTAGGTTCTGGAAAAAAGGAAGGTAGGACAACATCTTGGTTCAGATGAAAACCTGATACTACCTTAGGTAGAAAGGATGTGTGAGGTCGCAACACCACCCTGTCCTTATGAACAATCAAATATGGCTCTTTACAAGAAAAAGCAGCCAGCTCTGATACTCTTCTAGCCGAAGAGCTAGCCACCAAAAAAACTATTTCTTTGTCAAAAGGACCAATGGAATATGATGTATCGGCTCAAAAGGCTGATTTTGTAACACCGATAAAACTAGATTCAAATCCCATGGGCACAGAGGAGATCTAACTGGTGGATTTATAAGCATTACCGGATACGAACGTCACTTCCGGGTTCCTACGCGTTACGTCGTCAAGACTTCAACTGGGATCATCCCAGTTGAAGTCTTGACGACGTAACGCGTAGGAACCCGGAAGTGACGTTCGTATCCGGTTTTGCTTGCTGTCTGTCAAATGTGCTTACTTTTGCTTCACTTGTGAGTAGTTTTAAATTCTTTAAATAAATTGTTATATTTTAAAAAACAACTACACTATGGCGGTTTTCTCAGATTTATTCCCCTGAGTCTACCCACCATCCATAAGGAAGCTAAAAGAAGTCTCCTAAGGAAATTTGTTTATACAGCCATCCCTGCAATCATCTCGGTGTCCATTACTAATTTTGCTGTGTTACCCACAGCAGTGAGGTAATTGCATAGCATTAACACTACCTGCATGGATCACTACTGATGGATTTATTACTCAGCACGTTGCACTTTTAATTCAGTGTGTCTACCGAATTCCACGTTTTGATTTGTGTCCATTACTAATTTTGCTGTGTTACCCACAGCAGTGAGGTAATTGCATAGCATTAACACTACCTGCACGGATCACCACGGACGGATCTATTACCCAGCACATTGCACGTTTAATTTAGTGTGCCTACCGAATTGCACGTTTTGATTTGATTGTGTATGGGACATTTTATACAAATCACAATTGCCACTTGGATTCAAAATCTGTTTATTCTTCTTTGCTCATATATATTTTTTGTTTCATTTTTTACACGTTTAATACGTGCACACATCCTATATTTTGATATATACGTTAAATTCATGTTTTTTGCACATAGAGCCACTTTATGATTTTCTGCACTAGGTAATCACCGTATGGTTTATTGCAATTCCACTTTAGTTTATTGTCATATATGTACAGTGTTATTCTCTGTTTTATTTATGCACGGTTGCACTTTATACAGCTTTATAATTGCACATTTTTAGTTCTATTGTGGCTATTTGAATGTTTTGTAATTAGCGCATCACATCTTTATTCATTGGCATCTGTCATTACAATCTTCCAAGTAACTGGTATGAAGGATTTTCCCTTCAGCAAATTCTTGGCTACCAACCACTAGTGATGGACGAACGTTTCGCCCGGCGGTCGTTTTGCGGCGAATTTCCGACATTCGCGGTCCGCACGTTCGAACGCCTTTTTCCGTCGTTCGCCGCGGCGGACTTACGTGTTTAATGTATACAAGAACTTTAACCTTTGGTGACACGTTTATCATGTGATACAGGACAGCCAATTGAGACATGACAGCACATGGACACTTGGACATTCCCCCTAACCTATAAATACACCCGATCCGGTGGCCATTTTACATTCTTTCTTCTGTTACGATAGGGACAGGTTCCTGTGTGGAGTAGGGAGAGATAAACCACTAGCTATTTGGTACACAAAAGTTCTTTTCAGGACTGGTATAGGTGTTAGGTGTTGATAGGTTTGCTGTGCTGCTGATTCTTGCAGCAGCCTGAGTGTCTTTTGTTAGTTTAGAGAAAGGGAAAGGACGGTGTATGCTACAGGGACAGCCAGATTAGTCTTTCATCATCATCATCATCATCATCATCATTAGCTGTTACTATCAAGGTCCACAAAAGAGCTGTTCCAGTAACCACTAATCGTTCTCTTTTTTTGCCAATTTGTATAGGGACAGGAAGGAAGCAGTGTTGTCAGGCAGTGAGGGTAATTTTAAAGACTTGCTGTTATTATTAGTTCCACAAAGGTTCTTTTCAGGACTGGTATCAGTGGTACAGTAATAGGCTTGTACATGTATAATATTCTTTCTTCCAAATATAGAAAGGATATTATACTTGACTGCTGCCCTTCTGCTGCAGTCTGCTAAACATTCACAACTCACTTGTTCCACAAAAGTTCTTATAAGGACTGGTAACTTGGTATAGGGTGCTACGGTACATAGGCTTGAGTGCGGTACAGTCTGCTGTTCTGTAAGGACCGCTATCGGTCCACAATAGATAGGGTTGACGTGCACCACTGCTGACCGCTGCCCTATACTGCAGCAGTCCTTCAGCGGTATAGGGACTGACGTACAGTCTGCTAATCACTAACACACAACCTGCTTGTTCCACAAAAGTTCTTATAAGGACTGGTAACTTGGTATAGGGTGCTACGGTACATAGGCTTGAGTGCGGTACAGTCTGCTGTTCTGTAAGGACCGCTATCGGTCCACAATAGATAGGGTTGACGTGCACCACTGCTGACCGCTGCCCTATACTGCAGCAGTCCTTCAGCGGTATAGGGACTGACGTACAGTCTGCTAAACACTAATACACAACCTGCTTGGTCCACAAAAGTTCTTATAAGGACTGGTAACTTGGTATAGGGTGCTACGGTACATAGGCTTGAGTGCGGTACAGTCTGCTGTTCTGTAAGGACCGCTATCGGTCCACAATAGATAGGGTTGACGTGCACCACTGCTGACCGCTGCCCTATACTGCAGCAGTCCTTCAGCGGTATAGGGACTGACGTACAGTCTGCTAAACACTAATACACAACCTGCTTGGTCCACAAAAGTTCTTATAAGGACTGGTAACTTGGTATAGGGTGCTACGGTACATAGGCTTGAGTGCGGTACAGTCTGCTGTTCTGTAAGGACCGCTATCGGTCCACAATAGATAGGGTTGACGTGCACCACTGCTGACCGCTGCCCTATACTGCAGCAGTCCTTCAGCGGTATAGGGACTGACGTACAGTCTGCTAAACACTAATACACAACCTGCTTGGTCCACAAAAGTTCTTATAAGGACTGGTAACTTGGTATAGGGTGCTACGGTACATAGGCTTGAGTGCGGTACAGTCTGCTGTTCTGTAAGGACCGCTATCGGTCCACAATAGATAGGGTTGACGTGCACCACTGCTGACCGCTGCCCTATACTGCAGCAGTCCTTCAGCGGTATAGGGACTGACGTACAGTCTGCTAAACACTAATACACAACCTGCTTGGTCCACAAAAGTTCTTATAAGGACTGGTAACTTGGTATAGGGTGCTACGGTACATAGGCTTGAGTGCGGTACAGTCTGCTGTTCTGTAAGGACCGCTATCGGTCCACAATAGATAGGGTTGACGTGCACCACTGCTGACCGCTGCCCTATACTGCAGCAGTCCTTCAGCGGTATAGGGACTGACGTACAGTCTGCTAAACACTAATACACAACCTGCTTGGTCCACAAAAGTTCTTATAAGGACTGGTAACTTGGTATAGGGTGCTACGGTACATAGGCTTGAGTGCGGTACAGTCTGCTGTTCTGTAAGGACCGCTATCGGTCCACAATAGATAGGGTTGACGTGCACCACTGCTGACCGCTGCCCTATACTGCAGCAGTCCTTCAGCGGTATAGGGACTGACGTACAGTCTGCTAAACACTAATACACAACCTGCTTGGTCCACAAAAGTTCTTATAAGGACTGGTAACTTGGTATAGGGTGCTACGGTACATAGGCTTGAGTGCGGTACAGTCTGCTGTTCTGTAAGGAACGCTATCGGTCCACAATAGATAGGGTTGACGTGCACCACTGCTGACCGCTGCCCTATACTGCAGCAGTCCTTCAGCGGTATAGGGACTGACGTACAGTCTGCTAAACACTAATACACAACCTGCTTGGTCCACAAAAGTTCTTATAAGGACTGGTAACTTGGTATAGGGTGCTACGGTACATAGGCTTGAGTGCGGTACAGTCTGCTGTTCTGTAAGGACCGCTATCGGTCCACAATAGATAGGGTTGACGTGCACCACTGCTGACCGCTGCCCTATACTGCAGCAGTCCTTCAGCGGTATAGGGACTGACGTACAGTCTGCTAAACACTAATACACAACCTGCTTGGTCCACAAAAGTTCTTATAAGGACTGGTAACTTGGTATAGGGTGCTACGGTACATAGGCTTGAGTGCGGTACAGTCTGCTGTTCTGTAAGGACCGCTATAGGTCCACAATAGATAGGGTTGACGTGCACCACTGCTGACCGCTGCCCTATACTGCAGCAGTCCTTCAGCGGTATAGGGACTGACGTACAGTCTGCTCACTTCCTTGACCCAAAAAAGCACACCGTACTATATGCCCCTACCCTCCTCTTTGAAGAGGTTGAGCGGTGTCATATTTCTACTGGGGCTGCTTATGATATCCCTGTGCTGTGCTGACTTCCTCCTGGGGGTTCTTATTATGAAGGGATCACACTATCCCTGTGCTGTGCTGACTTCCTCCTGGGGGTTCTTATTATGAGGGGATCACACCATCCCTGTGCTGTGCTGACTTCCTCCTGGGGCTGCTTACGGTGCTGCTGTCAGTGCTGTATGTCACGGTGCTGCTGTCAGCGCTGTATGTCACGGTGCTGCTGTCAGCGCTGTATGTCACGGTGCTGCTGTCAGCGCTGTATGTCACGGTGCTGCTGTCAGCGCTGTATGTCACGGTGCTGCTGTCAGCGCTGTATGTCACGGTGCTGCTGTCAGCGCTGTATGTCACGGTGCTGCTGTCAGCGCTGTATGTCACGGTGCTGCTGTCAGTGCTCTGTATTACGGTGCTGCTGTCAGATGCCTCTATCACGGTGCATGTGTCATTCCGGTATGTCACGCTGCTGGTGATCATCTCCTGCACCCTCTTCTTTGCCTACCCTGGTCCCTGACCTTCCCTCTCCTCCATTGCCTTCATTAGCTCCATAGTCCTGAATTGTTAGAACAATTTCCCAAATAAAATAAAAATGCTTGTAGTTATCGATCCCAAATTCACCTCATACATGTATTATGTCATTGTCCAGATGGTGGGACTACGTTTTACCCCCTAATAATTACCACGTGGCCGCAAATTCGACATGAAGGTTTGCAAAGTTCGCCTCCCATTGAAGTCAATGGGGCCCGCGGCGAACGTTCGGTTTCGCGAACGTTTGGGTCCGTTCGCATTTCGCTTTCGCGAAACGTCCCGTCGGAAGTTCGTCCATCACTACCAACCACCAACTGAGGTTCTGATGAACTTCTGGGGTCAGATAGATCGGTAAGTCCAAGGCTTGGATTTTCTTGTTCCAAGCCGACAAGATCCCCTTTTGCAACAGTCTTGAATGAAATTGAGCATATGGGGACTGCTTCGAATGAAGCCACCATCTTCCCTAATAATCTCATGCATAGGCAGATGGAAGGATTCTTCCTTGCCGTGATCAGCTGGACCAGCTCCTTTATAGCAGTGACCTTTGATTGGGGCAGAAACACCTTTCTCCGGGCTGTATGTATGACCAGGCCCAGGTACTCCATTCTTTTTACTGGCTGCAAGGCTGATTTCTCGAAGTTGAGGATCCACCTTAAGTGTTCCAGATACTTGACTGTGGTGGACACGCTCTGATTTAGGCGAACAATCGACTGATCTACTAACAGCAAAACATCTAGATATGCCATCGTCGTTATACCCCGGGTCCTTAGCCTTGCCAGGAGCAGGGCTAGCACTTTTGTGAATACCTGAGGGGCAGTAGCCAACCCGAAGGGTAGGACCACAAATTGCAATTGGTGATTTGCTACTTCGAACCGTAGGAACTTTTGGTGAGCGGGAAAAATAGGTACATGTAGATATGCGTCTCTGATGTCCACAGACGCCAAAAATTCTTCTCCCCGTAGGGTGGAGACTACTGACCGGATTGACTCCATCTGGAAAGAACAGATGTTTAGGAACTGGTTTAGGTCCTTGAGGACCAGTATGGGTCTGACATCCCCATTCGGTTTTAGCACCGTGCAGAGATTTGAATAAAATCCCATACCCTGATCTCTTGTAGGAATCTCTATGATTACCCCCTGAGACACCAAGCAGTCTAGTGCCAGAAACAAAGACCTTCTTTTTGTCAGGTCTTTGGGTACGTTTGATCTTAGAAAACAATGCTCCAGTTTGTAACTTAGAGATACTATGGAGATGAGCCATTTGTCTTGGATCTCTTCCTGCCAAGTCTCTGAAAACTGCAGAAGCCTTCTCCCCCCCCCCCCCGATTAAGTGGGAGGCCTCGGGACTCTGCTTTGTAGGCTTTTCTCTCCAGGGTTTTTTTGGCCCCTGGGATTGCCCTTGAGGCTTACCTCGAGAACCTGGTGGTGGAGACCGTTGCGATTGCCTGGAGGCAGATGTCCCTGGACCTGGAGAAGATGAACATTTAAAGGAAGGACGTTTAGTCTTCTTTTTCACTGGTAAAAGGGTACTTTTACCACGTGAAATTTTTTGGATGTATTTGTCCAAATCTTCCCCATGAAAGAGAAAGCCAGTCAACAGCCTTTTGCATGATGATTCAGGTTACCAGTGCTTTAGCCACAGACTTCTGCGCATCTGCACTAGCAAAAGAGCATGGCGAGATGCCTGATGAATAGAGTTTTAATTGCGGCGACCGAAAAACATAAGGCCTTGGGTAGGTCAGCCAAAATTCCCTTCTTGGTGAATTTTTCCTTCATAGGATAAAGCAAAGAAAACTTTTTAGGAGGAAGAAAATGCTTATCTGGGCCCTCCCATTCAGCATATATAAGCTTTTCCAATAACGGATGGAGAGGAAAAGCTTGTAAAGCCTGAGGAGGCTTTAAAGAGCCCAAAGAGGGAACCAAAGCTTCGGCCGCCTCAGCAGAGGGCAATCTATAGGCTGAATGAACCATCTTTGAAAGGGATTGAACCTGCAACCTTTGAGATTGCAAGGCTGAAACAGGCTCTTCTGAGCCTGTCTCCTCTGAGCCTATCTCCTCTGAAGAGGAGTCGTCAGATTGCCCCTCTTCTTGGTTCTCCAATGGTGATTCTACCTCATCTTTCCACTGTCCCTCTGGCTGGGGTTCCAGGGAGGGAGAAGGGGACCTGACACGCTTTTTTCCCCCCTTCCAGGAAGATTTAGCGATTATTGAGGCTAACCTCTCTTCTAAGCCAACCAAAGCAAGAACATCCTCAGTGACATATGCAGGAGCTGAGATGTTAGGCGAGACAGCAATATCTGATAGCGCCAATGGCTCATCCTGACTGGCTACATTGAGTCTTTCTGGAGAGGAAGGAACTGAAGGTGATGCCTTTGCGCAAACCTTTTGCTGCAACCGAGCCCCCTCTGTGGGAACGCATAGTCCTAAGCGCAAATGCAAAGGTACTAACCCAAATGCATCACCTGCTGAGTCCTAGTCCAGCAATATATTATCTATATGCTGCTATTAATTACCCAGCCTGATGCTTTAAGTAAATGCCTTGTTCCACCACCTTACATGCCCCTGACGCTCCTGTGTGCCACCGACTGCTCAGCCAAATAGAGTGAGGCTTTTTGAAAACGTTCAGCCCGCCGGCAAATCCACGTGAACGTCGGCTTGCACTCGCCGCTGCCCCCACCCCCTTTTCCCCACCGTCCGATCGTATCTATTTAAGATACGGATGCGCGTGCGCCCACAAGATAGCCGTGGGGGAGGGGGACAGGAGGAAGAGGATCCGTTAGGGGATCACCTGGTAGATGGGCAATCCTTCTCCCTAACCCCCTGATGGCTAGAGAGCGGAGAGAGGCAGCTGAACATGTCCAGAGCTGCTGCTGCACTGAGCATTGTCACACTGTGAGGCAAGGTAAGTATATCAGGCAAGTATCTAGACTTTCATACCCTCTAGTGGTGAAAAATAGGCATGACACCATTTACTAAAAATAGAAGATATCCAGCTCAGATAGTTTCAGTGTAGTGTTTTGAGACCGTGTTAGTAATCTTGACATACGGTTGAACACTGTCTATTTGATCGCGTTACTGCCAGTTTAACGCCATTTACTTCTGTGTGCATTACTGCCAGTTTAACGACATATCGTTTTGCATGCATTACTGCCAGTTTAACGCCATATAGTTTTGTGCATTACTACCAGTTTGATGCCATATAGTTCTGTGTGTGTTACTGCCAGTTTAACGTCATATCACTTTGCGTGCGTTAATGCCAATTTAACACCATATAGTTTTGCGTGCGTTACTGCCAGTTTAACGCCATATAATTTTGCGTGCGTTACTGCTAGTTTAACGCCATATCGTTTTGCGTGCGTTACTGTCAGTTTAACGCCATATAGTTTTGCATGTGTTACTGCCAGTTCACGCCATATTGTTTTGAGTGCGTTACTGCTAGTTTAATGCCATATTGTTTTGCCTGCGTTACTGCCAGTTTAACGCCATATAGTTTTGTGTGCGTTACTGCCAGTTTAATGCCATATCGTTTTGTGTGCATTACTGCCAGTTTAACACCATATCGTTTTGCGTACATTACTGTCAGTTTAACACCATATAGTTCTGTGTGCGTTACTGCCAGTTTAACGCCATATAGTTTTGTGCATTAATGCCAGTTTAATGCCATATAGTTTTGTGCATTACTGCCAGTTTAACGCCATGTAGTTTTGTGTGCGTTACTGCCAGTTTAACACCATATCGTTTTGTGTGCATTACTGCCAGTTTATTGCCATATCGTTTTGTGTGCATTACTGCCAGTTTAACACCATATCGTTTTGCGTACGTTACTGACAGTTTAATGCCATATAGTTTTGTGCATTACTGCCAGTTTAATACCATGTAATTTTGTGTTGCGTTACTGCCAGTTTAACGCTATATAGTTTTGCATGTGTTACTGCCAGTTTAACACCATATAGTTCTGTGTGTGTTACTGCCAGTTTAACTCCATATAGTTCTGTGTGCATTACTGACAGTTTTTACACCATATAGTTCTATGTGTGTTACTGCCAGTTTAACGCCATATAGTTCTGTGTGCATTACTGCCAGTTTAACGCCATATTGTTTTGTGTGTGTTACTGCCAGTTTAACGTCATATCGTTTTGTGTGCGTTACTGCCAGTTTAACACCATATAGTTTTGTGTGCGTTACTGCCAGTTTAACACCATATAGTTCTGCGTGTGTTACTGCCAGTTTAACGCCATATAGTTTTGTGCGTTACTGCCAGTTTAACGCCATGTAGTTCTGTGTGTGTTTCTGCCAGTTTAACGTCATATAGTTCTGTGTGCATTACTGCCAGTTTAACAGCATATAGTTTTGCGTGCGTTACTGCCAGTTTAAAGCCATATTGATTTGAGTGCGTTACTGCTAGTTTAATGCCATATTGTTTTGCCTGCGTTACTGCCAGTTTAATGTCATATAGTTTTGCGTGCGTTACTGCCAATTTAAGACCATATCGTTTTGTGTGCATTACTGCCAGTTTAATGCCATATCGTTTTGTGTGCATTACTGCCAGTTTAACACCATATCGTTTTGCGTACGTTGCTGACAGTTTAATGCCATATAGTTTTGTGCATTACTGCCAGTTTAATACCATATAATTTTGTGTTGCGTTACTGCCAGTTTAACGCTATATAGTTTTGCATGTGTTACTGCCAGTTTAACACCATATAGTTCTGTGTGTGTTACTGCCAGTTTAACATCATATAGTTCTGTGTGCATTACTGCCAGTTTAACGCCATATTGTTTTGTGTGCGTTACTGCCAGTTTAGCGCCATATCATTTTATGTGCGTTACTGCCAGTTTAACGTCATATAGTTTTGCATGCGTTACTGCCAGTTTAACACCATATAGTTCTGTGTGTGTTACTGTCAGTTTAACTCCATATAGTTCTGTGTGCATTACTGCCAGTTTAACGCCATATTGTTTTGTGTGCGTTACTGCCAGTTTAACGCCATATTGTTTTGCGTGCGTTACTGCCAGTTTAACGCCATATCGTTTTGTGCATTACTGCCAGTTTAACACCATGTAGTTCTGTGTGTGTTACTGCCAGTTTAACATCATATAGTTGAATGAATGAATGAAATACTTGTATAGCGCACAATGCGAACTGAATCGCCTCTAGGCGCTGTGGCGAGCTTTGATCATCTGCTAAAAGAGGAAGGTCTTGAGTTTTTTCCTAAAAGCCAGGTGATTTTCTTCCAGGCGGATGTTGATTGGTAGAGCATTCCATAGCCGAGGCCCTTGGACAGCGAATCTCCAATCACCCTTGGATTTATACCGGTCTTTGGGCACGAGGAGGAGGTTTTTGTTGGCTGATCGAAGACTGCGGTTTGGTGTGTAATGATTTATTTTCTCCATTAGGTATTGCGGAGCTTCTCTATGCACGCATTTGTGGGTGAGGCAAAGGGTCTTGAACGTGATCCGATTTTTTACGGTTAGCCAATGTAAGCTCCTCAGTGAAGGAGAAATGGATTCCCAGGGTTTTTTTTCCTGTTATCAGCCTTGCTGCCGTGTTTTGGATCAGTTGTAATCGCGCAAGTTGATATTGTGATAATCCTATGTAAAGCGAGTTTGCGTAGTCCTGTCGTGAATTAATGATTGTTCCAACTACCACTGCTTTGTCATTCTTTGGGATAAAAGGGATGAGTCTGCGAAGCATGCGCAGCAGATGGTGAGATCGACTGACTACAGATCCTATTTGCGCATCCATTGACATTTGTGCGTCTAAAATAACCCAGAGACTCTTCGCTTTGGTCTTTGGGGAGATAGTCTGCCCAAAGACGGTTGGTGGAGACCAGGAGGTTTTGGTTGCGGGCTTATGATTTGGGTGTAAGATAAGAAGCTCTGTCTTTGATTGGTTCAGCTGGAGGGAGTTGGTGGTCATCCAGTCCTCTATTGATTTGAGGCAGTTTTCAAGTTGTTGTTGGTGATCTTTTTTTCCATTGATCCGGAAATAAAGTTGCGTGTCGTCAGCGTAAGAGTGGAAGCAGAGATCTGAGCATCTGATGATTTGAAGGAGTGGGCGAATGTAAATGTTGAAGAGAACGGGTGACAACGGAGAGCCTGGAGGGACTCCGCAGGTGACTGCCCGAGTTTCGGAGAGGAATTTTCCTAGTTTCACTGTCTGTGACCGATTTCCTAGGAAGGACGCGAACCATTGGAGATCTATGTCTTGGACTCCGGCTACTTCTGTGAGGCGGACGAGTAGAGTATTGTGATCTACTGTATCAAACGCTGCACTTAGGTCTAGCAGTACGAGGAGACACGGCTCTCCGTCATCTGCTGCTTCAAGGGCGTCATCCCAAATCTTGAGAAGAGCTGTTTCTGTTCCATGACCCGGGTGGAAGCCTGATTGCAGCAGGTCCAGGAGTTTGTGAGTATCCAGGTGAAGTTGTAGCTGATGTACTACAGCTTTCTCTATGATCTTAGAAATGGTGTTGAGGCTTGTAATCGGCCTACGGTTGTTTGGATCCTGAGGGTCCAGGTTTGGTTTCTTGAGTAGAGGTTTAACGATGCCTTGTTTGAGGATGCTGGGAACAATCCCTTCGTGGAATGATCGGTTTATGAGGTGGGTTATGGTTGGAGCCACGATGTCGGAGCATTCTTTCAGTAGTTTTGTGGGGATGATATCAATAGGTGAGGTACTGTCACGCAGTTTATTAATGATGTTTTTTGCGGTGTCTACGGTAATTGGGGATAGTGAAAATTTTGGCGGTTGCGGTATGTTGGTGCAGACATCCTCTTTATGTATTTGCTGGCTGAGGTTGGATGTTTTCTTCTGACAAATTGTTTCCCTGATGGTTTTGACTTTATCGATGAAAAAATCCGACAGTTTCCTGGGATTCGCTTTCTGGGGGTTCTAGGCACACCGGATTCATTGATTGATTAACCAGTTTAAACAGTTCCAGTGGTTGGTTTGCGGCCATTGAGATTGTATATGAGAAGTGGTCCTTTTTGGCTTTGAAGATTGCTTTCCGATAATTCTCTGTCAGACCTTTGTAGTTAAATAGGTTTTCCTCATGGGATTTCTTCTCCATGTTCTTTCCGCTCTTCTGCGTTCTTGCTTTAGTACGGAGAGGGAGCTATTAAACCATCCAGCATTTCAGTTCTGTGTGTGTTACTGCCAGTTTAACGCCATATTGTTTTGTGTGCGTTACTGTTAGTTTAACCCAATATAATTTTGTATGAGTTACTGCCAGTTTAACGCCATATCGTTTTGTGTGCTTAACCACTTCCCACCCGGCCAATGCATATATACGGCCGGGTGGGAGCCGTCTACTCCTGATAGGACGTTCAGGAACGTCCTTCAGGAGTAGCGGGATCGCGCGCACGCAGCGGCGCGATCCCGATGTGCTCGTGTCACCCGGACACGGCACATCTCAGATCGGCAGGAGTGCTCTGTGATTGGCCATCCTGATCACATGACGGCCGTGTCCAATCACGGCCGTCATGTGATGTAAACAAACAGCCGGTTGCTAGGCAATCGGCTCTCCTCTCCTCACACGGAAGTCACCGCTGAGGAGAGGAGAGCAGAACGCTGCAGCCGGCTGATGATCAGTGAGTATGGGCTGCTTTTTACAGATTTTTACTCACTGATCATCAGTGTAGTGTAAACACACAACACACCACACAGTACAAACACAGTCCCCACATATGTCCCCAAAACACACATGTCCCCAAAACATACATGTCCCCAAATAATAAAAACACATGTCCCTAATAATAAAAACATGTCCCCCACATATGTCCCACTAAAATCACATGTCCCAATGATTATCTGCACACATATGTACGAGATCACCTGCACACATATGTACATGATCATTTGCGTACATATGTCCGTGATCACACAAACCAATTATTATACACTTAACGGAATTTTTTTTACCAAAAACATGTAGCAGAATACATTTTGGCTTAAATTTATGACAAAATTTGATTTTATTGGATTTCTTTTCAAATAGAAAAAAGAAAATATTGTTTTTTTTCCAAATTTCCGCTATTTTTGCGCTTATATCGCAAAAAAAAAAAAAACGGAGTCGTGAATAAATAACACCAAAATAAAGCTCTATTTGTGCGAACAAAATGATAACAATTTCATTTGGGTACAGTGTAGCATGACCGCGCAATTGTCACTGAAAGCGCTAGAGCGCTGAAAGCTGAAAATTGGGCTGGGAAGGAAGGGGGTGAAAGTGCCCTGTATTGTAGTGGTTAACTGCCAGTTTAACGCCATATACTTTTGTGTATCACTGTATGTTTGGCGCATTATATTGCAATATATTATAGTGTATTTGTGGAGTGTGTCTGTGTAGTGTGAGTACTCAAATAAAAGTGAACCAAACACCTCTTTACATTGATCAAAGTGCATCTACGTACAGATTTCAACTTCTTCTTTACATTTGCTTATAAGCACCACCCCCTCCCTCCCAATAATGTCTGAGAGGACAACAAGGAGAGACGTTCCCTTGTCACTGTAAGGGGGCCAGCAGCAAATGTGTCCACAGGCAAAGGTGGTCAGTCCTCACGCAGGGCATAATTTCCTCTGTTTAGTGAGTATGCCCGTGCTATCCAGCCACAGCATGCAGAGGAGGTGGTTGACTGGCTTACTAAACTTTCCTCATCCCCCTCATCCTCTGTCACACAATAAAGACAAGTGTGCATTCCCCTGCAGTTGCCAAAGTGGATAAACCTGCCTCCTTGTCCACATCTATTCCTGCTATACCCCAACATCAGCCATTGAGGAGTCAGCTGAGTTATTTGACCACAGCATCAGCCGCTTGCACCTTGATGATGCCATTACTGGATTCAGATGTTGGTTCTGAGGTTGAGGATGACAGGAAAATGAGCCTTGAGAGAGGGAGGAACACTGGTAGACAAATTGGCAATCATGTTCCCCAACCCGCAGCGTATTGCCAAGTTGTCTACAGTAGTAATGATGAAGATGGAGAAGATGGAGATGATGAGGATGATGATAAGGTTACTGATGCGACTTGGGTGCCAGATAGATAGAGCAGAGGAGAAAACTGAAGGTGAGGTGGCACAACCCCAAGGAGGCTGACATCAAGAAAGAGTAGAGAACAGTCACCCTATTCCTATCACATTCTGCAGCTGTTATCTCCCGGCCCACTCCCCAAAGCTCAGCTGTCTGGGCCTTTTTCAGCACATCTGCAGCAGATCGCACTTTCCAGCTGATGATCCACTGACTTACTGGGTTATGAGAATAGATCACTAGCCAGAACCTGCCCAGTATGCTATTGAGTTGTTGGGCTGCCCTGCATCCAGTGTGCCTTCAAAGCTGCAGGAGGTTTCGTTACTGATCATAGAATGTGTCTGTCCACAGACTCTGTGGACTGTTTGACTTTTATAAAAATGAATCAGTCCTGGATTACCACCTGATGCTGATATCACTGATTAAGTCTTTTTAGGATGTGGAATCCCTGCAGGACTACAAGGCTGTCTAGCTTTGAGGGTGTTCAATCATTTCATCTGGAAGAATATTTTTGGTATAGGGTTCATGGGCACAATTAACACCCAAAGACCATTTTTCAGCACCTGTTTGACAGGTGCATATCATTGCAATTTTTTACAGCAAGGCCAATTCTTCCTTTAATCAAGAGTACCTCTATAGGGTTACGGTGGGAAGGTACCACCGACACCCAAAGACCAATTTTTAAGCACCTGTTTGACAGGTGCATATGATTGTAATTTTTTACAGCAAGGCCAATTCTTCCTTTCATCAATAGTACCTCTATAGGGTTAGTGGGAAAGCGCCACCGACACCCAAAGACCAATTTTTACACACCCGTTACTTCTATCCAAAGTCAAATTGACATCAGACTGTATCCAAAAAATATCGAATCTTGTTCCCAGTGCACTACATTGTGGCCTCATCATACACACTGGCTCTACATCTGCTGCTGAGCAAAATAAAGGCAGCTTGCAGGGAAAATGTAATTTCTTTTGGCTTTATAAATGCAATTATTGCTGCAGCAGACTCTAGACATGGTACAGATCTGCCACTTTACAGGTACACTAAGGGGACCCCCTAGGCACTATATTGGAAGGAATTTTTAATTTCTATGCTTTCACTGTAAAAATCAAAAGATCACTGCTCATTTAAAAATGATGTTTTTCACAAACTTTTTTTTAATTGATACATGTCCCCCAGGGCAGGACCCGGACACCTATAACCATTCTATGCCCAGTTACTTGCATACAAGCCTTCAAAATGGGCACTTTTGATTTTTGACTTTTGGGTCCCATTGACTTTAATGGGGTTCATTATTCGGGTCTGAATTTTTGCAGTGTTCGAAAGTTCTGGTGCAAAACGAACAGGGGTCCGTTCGGCCCATCCCTATTCTCAACCACATCACATGCATTTCAGCTGGAAGAGTATCTTCTGGTATAATCCCTAACAGTCCTATTTTTGGATCAAAATGAACCCATGTAGAGCTCAACGAGTTTATGGTATCAAATATGCCCTCCCAATAACAATGCAATTTAGAACATTGTCACAACATATGTATACTGTAAGTGCACTCGTATTAGTATACCTTGGGCAATTTGATTTAGCTGTTTTTCCCCAGAAATATAACTTTAATGGAGTATAATGGGCTCTATGAATGATAAATAACTGAGTCAAACATTGTGAGGATAGGGATACCGTAAATAAATTATTCAAGGCTTGTTCCCACTCCTCATTACTAAGCCCCCGTACAAACGGTCGGACATTCCGACGGAAAATGTCCGACCGTGTGTGGGCTCCATCTGACTTTTTCCGCCGGAATGGCCGACCAACAAAGTTTGAGAGCTGGATCTAAAATTTTCCGACAACATGATCCAATGCGCGTCAATTCCGATCGTATGTAGCCTAGTCCGATGGACAAAGTGCCACGCATGCTCAGAATAAACTCTGAGATGGAAGCGCTCGGTCAGGTAAAGCGTTCGTAATCGATATAGCACATTTGTCACGCTGTAATGTTAAAAATTGTTTAATGCAGCACATTCTCTTTTTCTTTATAATGCTACAAGAAAGAAGTTGTTTTGCTGCTCATATTCACACACACTTCTCCAAAACGTATTTCTTTATTCTTTTTCCTGATTTCATGAATACAATATTTTTATTCGTCAGATTTCGTCATTTTATTTTATTTATTTTTTTGTTTACATTTTGTGGTTGGTTTTTTAATCAAGATCTCCTTTTTTGACATTTTGCTCATCTTCGTAATTTTTTTGGTGTGTTTTGTGTGTCAACTTGCCACAACACCATTATTATCTTTTTATTTTATTGTTTTATTTTTTAATCTCTAGGGGTTGTTTGGTGTTGGTGGACTTTGTATTTTTGAAATGTACCCGCCTACTCACAAATAAACTGTCCTTTTTGAAGTAAAACACATAGGCAAGTATTTCTTGAACAAAAAAAAACCTTTATTAGGTGCCATAAACAAATTAACAGGAAGGCAACGCTGGAGAAACTGGTCAATTTGGCAAAGCTTTGGCCCCCAGGGCAGACATCAATTATTTTTTAAATGCAAAATTGGCCTGAGGAGTACATATCTAAAGGGAGAACAGTCTGGTCCAGAAGTCCAAGAGATCAGGAAGAGCAGATGACATCTGTGTCCCCAGGCTGTGGTCATACAAGAGCCTGCATCTTCTGTCAGACCAGACTGAACCCAGGCCATCACTCTTCTGGCACTTCCCTCCAGGCTTCCTTCCAGGCTGTGGCTCTGCTCTTGTAGTTGTGGCAGGAGGTGGAGGAGGAGGGCGATGGTCAAACTCCCAGCTGCCACTTGCCACAGCCTCCTCCCGGCTGCCACCTGCCACAGCCTCCTCCCGGCTGCCACTTGCCACAGCCTCCCCCCGGCTGAGGTCTTCCTGTGTATGAAAATGGGACATCGTTTTAGTTTTTTGGTCATCAATCACACAATTTTATGCTCATGACTGTTGCCAATTGAATGTTAACAAATAGAACAGACTATCATTCTGAGCCCAGCATTTTTCATTCTTGTCCCAATCATTTTTGGTCACTACTGTCTATTGATATGTAAACCGCTTTGTTAAATCACAACTTACTGATCAATAATAACATCTAGTTAACATCATTAAATGTACGACAATAAAGATGTTGAACAATGCTATACCTGTCTCAAGCTGGACCCCTCCACATGTTGCTGCCTGGAAGGCCAAGGTTGGACATTGGAAGCCTCAGCTGGGGGCGAAGGAAGCCTTGAAGGAAGACTGTACAACATCCTGGGGACATAAATGTCATCTGGATCTCCTGATCTCTTGGACTCCTGGAACTTCTTGCACTCCCTCAGATATGTACTCCTCAGGGCACCAATTTTGGCCATCACATAGGTCATGTCTGCCGTGGGGAGCATGATCTTCACCAAAGCAAGCACTTTCTCCAGCGCTGCCTTCCTCTTTCTTAGGTCCTTAAAAAAGGGGTTGTTCATCTGCCACAGGCAGGGCAGCTCCCTGAGCATATCAATGATTAGTCCCAGAAAATGTGGTTCCTTGAAGGGATCCACCTTCTCTGCAAGACACAACACAAGACAAACCCTAATGTCAGGCTAAACTCTCCTAATCTTGTCCCAATATAAGCCTCAATCTAGAAGCAGTATAGGCTAGTGATGTACCAAGTTAAAACTGTACCTTCGATCTAACGATCGGTGCTTCAGCTTCTTCCTCCGCTCACAGATCGTACGTACAACGCATGTGTGTTGCATTTTATATACAGCGTGCATGCTTGAAACTCCGACCGCCTCTGACGTTCTTTCTAGTCTATTCCCCTCCCCTTCTCTTTCGGCACAGTGGGGAGAGCACATGGCAGAGACACAGCAGGGGCATGATAATTCCACTAACGAGGAGGAAGATGAGGAAAGCCGGGAGCCAGAAACGTCCTGATCCCGGAGGAGAAGATTTAAGGCCTCAAATAGGTTTTTTGGAGAGATGTCGGAGATGGTGGACATATTGAAGAGGAACGACTATGATGAGAAGTATGGACCTTACCAAAACCCAAATGTCAGAAAGGCCAAGATCATGACTAATGTTGTGAAGAGTCTTCAGAAGAATTTTGAGGTACAACGATCCAAGGATCAACTAAGAAAACGCTGGTCAGACCTGAAACTGAGGGAGCATGATCAGTACAGAAGGATCAACTGAGTTATTCAAAAAAGTAAGTAGTTGTCATGTGTTCATATTATTATTAATGCTTGCATACTGCTCCATGTGCTTTGATTTAATGTTGTACAGTTTAAAATGGCCACTTTCATTTTCATGGGTTCAATCATTCATAATAAACATTGTTTGTTCGCCCACTTCAAAGACGAAGTTTTGCCAAGTTGCACTTAACTACATTTGTTCAGGCCTATTTCTAGTCAAAGGAAGTTTGTTGTCTAGAGGGGTTTGTAATAGAATGAAATGCAAACTTGATTCAGTGTATAAAGGAGAGGACACTCAGCAGCTGTTTACACATCTGGACTCAGGAGCAATAGTGTGTGACACCAGAACACCCTTTCTATTAGGGTGTCCCACACACATGGATACTATAGGGGTGTCTCCATCTGTCAAACTTGCACAAAACAGATTAAGTACTCCAGCTTTAGAAAGTGTCAAAAATAATGTTTGAACTCTGCCAAGAAACACAATTGTAAACACTTCCAAGCAATGTTTCATATTACTATTTCTGCCCTCAAATATCTGTGTGCTAAGTATTCCTTTTTTACATTTTCATAGGGGAGAGAAGACATCTGAGGACACCAGGGACCCCACACCTCCCAAAGAAGGGGAAATACCAACACCAGAAGTAGAGGAGGAGGAGGAAGGAGAGATTGCAGAAATTGGCGAAATTGGCACAACAGGTGAGTGTCTGAGACCACAGCTTCAGGTAAGCTAATCAATGTATGCCTGCATATTTATAATACATAGTGTGTTTTTTTTGGTTTATGGTGATGTGGATGTTGTGAAAGAAGAATCGCATTTTACCAGTGAAAGTGCCCAGATCCTCATTGGGGAGATAATGGGGTGCAATCGCGATTTAGATAATATCAAGAAAAACATCAATGATGTTCAACAAAAAATGAAGAACATCATTGATGTTTTAGGCAGAATCTGAAACACCCAAAACTAGCTAGCATCCATTTTCAATTTTAAAAAACAGTTTTATATTTTTAGAAAAGCCAAATTTGGAAGATGCACACAGTGTGTCAACATGTGCTATCTCCCATCATTTGGGATCAATGTACGCGTTTTGTGGGTGCAACCCCTTCCTTGCTACTAAAATGGCTGAGATGAAGGGGTTGCACCCCCAAAACACGTACATTGACCCCCCATGATGGGAGATAGCACATGTTGACATTAGGCATGGGATCAGGAGGAAAATGCCCAGTTGGATTGACAATTTGTGTGCATCTTCCAAATTTGGCTTTTACAGGGGTGACACCCCATGTGATGAAGGCAATATCAACACAGTTTGTACATACTCATGTCTGATATTGTCTTCACTTTTCAAAGCTGAACTTTGTAAGTTCCTGTGTTCTGTATGTTATGCTTTGATACATGCCTATTTACACAAAAATGGCAAGTTATATAAATGTTACCAAAAATAATGTTAAATACACCAAATATGTTGGGTTGTTGTAAAATTCTTTTCTAAACGCACATGTTAATGTGCTTTGAGTAAAAAGTTTAATTATCAACAATGTGTGGCTTCCTTTTTCAATGCGCAAAAGCAGTATTTGTAGTAAAGTTGTTGTTTTCTGTGACAATGGGTGTTATTTACTAAAGGCAAATCCACTTTGCACACCAGGTGCAGTTTCAGGTGCACTTTTTCAGTGCACTTGTAGTGCATATTGGGCTAGGCCCAACTGAGGTCAGATAGTTTGGTGAGTATTTCTTCAAAAAATTGTGCAGAATGCAGCAGGAAAGCACAATATGATTGAGTTTATATTCCACCATGTGGATTGGAGTCAAAAATAGGCAGAACCGGCTGGCCATTATCCCGAAAGTGTTCTCCACTAGTCTTCTGGCTCTGGCCAGCCGGAAATTAAAGATCCTCTGGTCCGGGGTGAGGGTCTTCATCAGGAAAGGGCGCATCAGATCGCTTGCCAGAGCAAACGCCTCATCCGCAACGAAAACGAAGGGGAGTCCTTCCACATTCTCCTCTGGAGGTGGCAAGCCCAGACTGCCACTCTGGAGATGCCAGTAGAACTCTGTCTGCGTGAACACTACACCATCTGACATCTGGACATTTTTCCCCACGTCCACATACAGGAAGTCATATGTCGCTGTCAGGAGTCTGGAGGGAGGCCGAGATGCTGAGAGGGCTCCCCTTGCAGCCGAGTGCAGCACAACCCTGAAGATGACACAGGGATGCGGTGCCCACAGAAGCACGGGTTGCCTGGTAGTAGCAGCAGATGACAGGAGCTGAGTAGAGCAAGACTCTGGGGGCAACCGTGCTTGGGAAGTCCAAGAGAAGAATGAACGAAAGTCCAATAGCAGGGTCAAGGCCAGGCCGGGGGTCAAACACAGTAGATCAGTCCTGAGGTCGGAGCTGCGGGTCCTGAGCTGAAGACCGGAGTATTGGAGTCCAAAGCCGAGCCGGGATCGGATGCAGGGAGCAGACAAGGGTCGTCGGGTACAAGCCAGTAGTAAGAGCCAGGAGAACAGCAGGAGCAGGTCAAACAAGCCGGGTCGGTACACGGGAGATCAGATAGCAGGAATCACGGACACAGGTGTACAGGAGAAGCTGATGATAATCCAGCGGTGCAGCACTGTCAGACGAACGTTTAAATAGTTAAGGCGTCTATGTCACGTCGTATGCGCGCCATTGCGTTCGTACGCCTACGACATTGTAATGTTATGCGTTCATACCACCATCGCGTATGCGCACTTGCTCAGACGTAATACCGGGCGTTAGTTTTAGAATCACATTGCGCCTCCGAGTGCGCTGACGCGCGTTAACACGACCGTACGTTGCGAGGTTGCGCATAGGGATGCGCCTATTTCCCTGACAGTCGCAGTCTGCCATTCCAGTGGCATTGAAGTAAACTGTGGACTCAAACAAGAAAAAAAAAATAGTCATTTTGCACATCAACATTGCAAGCCAATTAGACACAAACATTCTTAGCCAAGATCAGTATAACATTTTTGGAAATTAGTATTTAAAGCCAAAAGTATAAGGTCCTCTTATCACATTCCTCACCCCCCCCCCCCCATCTGATGGCCCATTGCAAAAAATTAGGGGGGGGGGGTGTTTTGGACAGGTAACCCTCTCCACTTCATTGAGAGCTGAATGCATAAATTATGTGTGATACTTTGGCCAGACCCTCCTTACTTACACTATTGGCAGTCCACCCGGATAGGTAAGAAGTGTCATAATACAAAAAAAAATGAACAAATGGAAGCACATTTTTACATTCTGCTATTACCTATCAAGATAATAATAGGAGAAAAAAAAAACTTTAAACAGTAGCATTTGAAAGTATTGAGGCAAGCCCTTGCACTACATGCTTTGGTGAATTCATCCATAAATCTGACCACAAAAGAGGTAGGTATAGTGTGTATTGGGTTAGGGAAAGTCAGCAGATAGAGGGTTGCTATCAGCTGACCTAGCAGTTGGGGGGAGGGGGGTTCCTAATGAGTTTGGCCCACCAAAAAAAACCTCTGGCACGCTGCATGAATTTAAGCACACACATAACATTTGTACACATTTTAGGGGGTGTTTAGGGGAAAGCAATACTATAGAGCTGACAAAACACATTACTAAGTGACTAGGCTATAGGTTTATGGGCCCAGAAGAGCATGCTGGGGAGGTTAGTGAAGGCAAATATGCATGAAGGACAAAAAAGGAACTTTAAAAGCTTCCAGCATGCATGAGGACAAAGGGGCACAGCATATCAATTACAGCATATTTCAATCATGATAATTAGGGAATGAGGAATTAAATACAATACATTAGCAAACATTAAATACATAGAATGTGATGTTAAAGGAGAAAACTTACCTTAATATAGTCCTTCTGCAGGACCTGTATGATGGCAGAACAGGTCTCTGGAATAATGATTCCCAGAGCCTGGGAGGAGATGCCTGTGGAGAACTTGAGGTCCTGAAGGCTTCTCCCTGTCGCTAAGTACCGCAACGTGGCAACTAGCCTCTGCTCCGGAGTGATAGCTTGCCACATGCAGGTATCCTGCCTGCTGATATAAGGGGACAGCAAAGCCAGCAGACGGTAAAAAACGGGGTCCGTCATCCAGAGATAATTCCTGAAATCATCAGGATTATTCTCCTGGATATCACAAAGCAAAGGCATGTGCGAGAATTGGTCACGCTGGAACAACCAATTCTTGCTCCATGAACTCCTCTTCGCCTTGTTCATGGACTGGGCTTGTGTCAAAGCTAAAAGCCCAACACCAAGCCCTTGCACAGCATGAACTCTACGACGAGTACGTACATGAAACATGGCTTCAAAACACTCGGCTGGTCAGAACAGACAACAGAAAGCACAGATAAACCACAAGGCCTGAAAGAACAAACTGAAAACCAGAAACGAGCGGACAATAAGTACTGAAAATCAAAGCATACTATACCAACATATAGGCCGCAATGACCAACAAATGCAAACTGACTACACGCACTGATAAGCAGATACGCACCCACAAGCACAAACTGAAGAGCAGTAACGATCTGAAGCACAAATCTGAATCGTCTCTAACCAAACTTCTACTAACATGTGATAAACATGAGATCAGCAGAAGAAGCCCAAAGGGTGCCACATGTGGTTCTGAACTTCCCTTTTCTAGTCCCATTGTACGCGTTTTACATCACATCGTAATTGTCGACCGGAAATTCCGACAACTTTGTCCGACCGTGTGTATGCAACACCAGTTCCGGACTAAATCCGTCGGAAATTATCCGATGGGTTTGGTGATCAGAATGTCCGACCTTGTGTACGGGGGCTATGTGTTTCCAGGTCTCTACACCACCGCCCAAAACTACCTTCTTGTGGGTTAGTTTCAGTTGTCCTTTGTAGAGAGAGAAGAGTATATACTCCCTATAAGTCCCCGTTTAGAGCTTTTTACACTTACTGCCAAGGCTAAGATTGATGAAGGATTATATTTTAGCAGGAAAGTCCTAGCTTGACTCTGCAGAGCATGCCGTAGCTGTAAATATTGAAAAAATTATTTATTAGGCAAATTGTACCTCTTTGCCAACTTATCAAATGGATACAAACCCTCATCATCAAAAAGTATATAAAATTATCTAGTAGTAATACTAACAGAACTAGTAATGTTGAAAAAATCTGATACAATAATGCTAATAATAGCGATATCCATATGATGTGCCATTTGCAGCAGTAATGTCCAAAATATGATCCAGGCAGTTGTATCATTTAGTATTATTTTAACGGTAACGCCAATTTTTTATCAGCACAGCCGATGCAAAAAATGTGCTGTCAGTAATAAAGCCACATACTCCAGAGACCATATCTATCCTTGACACTTTTGGGAAAAATCAGAAATTTTCTTTTTTTATTCCTGAAAAAAGGTTGAAGCCCAAATAACCTTTCACACACAATGAAGTGGCCTGGTTCTCCAGCAGACCAAGACGCCCCCTGCTCACTGTTTCAGTTAATAGTCGTCATGCTTTTCAAGCAGTGCTATTAATTGGAGTATGCAGGAGGCACGTCGGGCCACTGGTGACCTAGTCTGCTTCATTGTGTGTTAGCGCAGCAGTCTGACTCTCCAACAAGCTGCCAGCACAGGATATATTAACCCTTGATGCAGCACGAAGTATTTTAGAAAGGCAAAAACAAGAGCATGCTTGCTGCTGTATTTGGAACCTGACCAGGGCTGGACTGGGACAAAAATTTGGCCCTGGACTTCATACAGACTGGCCCATTTTAATTGAATAAAATGCTGTCCCTCCCAAAAAAAATCACGCCCACCAAAAGGCCCCCAATTCCATTATTGTATATCATGAGAGGGTGAGAGAGAGAGGGAGTGAGAGAGGTGGGAATGGGGGAGAAAAAGGGGGGTTGAGGGAAAGGGGGTGGGTGAGAGAGAGAGGGGGTGAGTGTAAGACAGAGGGGGTAAGTGTAAGATGGGGGAGCTGAGAGACAGAGGGGGCAGAGAGATGGGGGAGCTGAGAGATGGGGGTCTGAGGGACAGAGGGGGGCCGAGAGATAGGGGGAGCTGAGAGATGGGGGGGTCTGAGAGACAGAGGGGGGTCTGAGAGATAGGGGGGTGCTGAGAGACATAGAGGGGGCTGAGAGACATAGAGGGGTCTGAGAGACAGAGGGGGGTCTGAGAGACAGAGAGGTTGGGGCTGAGAGAAAGAGGGGAGGTCTAAGAGAGACCACATAGCACTGTCCCTATCTGCAGTCCCTCCTCTGCTCCCCCCTGCAGGCTCTGTGTACCTGATGGCCAACAGTGGCAGCGCTGAGTCTCCCTCTTGATCTGGTGGTGCTTTCGCTGCTCTGCTCCTTCCAGTGGCTCCTTGGCAGCCTCTGCCTCCCGCCTGTCTTCTTCCTCTGGTCCCCCAGTCAGCCTGTCCTCCGGCCTGGGCCACACTGTTCTTGGAGAAGAGAGGAGGCGGAGGAATCAAGGTTCTGGGAGCACCGGAGTGGCCGTGCCCGCTCCTGTTCACCTCTTCAGTGGTCAGGGAGGGGGTGGAGCTCTTCTCCCTCCCAGGCTCTCACATCCAACTGCCCTCCTTGCTGGCCACCCTCCCCGAATCCTTGCTGCTGTTTGCTGCCAGACTCCCGCTGTTGCTGGACTCTGCATAAAAACCGACCCACTGAGCCATCGGCCCACCAGGAAACTCCCGGTAGTCCCAATGGCCAGTACATGCCTGAACCTGACTGCAATACAGTCATGAATATAGCTCAATAGAGATTTAAAGTAGATCCAGCATCGGATATGCTCTTTCATGTTAAGTGTATATTTGACGTGCACATGGATGTAAATACAGCAATATGATGATTAGAGGTGCATACACATGGATGTATTTTCCCAAAAAAGCACAAGTCTTATGTTCAGGAAATTATACCTATGCCTATGGGCCTGTAATCACACACTGGTGTTTACATCGTATTTTACCATCATTGTATTATACAATGCAGTTATATGGACAGAAATACACCATAGCTAAGGCTCCTGGGCATTGTAAACACAGACATATTTTATGCTGTATGGCCACACACCTATGTTTACATCCGTGTACATGTACCCTAATACTTAAAGGTAACCTTTATTATTATTTATTATTATTTGTTTAAAACTCCTTCAATATCTGCCTAATTTGAGGGTGTCCAACCGGTGGCCCGTGGGCCACATGTGGCCCGTCGAGCCCTCTGATTTGGCCCGTGACCTCCTGCTTTGATATGGTGGGTCCACAAACCCAGAAGGCAGTTACCGACCCGCCATCCCAAAGCATCAGTGTTGAGAATGGAGCCGGCAGTATAGAAAGCATGAGGCTACAGTAAAGAGCAGACCCGTTGCTTCCTGTATAGCGTCGGCTCCTGTCCCAGGTGAAGTGATACAAAATGCAGTCCACCTGGAACAGCAAAAGTCGGTGTTACCTGCAGGGTGATTACTGATGTGTAGATTGTGTTTAAAGGTCAGTTTTCTTTATTTTAACCACATAGCAATGGTATCTGTCCAATTTTGCACTTGTTACTCTGGGCTGCTTTCAAACTGATCCGCAGGTGCAATGCAATGCACATGACCTGCCCTGAGCCATTTTCTGCAGGTTTGGTGTGCTTTTTGAAAGTGCAAAAGTGCACCACACATGCATGATATAATAGAATTCTATGGCAAAGTGCAGCTAACTCGCAGGAAAAAATAAAAGTGGTCAGCCTTCACGCCGCTAAGTGGTAATAAGTGACTAAAGTGGAACTAAATCCAAAATCAGATATAATAAAACACAGATGCTGTAAAAAAAAGCCTGAGTGATATAAAGTGCAAATGCTAACTAAAAAATGCAGCAGGACAAAATAGTGAACACAAACTATCAAATAATGAATATAAAGGGGTGGGTCCTGCGCAAATCGTGCCACTCAAATAAAATACACAAATTCAAAATAATATAAATATGTGCATACATACAATGCCGTGAAAAAAATATAGTCCAAAAAACAGCACGCATAAAAATATATAAAAAATGGAAAAAAGGTTTAATGATAGAACAATAATAAAATGTCCGCTACTCAAGGCTCCCAGAACTCTCACCTTTAAACGAAGTGAATAAGCAAATCAAACAAACTCCAGGATTCTCTTATTTCATTCATAAATAATAAATAATAGCCATCAGGAAATCCAAAGGAGGGATGTAATGATACAATTCCGCCACTAGAGGGCCAGTCCCAGCTTACAGAATAGGTGAAATGGATCTTCACTTCTATTTCACAGTGTATGGCTCAAAATAAGAGAGAGGAGGGGGAGAGAGAGAAACAGGAGACTTCCATAGTGTAGTAGTTTAAAAAACGGCAGGTAAATTTATTAAAAAGCAGTAAAGACTCTCACATTTTAATTGCAAAAACAAGCACAATCAGGAAGAGGGTATAGTGACAACTTCCTCCCGTCTTACTCTACTTCCGGTTCGTCCTCTGGCCAATCCCTACGCGTTACGTCATGTGACTTCTTCATGGGGATGCTGATAGGACGTTACTGGCCTCCATAAGTATAATGAGAACCGGAAATGCCAGTTCGGCCATTTTGGAAAAGGGTAAGGATAGAGGTAAACAAGCGAAAACAGGAAGTGCTGTCTTCGCCATCTTGCTACTCCAACATTACTAGACGGAAGTGTAGAAAACCACCATCTTGGAGTAGAAGAAAAACACAGAATCGCCAATATAGACAAAAACAGCGCTATTAAAATATCCAAAAAAGTATAAATTACTTTAATGATAAAATTAACATACATATTATATCCCAAATGCATCTAAAAAGCAAAACGCTAAATCTGAGATTCAGAAAAGCATGACATCATTTTGACTGAATGATCAAGCTTGCTAAAGAGGGATAATAGGGAGATAGGATAAAAATATAAATATAGATTGCAAAATGGCAAACCCGCTGCAAAAAACTGGGACTACTATATAAAAAATCAGTATATCAATGTATAATAATAATCATATTAATACAAGAAAAAAAAAATTTTTAGTTTAAAAATTAAAATTAAATTATTAATAATTAATAATTTAATAAATATGCATACGTGAGATAAATAAAGTCACATACCGGAAATAGAGTAGGACTTTACAAAAATTATTATATAATAATATATCCACAATTTCATCAATAAATAATCACAGGAAAAAAAAATTACATAAAAATTGAAAAGATAAAAATATTAATAATTAATACCATCAATATTAAAAATTACTTAAAAAACAATTCAGATCAAAATCTACATTAAGACCATCAGGATAAAAAGACCTCATAGTAAAAATCCATCTAGATTCCTTTTGACTAATAGTTCGGATTTTGTGGCTACCCCTCCAGGTGGGGTTATATCTTTCGATGCCCCAAAACTGCAAGTGGGAGGGGTCTCGATTATGTACCTGATCAAAATGTTTAGACACACTATGATTGGGAAACCCCTTAAGGATGTTCTGTATATGCTCTTTTAGCCTAACTTTCAACGCTCTTTTTGTTCTCCCAATGTATTGCAACTTGCAACTACATTGGAGGCAATATACTACACCCTCCGTATGGCATCCTATAAAGTCACGTATATCGTGTGTTTGTCCAGTGATAGTACTAACAAAATTAATTTTTTTATTTTGAAATTTTTTGGCATGTCTACATGCAAAGCAGTTTTTACATGGATAAAAACCTTTCCCTGTAAAAAAAGAAAAATCCCTTTTGGGGGGTGGTTCGACAACAGATTTGGCAATAATATCTCTCAGGGTGGGAGCCCTTTTATAAATAACATTCGGTCTTTCTGGTAGGATTTTGCCCAAGTCCCTATCATTTTTAAGGACATGCCAATGCCGACTTAATACTCTGGAAACCTCTTTGTACTGTACTTATAATCAAGAATAATAGAAGGAACCTCATAATTGTATTTGAGTCTCTTATTAACGTTATCTTGGAGCATGGTACATCTATCCATGCATTTAACATGTTCAATTTCCCTTTTTAGTTGTAAGTCTTCATAGCCCTTTTCTTTGAATCTGGTGGCAATTAAGTTAGCCTGTTCTAAAAAGTCATCGGTTTTAGTACAATTCCTTCTTATTCGGGCAACTGTCCTTTAGGTATGTTGTACAACCATGGCTTAAAATGACAGCTGTTAATGGAGATATAGCTATTCGCATCGACACTTTTAAAATGCGTTTTTGTAATTACTGTGTTCTTATCCAGGGAGATGTTTAAATCTAAAAAAATAATACTTTTTGCATCTATTATCCATTCCAAATGGATATTTTTATCATTATTATTCAATTTGGTAAGGAATTTTTCCAATGCTAACTCGCAGGAAAGCCACAGGTGCACTGCGCTGCAGGTAAACTGCAGTGCATCAGTGTGAAAGCGGCCTTAGGCCCCTTTCACATGATTGGTCTGATTGGGTCTGTCTGTCCATTTTTCAGGTGGACCCAATCAGACCCTCCATTCACCTCTGTGGTGGAGTTGTGTGTGTTTACACCCACTTACCTCCAATCCTAAATGCTAAAATAAACAGAAGGGGATCCTTCCCCTTCAGTCTGGGTGGATCGGATCAGAGGGCCCATAGAGCAGAGCGGGCCGTGTCTGTGTCCGCTCTGCATATGCATATGCAAAGTGGACACAGACATGTCATCTGCTCATTGTGGCCTGGGACCAGTTACCAAGTCACTTAAATGGCCCTCACACTTCAAAAGGTTGGGCACCCCTGACCAATTTTACATAGTATCCCACCTTCAGTCTATGTGGAATGCTGCTGCCATACTCATCCACCTTACTAACTATTCAGTGTCCACCATTCCTCCACTGTCTTTTGATAACCCAATCAAAATACTTACCACAACTCTGCCCTAAGCTACATCACCAAACTTATAACAAAATATCACCCAAACCATCCACTTTGCTTCTCTCAAAACCTTCTGCTTTCTATCTCCTTTGTCACCTATTCCCATACTCACCTCCAAGACTTCTCCAGAGCCTCCCATCTTCAAGAACGCCCTACTCCAATCTCCCAGGATGCCTTTGACTGTGTCCACCCTTTGGCGATCCCTAGGAAATAAATCTCTTCAGGGAAGTTTATCCTGCCTGTACCTAACAACTGAACTTTTACTTTTTCTATCAACTCATCCTTCCACAGTTACTGCCTTAAGTATTACTTGTCCCTCCCTTTCAGATTGTAAGCCCTCACTAGTAGTATTGTACCATGCTGTTTCAGTTTATAGTGTAAATTAATTTGAAAACTGTTGACGCTATATAAATTCTGTCTAATGATAAATAACTCTTAAAGAGATAACAGTATTACTCTTGACAAAGCCTTTGTCTACTTTTTGATACAAATTAGCTCCTACTGCAGCCTCATACCTTGTGACTTGCTACATGGTTGCAATGTTGCAGGGAAGACTGTGGAAATGCCTTCTCCTGACTGCAGCAGCCTGATGACATCATCCACAGCCTTGGAAAAATCCCTGGAAACAGTACATCTGACTTTGTTTATTCTGTTATGCCATTAATGAATTAGTGTAAACTTCTAAAGTAGCTGACATTTCCAATTAATAGTTCTCACCCATTCATATACTGTAACTGTATGACAAACAGTAAATTGTATTTCCAATATAAAGACATTAATAGTCCCTGCACCAATAGAGACTGAGGATAGCACCAGAATTTTGTTTGCTGACATTGTATTTGCGTGCAGCAAATGTAAGTTTGTTACCTAATAATGGTGAAATGTACATTTTTAGGGTTCTGGAAAAGCTACTGAAACAGAAAGTTAAAATTGTGGATTTATCTTCAAAAGACAAAGACACAACTATTCGTGTTCAAGCTGTTGAAAAAACCCAGAAACTAGTCAGGTAAATATTAACTATTTCCATTTTTTTTTCAATTGATCAGTATTCTAGTATTTCTGTACTGTTTTCCTATTATTTACTTTATACACTGAGAAAAATTATAAAGTCAACACTTTTGTGTTTGCCCCTATTTATCATGAGCTGAACTCAAAGATCTACGAATGTTTCTATGTACACAAAAGGTCTATTTCGCTCAAATATTGTTCACAAATCTGTGTTTGTGCGCACTTCTCCTTTGCCCAAATAATCCTTCCACCTCACAGGTGTGGCATATCAAGATGCTGATTAGACAGCGTGATTATTGCACAGGTGTGCCTTAGGCTGGCCACAATAAAAGGCCACTCTAAAATGTGCCGTTATATCATACAGCACAATGCCACAGATGTCGCAAGTTTTGAGGGAGCGTGCAATTGGCATGCTGACTGCAGAAATGTCCACCAGAGCTGTTGCCCTTGAATTGAATGTTAATTTCTCTACCATAAGCCATCTCAGAGAATTTGGCAGTATATCCAACCAGCCTCACAACCGCAGACCACATGTGAACCACACCAGCCCAGGACCTCCCCATTCACCATCTTCACCTCCAAGATCGCCTGAGACCAGTCACCCGGACAGCTGCTGCAACAATCAGTTTGCATAACCAAAGAATTTCTGCACAAACTGTCAGAAACCATCTCAGGGAGATCATCTGCATGCTCGTCCTCCTCATCGGGGTCTTGACCTGACTACAGTTCATCGTCATAACCGTCTTGAGTGGGCAAATGCTCACATTCGATGGCGTCTGGCACTTTGCAGAGGTGTTCTCTTCACGTATGAATCCTGGTTTTCACTGTACAAGACAGATGGTAGATAGTGTGTATGGCGTCGTGTGGGTGAGTGGTTTGCTGATGTCAATGTTGTGGATCTAGTGGCCCATGGTGGTGGTAGGGTTAAGGCATGGGCAGGCATATGCTATGGACAACGAACATAGGTGCATTTTATTGATGGCATTTTAAATGCACAGATATACCATGACGAGATCCTGAGACCCATTGTTGTGCCATTCATCCACGAAAATCACCTCATGTTGCAGCATGATAATGCACGGCCCCATGTTGCAAGGATCTGTACACAATTTCTGGAAGCAGAAAGCATCCCGTTTCTTGCATGGCAAGCATACTCACTGGACATGGTACCCATTGAGCATGTTTGGGATGCTCTGGATCAGCGTATATGACAGTGTGTTCCAGTTCCTGCCAATATCCAGCAACTTCGCACAGCCATTGAAGAGGAATGGACCAACATTCCACAGGCCACAATCAACAACCTGATCAACTCTATGAGATGGAGATGTGTTGCACTGCGTGACGCAAATGGTGGTCACACCAGATACTGACTGTTTTTCGGACCCCCCGACCACCCTAATACAGTAAAACTGCACATTTTAGAGTGGCCAGCCTAAAGCACAACTGTGCAATAATCATGCTGTCTAATCAGCATTTTGATATGCCACACCTGTGAGGTGGATGGATTAGATGAGAGAAATAGACCTCTTGTGTACATAGAAAAAGTTGTAGATCTTTACATTCAGCTCATGATAAACAGGGGAAAACACAAAAGTGTTGCGATTATAATTTTGCTCAGTGTGTGTATATATATATATATATATATATATATATATATATATATATATATATATATATATATATATATATATATATATATACGCAGGGCTTTTTTTCTCAGAGAATAGGTGCAGGAACTCCCCTTTTCCGAGTCACCCCTTGTCTCTGCCCCAACCCATATCTGAGCCCTATTCTTGGTTCTACCCCCTACTCACCTCCCAGTACCGCTCCTTTTAAAGAATACAGAACCACATATAATTTTGTGGTGCTCAGTAGTTTGTATGGAATTTGGTAATGATAGCAAGAAAAGCAGTAAAATAGATGCCTTGCAGCCTAGTAGCTATAGGGCCCCATGCCAGCAACAATAGATCCCCCTACCAACAATGGACCATACGCAACAAAATTTCCCCTCTACTAACAATAGACTAACGGCAGCAGCTACAGATCTCCCCGCAGCCAGCATCAATAGACTCTCCATCAGCCAACAACAATAGATTCCTCCCTCAACAGTAGATCCCTCCCAGAAACATCTGACCCCCCCCCCCCCCAGCAATATAAGATCCACCCTCAGCAACAATAGGTCTTCCAACAGCAACATTAGACTTCCTCAGCAACAATAGACCCCCCTGTAAAAATAGACCCCCTCCAACTAGAATAGATCCCCCAATCAATAGACCCGACAGCACACCCCTGCTTTTCTTGCCATTACATATACAGTAGTCAGTGGTGGAGGTGCCGGAACTGCATTCCCCCGTGTTCCAGCTGAAAAAAAGCCCTGTATGTGTGTATATACATACATACATATATATATATATATATATACAGTATATGCCATGCCATTGTGTAGTGCACCGGTAGCAATATCCTACTCCAAGGGGTCAGTACATATTAACCCACACTAACCTAAGCACTAATTCTCACAAAAACCAAACTCCTTCACCAACCCAAATACAATCAACCCCCAAATAAAAATCTAAAGAGAATCTGTCACATTGCTGAGTAAGGTTAGCTATACACAGCAGATTTCTCAAAGGGCAAAAAGACAAATAATTATTTGCCCTCTGTTCATTGTTGAGCCTTGAAACTGTCCACCATCTCCACCTACATTGTGAACCACGGTAGCAGCCCTGATTAACTCTTGATGAATGTAACCCAGATAAAACAGAACATGAGAAAGTTCTCATGTATAAAAGCACTAACAGCAATGTAACTTTTGCACTCTCTATGGACAGAAAGCTCGAAGAGGACATGTCCAACTTTCAGAAGATGATGGATGAAATATTTCATAAACCTGTGGATGTTACTGTACAGTCACCTCAAACATTGGCCTTGAGTCCAGGAACCATAGCAGGCATTGTGGTCGTTGCACTTGCACTATGTGGTCTCACTGCTTTTTTGATTTATATAAGGTAAAAAGCAAAAAGTAAGTGTACATGACTACAGGTTTGCTTGATAAATGGGCTGCATTAAATGTGGGGTTGCAAAATGTCCAAGTCTGGAAACTGGAAATCTAAGGTCCAGGGCAAACAAACAAACATTTTTCCTGGTTGACATCTGCAGACAATTCTTGATTGTTCTCAGCTTTCTCACAAAGAGTAGTATGATATCTGGCACGCAAGCCCATTTACAATTTAGGATGCAAACGTGTGTTTATATAATTTGGCTAAAGAAAAGTTTTTCATGTTTGCAATCACGTAACTAACTTGAATAACAGCAGTGTGTCATAGTCTTATGATTTTAAAGTGAACCTGTGATCAGGCAAGGGACATTCAAGTATTTACATATACTTAACAAAAAATAAAAGTGCTTTAGAATAAGCCCTAACTGATCTCTGTATCTGCAGGCATTGAGGAGAAATGCATGCTGTAGTTTCACAGCAGAAGCACTAGAGACTCAATATTGCAGCTCACTCTGTGCTCTCCCCTCTCAGCAGTGACTCAGCAGCCTTCCAGCCTTCTGATTTCTAATACAAACACTGATCAATATCTGTAAGGCCTCCTTCACATTGGGCATTTAGCCCTAATGCATGAGACTCCAGTGTTTAGGTATGGGCAGAAGGCACAGGCGCACTGTCCAGCCTCACTGTTGGCAGCATGTATAGTGTATAAGAGGCTGGAAGCAGCTGCAGGTGAACAGAGTTAAATGGTACACTGAGTGATACTAATGTTTAGAGCAGTATGTGCTCAGGAATGAATGCCTGGAACAAAAGCAGTCTGCGTTCTGGACATACCTCCCTGGGCACATACTGCTCTAAACCTTAGTACTGTTTGGTGCACAGTCCAGCCGCAGCAACTATCAGCCACTTATACACTTTTACAGGTTGCTGGCAGTGGAGTGTGCCTGTGCCTCTCACCGACAACTAAATTCTCTATTTTAAAGCACTAGAGCTAAGATGGTAGCAAGGTGAGCAGAGCTCCTGAAGTAATAACTTAATGTACTTCACGGTGCCTGCAGCTACAGAGGTCAGTGCAGGCTTATTTTAAAGCTCATTTACTGCTTGTAAAAAATATGTAAATACTTCAGTGTCCATAGTCTGGCCACAGGTTCATTTTAAGAGGGCCATAGAGAATAATTGGAAGCACTTCCACAATCAGATTGTGCCATCTATTCTACTGGGCCTTTTTCTTTCTCAAACAAGAGCCCTCAAGTCATCCCATAGGTGGGTGCTGGCTCACCAGTGGTTACCTCTCCACTTCAATTTCAGCAACAATAAAACTAAAGGCAGCCACCCTACAACATTAAAGACATTATTGAAGATTAAATGAATGGTTCAATGCAAGACAAACCACCTGACTGAGCTCCACACTCCCTTGTGTTTTTCTTGTAAGGAGCTTATTCGTAGAGTAGACTAAGTAGTCTTGCACTGAACAATCCATTAAATCTTCAATAATGGCTTTTAGTTTTGAATGTGTCTGCCTTTCTTTGTATTACCCAAGCTTTTCTATTTAGGGCAACGGAGAAGGAATGAGGAGCCACACACAGTCTCAGTGCCGAATAAAACAATAGCAATTGGGCAAGGATTTGTAACATGCCGTTTTGTTCTAAAAAAAACACTCAATCCGAGTTATCATTGATAAAGTATCCCTAATCCAGACAAAAAAAGACCAGAGATTGCCATCTAATGTGTATGGGAATCTTTATTTTTAACCTGGCCCTTTCTCAATTATTTACAGGATGTACTTTTGATAAGCAGGTTTGGCATATAAGAGGGCTAATGTATTACAGCTAGAGAAGTAGAGTGGTCATGTACATTTTGGAACATATTTTTTGAAGCACATCTGTCTTAAGAGAATTATGTAGTCTGTCATTGCTGACTCTTCCTTTTGAGTATATTAGTTGCCTAATCCTTATGATTATATTTCGGTTTTAGTGATTTTAGACATTGACAATACAGCTATGGATGAGAAGTTCAGATATTTTTTCTGATGCTCATTTACAGTATGCTAACTCTGTGACTAAAAAGTATTGAGGCCATGCACAGGCAAGTAGCATTTTCAGGAGTCCAGGAATGGCAGCCCACATTCTTCTGTCCTGACAGGTTCAATTTAGAAAACCCCAGCTGTTCAAATGCTTAATCAAGACGTCTTTGTTATTATTCTACAGAAAACGTAGTTCAGATAATGCAACTGATGAAGAGACAGGATCAGTTCACGATGAGGATAACCATGACAAAGGAACACCAAGCAATATGCCAACTGAAAGTAACAGGTAATCTTTGATGCCCCTATTTCACTTGTCATATACCGTATACCCATTTCTGCATTTATTATATAAATTATATAATTATAGTATTTATTTGGGAATATAAATGTTGTATGCCTCAATAAGTAATGTGTTTTAATACAGTCTATCACAGTTATAAGTACACAAAATACTGATTTTATACCCCAAGGATTGAAGTTCCCAATGAGCATGGTGACCCCCATCATCCGTAAATGAAAGAAGTTTGGTACCACCAGGACTCCTAGAGGCTGTTTTGCCAAACTGAGCGATTGAGGGAGAAGGGCCTTAGTGAAAAAGGTGATCAAGAACCTGATAGTTACTCCGACAGAGCTCCAGCATTTCTCTGTGGAGAGAATTGAAACTTCCAGAAAAACAACCATCTCTGCAGCACTCCACCAATCACGCCTGAATGGTAGAGTGGCCAGATGGAAACCCCTCCTCAGTGGGAGGCACAAGACAGCCAACCTGGGGTTTGCCAAAAGACACTTGAAGGACTCTCAGGCCATGAGAAACAAAATTCTCTGGTCTGATGAAACAAAGGTTGAAATCTTTGGCCTAAATAGCAAGCATCATGTCTGGAGGAAATCAGGCACCACTCATCACCTGACCAATACCATCCCTACAGTGAAGCATGGTGGTGGAGATGTTTTTCAGTAGCAGGAAATGGGAGACTAGTCAGAATATAAAGGAAAGATGAATGCAGCATTGTACGGAGACATCCTTGATTAAAATATGATCCAGAGTGCTCTGGATCTCATACTGGGGCAAAGGTTCATTTTCCAACAGGGCAATGACCCTAAGCACACAGCCAAGGTAACAAAAGAGTGGCTACGGGACAACTCTGTGAGTGTTCTTGAGTGGCCCAGCCAGAGTCTAGACTTGAACCCGATTGAACATCTCTGGAGAGATCTGAAAATAGCTGTGCACCGACGATCCCATCCAATCTGATGGAGCTTGAGAGGTCCCGCAAAGAAGAGTGTGAGAAACTTCCCTAAAATATGAGTGCCAGGTTTGTAGCATCATACTCAAAAAGTCTTAAGGCTGTAATTGGTGCCAAAGGTGCTTCAACAAAGTATGGAGCAAAGGTTGTGAATACTTATGTACATGGATTTTTTTTTGTTTTTTATTTTTAATAAATTTGCAAAGATTTCAAACAAACTTCTTTCACGTTGTCATTATGGGATATTGTTTGTAGAATTTTGTGGCAAATAATGAATGTAATCCATTTTGTAATAAGGCTGTACATAAACAAAATTTGGAAAAAGTGAAGTGCTGTGAATACTTTCCGGGTGAACTGTAGGTTCAAACCATCTATAGCCAGGGCTGCTGTTAGAAATCACAGGCCCCTATACAGGCTACCTGACAGTCCCCCCCTTCCAAAGGTGACTGAGGACATAGATTTATCAGTCACTTTCTCTACAGCCTCAGCTGCACAGATGAATGAATAGGAAGCGCTCTGAGGCCTCAATTTAAGAGCACTGCTCTGGCGCACACACGTGCGCATGCGTGCATTCACGGCCAACAGCAGTGTAAGAGAACTGCTCTGGCACACACACGTGCGCCCTCACGGGCAACTGCGGACTTCCAGGGAGCTGATGCGCACACTCGTGTGCAACAGACTGCGTGCACGCATAAGAGCGTGTCCCTAACACCAATTGGCACCTAATGGCCTATTTAAAGGGTGCTCTCACTCACAAACAGCGCTGACTGGTCTTCAGCTGTGTCCTGATCTTCTGATTCCTGTTATACCCTGCCTGATACCTGTTGCTGAACCTGGCTTACCCCGACTCTGCCTCTGGATTCATTCCTGATTACTGGTTCCTGATCTCGGCTTCCATTTGACCTTGCTTCTGCTTATGCCTTTATACTTCATTGCCCGCCTGTTACTGAACCCTGCTATCCTTGAGACTCTGCTCTTCGCCTGGCTCAAACACTGCCTGTTGTCCTGTCTCTGCCACCGAGCCTACTACTCCATCTGCAAGTTCTGCAAGCAACACTTACAGGCACTCGTGTTCCTCCTGGCCCTAGCCACCATCTGTTCAACCTTCAGTGTGACTTACAAGGGAAGATACAAGGGAAACAGGAAGTGAACAGGAAGTGAAGCCTTGTGGCTGTTTTCTATTGCACAGGCTTCACATTCTGTTTCCTACTGCGCTTTCTGAATGGTCCCACTGTCTTCTCTGACCCATGTGTCTCCCAGAAGGCAGCGGGGGAAAGGAGGGGCTGGAAATTTTGTAAATCGCTGCATTGTTGTGTGGCGATCTTACCCAAAAATGGGATTTTCCGTTTTTACAATGTTTCTTTGTGCTTCTTCAAAAGACCTTGAACAGCAGATCTTGAAAACCCAGTCTGTTTTGAAATCTTTGCCTGAGAGAGACCTTGCTGATGCAGTATAACTATTTTGTGTCTTGTTGTTGTACTCAGTCTTACCATGATGTATGACATGTGACATGAAAGTGTCTTCTACAACTTCACCTTAGTAGCAGAGTTTAGCTGTTCCTCAGATTTAAGCCTCCTACAGGGCTGTTTTTGTTTCAGTTACTGATTTCTTGTTTTAACCTACATATGAAATTGATGATTATTAGCACCTGCTTGATATAATAGGTTAATCACAAACCTGACTCTAATCCTACAAAATGCCTGACTTTGTGCAAGTGTACAAAGTGTGCACGTGTAAGAATTGATGCTGGTTTGAAGCCAAAGTGTGGTCACACCAAAGATTGATGTGATTTAGATTTTTCTTCTGTTCACTCACTTTTCAAACTGTTAATTGCTAAAAACAAACAATAAAAAAAAAAAAATATATGTATGTATGTATGTATATATATGTAGGAAGGCCAGTATGGTGGCCTGAATTTATGAGAGGAGCCCAGGGGGTATTTAACCAGCCCACTCGCCTGTGGTCTTTGTCGGTTCCTGTGCGCGGTACGACGTCACTAGGCCGACTCTTCGAAACTCATTAGCGTCCATGAGTTACCGCTTCGTAGTTTTTCGAGGTTCTCGTTTCCGTTCGCAGATTCACGTACAACGCGTCGATTCGGCTGTCGCAGGTAGGGTTTTTTCGGTTGACTTGTCATTTCATACATTGTTAAATGTCTCGTCGCTAAACCTCGATATCAAACTTACGAGTCATTTGTAAAACCCTACACACAGCCACAACGTCTGTCTATTACTCGTAACGTTATCATACCAAACATTTCTTCGTTTTTGTGTACCTCACACCGACGCAAAGACACAGCTTCGTTTAGGCGTGTCTCACTGTTTTATGCTCCACAGACTAATCGATGTTTCTCGTGGATTTGATGGACACTGGTCAGTGCCATGTCAAGGCCGAACCATTTCAAACCATTTCAAACCATTTCAGATCATTTCAAATCATTTCACTCTCACCTACCGTGCTCCGATTCAAATCCAGTCGCATCCACAATGCACCGATTTGTCCCGGTGCGCCCCAGTTGTTTTTTCGGCCTCATTTCAGTACTTGCTCCAGAGTCCCATTTGTTGAATCACCGACTCATGCCTCTGTCATGGTAAATCATTTCACTGTCACGTATCACGTTCCGATACGAATCCAGTTGCATCTACGATGCACCAATTCGTTCCAGCGTGCCCCAGGTATTTTTCGGCCTCATTTCAGTACATGCTCCAGAGTCCCGTTCGTTGTTAGTCGCAGGTTGCGGCGCACCGATTAGTACCTCTGTCATGGGAAATCATTTCACTGTCACGTATCACGTTCCGATACGAATCCAGTCGCATCTACGATGCACCAATTAGTTCCGGCATGCCCCAGGTATTTTTCGGCCTCATTTCAGTACATGCTCCAGAGTCCCGTTCGTTGTCAGTCGCAATTGCGGCGTGACCGATTCATGGCTCTGTCATGGCAAACTTTTTCACTCATTTCACTGTCACTTACCGCGCTCCGATTCGAATTCAGTCGCATCCGTGATGCACCGATTCGTTCTGGTGTGCCCCAGTTGTTTACCGCCTCATTTCAGTACATGCTCCAGAGTCAGGATTCATTGTCGGTTGCAGGTTTCGGTTCTCTGATTCATGTCTCTGTCATGGGAAATCATTTCACTGTCACGTATCACGCTCCGATACGAATCCAGTCGCATCATGCACTAATTCGTCTCAGCGCGCCCTAGGTATTTCAGCCACATTTCAGTACATGCTCCAGAGCATGCACGATTAATGCTCAGTCGCAACAGTGGCATGATCGATTCGTGCCTCTGTCATGGCAATCAAAATAATTTCACGCTACAGCCCGTTTCAATTCCAATCGCCTCAGCGGCACATCGATTCGTACCGGGTTCATTTCGTACTCTCCACGGTCTGATTTATATTAGATTAATTTCATACACTCTACAACCGGTTCTTATCAGATTAATTTCATGCGATCGATTCGTATAGGATTCGTTTCATACTTACGACCGATTCATATCAGATTCATTCCATATACACCCAAGAAACAACTCCTTGCAAATCGCTGTAGCACACACCTAAGCATACACTCTCTGCAATCATTGCAAACACATATCCAGGCACAAACTTCTTGCAATCGTTGCAAGCACATATTCAAGCATAGACTTCTTGCAATCGTTGCAAGCACGCTTTCAAGCATAGACTTCTTGCAATCGTTGCAAGCACGCATCCAAGCGTAGACTTCTTCCAATCGTTGCAAGCACGCATCCAAGCTTAGACTTCTTCCAATCGTTGCAAGCACGCATCCAAGCATAGAGCTCTTGCAATCATTGCAAGCACGCATTCGAGCATAGACTTATTACAATCATTGCAAGCAGATGTCCAGGCACAAACTTATTGCAATCATTGCTAGCAGGCAGTTCTGGCTAGCTCAATAGATTGCTTTAGGAAAAAGGCCTGGATACTTTCCTAAATGTACATAATATAACGGGGTACTTATATTTTTTATTTTTTTCAAATATAAATTTTATTTATTTAAACAATGCCCAACATGGGCGCATATATAACATAAAACATATAAGTGGGATACATGGGGGGAAAGAAGGGAAAGTGCATATTGAGTTTGTTACAGAGATAGAGGGAGAGGCAGATATATCTGACATACTTCACATCATAAACTTAACATGAGTTCATGTAGGGTCATATTCATCTTCATTCCAGTTACCACTGCCTATGTGAGCAGAAGCTCTGCATGAAGAAACCAGAGGTATACTAGACACTTAAGTCTTTTCCGCCTCCCCCCTCTTCCTCACATCAAAGCCTCATCACCTTGGTAAAAAAAAAAAAAAAAAAAAAACAGTGTCCGAGGTCAGAGGCTAGCAGTAATGGGGACAAGAACACATAAGGGAGGAGGGTTGGGGGGGGGAAAAAAAGGGGGGGGGGAGGGATCTGGTTGATTCAGGAACATCTCGTCGTATACTTGGACCAGATTGCTAACTATCTTACAGGGTCCTCAGAGATACTCCTTCAGGTGAGAAAATAAACTGATGCCAGAGTGCCCATGTGGTTTTAAATTTTTCCTGTTGTTGCCTCCCAGTGAGCACCAGGTCTTCTAGTTTACTAACTTCCTCCACCCTTCGAATCCAGGATGCCACTGATGGTGGGGCTTGGCTTTTCCAGTGGAGCGGTATGCAGGCTCTGGCCGCATTTACTAGGTGACACAGAATGGATTTTTTGTATTTTTTAGTAGACATGGTATTTACATGTAAGAGAAAAAAGGCCGGGTCATCGGGAACATTGTATTCCGTGAATTTTTGGATAATGGTCCTGACTGTAGACCAGAAATGGGACAACTTCGAACAGGACCAAAATATATGCAACAATGCGCCCTGCCCCTGACCACATCTCCAGCAAAGTGCCGAGGTGTTCGGATAGAAGGAGTGCAAAACTTGAGGGGTTAAGTACCACCTCGTCAGGAGCTTGTAGCTAGTTTCCTGTATTTTCGTACAAATAGTAGATTGTAGGGCAAAGGTTATCATACGTTGAGTCTGGTTCAGAGTAAATGTGCAGTTCAGCTCCCTCCCCCATTTGTTCAAAAAGGTTAAATGAGTGTCATCCACCGGGGCGATAAGGAGGTTGTACATTGTTGACAGCGTCCTAGGAAGTGCCCCGCTCCCTGAGTAGTATTCCTCAAATGTAGTCAAAGGTACATCAAACTGCTGTGGAGATGGGAGGGCCCGAAGGAAATGTCTAAGTTGGACTGCAGTCCAAAAAGCTAGTTTGTAAGGGCCCGTCGCATTACACAGCATCTCTATAGATGGCCAGTCTCCATTCATGTTTTTGAGGACCGGCAACCTATCCTCCTTGAAATTAGTTTCCTGGATATAGGCTATATCACTGCGGGCTCGTCTTAAAGCGGAGGTCCACCCTAAATAACAGTACTAGGTCTATGTGATCCCCCCTTCCCTAATCGCTAGGTAACCCCCTTACCTTTCTGCTGTCTTCTTCTGTTTTTTTCTTATTTTAAATTTTCTGCCCCTGGAGATTGCGGAAAGGGGCGGGGCTGATGCGGAAAGGGGCGGGGCTTCAGCGGCAGGTCACTTCTTCCTGTCTGCCGCAGGGGCTCCTGGGATCGTTTTTTTTCCCCAGGAGTCTGTGCTGCGCCCAGGCTCGAGATCTCGCGCGAGGAAGAGAAGGGAAGTGACGGCGCTCGATATTGGGCTGACTGCGCATGCGCGAGATCTTTAATCGAACGGGCGGTGCATGCTGGTCTTTTAGCAGCACACTCTCCCGGAAGAGGATGCCTGTGGGCTTCACATGCCCACAGGCAAAATGACAACCGTCAGGAGACGGTTTTATAAAATCGTTTTTGATGAGAAAAATTGAAAAAAAGAAAAAGTAAGTGTTATATTTAATAATAATAATAATAATGATTGTCAGTATGCCAAAAAAAAAAGGATAAAGACAGTGGAATCCTGCTTTAAGTCATGCATTAACATACGTCGCTTCTCTGGGATATTGAGGCCTTTCGCGTTTAAGGAGTATATTCGGAGGCTGTCCATCCTCAACCAGAGGGGGAGGGAGGGAGAGAGAGAGAGAGAGAGAGAAAGAAAAAAAAAAAAAGGGGAGGGTCACCCCCTTAATCACCAAATTAGGAACGCTGCCAGGGGAAGTGGGGGAAGGTAAGGCACAAACAATAGGGATTAAGGGAAGGGTAATAACTAAGGGCAAGCAAAATGCTTGCGTGGCACGTCTCCACCAAAAACGGCCGAGGACATGCCGGCCTACGTGGGGGAAGTGGCTGGGAACAGCTGAGGAGGGGTGCTCCCGGCTCTCCCCGACATCCCGGGGCCCTAGGAGCTGTTAGAATGTGGTCCACCGGTACCGATAAGTTTCCCCTCCCCACCCCCGCAACCCCATGGCCGAGCCGCGCGGGGGGGGAACACCGGAGGTGCAAGGAGGGCCGTCGACTCCACCCCGAGGGCTCCGCCTCTCTGTACTCCAAAAGCGGCTAACCTCCCCAGTAATAATAGAACACATAGCAGCGCCCCCGGTCTCCCAAGAGGCGGGGGAGCAAGCATGTAGCATCCCCTGGACGGGTGTAGGTCACACCGTCTTCGTCACAGCACCTGTCCCTCCGAATAGCCGGGCTCCCTGCCAGGTGGTGACCTCCGACGGACACGCTGGTTCCAACATCTACCATTCCCTTGGCATGTATACATATTAAACTTAAACCCAACAGGAACGAGAGAGGAGCCAAAATAACATATAAATCAATACAATAAATGCATAAATCATAAACCTGTAAGTATCTGGGGAGAGCCCCCAACCGAGTACCATCAGTCCCCCCAAGCCAGGAAGGGGGCAGCCACCCCAACCGGGGAGAGGGGGGAGGCGAAACCAAAAAAGGAAAAAAAAAACCCATCCCCCCGGGAGGGCAACCCCCCCGAGGCGAGGGCGAATGGAATCTTCATCTTAAATGAGCTGCAAGAACAATGTCCCAAAGTCCCCCAGCGGCCCCCCAGTGCATCAAAAAACCAGAGATCCCCCTGTGCTCCGCATCCCCCCCCAGCCAGGCACAGTCCAGTGTTCCCAACAGACCTCCAACACTGGGGGGGGGGACATCCCTCCTTCACGTGGGTGTTACGGGGTCAATTCCTCCACATCCAGGAATGGGAATTGAGCCGGTAGGTCTCCCGGAGAGCGAAGGTGAAATGACTGCTGATCCCTTCTGAAGGTTACTGCAAGTGGGTAACCCCAGCGATAGGTGACACCCCTCCGGCGGGCAGCTTCCAGCACAGGGAGAAGCATGGCTCTTCTCTGCAGCGCAGCACGGGAAAGATCGGGCAGGATTCTAATAGATGCCCCGTCAAAGTCCACAGTCCCAGCCTCCAATGCCCTGCGGAGGATTAGTTCTTTGTATGAGTAATGATGCAGGCGGCAGATAACATCTCTCGGCCTATTGATGTCCTGCGACTTTGGTCCCAGCGCTCGATGGATCCGGTCGAACTCCAGGGTCCGCCCGGGAGTTTGCGGAAAATGGCGGTGGCCGTAACGGCCAAGTCCTCCGGTCCAGTCGCCTCCGGGAGTCCTCGCAGACGGATATTATTCCGTCTGCTTCTGTCTTCCATCTCCTCCTGATGGAGTTGGAGCAAGGTAGCTGCATCAATATGTGCTTCCTGAAGGCACTCCAGCGCGCTGACCCTGCTTTCTAAGTCCGTCGCTGAGGTCTCCCCCGCCGTCAGGCGTACTGTGATGGAGCTCAGTTCACTCCTCACCTCCTTCATGTCCTGACGGTGCTGTGTCTCCAGTCTGTCAATGAGGGATTCGATATCCGTTTTAGTCAGGAGGGCCCGGAGGAGCGCCCATAGCTCTGCGTTACCTCTGTTTCCTGTGGCAGACATCAGTGGGGCTTTCGAGCCCGATTGCAGGTCAGGTGGAATGTCCGCTAGTGAGTCTGAGCCCAGCGAGGCCGCCGGCGAGGACGGCCCGCTCTCCAGTGTCGCTCTCCAAGTGCATCCGTCATCTTAGGGGGAACAGGAGGCAGCTGAGGCTGTGTAAAAAATTGAGCGATCGGCCCGCCGGAGTCTCTCGTTCTCTCGTGCCTGGACTGCCCTTTGGTCTTTCTCCGCTTAACAGACATGCCGTGATCTAATAAAGGGTTTCGCGATCATAATAGGCTCCGGTAGTCGGGAGAAGAACGGGAGCTCGGAATACACGCGTCCTCATCCAGCCATGTCCAGGCCACGCCCCCTCGGGGTACTTATATTTATAGGTAAAGTTGATCCAGGGAAAAATCTGATTGCCTCTCGAGGGATCAGGAAGGAATTTTTTCCCCTGCTGTAGCAAATTGGATTATGCTCTGGTGGGGTTTTTTGCCTTCCTCTGGATCAGCTGTGGGTGTAGAATTGGGTATGTTGGGTTGTGCGATACTTTATTTATTTGATTTGTGCTTGGACTGGATGGACTTCTGTCTTTTTCGACCTGGCTAGCCATGTATCCTACCATAACTCCTTGCAATCGTTGCAAGCACACATCCTGGCATGACTCCTTGCAATCATTGCAAGCACGCATCCTGGCATAACTCCTTGCAATCATTGCAAGCACGCATCCTGGCATAACTCCTTGCAATCGTTGCAAGCACGCATCCTACCATAACTCCTTGCAATCATTGCAAGCACGCATCCTAGCATAACATCTTGTAATCGTTGCAAGCACGCATCTTGGCATAACATCTTCCAATCGTTGCAAGCACACATCCAAACACACATTCAAGCACAACTCCTGCAGTCTTCGCAAGCACATGCGGTAATACGAATTTCTCACAGTCAGTACGAACACATCTCCAGTGACAAACTCCCATGCAATTGTCACGAGCACACGTTTAAGCACAACTTTTGCAATCATGCCAAGGCACGTAACTTAGCATAACTTCTTGCAATCGTTCTTTTGCAAGCACATTCTCAGTGGCACACAAACTGGCTACACATCATTTTCAGCGGCACTTAATTGGCCACTTGTCTCCAGTGGCTTTTTCTTACAAGCCACTCACCGTTTCCTGTCTGTCATCTCTCCCTTAGGACAATTGAGTTCAGCTTCAGTCCTGCACCAGATATCGTGTTGACACACGCAACTGGCTTCTTCTTGTAACACGATCAGGCTATTCCTAGCCAGCGTCCAGCATTTCTTATCCTTACAGGACCCGGAGAGCCATCTGTCTTTACAGCCCATACAGTAAGATCCCCACTACGAGGCTTCCAGAGGCATTAGCCCATAGCCAACGGCAAACACTCGCCCATCACAACTGCCATCTTTAGGGACATATAAAATCCTCGCACATTCCCCAGTCTAGTCATCCAAGCGACCATCTACCTGGCCCTTTATGGTTTTCTACGGCCTAGCCAATTTATCATTAGTAGAACTGGCAGCCAGGTACTATACAGACACCACCTGACTTTTAAAGACCATTACTTCCTTCAGGTTATGGTCTCCACTCCTAGACTTCACACATACACTGGGGTGTAGCAAGAAGCTGCTCCAGTCTCTCTTGAGAATGCTCAATTCTGCAATACGGGCCATTCCCCAGGGTCGATCTTTATGTCACGCCTCCTGATCTTCCTCTCACGGACACAGGACCCCTCTCAGATCCTTAATTTAGATGCCGTGGCAATAGCAGACCTATCAATGTCGGAAGGTTCCTTACTGGATGGATTGGTATAGCGATGTTTATACCATCTACAATGCCCCTGTCACCTCTGGTAGTGACAGATGCCGCAGCCTCCACAGGCTTCGCTGCAATTTTTGGCCACCACTGGTTTACAGGACCATGGCCTCAGGGATACTCCTAAACCCTGCATTTACCTGGACTTCCTCCCTCTTCAAGCTATACCCGGCCATGACAGCCTCTCGACTCTGGGGTCATATCAGGACAGGACAGGCCGTGGCTTTCACCACCGACAACTGGGCCGAGGTCGATCTTGTTGATGAAACCAGGTCTGGATCGCTCTCAGTTATGTCCTTCCTGCACAGACTGCTGCGGTTATCTTGGCAGCACCAGTTTAATCTCCACTGTATGTTCATTCCAGGCTACCATCTTCTGGGACAGGTCTACTATCTTTACTAGTTCACAATTTGGCCTTCTCCCCAGCCTGCTCATACAAACAGCCATTTACTTAGCCTACTATGGGTTCTGATGGCCTAGCAAGTTCACCTTCAGCAATCCCGCAGGCCAAGTTCTGCGTAGTCGTCACTTGGCTCGCTACCAACGCCATTTCATCCTCCACCTTGCAGTGTCTAAAACCCAGCAATCTGGCTCCAGGATAGATGTCCATTTCTATAGAACAAACAATGCCTGGTGTCGAGTAACCATACTTGACCACCTACTGTTACTCCTAACGGAACGCTCAAACTCTAGTCCCCTGTTGCCTTTTCGTACACTTGAGTGCCTGCCAGTTTCCAAACACATGGGGTTCTTCTACGCAGCCTGCACCTCGACCCCAGTCTGTACCATGGTCACTCTTTAGTATTGGAGCAGCCTTGGCAGCATCTTGGCATGGGTCCCAGGTCACGTCATTAAGAGACTAAGCAGTTGGAACTCTGCCTACCTCGCCCGGTACATCCCCAATCCTCGGGTGGAAATGGCACAAGCATTCACCAAACTTGCTCAACTAATTAAGCTAAAACTAATAAAACTACACCCCTACCTGAATGTTTTTGCCCCCTTATTTTGGTATTCCAACCATCAGACCAGGGCACACTTCAGGTCTATTTCATGTTGTAAGTCTTATGGTAAGTCTATTTGTTCATATCCGTATCGGCCATAGGGCTTCGACCATATGGCCAATACGGCCATAGGGCTTCGACCACTGATGGGGCTGCACCAATATGACAGCACTGATATGCTGCACTGGGGGCCACTGATGAGGCAGCACTTGTAAGCTGCACTGATAAGGCAGAACTGAAATCCTGCACTGATGGGCACTAATATGATGGACTGATGGCCACTGATGAGGTAGCTCTGATGGCCACCAATGAGGCAGCACTCCTAAGCTGCACTGATGGGGCTGCACTGATAAGGCAGCACTGATGAGCACTGATAGGTTGCACTGGTGGCCCATGATGAGGCTGCATTGATGGCCACTGATGAGGCTGCACTGATTTGGACTGATAAGGTAGCACTGATGGGCACTGTTCAGGCAGCACTGATAAGGCAGCACTGATATGCTGCACTGATAGACACTGATGGGGCTGTACTGATGGGCACTGATAAGGCTGTACTGATGGGCATTGGTGAGGCTCCACTAATGGGCACTAATGAGGCTGCGCTAATGGGCACTGATGAGGCTGCACTAATGGCTACTGATATGCTTTATGTGGAAACGACATTCCTGCACTTTTTACACAGCAGGAACATCGTTTCCATTATCAGCTGCTTCCTGCAGGACTGTGAGCAGGGCCGGACTGGCCTACCGGGATACCGGGAAATTTCCTGGTAGGCCACCTGCCCTGGGGCCCGCTTTGAGCTGCGGCTGCAGCGGGGCCAATCTCGGGGTGCCAAAAACGTGCCTCAGAGTCCTCTTCTCCCTCCCTTCTCCTCTCCTCCCCTGCGGCGATCTCTTGCAGTGTCACAGAGCTTTGTCCTGCATTGTTTCGTCAATGCTGTATTAAAATCCCGCCTCCTAGACAGGCAGCTCCTGATAGATGTCACACTGATCCAGTTTCCTGGCATTGGATCAGTGTGACATCTGTAGCACCATGGGGTTTAGTCAGGGAGCTCCTCACAAATGTACTTGCCTAGAGTAGTCATCTTGGTTGGTTGATAGAGATCTACTGATTTCTCCCTAAGTTTGGCCTTGATGCACTTTTCTCTTCTGCCACTAGAACTTGGTGGTACTAGATATGAGAAGGGCAACTCAAGGTCAGGTTATGGGTATATGGAGTATCTCAGCCAATGTGCAAGGGTTTTCTTGAATCCCTTGGCCTGCTGGGAAAACCTATATATTCGGGTGAGGTCAAGTGATAGCTTTTCTGTGCCACCTGGATGGCTGTCTGGGTGGATGTGTGTCATATGCCTCAGTCTACAAGGCCATAGATTGAGCCTATACCAGGGCATCTGGCTGTCAGGCTGTGTGAGGGCCTATCCAGAAGTAAGAGGGCAGTACAGGGTTAGGACTGCGGCTTGCAGTCCAATCGAAAGTGACGGTTCTGTCAGGCTGGAGAACCTGTCAGTGGTCGGGGGTAGAAGGGAAGCTGTCGCCACAAAGGCACCCACCGCCTTTACCAGGGACCACAGAGAGTAACTGAAGAAAGTACTGGAACTATATTCTCACCGAACGGGCACGGTGGAGAATCGGGAACCTTCAGGTGGTGATCAAGTCAGGGACCCAAACCGCGGAGGAAAAGTATCTGGAGTGCTAAGCTAGGGACCCAGCAGGGATACTGGGGAGATACCACCGTAAACATTGGAGGAGCTCAAGGGATTCAGATTCAGTGAATCAGTGGGTCTAGAGAGAGACCGGGAGCTCAGTGTTGAAGAACTACAAGAGGCAGTTGTAGTGTAGCTGAAAGAACTGTTACATTTGAGTTGGGAACTGTTAATGGACTGTTGCCATAGGAGACAGCATTCCTGCATGTGCAGAAGTGCTGCCTTTCCTTGCACAATTGTCTTCCTATTGAAGTCTCGGAGTCTGTCAATTGAATCTATAACTACTTAAGGGTGTCCTGGCCCTAACCCTCTTTCCCTCAAAAATACAAAAAGGACTGTCAAAAGAAATAAAACCTCTTTTACATTCAAGAAGCGCAAAAGTTATAGCGTCTACAAACTTGGGTAAATTTTTGGGAATTTAAGCAGCTTTTAGTTTAAGACTGCCTATTTCATTTCTTGAGGTGCTAAAATGGCAGGGCAGTACAAACCCTTACATGTGTAAGACTTTTTGTGAGCCTAGCCGTGTACAGGAAACCCGAAAACCAAGCACCGCCTTGAGGATTTCTAAGGGCGTAAATTTTTGATTTCACTCCTCACTACTTATCAGTTTCGAAGGCCATAAAATGCCAAAATAGCACAAACCCCCCCACCCCATTTTGGACAGTAGACACCCAAAGCTATATGCTGAGAGGCATGTTGAATCCATGGAATATTTTATATTTTGCCACAAGTTTTGGTAAAATTACAATAATTTTTTTTTCTCACAAAGTTGTCACTAAATTATATATTGCTCAAACATGCAATGGACATATGTGAAATTACACCCAAAAATACATTCTGCTGCTTCTCTTGAGTATGAGGATAACACATGTGTGAGACTTTTTGGGAGCCTAGCCGTGTACAGGACCCTGAAAATCAATCACTGCCTTCAGGCTTTCTAAGGGCGTAAATTGGTGATTTCACTTCCACTACCTATCACTAGGGATGAGCTTTGTGTTCGAGTCGAGTCCGCTGACGTCCTCCCAGAATGTTGCTCTCGCGCGCCCCCCCACCCCGGGCGTGCTCCCGCAAACATCCGTGACCCGGCGCATCACGGATCGTGGCAAATTGTAGCGTCCGTTTACCACGTGTGAACATTCTGTCAAATGACGGCGCGATCACTTGTAAACAAACCGGCGTCATGTCATAACATTGGTTCCTCCCTCCCCTCTCTGTACCGATCTGTGCAGTGCGAGGGGAGAGGGGGAGAGATCGTTTTTAGCAACGCTGTGGGCTGGATCTGTAGTGCCCACAGTGCTGCTCTGTGCCCATACTGTGCAATACTCTGCAATGATGTGCAATACTGTGCAATACTCTGCCAATACTTTGCAATACCCTGCAATACTCTGCAATACTCTGCCAATACTCGCAACTACTCTGCCAATACTAGCCAATACTCTCCCAATACTCTGCTAATACTCTGTAATAAATTTTAACAGAAAAAAAGTTTTTTTCTTTTTTGTTTACCGAATTTTCAGTCTTTTTTGATTTATAGCACAAAAAAAGAAAAAACCCAGCGGTGATTAAATACCACCAAAAGAAAGCTCTATTTGTATGAAAAAAAAGGACAAAAATTTCATATGGGTACAATGTTGCATGACTGAGTAATTGTCATTCAAAATGTGAGAGCACCGAAAGCTGAAAATTGGTCTGGTTAGGAAGGGGGTTTAAGTGCCCGGTTGTCAAGTGGTTAAGTATCTGCCTGTATTTATCAGTACTGAGGATACCATTGATCCTGACCAAATCTCCAACTCCATTTGCAGAAATAGAGCCCCAATTTCCAACGAACCTCCACCATGCTTCACTGTTGTCTGCAGACACTCATTATTGTACTGTTCTCCAGCCCTTTGGCAAACAAACTGCCTCCTGCTACAGGCAAATATTTTAAATTTAACTCAAGAGTTCATAGTGACTACTGCCATTTTTCTGCAACCCGGTTCCTACGTTTTCGTGAATACTTCAATACATCACTTAGCATTGTTTCCATGTTGACGGTATGGCTTTTTGGCTACAATTCTTCCATGTAGACCACTGCTGGCCAGACTTCTCCGGACAGTAGATGGGTATACTGGGGTCCCACTGGTTACTGGCAGTTCTGTGCTGATGGCACTGCTGGTGTTCTTCTAATATGGAAGGCAAGGAACCATGATTTGTTGGCCGACCAGTGCATCTACGGTCCTCAATGTTGCCCATTAGTTGGGCTTCTTCAAAAGAGCTTGAACAGCAGATCTTGATTGAAACCCCAGTCTGCTTTGAAATCTTTGTCTGGGAGAGACCTTGCTGATGCAGTATAACTACCTTGTGTCTTGTTACTGTGCTTAGTCTTGCCATGATGTATGACATGATATGAAACTGTCTTCTACAACCTCACCTTAGTACCAGAGTTTGGCCTCTTTCACACGGCCGATCAGTTCAGGTCCACCTGTCAGTTTTTCAGGCGGACCTGAACAGATGCTCCATAGATGTCTATGGAGCATCAGATGTCAGCGGTGACATGTCAGCTGACATCTGACCTGCTCCGATCCGAAAAAGTGTGACGGAGGAAAAACCTACTTTTCCATCCGTCATCGGTTCGAATGGAGTGAGGCGCTTTGACAGGTCCGTCCCTGCACAGTGTGCAGAGACAGACCTGTCATCTTCCTGCTCCGCCCGTGTGAAAGAGGCCTTTAGCTGTTCCTCACACAAGTACTCCTCCTACACAGCTGTTTCTGTTTTATGCAGGCCATACACGGTCGAATTTCGAACGAATTTTCTTTTCAAAATCAGAAAATTCGTTTTTTTTGTGATCCGATGATGCCACCATTGATTTTCGAAATTCGGCCGACCAAGCCTTCAATTTCACCTCATGTTGCTACAGAAAAGAATTTTCTTGGCTGGGAATCTTCTTTTCTCTCCGTACATTTTCTTTTATCTCCGTACATTTTCTTTTATCTCCGTACATTTTCTTACGTTTCTCGCACGATTCTCCCATCATTGATTAGAAAATCGTTCGTTTTTCTAAAAATTTCCAACATGTCCGATTCCTCAAATTTTATTTCTGCACGAAAATCGGCTGTTGCTGCAGCCCACTAATGGTGCGAAATTCATACGAAAATTCTTAGATACGATTTTCGAAAGAAAATTCTTTCGAAATTCGAACCGTGTATGGCCGGCATTAGTTAATGACTGTGTTTTAACCTACATACTATGAAATGTATGATTATTATTATTACCTTCTTGTTATAATTGGTTAGTCATAAACCTGACTCTAAGCCCCCGTACACACGGTCGGAAATTCAGACTGAAAATGTCCGATCGGACCATGTTGTCGCAAAATCCGACCGTGTGTGGGCTCCATCGGACATTTTGCATCGGAATGTCCGACCAACAAAGTTTGAGACCTGGATCTAAAATTTTCCGACAACATGATCCGATGCGCATACATTCCGATCGTGTGTAGCCTAGTCCGATGGACAAAGTGCCACGCATTCTCAGAATAAATTCTGAGACGGAAGCGCTCCGTCAGGTAAAACTAGCATTCGTAATCAATATAGCACATTTATCACGCTTCAATGTTAAAAATTGTTTAATGCAGCGCATTCTCTTTTTCTTTATAATGCTACAAGAATGAAGTTGTTTTGCTGCTCATATTCACACACACTTCTCCAAAACATATTTCTTTATTCTTTTTCCTGATTTCATGAATACAATATTTTTATTTGTCAGATCTCCCCAATCATTTTTTTTTTTTGTTTAAATTTTGTGGTTGTTTTTTTAATCAAGAGCTCCTTTTCTGACATTTTGCTCATCTTCGTAATTTTTTTGGTGTGTTTTGTGTGTCAACTTGCCACAACACCATTATTATCTTTTTATTTTATTGTTTTATTTTTTAATCTCTAGGAGGTTGTTTGGTGTTGGTGCCCCTTGTTTTAATTTGACTTTGTATTTTTGAAATGTACCTGCCTACTGACAAATAAACTGTCCTTTTTGAAGTAAAACACATAGGCAAGTATTTCTTGAACCAAAAAAAAACTTTATTTAGGTGTCATAAACAAATAAAGAGGGAGACAGTGCTGGGAAATTAGCAAAGCCTTTGGCCCCCAAGGCACGCCTCAACTATTTAAACGCAAAAATTGGTGGCCTGAGGAGTACATATCTGAGGGAAGACAGTCTGGTCCAGAAGTCCAAGAAACCCGGAACAGCAGCAGATGACATCTTTGTCCCCAGGCTGTGGTCATACAAGAGCCTGCATCTTCTGTCAGACCAGACTGAACCCAGATCATCACTCTCTGGTCTTCCTTCCACGCTTCCTTCCAGGCTGTGGCTGTGGTGCTGGAGGTGTGGGAGAAGGAGGAGGAGGAGGAGCATGGTCCAAATCACAGAAGTGTTTTGTTTGTGTCATTTGGTCCTTCAACCCCTTATTTAGAGTTTGTATAATTAGTTCCTCACACATGAGGCGTTGCCCCTCCTCCATTTGCTGCAGTTTGCACGCAGCCAAGGCGGCAAAGGCCTCTTGATATGTGGGGGTGGCTTTGAGGGCTGCAGAAGCCTCCTCAATTAGCTTGAGTGCTGACTTCTCCACATTCCCCCCCTTTCTGGCCCTTTTGGGTGGAAGACGGAGGGGGGGGGACATGTGATTGAGTCAGGCTCCTAGGCCTGCCCACCACTTGGCTGCCACTTACCCCTGCATCCTCCTGTCTGCCGCATTCCACACCCTCCTCCTGGCTGAGGTCTTCCTGTGTATGAAAAAGGGACATGTTTTAGTTTTTGGTTCATCAAACAATTTTCAGCTCTTGACTGTTGCAAATTGTTAACAAATAGAAAAGACTATCATTCTGAGCCCAGCATTTTTCATTCTTGGCTCAAATATAAATATAGTGTAAAACACTTTATAAAATCAGAAATTAGTGAGCAAAAATCAAGTTAACATCATTCATTTTTACTCCAAAAATATGTAGAACAATACTATACCTGGCTCAAGCTGGGCTCCTCAACACCTTCCTGACTGGAAGGCCCAGGTTGGCCCAGGTTGGGCATCGGAAGACTCAGCAGGGGTGGAATGAAGCGTAGAAGGAAGCGTGGAAGAAAGAGTAGAGAGTGATTCCCTGACCTCAGCCTGGTCTGACAGAAAATGCATCCTCTCATAGTACCACAGCCTGTGGACATAAACTTCATCTGCTGCAGCTCCAGTTTTCATGGACTCCTGCACCTTCTTGCGCTCCCTCAGATATGTACTCCTCAGGCCACCAATTTTCGTTCTTAAATAGGTGATGTCTGCCCTGGCTTCACAAACTCCATTGCTGCTTGCCTCTGTAATTTGTTGCTGTAGTGGGGACGTTTAGCTTGCTAGTAATGGCTAGTGATGTACCAAGTTAAAATTGTACCTTCGGTTGAACGATCGGCACGTCAGCTCCTCCCTCTGCTCACAGATCGTACGTACGACACACGCGTGTTGCGGTTTATATACAGTGCGCATGCGTGAAACTCCGCCCGCCCCTGATGTTCATTCTAGTCTATTCCCCGCCCCTTCTTTTTCGGCGCAGTGGGGAGAGCACAGGGCGGAGATACAGCAGGTGCACACAATGCATACTAGTAATGAGGAGGAGGAGGACGAGGAAAGCCTGGAGCCAGAAATGTCCCGATCCTGGAGGAGGAGATTTAAGGCCTCAAATATGTCTTTTGTAGAGATGTTGGTGATGGTGGACATATTGAAGAGGAACGACTATGATGGGAAGTATGAACCTTACTCAAACCCAAATGTCAGAAAGGCCAAGATCATGACTAAAGTTGTGAAGACTCTTCAGAAGAATTTTGGGGTACAATGATCCATGGATCAACTGAGAAAACACTGGTCAGACCTGAAACTGAGGGAGCACGATCAGTACAGAAGGATCAAGTGAGTTCTTCAAAAAATTAAGTAGTTGTCGTGTGTTCATATTATTATTATTGCTTACATACTGCTCCATGTGCTTTGATTTAATGTTGTACAGTTTAAAATGGCCACTTTCATGTTCATGGGTTCAATTGTTCGTAATAAACATCGTTCGTTAGCCCACTCCAAAGACGATGTTTTGGCAAGTTGCACTTGACTACATTTGTTCACAAAACAGCTAAGTATTCCAGCTTTAGAAAGTGTCAAAAATAATGTTTTCAGCTTTGAGCGGCACAGTGGTGTAGTGGTTAGCACTCTCACCTAACAGTAAAAATCCTCACTGGTTCAAATCCCACCCATGACACTACCTGCCTGGAGATTGCATGATCTCCCTGTGCCTGCATGGGTTTCCTCTGGGTACTCCAGTTTGCTCCCAGACTCCAAAAATATGCAGGAAGGTTAATTGGCTTCTGTCTATGAATGGGGACCTTGGATTGTGGGCTCCTTGAGGGTAGGGACCAATGTGAGTGTGAAATGTACAGAGATAGGGAAATTGTAGACACTCACTCTGGATGGGCTGGTGTCTTTATTCAACCTTACTATGTAACTATGAACTCTGGCAAAAAACACAATTGTACGACACTTCCAAGCAATGTTTCGTGTTTCTGCCCTCAAATATCTGTGTGCTAAGTATTCCTTTTTTACATTCTCATAGGGGAGAGAAGACTCGGGATGTCTGAGGACACCAGGGACCCCACACCTCCCAAAGAAGGGGAAATACCAACACCAGAAGCAGAGGAGGAAGGAGAGACTGTAGAAATTGGCAAAATTGGCACAACAACAGGTGAGTGTCTGAGACCACAGCTTCAGGTAAGCTAATCAATGTATGCCTGCATATTTATAACAGTGTTTTTGGTTTATTTTTAGGTGATGTGGATGTTGTGGAAGAAGAATCGCATTTTAACAGTGAAAGTGCCCAGATCTTCATCGGGGAGATAGTGGGGTGCAATCGCGATTTAGATAATATCAAGAAAAACATCAATGATGTTCAACAAAAAATGAAGAACATCATTGATGTTTTAGGGATAATCTGAAACACCCAAAACTAGCTAGCATCCATTTTAATTTTTCAAAAACACTTTTATATTTTTAGAAAAGCCAAATTTGGAAGATGCACACAGTGTGTCAACATGTGCTATCTCCCATCATGGGGGATCAATGTACGCGTTTTGTGGGTGCAACCCCTTCCTTGCTACTAAGGTGGCTGAGATGAAGGGGTTGCACCCCCAAAACACGTACATTGATCCCCCATGATGGGAGATAGCACATGTTGACATTAGACATGGGATCAGGAGGAAAATGCCTAGTTGGATTGACAATTTGTGTGACTCTTCCAAATTTGGCTTTTACAGGGGTGACACCTCATGTGATGGAGGCAATATCAACACAGATTGTACATACTCATGTCTGATATTGTCTTCACTTTTCAAAGTTGAACTTTGTAAGTTCCTGTGTTCTGCATGTTATGCTTTGATACATGCCTGTTTACACAAAAACGCCAAGTTATATTAATGTTACCAAAAATAATGTTATATAAACCAAATATGTTGGTTTGTTGTAAAATCCGTTTCTAAACACAGATGTGAATGTGCTTTGAGTAAAAAGTTTAAGTATGAACAAAGTGTGGCTTCCTTTTTCAATACGCAAAAGCAGTATTTGTTGTAAAGTTGTTGTTTTCTGTGGCAATGGGTGTTATTTACTAAAGGCAAATCCACTTTGCACTCCAAGTGCAGTTTCAGTTGCACTTTTGCAGTGCACTTGTAGTGCATAGTGGATTTGCCTTTAGTAAATAACACCCACAGTGCTTTTTAATTTGCCCCAATCATGCCATTTTCATGACTCCACACATTTCTGTGATGGTGCTGAAAATGAGCAATATTTTTGGCAGTAATGCACTACATACATTAACAACAAAATCAAAGTGTGTGTAGCAGAGTCACAACATAATAATATTATCTGAAGAAGAAACTGTCACCTCATCTTGCCAGAAATTCAGTTTGCACTGTTGAAGAAAAAGGCCCAAAAAAATAACCAAAAAAAAAAAAGCTAGACGACACCTTAAAACGAACCCAAGCAGTAAATGAAAACAAAGATTATTGGAGTTTGAAAGAAAAATGTATTAAAAAAATGCCTCTCAGACATTTTCTGGCATATCAATGGCCCCCCTACCCACAAAGTACTCCATATATCTTGTTCTGACTTCGCTGGCGCTTTGGGGGGGGGGCAAGCCAGGACGACCAGCTTCAAGGGCCGTCAGGTTGGCATTTTCTGGTAAGTCTGCATCAGGCCCAACTGAGACCACATAGTTTGGTGAATGGTTCTTCAAAAAATTGTGCAGAATGCAGCAGGAAAGCACAATATGATTGAGTTTATATTCCGCCATGTGGATTGGAGTCAAAAATAGGCGGAACCGGCTGGCCATTATCCTAAAAGTGTTCTCCACTACTCTTCTGGCTCTGGCCAGCTGGAAATTAAAGACCCTCTGGTCCGGGGTGAGGGTCCTCATCGGGAAAGGCCATATCAGATGGTTTCCCAGAGCAAACGCTTCATCCGCGACGAAGACAAAAGGGAGTCCTTCCACATTCTCCTCTGGAGGTGGCAAGCCTCCTGTGTATATGCAACACCAGTTCCGGACTTAATCTGTCAGACATTATCTGACGGATTTGGTGATCAGAATGTCCAACCGTGTGTACGGGGGCTAATCCTACAAAGTCCCTGACTGTGCAAGTGTAAGAATTGATGCTGGTTTGAAGCCAAAGAGTAGTCAAACCAAATATTGATTTGATTTATTTTTTCTTCTGTCCGCTCACTTTGCATTTTGTAAATTGCTATAAATAAAATATACATTTTAAAAGCATTCCTGCTTCACAGAGTTTCTTCACACCTGCCTAAAGCTTTTGCCCAGTACTGTATATAGACACCTTGGGATTGATTTACTAAAGGCAAATATACTGCGCACTGCAAGAGCACTTGCTCTGGAGCTTAGTAAATTAGATACAACTACACTTTGCAAAAAATACCCAATCACATGCAAGGAAAATAAAAACAGCATTTTTGTTTGTGCATAATTGGATGATAGAAACCAGCAGAGCTTCCCCTCAGATTTAGAGCAAATTCACTTAAAGTGCACTTGCATTACACACAGGGCCGTCTTTAAGGCAGGGCAAAAGGGGCAGCTGCCCAGGGCCCTGTCATTGTTGTGGGGCCCAAAGCAGCTTCCTCATACTTGCCAACTATCCCAGTTTACATTCCCTTGTCTCTTGAAGTTTTAATCCTGTGCTGCTACTAATGCTGCCCAGCTCTGCCCTATTGTTGTGTACAGATGACTCACCTGCAGACCTGTGTTTACATGTAAATGCTGGAATTCATATGTAAATATCAGTCACATGCATATGTAAATAGCTGAGGCCAATGGCATTGATATGTAAATAAAGGCAGCATTCATAGGTATATCAGGCCCCCCTGCAGTGAGGAGAAGATGTGCTGTAACCTATTGCAACCAGTGAGCAGTATTACTGTACAGTAATCTCTAGCAGGCAATCAACAAGGAGAAATGTGCTGTACCCTCTAGCAACTAATCAGTGAGCCTTAAGGAGTGCTGTAACATCTAGCAACCAGTCAGTAAGCAGTAATGATATGCTGTAACCTCTGGCAACCAATCACAATTGCTGCCTGATCTGATACAGTAAACTGATTTTAAGTCTAGCTCCTATTTATTTTATGACTCAGAGAAGGTGGAGAGTGAAATTACTTGGGGGGGGGGGGGGAGGGGGGGGGCCCTAAGAAAACTTTTGCCCAGGGTCCAATCAATATTAAAGACGGCCCTGATTACACAGCATATTTGCCTTTAGTAAATCAGCCTCACAGTGTATCTTGTTCTATACAATGCATTTTAGGGGTTGTTTTACTAAAGGCAAATGGATTGTACACTTGCAAGTGCAGTTGCTCCAGAGCTTAGTAAATGAGCAGAAGCTCTACTGACTTCCATCATCCAATCATGTGCAAGCAAAAATGCAGTTTTTTGCATTTCCTTTGCATGTGATTGGGTATTCTTTGCAAAGTAAAGCTATATCTTGTTTACTAAGCTCTGGAGCAATTGCATTTGCAGAGAGTCTATTTGCCTTTAATGAATCAACCCCATAGTCTTTCACAATTATTACATAAGCAATAAACACAAAAATATTCATCTTTATACCTTATGTTCATATTTGACATTAACCTCCCTGGCGGTACGATTATTTCGGATTTTAGGTGCTAAAAGCGGTACAATTATTTTGCATGAAAATTTGGCGTTTTATATTGTAGTCCTGTAATTCTTAGGAATAACTCTCTTAAATCTGTCCAAACCAGAGTCTAGCAGACATCCCGGGTTTAATAAAGTTTGAAAAATGAAATCATAAATTATAATATAATAAATAACTATAAATAATTGTACCAAATAATAATATAACAATAATAAAAATTATTCAATAATGTAATCAAATCTAAAACACTGAAATTTGCTCAGTTGCAGAATTGTCACTGTCATTACTTTTCAGTATTTGATGACGGATCTCCCCACAAATCGCTGTCGCTCAATTCTGCGAATGAATCCAATTTATTATCGCTATTTTCTAGCTGGTCTAAAACCATTTTTGATGTAAAGGGACAGTTTTGGTTGCTATGGGCAATCTCCAGTTTCCTGGCATAAAGAACAGTTTTTATAATATAAAACTGCATGCAGGGCACTGGGCAGACCATTAGGGACAAAGGGGATGTGAAATATTTACATACAACAATGTAATCTGTAAGATTACATTATACTGTATGTATACTGTGTGTTTCACTTTTTGAATTTGGCGCCGATCTCCGTCCCCGTGCGTCGCAACGCTCGCAGGGAACGGAGATCGGGTCCGTGATAGATCGAGCGAGACACGGCTCGCTCGTACAGCGGGGAGACAACGCTGGATCCGAGGGAGAAGGTAAGTAAACCTCCTCCTGGATCCAGCGATGCGGTCCTGAGTCTGGCTCGGGGTTACCGCTAATGGTACAAAAATTCCACCCCGAGCCAGACTCGGGAAGACCGTCAGGGGGGTTAAAGCTCAGTTCATAATACTGCGTTTCGTAAACCCGTGCAGAATTGTATGCTTTCCCAACACACGTATAAATGTACTGCCCTTGTAGCAGAAGTGCAGCAGCGCTGAAGGTCAGGAATATCTCCCAGTATGTACCCGTTGTGGGATCAATCCTCAGCCAACTACATCCAGAATGGAAGCTATCTCTTCTGGGTAGAATGCTAATTTAAATCTCTACATTGTTTCATGTTTATAGTGGTTTGCCCAAGGTTATCTCAGAGAAGATCACTCCAGAGACTCAAGCAAAAGGTACAGTGACAGAGCCCGAGGAGCACCAAGACACTGCTGTCGAAAGGGGATCATCTGCGATATATACACATATAGGGGGTGATTTACTAAGATGAATGCGCTGCGCCGGTTCATACCTTAATTTTTGCTCCAGATAAATGATTAATTGAGCATGTGAACTGGCGCACGCATAAGCGCAACAGATAACGTATCATTAACAGTCCATTCACACAGGGGCAACACGACTTCCAGCGCGACTTAGGGAGACAACTTGGATACGACTTGAGTATGAATCACAGCGCGACTTGGGGTGACTTCAACACGACTTGGGGCGACTTACAACACGACTTTAAGTCATCCCCAGGCCAGGCGACTTTAATTTTAAATAAAAAAACGGCATGGGTTCCCTTTCAAGAGCCTACCAGGCCCTTCAGGTCTGGTATGGATATTAAGGGGAACCCCGCACCAAAAAAAATGGCGTGGGGATCCCCCTCAAAATCCATACCAGGCCCTTCAGGTCTGGTATGGATTTTAAGGGGAACCCCGCGCCCCCAAAAAATGGCGTGGGGTCCCCCTCAAAATCCATACCAGACCCTTATCCGAGCACGCAACCTGGCAGGCCACAGGAAAAGAGGGGTGATGAGAGAGCGCCCCACCTCCTGAACCATACCAGGCCACATGCCCTCAACATTAGGAGGGTGCTTTGGGGTACCCCCCAAAAGCACTTTGTCCCCATGTTGATGAGGACAAGGGCCTCATCCCCACAACTCTGGCTGGTGGTTGTGGGGTCTGCGGGCAGGGGGCTTATCAGAATCCGGATGCCCCCTTTAACAAGGGGTCCCCCAGATCCTAGCCTCCTCCCTGTGTGAAATGGTAAGGGGGTACAAAAGTACCTCTACCATTTCACCAAAAAAGTGTCAAAATTTTTTAAAATTACAAGAGCCAATTTTTGACAATTCCTTTATTAAAGTCTTCTTCTTTCCATCTTCTTCGGGTCTTCTTACTTCTTCCTTCCTTCATCCTTCGGTTTCTTCCTCCAACTTCTTCTTCCTCTGCTTCTTCCTCCGATGCTCTGCTTCTTGCTCCGGTGTTCTCGTCCGGCATCTCCCTCCACGGAGTCTCTTCTTCCCCGCTTCCTTCTCGGGCAGCTCCCGCTGTGTGACGCTTCTCTTCTTCTGACACTTCTTATATAACGGATGGCAGGGTTCAGTTATATAAGTGTCAGAAGAAGAGAAGCATCCCCTTAAAATCCCCACGCATTTTTTTTTCCTAATTTTTTTTTTCTTAATGCTAACATGACCTGTGTGCAAATAGCCTTAAAAAAATCCATAAAAGCGAACCAGCGTAAAAAAAAAAAGTCAAGTTGAGAGGTGCGCCTGTTCAACTTATGCAAATGCATTTACGTTGCTTGACATTTACAAAGATTTTGTCGGCGCAGTGAACCAAAGCATTCAAACTAGCACAAATGCCGCTTGCGCATGTGCAGTGTATAAATTGACCTCACACATTTCTAAGTGTATTTGCAGGCGCAGCAGGCTTCTTCAGAGAAAGTTATTTTTCCATTCTATTTTGGGCATATTTGTTACTTGGACAGTTATAGCTATACTTCCTCACATCACCCACATCACCCCCATAATATTGGCCCTTCCACTTTCTTTAAATTCTGAATTAAAGATGCTGTGCGCCATGTCTATAGTGGCGCACCGATAGTATAAAAAATGAGGAATTGCGCTGTGTTACAGGCGCAAATGTTTTGTAAATATGAAAGCGGCCGTTGCGCATCAGCGTGCACCACAACTCATGGCGCAAACCGTTTGGAAATCAGCCCCATAGTATTATAAAGTCACATATTTTTAGTATAAAGTCTAAAATCTAGACGTTGATATGCAAAATACTGAACATAAATTTTTTTACCAGTTATTTAACTCATTCTCAGTGGCGCTGAGGGTGAGGGGGTTGTCTCAGTATATACCTATTGTGGGATCAATGCTCAGCCAACTGCATCCAGAATGGAAGCTATCTTTTGCGAGTAGAATGCCACTTTAAATCTCTGTATGCATTATTTAATGTTTACAGTGGTGTGCCCAAGGTTTTTCCAGAGAAGATCATTCCAGAGACCCAAGCAAAGTATACGGTGACAGAGCCTGAGGAACATCAAGACACTGCTGCTGAAAGGTGAACATCCCCATTACACACACACACACACACACACATACAGTATTAATTAGATGGGGTAAGCTGCTTGGGAGTCTTTTAATGATCGTCAGTGGGTGCACTCTGCCATTAAGTTCCACTCTGATTTGTAGTATAAAGTCCCAAAGATAGACATTACACTTTTAAATCAACATTTTTTTTCCAGTCATGTGAACATGATGTAGCGCGGGGATGCTCAAAACTGTCTTCATGGTGTACATGTTATATGTAAATACATTTGATATATACTGTACATATAGACACACACTTTACCCTGTATTATAAAATATATTATAGTCCTATAGTATTATAGTATTAGTATTATAGTCTTAAACAATTATTACATAAACAATAAGCACAAAAATACTTATGTTTAAAACCATATTTGGCATTAACATTAACATTACTGTGTGGTAACATTGTGTGCCTTCCCAACACACACAGAAACACTCTGGCCTTTTAGCAGATGTACAGTGGTTGGTGCTGGGGTTCTCCAAGTATATTCCCATTGTTGTGGGATCAATGCTCAGCCAACTCCATCAATAAAGGAAGCTATCTCTTGTGAGTAGAATGCCACTTTAAATCTCTGCATACATTGTTTCACATTTACAGTAGTGTGCCCAAGATTATCCCAGCGATGATCACTCCATGATCACCTTTTAACACAGAGGAACCCTTGAATTAACTTTCTTATCTCAAGGAATGCCTGCAAAGAATTACTATATCTACAACTCCTGATACATGATTAGAATGAGTGCCGGTTCACACTAGTGCGATGCCAGACATTGCATGTAATTTGCAGCACACTGCTGTTCACATTACATGCGATGTCTGTGCGGGTGCGATGTCAGCCATACAGATAGCATGGCTGATATCGCACCGCATTCGGTCTAAATACGCACAGGACCCTTTTTTCTGTTCGGACCAGAATCGGATCGCATGTGTGTTCACCAATATGCAATCCGATTCATGTCCGAACTGTCAGTTCGCAGAGCGATACGCAAGCTGAAATGGGGGTGTCGTTAACATATAATGACACTCCCCAGCAGTTCGCATATGGCAGTGTGAACTGCTGTGCGTGTCGGGAGCGATGCGGGAACCCGCACATGATTCGCAGGGTTCTCGCATCGCGCTAGTGTGAACTGGCACTGATAGTCAGTGAGAAGAATGCTCCTTACATTTGTGGTCATTGGGAAGAATTACCCCCATACAGGTAGCTAAAAAGATGAATAATGTCAGTGGGAACTTATCTAAGAGGCAGAAATGGCTCACTGCTCAAGGAACCCCTAGCAACCTCTGGAGGAACCCTGGTTGAAAAACCCTGCATGGTGACAGAGCCCAAGGAACATAAAGATAGTTTTGCCGAAAGGTGAATATCTCTAAGCTATCTGAGACACACACGCATACAGTATATATTAGATGGGGTAAGCTGCACAGGAGTATTTTAATGATCCTCAGTGGGTGCAGATAACCACTGGATGTGCAGATACATGTGGATACATGTTTACAGAAGCAGACAGCCTTGGATCTTTTCAGCCCATCACTCAGGTGTACAGATGTACAGATATTAAAACATCTTATCCCGGGTGCAGGTATTACAGTATACTTCCTGCACCATGATCATGTAGGATGTATGAATGAGACCCAAGACTGGATTTTAGCTAACCTCACTATGCAAGTTGAGCAGTTGCAGGGGGCAACATATTGTGGTAGGCAGTAAATTCAGTGATTTAATTAAACCTTAAAAAACTGTGTCCAAAGATTTTTTTTTAAATGTTTTAAGAGCTAAAAAAAAAAAAAATGTGCACTGCCTACCACAGGATGGTGCCCTTTTCACCTGGTCAATATGGATGGCTTTTATTCAGTGTAGCGGCGGCTCCTGAAGAGCACGCGCTATGCAGGTTTTTCTAAAATTAAAGTTGCCTAAACTGCAGTTTGGTTTGGGCATAATTATCTAATGCCGCGTACACACGGGCGGACTGTATGGCGTACTTAGTCCGCCGAAACACATTTCAGCGGACAGTCCGTTCGTGTGTGGGCTTCAGCGGACTTTTTCAGCGTGCAGTCTGGCGTACTAAGTATTTCGGATTTTTCGAAATTCTGTCCGTCATACTTTGGTTTCAGCGGACAATCCGCTCGTCAGTATGCTAGTTCGACGGACTAAGAATGGCGCATGCCCAGAAAGGATTTACACGGCGGAAGGGTGCTTTGCTGTGTATTGGACTTCCTATTTCTAGTCCCGTCGTACGTGCTGTACACGTCATCGCGCAAGCTTTCGACGGACTGTTTGTGCATCCGTGTGTGGTCAAGTCCGTTCAGTCGAAAGTATGACGGACTGTCCGTCGGATTGTATGACGGACTAAGTATGCCATACAGTCCGCTCGTGTGTACGCGGCATTAATTGGGCCTCAGCATCAGTCTGACTGGACTGTAAGATGTTCAGCCTGGCCACAGGGGGCACTGTCTTTTCTGGCAGGCATGGAACTGTGGTCTGGTCAGGCGCTTAAGTTACTCTCTCTCTAAGCCAGCCCAGTGGGAGGGGCGCTCTCGCTGTGCTTTTGGAAGAGGGTACATAAGATGCGGATGTCACGTGGTTCGGGGGTTCCGGTCCAGTATGATGTGCTGATTACATGGTCCTGGTCCTCCTGACCAGCCCCCAGGAAGGCTATGGCCTGAGGTGCAGATCCACCCGACTTTAATGTCTTGGAGCTGGCTAGCCCAAGGCAAGGAAACTAGATTTTGGAGGATTCTGAGGTGGTTGGGTGCCGTCTCCAGTTCGGGAGAGACCCAGTGTACTTCAAGCATTCCAGGGGAGGACTCTTTAGAAGAACACCAGGTATGGATTGGTTTTCTTAACAAGAGCCTGGAAGGGCTGAAGTAACTGAGAGAATCCGGTCTTGTGGATATCGCCAAGCAGGCTGAAAGATCCAGGTATCCTACTAGTGTTTCAAGTTTAGTTTCCCTACATGTTCTGCAACAACGTCTGTGGCAAAGACTTTGTTCCTGAGTAAGCACTAAGTTGGCTTCTAGGCCTTGTGAGAGAGGGACTGTCCAACCTGAGTGATCATCCAGCTGCGAATGGCTATTCTCTGGATGCAGTTAAAGTAAGAGAGTTCTTTAACATTTTTGGACTTTGACACTAACAGTACCTGAACTTCTTTTTCCAACCCTCTGATCCCAAGTTGAAAGACTGTTCAATTGTCTGAGTTTTGCAAATAAAATCCATTCAAGTGGATCTATTGTCAGTCTCAAGTTACTGGGCTATCTACCATGGGACATCCCCTAGACGTGCAACAAGGAGAACGAAGGGTAACAGTAAGCCCAAAAATAACCAGCAGCTCCTTCGGGGGTTAGTGCTACATCAGTCTTAAACTGTAGTAAACCCAGATTTTGAACTTGTACCTACAAGTAAGCCTATAATAACGCTTACCTGTAGGTACAGTGAATATCTCCTAAACTTATGGTGTTTAGGAGCTATTCACATGGAAAGCAGCCGTGATGTCACCGGTGAATGCGCTCTAAAGGGACGGCATAACGCTTGGTTGTACTTCTTCTGGAGGGGAGTGCAGTTTGTTTTGCACTTTTGTGACCCATTTTTAGTCGACAGCCAGCTATAGCCTGCTGTCAACTAACATCACTCAGCAGGTCCAGGCTGTGGAAAGATCCTAACTTTAAAGTCAGGATTCACTCTGATGCCTAGACCAGCAGCTAGCCAGCCGCTCAGTGAGCCACAGAGACCCTGAGCCAGCCACTCCTGCCCCCTCCACAGCCTGGCATTTCCATGAGCGTGAGGGAGGGGGGCAGAGCAATGGACTGACAGTCACCACTCTATGCTCACTGAAGGCTGAGACCTGAGTGATCAGTGGTCTTTGATCGCTCTGTTGTTTGTTTTAAAAGCAGCTGGGGACAGATGCAATATTGTATCAATGTTCCATCCACCTGGGTAAGTATAATTTAAAAACAAAACATCTCTTTTAAAGGAAAAGAAAAACTCCTCTCCTCCTAAGAACCCTCCCTCCCCAAGCAAAGATTAACACTGTAAAATATCTCCCTCCCTCAAATATCCCCCCCAAAAATTAAACCCCCCTGTCTCTAAACCGACACCCCCAAAGCAAAAATAACTCCCACAGTCAACACCCTTTCCCCCCAGCAAAGATTCCTAATTATGAAGAAAATCTCCCTTCATACAACTCAAACTCCCTCCTAGAAGCAAATCCCTGCCATTAACCACTCCCTGTAAACTTCTCTACAAGAAACTCCCCCTTCTCCAAAAGCAAACCCTCCCCCTTTTTTAACCCCCCCCCTCCAAAAGAAACTCCCCCAGAATTCTCACTTCCTCCTTCCCAAAACAGAAAATTGATGCCTCCCCATTTACCAGACCTCAGATTCAGCACTGCACAGAAGTAGGAAAACTTCTGCATCCCCAGTCTCCCTTCAGCTGTGTCATATGATACCTCGAGGAGGAGTCTAGGAGTTCCCTCAACCATGCACTGTCAATTGCCGGCATCTGAGCCCCTGCAGTAATTTCATGCTTTTCAGGGGGACCCCTTATTAAACTTAGTGGGTGGGGCACAATAGAAGGGGGGCTGGCTGCTGCATTCTGAAACTCTGATTGCTTATGCTGTGCTGATGCTGAGGCTAAACAGCAGGGGACACTGTCTGTTCATTTTGTCAGTATTATCTGGGGGGGGGGGGGTTGAACACCCATGACCCCCCCCCCCCCCTTATCTACACCCCTGAGCATGATGGATAAGTATCTACCTATATTTCTAAGCAGCCAATGCCATTAAGAATTATCTTCAGTGTAAAAAAGGACAAGGAGCTCCAGAAGTGATGGTTTGGCCCCCACAGATCCTTGAGCTCAACATCATCGAGCCTGTATTTCTCAGCATTGAGGACACCATTGATCCTGAGCAAATCTCCAACTCCAATTGCAGAAATGTAGCCACAAACTTGCAAGGAACCTCCACCATGCTTTACTATGTGAAGATATACCGCTCTCCAGCCCTTCGGTGAAAAACTGCCTCCTGCTACAGCCAATATTTTTCCCACATCAGGGGTACTGCTTTATGGCCACAATTCTTCCATGAAGACCACTTATGAACAGACTTCTCCAGACAGTAGATGAGTATACCTGGGTCCCACTGGTTTCTGGCAGTTCTGTGCAGATGGCACTGCTGGAGATCTTCCGATGTGGAAGGGAAGTAAGCATGATTTGTCTTTCACTTGCTGCATTAACCTCCCTGGCGGTATTCCCGAGTGTGGCTCGAGGTGAATTTTAAGTACCAAAATCGGTAACCCCAAGCCACACTCGGGATCACATCACAAGATCCAGGCAAAGTTACTTTCTTTGTCCCCAGGATCCTGCGATCTCTCCCCGCTGTGTATGAGAGCCATGTCTCCGCTCGATCTATCACACTGCTGAGACCCACTCCCTGCGAGCGTTGCAACGCATGGAGACAGAGCACTGCGCCAAATTCAAAAAGTTAAAATATCCCTTTTCTCCCTAGTGGTTTGTCCAGTGCCCTGCAGGCAGTTTTATATTATATATACTGTTCTTTCTGCCTGGAAACTGGAGATTGTCCATAGCAACCAAAAAGTGTCCCTTACATCAAAAGCGGTTTTAGACCAGCTAGAAATCATCGATAATAAATTAGAATCACTTGCAGAATTGAGCGATAGTGATTTGTGGGGAAATTCGTCATCAAACACTGAAAGTAATGACAGCTAAAATTCTGCCACTGCCTCTTCTGGGGTCCCCCGGTGGCGCTCACGGTTCCTCCTCCCATCAGTAAACCTCCTGGGAGAAGCACTCTCCCTGGAGGTTACCTTGCGTGGCAGTGATGGTGCATCCAGGGTGCACGGGCGCCGCCCTCTCTCTCCTGCCACCCCCTCTAGGACCCTCTAGCACCAATAGATATATTCAGGCATTGCCTGAATTTATCTATGGCCACAGCTGCCACCACCTATTCAGGCACCCGGCCCCTTTTCGGGTGCAGGGCACATGAATTACAGTGGTGGGGGGTGTTTTTGAAGCACCTGATTAGAGCCATAGGCTCTAATAGGCGTCAAAATAGGTGACCTCCGAGCGCCATGCTGGGCACTCGCAGGTCACTCAGCTGTGTTAGAAAAGCGAATGAATATTCACTTTCCTAACACTAAACTGCCTCTCTGCCAATCAGGTGCTCGGATCTGTTACTGTCACCTGATTGGCTGAAATGACAGGCGCTGTTATTGGATGCCTATCAGGCATCCAGTCATAGCAGAGGACGGGAAGAGAGGACAGGAGAAGACATCAAGGAGCATCAAGGAGCTGTCTCACCGAGACAGAGTCAGTGCAGACAGTGGCTGGGGGGCACACTGGCAGCATTTGATATGGCATAGTAGCAGCATTTGATATGGCACAGTGGGAGCATTTGATGGGGCACAGTGGCAGCATTTGATATGGCACAGTGGGAGCATTTGATGGGGCACAGTGGGAGCATTTGATATAGCACAGTGAGAGCATTTGACAGGGCACAGTGGCAACAATTGATGGCACAGTGGGAGCATTTGATATGGCACAGTGGGAGCATTTGTTATGGCACAGTGGGAGCATTTGTTATGGCACAGTGGCTGCATTTAATGGGCACAGTGGCTGCGTTTGATGGGTACAGTGGCTGCGTTTGATGGCACAGTGGCGGCAATTGATGGGCACAGTGGCTGCATTTGATAGCACAGTGGCTGCATTTGATGTGCACAGTAGCTGCGTTTGATGGCACAGTGGTGGCAATTGATGGGCACAGTGGCTGCGCTTGATGGCACAGTGACTGTGTTTGATAGTACAGTGGCTGCAATTGATGGGCACAGTGGCTGTGTTTGATGGCACAGTGGCTGTGTTTGATGGCACAGTGGCGGCAATTGATGAGCACATTGGCTGCATTTGGTACAGTGGCTGGGTTTGATGGGCACAGTGGCTGCGTTTGATGGGCACAGTGGCTGCTTTTGATGGGCACAGTGGCTGCAGTTGATGGGCACAGTGGCTGTGTTTCATGGCACAGTGGCTGCATTTGATGGCACAGTGGCGGCAATTGATGGGCACAGTGGCTGTGTTTGATGGCACAGTGGCAGCAATTTATGGGCACAGTGGCTCCTTTTGATGGTACAGTGGCTGCAATTGATGGACACATTGGCTGTGTTTGATGGTACAGTGGTGGCAATTGATGGGCACAGTGGCTGCGATTGATGGTACAGTAAGGCTGCAATTGATGTGGTTTATTTTCAGCATCTTTCAGTTTGTTTGCACCCCCCCAAAAATTTTGAGCACCAGCCGCCAATGGGGTTGAATTACTAAAGGCAAATATGCTGTGTACTGCAAGAGCACCTGCTCCAGATCTTAATAAATGAGATAAATCTACACTTTGCAAAGAATACCTGTTAGGTTGCTCGTCTTCTGTAAGTAACCCCTGGTAGCCTAGGCTAGGATGGAAGAGCGGAGGTCCCTTTCACCGGTGGACAAAACATCACACATACACACGATTGTACGTGAATAATGAATGTGTATATTGAAGCACACACAGCAGTTTTATTTAGTTTGAGCTAAAGGACAGCCCTGTGGTTTAGCCAATCAGGTAATTCATACATACATCGACATTTTTCTTAAACTCATGACATTATCTAAGTCAAAGGTGAAATACAGTCTTCTGATAGTTATTTCGTCATTTCAACATCTGCTGACTGACCATATTCTTGCGTAACCAGTCCTATCTTAGCTTTGTACCTCTTACCGCAGACAGATGCTTCCTAATATGTCAACATCTTGCATCTTAATTCTGAACTTAGTGAAATGCACGCCTAAGCATATTATCTTAGACCTTTAACCTAGTATATCTTTTGGTAACCTTAATAAGTATTCCCTTATAATCCTTCCTTTGATCATTCTGTGATTTACATAATGATCATTCCTTTTCTAATTTAATAGCACAGGCTTCATACTCCGAACCCTTGTGCTCTTGGTTTCTATACCATACCGTTGGATCCTTAACAATGGAAGTGAGTTTCAGATCCTTCGGAGCGACCGTGTTTCCCTTTTTACATAAACATTTGATTATCTTATAACAGGCATATAAAAATAGAATGAAGAGAATCACAGTGACAATTGTCATGGCAGCATTTCGGAGCCAAGATATTAATCCCCCAAAACTAAAACTGCTCGAGAAGGGATCCCAGTTTTTTCCTATGTTCCTTGCCTCTTTCTGTAGTTTATTTACCTCTTCCCTGTGTTGGGCAATAACGTCATAGTAGTCTGGGACTTCGATGCTGGTATTATGAATCCAGGTACAGCACTCATAATCCTCAGTAGTCTCACAGAGGCCAGTAAGGGCTGCACTCATACTTTCTATAGCCAACTCATGTAGTTCTAGTTGCTTCCTAATTGCCCTAGTTTCTAGATTTAGTTTGGTTATGTCATCAGAATTTTCCTCCAGAATCTCATCAATTATGCCAGTGTAATTATTTAATCTTTTCATTAGGTCAATTCCCCACCCTGTCCAGGAAGGGAACCATGCCCAGGCCATATCTTTTTCTAAAAACAATTCTCGTTTATTACGGTGTCTAAGGGGATATCTAGGATGCATGCTGGCTTCAAGGAGGTGACTTCCCTTGTTATCCCCTAATACCCCCATGATAGGAACCAGGGCTGCAAGGTAACACCACCCCTGGGGTTTGGTTGGGATCCAGGGGTGACAGAGTTTGCCGCAGCATATATATATGGTATTTCCTAGAGCTAGGGGTCGTTTATGGAACACGTTCCTAAGAGTATCAGAAAGGCCAGAGAGCACCAGAATTGACATTAATTGGTGTATTGTAGTCTTGGTACTGGAGCTAAGAAAGTCTAAAAAGGTGGCATTTAGGGTGGGATCTGAAGTATGGAAGAAAGAAGGACTGTTAAATGATGTCATTGAAATGTTAAGTTTTGCTTGTTTGCAAACCTCGGCTCCATCTGTGGTGTTTCCCAGTCGGAAACACCAGTCTGGGAAGTGGCTTCTACCTATAATTTGGAAAGTGAGGGTTTTATTTGGAAGGGTCCTAGTAACATTCGTTAGGACGATAGGGGGTGTTCCATTAAGGAGGGGGGTAAAATTCAAGGGGACTGCCATGAGAGGGATTCTAGCTGTACTGGGATGTAGCTTGCTGCAAATCCAGCATTTCTCAAAACCAGATTTTTGAGCATAGCTATATTTGAATTTTAGTAGTAACATCTTGCTAGTCAGTCCCTTAGGTGACTCATTAACGGGTACAATACTTCTACTATGTCTTTGGCCGGGGGTATTATTCATCTTAGGTGGTCCACATATCCCTTTTAATAGACCTAAATCTTCTGGATGATATATACAGTTGGCTATCAACCAGGTTGGTAGGAACACTACTAGGGTAATACAGCATAAGAGGCACAAGGCCTTCCCTGACACTGATGGAGAAAGCATCTTTGTTTTTTTTTTAAATTCTGATTATTTGTTATCTAAGAGTTCTGTTCTTCTTCTTCGTTTCTCATCCCGGCAGTTGTTGGCTCTGTTTTGTCCTTTTGAGGGGTGTGGGATCTTCCAGGGAAATTTGTTCTATGCCTCTCTGAACTTCTTGTAGATCTTGTTCTTGGGAGTTGCTGCTCTCTGTCACTGCCAGGGGCTCTGGAGTCGAGGGAAGCTGGGGACACTTTTTAAGACGGCTGGCGTGGATCCAGGTGTTTCCTAGGTCTGTTAACACTGCGGTCCTGGATACCTTTTCCACCTTCCATGGTCCTGAGAAAGCCGGTCCGATACTCTTTCTTTGTGCTAATTGTTTGATCAGCACTTTATCCCCAGGGATGAAGGGATGCGTTGGTTCTGTGGGAAGAGGGAAAAAGGTGACAGAAACTTGTTCGTTCATTTCATGAAGCATACTTACCAGGTTTTTCACGTACATTTCCTGTTGGGAATAAATGTCAATATCAGTGTCTTGGTCTAATGGGGGTAATTCTATGTTTGCGGGGATTCCCATGAGGACCTCAAAGGGTGATAATTTTGTTCTTGCATGTGGATCTTCCCCTCTTTTGACCAAAGACCTTCAGGGTCTTTGGTCAATCCTTCCTTTGTCCAAAAATGGACATCATCTTCTGTGGCCATTGATTGCATCTGTGCTATGACAGTTTTAAAGTTAGGTGCTGCGAAGTGTTCCTTGAAAAACATTGTTGTGGGGGCAGGTGGGTTAGGGGAAAAGGCAGCAGCTATTTTAGCTTCTCTGTCAGCAAGAGCATTCCCTTTTGAAACACGACTGCTGTCAGAGGAGTGTGCCTTTACTTTAATTATGGCTACCTTTTTTGGAAGAAGAATGGCTTGGAGGAGAGCACTAATCTGTGTGGAGTTGGCAATTATTTTGTTGTCTGCTGTTTTAAAACCTCTATTGGCCCATATCACACCAAAATCATGCACCACTCCAAAAGCATATCTACTGTCTGTGTAGACGTTCACCTCTTTACCGGTGAATAGAATGCAGGCCCTAGTGAGGGCTTCTAACTCTGCTACCTGGGCTGAAGAAGGAGGTAATGATTTTGCCTCCAGTACGATGTCTGGTAGTTGAACAACTGCATAACCGGTTAAAAAGGTGGAGTCAGAGGGACGTGAGCAGCTACCGTCAACGAAAACATCCTCTGCACCTGAGATAGGGGTGTCAGTGAGATCCGGTCTGGGACTGGTAATAGCAGCAACCTTTTCCGAACAGTCATGTATAATGTCTGGGTCATGTGGTAAACGCAACATGGAATGCAAAAGGCGCACAGCGGGGTTGCTGGCAGGCACATATTTGAGTGTGAGGTTATCAGTGTTCATCAGTGTTATCTCATAACCACTAAGTCTTTGCGAGGTCATATGTTGGGTATTCATGTTCTGAATAAGATGCGTGACTGAATGAGTGGTATAGAGAGTCAATGGGTGACCTAGCACTAATTTGTTTGCATCTTGTACAGACATTGCACAGGCAGCAAGATTTTGGAGACAGAATGGCATTCCCTGTACTTGGATGGGGAGTTTTTTTTAGATAGGTAGGAGACAGGGCGGTAGCCTGTTCCATGCTGTTGTGTCAAAACCGCGGCAAAAGAGGTCCCCGAGACTACACAGTATAGTTGAAAAGCTTTACCATAGTCTACCAACCCTAGGGCGGGAGCATTTGACAGACTGTTTAACAGAGCTTGAAAAGCTTGTAGTCTGTCTTCAGTCCAATCTATTAATTTAGGGGCTGTCGAGCCAGTAGCCTCTCTTAGGATACTATCATAATGAGAACAGTCAGGAATCCATTGGCGGCAATATACCATTGCACCCAAGAACGAGAGTAGGGCGGCTTTGTCTTTTGGGGGACTGAGAGCTCGAAGGGCTGCGGCACGTTTGGGGGACACTAGCCTTGTCCCTTCCTTTAGAATGCACCCTAGGTATTCTACCTGTGGTTGGCACCATTGTATTTTCTTCCTTGAGGCTAGATGCCCGGCGTGAGCTAGGTGTTGTAACAGTGATGTTGAATCGACCGCACAATCTTCAGCAGTTCGACTGCACAGGAGCAGGCCGTCCACATACTGTATTAGTACCGACCCTCGCTCAGATGTCCAAGACTTGACAGTCTCGTTGAGTACCATAGAGAAGGCGGCTGGACTGTCTACATACCCTTGCCAGGTTAGTTGGCCCCCGGCCCAGGAGAAAGCAAACATAGGTTGGGCTTCCTCTGCAATGGGAATGCTAAAGAAAGCATTCGCTAAATCAATTACTGTGTAGCATAGAGAGTCTGCCGGTATGCATGAGAAAATAAAAGTGATGTCTGAGACTAGGGGTGGGAGGGGAATCACTTGTTTGTTTACTGCTCTGAGGTCTTGGACGAGTCTCCACTCGCCACTGGCCTTCTTTACAGGGTAAATGGGTGTGTTCCAGGGGCTAATGATTGGTTTTAGGATGCCTTTAGATATGTAGTCATCGATCTGGGGGGCAATGCCTTGGGTCTTTTCGGGGGGCAGGGGGTATTGTTTGTGATATTGTGCTTCTGCGTCAGGGCGCATCTGAGGCGAGTAAGGCGTACAGTTAATGAAACCTACGCTACCTTTGTTTTCCGCCCAGATAGCATGTGTTTCGAGAGAGGCGGGGAGTAGCATAAAGAAGCCTCTGTGTGCATGTCGCTTAGGGCCATGTAAGTCACATAATGGTGAACTAGCGGTAAGGGAACCTTCTCTATTAAACTTAATGGTAATACACAGTTGTGCCAAGAGGTCCCGTCCCATAAGGGGCACAGGGCATGAGGACAAGACGGCAAAAGTTTGGGTACATAATTTCTGTCCTTCTGGAGTGGCTACAGTCAGTGGTGGAGTGATGGGATGGGTGACAGGTGTCCCATTAATACCAACAGAGTTTCCCCCGGTGCATTATTTGTGGCTGTGTAGGATATTGGGGTAGTGGTTGACGAGGGTTCTGGTATGGCAGATAACGGGGATACTGTGGGCGGGTCTGGGGGTTAAATCCCCTGCCTCTGCCTCTTGCTCTAATCTGTCCAGTCCTATAAGGGCACTGGGATTTCCAATGTCCTTGCTGTCCACAATTGCCTATATTTTCCAAGGCATTTGTTCCATGCACAGAAACAATCCTTCATGTATTGTGGGTCAGCCCCTTTGCAGGGAGGATAAGAATGCTTATGTACCTGACAAATTTTACTGACTTCTTGCCAGTCTTCCTCTGAACAAGGACCTTGGGGTCCTGGGTCATGGATTCCCAATTGGTGACACCTTTCCCGGACTTGTGTCCAAAATGGTTCTACCTGGGGGCCAGGGATCATATTACTGACAAATTCATAGGGTGATGGGGTGGCCATGGCTTGGGTTGCTGCAGAATTCCCCATCTAGTAGTCTGGGCAGTGTGTGTCTAGTGGCAGGACACAGGTGATAACACCCGGTTTGTCCAACAATCCGGTCTCTGGTCTGGGAGTAGGATCCCTGATCTTTTTTTTTGGGGCAGATGGACTTATATAAAACTATGAAGATTTACCCTTAATATACGATGAAGGGTAAATCTTTCCTGGTGGCGGGATATACCCCTCTTACACCATGTCTGCAAGAGAACCCCCCTGGTCTGGTGGTCAGTAAAATCCACTTGTCATCTATTCTTAGGAAGAGTAGACCTAACGTGCAATGGGGGCAGGCGGATGCTATGTCACTACAAGAGGGCTCCTCATACTCTGCACTTATTTAAACAACAACAATTATTTTCCTTATACTCTATATTAAAACTTATACTCTATATACTTACACACGTACCTAGAGAGAAACAGACATATTCTTAATATACTTTAAGACATGAAATAACCGTATTGCAATACATTTATCAATTTATAGTGCACTTTTTTAAAAAAAATTCAAATGGGCGTCCACTCCACCAATCCCTTTGTCACGGGCGTAATCTACTACTTCCCGTGTTAAAAATACTATCACCAATAGTTTTAAGTCAGACCAACCTAGTCGGACTCCCCTAAACCTATAAATTCCTTGCGAGCCCTTTTAACCTTCCGAGGGACCAGCCTAGTCCTCCGCGAAGGCACAGTTACTTCTTTTAAATTTAAACTAAGTTCGTAGCGGCCATCTGGACAGAGTAAGTATTCACACCATTCACCTTTTAGGCAAAAAGGAGTAAAGTGACTTACCTGCCGCAAGATGACCCCACTTTTCTGGTACCAAAACTGTTAGGTTGCTCGTCTTCTGTAAGTAACCACTGGTAGCCTAGGCTAGGATGGAAGAGCGGAGGTCCCTTTCACCGGTGGACAAAACATCACACATACACACGATTGTACGTGAATAATGAATGTGTATATTGAAGCACACACAGCAGTTTTATTTAGTTTGAGCTAAAGGACAGCCCTGTGGTTTAGCCAATCAGGTAATTCATACATACATCGACATTTTTCTTAAACTCATGACATTATCTAAGTCAAAGGTGAAATACAGTCTTCTGATAGTTATTTCGTCATTTCAACATCTGCTGACTGACCATATTCTTGCGTAACCAGTCCTATCTTAGCTTTGTACCTCTTACCGCAGACAGATGCTTCCTAATATGTCAACATCTTGCATCTTAATTCTGAACTTAGTGAAATGCACGCCTAAGCATATTATCTTAGACCTTTAACCTAGTATATCTTTTGGTAACCTTAATAAGTATTCCCTTATAATACCCAATCACATGCAAGGAAAATAAAAACAGCATTTTTGTTTGTACATGATTGGATGATAAAAAGCAGCACAGCCTCCCCTTTAGATCTAGAGTAAATGCACTTAAAGTGCATGTGCAGTGCACTTCAAAGTGCACTTGCACTGCACAGAATATTTGCCTTTAGTAAATCAACCTCACAGTGTACCCTGTTTTATACAAAGCATTATAGTCTTTCACAATTATCACATAAGCAATGAACACAAAAATATTTATCTTTATACACTATATTCATATTTGGCATTAAAGCTAAGTTCAGACTACTGCATTTCTGAAACATGCACAGAACTGTATGCTTTCCCAACACCCGCATAATTGTACTGCCCTTTCATCAGAAGTACACCAGCGCTGAAGGTCAGGAAGATCTCCTAGTATGTACCCATTGTGGGATCAATCCTCAGCCAACTCCATCCAGAATGGAAGCTATCTCTTGTGGGTAGAATGTCACTTTAATTTTCTACATTGTTTCATGTTTACAGTGGTGTGGCCAAGATTATCCCAGGGAAGATCATTTCAGAGACTCAAGCAAAGGGTACGGTGACAGAGCCTGAGAAACATCAAGACACTGCTGCCGAAAGGTGAACATCTCTGAGATACACACATATAGAATTATAAAGTAACAAATTTGCAGAATAAAGTCCAGATGATAGATGTTGCTCTCAAAAATACTGAATATCAAACATTTTAGCGGACTTTTAGCACACGCTCTGTGGCTTTGAGGGTGAGGGGGTTCTCCCACTATATACCTATTGTGATAGCAATGCTAAGCCAACTGCATCCAGAATGGAAGCTCTTAGGCCGCGTACACACGGGCGGATTGTCTGCCCAACTAAGTTCGTCAGACAATCCGACAGACAGTCCGTCCAACTTTTAAATGAACGGACTTGACCACACACGATGAACAGACAGTCCGCTGAAAGCTTGCACGATGACGTGTACAGCACGTACGACCGGACTAGAAATTCGACGTCCAATACACTGTAATGCAACCTTCGGCGTGTAAATCCTTTCTGAGCATGCGCCATACTTAGTCCGTCCAACTTGCCTACACACGAGCGGACTGTCCGCTGAAACCAAGTTTGGACGGACAAAATTACGGAAATTCCGAAAGACTTAGTCCGTCAGACTGTCCGCTGAAAAAGTCCGCTGAAGCCCACACACGAGCGGATTGTCCGCTGAAACACGGTTCAGCGGACTAAGTTGGGCAGACAATCCGCCCGTGTGTACGCGGCCTTACAGGTAGAATACCACTTTAAATCTCTGCATGCATTTTTTTATGTTTACAGTGGTGTGCCCAAGATTATCCTAGAGAAGATCACTCCAGAGACTCAAGCAAAGGGCACAGTGACAGAGCCTGAGGAACATCAAGACACTGCTGCCAAAAGGTGAACATCTCTGAGATACACACACATATAGAATTATAAAGTAACACATTTGCAGAATAAAGTCCAAGTGATAGATGTTGCACTGAAAAATACTGAATATCAAATATTTTAGCGGACTTTTAGTACACGCTCTGTGGTGCTGAGGGTGAGGGCGTTCTCCCAGTATATATAAATTGTGAGAGCAATGCTCAGCCAACTGCATCCAGAATGGAAGCTCTTACAGGTAGAATGCCACTTTAAATCTCTGCATGCATTTTTTTATGTTTTCAGTGGTGTGCCCAAGATTATCCCAGAGAAGATCACTCCAGAGACCCATGCAAAGGGTATGGTGACTGAGCCTGAGGAACATCAAGACGCTGCTGCCGAAAGGTGAACATCCCCATTATACACACACACATGCAGTATTTATTAGATGGGGTAAGCTCTATGGGAGTCTTTTAATGATCATCGGTAGGTGCACTCTGCCAATATGTTCCACTCTGATTTGTAGCTTAAAGACCCAAAGATAGACATTGCACTTTCAAATAAGCATTTTTTTTTTCCAGTCATGTGAACATGATGAAGGGCAGGGATGCTAAAAACTGTCTTCATGGTGTACATGTTATATGTAAATACATGTATATACTGTATACATAGACATATGCTTTACGCTGTATTATAAAACGTATTATAGTCTTTAACAAGTATTACATAATGTATTAGATATGTAGTATATATTACCTATGTTCATATTTGACATTAAAGCTAAGTTTACACTACTGTGTGTGGTAACACATGTAGAATCGTGTGCTTTCCCGACACATACAGAAACACTCTGGCCTTTTAGCAGATGTACAGTGGTGCTGGGGTTCTCCAAGTAAGTATATGCTCATTGTTCTGGGATCAATGCTCAGCCAACTCCATCCAGAATGGAAGCTATCTCTTGTGGGTAGAATGGCACTTTTCATCTCTGCATGCATTGTTTAGTGTTTATAGTGGTGTGCCCAAGATTATCCCAGCGACGATCACACCAGAGACTCAAGCAAAGGGTACGGTGACAGATCCCGAGGAACATCAAGACGCTGCTGCTGAAAGGTGAGATATCTGAGACACACACACATACAGTATATATTAGATGGAGTAAGCTGCACAGGAGTCTTTTAATGATCGTCAGTGGGTGCACTCTGCCAATAGGTTCCACCCTGCTTTGTAGTATAACTTCCCAAAGATAGATGTTGTACTACAAAATGCTGAATATAAAAAAAAAAAAATTCCAGTTATGTGAACATGATGAAGGTTGAGGATGTTTAAAACTGTTTTTTTGGTGTACATTTTATACTTTCTGTAGATACATTATATACATATACTGTACACTACTGTGTAAAAGTTTTAGGCAGGTGTAAAAAAATGCTGTAAATTAGGGTAGTTTTCAGAGTAGAAATGTTAATACTTTATTTTTATCAATTAACAAAAATGGAAAGCAAATGAACAGAACAGAAATACAAATCAATTCAATATTTGGTATGACCACACTTTGCCTTCAAAACAGCATCAATTCTTCTAGGTACACTTGCACACAGTTTTTAAAAGGGAACTCGGCAGGTAGGTTGTTCCAAACATCTTGGAGAACTATGCACAGATCTCCTGTGGATGTAGGCTGCCTCAAATCCTTCTGCTCTTCCTTTAATTCCACACAGACTTGATGATGTAGAGATCAGGGCTCTGTGGGGGGCAAACCATCACATCCAGAACTCCTTGTTCTTCTTTACGCTGAAGAGAGTTTTTAATGACATTAGCTCAATGTTTGGGGATGTTGTCCTGCTGCAGAATACATTTGGGGCCAGTCACATGCTTTTCTGATGGTATGGTATGATGGATAAGTATCTCCCTATATTTCTCAGTAGCCAATCTCATTAGGAGCTCTGGAAGTGATGGTTTGACCCCCTGTATACCCTGTTTTATACAATGCATTATAGTCTTTCACAATTATCAGATAAGCAATAAACACAAAAATATTGATCTTTTTACCCTATGTTCATATTTGACATTAAAATTAAGCTCACACCACTGTGTTTCGCAAACCTGGGCAGAACTGTATGCTTTCCCAACACCCGCATAATTGTACTGCCCTTTTAGCAGAAGTACAGCAGTGCTGAAGGTCAGGAAGATCTCCCAGTATGAACCCATCATGGGATCAATCCTCAGACAACTCCATCCAGAATGGAAGCTATCTCTTGTGGGTAGAATGCCACTGTAAAATTCTACATTGTTTCATGTTTATAGTGGTGTGCCTAAGGTTATCTCAGGGAAGATCACTCCAGAGACTCAAGCAAAAGGTACGGTGACAGAGTCCGAGGAACAGTAATGCCGCGTACACACGACCGGGCTTTCCGGCAGAAAAGGTCCGAAGGTCTTCCCGACTGAGTTACGATGGACTTCCCAATAAACAGACTTTCCCACACATGAACGGACTAAAGTCTGTTAGTTTTGAAGGTGATGACGTACTACTGGACTAAAAAAGGAAGTTCAATAGCCAGTAGCCAATAGCTGCCCTTGCGTCGTATTTGGTCTGTCGGACCAGCATACAGACAAACGTTTTTTCCGATAGAAATGTAGTCCTTCGGACAGATTTGAAACATGTTCTATTTCTAGGTCCGTCAGAATTTTTAAAATAAAAATAATGAGACTATCCCCCACACGATTGGACTATCTGACAGAATGATTCAGTCGGATCTATTCTGCCGGAAAGTCCGGTCGTGTGTACGTGGCATAAGACACTGCTGCTGAAAGGTGAACAGTAGATACACGCACATATAGTATTATAATGTCACATATTTGTAGTAAAAAGTCCACAAGGTAGATGTTTTTAGCAGATTTTTAGCACATTCTCAGTGGCACTGAGGGTTAGGGGGTTCTCCCAGTATATACCTATTGTGAGAGCAATGCTCAGCCAACTGCATCCAGAATGGAAGTTATCTCTTGCGGGTAGAATGCTACTCTAAACCTTTGCATGCATTGTTTAATGTTTACAGTGGTGTGCCCAAGATTATCCCAGAGAAGATCACTCCAGAGACCCAAGCAAAGGGTACGGTGACAGAGCCTGTGGAACATCAAGACGCTGCTGCTGAAAGGTGAGCATCTCTGAGATATGAGACACACACACATACAGTATATATTAGATGGGGTAAGCTGCACAGGAGTCTTTTAATGATCGTCAGTGGGTGTACTCTGCCCATAGGTTCCACTCTGCTTTGTAGTATAACTTCCCGAAGATAGATGTTGTACTACAAAATGCTGAATATAAAAAAAAAATCCAGTTATGTGAACATGATGAAGGTTGAGGATGTTTAACCACTTTCAGACCGGACCATTTTGTTGGCTTAAGACCAGACTTTTTGCGTTTCGGCACTGTGTCGCTTTAACTGACAATTGTGTGGTCATGTAACGTGGCTCCCAAAAAAAATTGACGTCCTTTTTTTCCCATAAATAGAGCTCTCTTTTGGTGGCATTTGATCACCAATGTGGTATTTATTTTTTGCGCTATAAACAAAAATAGAGCGACAATTTTGAAAAAAACGCATTATTTTTAACTTTTTGTTATAATAAATATCCCCCAAAAATGTATAAAACAAAATTTCTTTCCCTCAGTTTAGGCCGATACGTATTCTTCTACATATTTTTGGTAAAAAAATCGCAATAAGCGATTATTGATTGGTTTGCACAAAAGTTATAGCGTTTACAAAATAGGGGATAGTTTTATGGCATTTTTATTAATAATTTTTTTTTACTAGTAATGGCGACAATCAACGATTTTTATTGTGACTGCGACATTATGGTGGACACATCAGACATTTTTGACACATTTTTGGGACCATTGTCATTTATACAGCAATCAGTGCTATACAAATGCAGTGATTCCTGTGTAAATGTCACTGGCAGTGAAGGGGTTAACCAGGGGGTGGCAGTGTAGGGGTTAAGTGTTCCTAGGGGCGTGTTACTAACTGTGGGGTGCTGGGCTTTGTTTTAGTGAACACTGATCTCTGCTCCAATCACATGGAGCAGAGATCACCGTCACTTGTTACTAGGCAGAACGGGGAGATGCTGTTTACAACGACATCTCCCCATTCAGCCACCCTGTGAGACGATCAAGGGTACACCCACGGCGATCGAGTCCGCGGGACCTGCGACCGGACTCATGGGGGTTCCGACCGGCACACGAGCGGAACGAGTGCGCAACTCGGGAACTGGTTAAAACTGTCTTTGTGGTGTACATTTTATTTACTGTAGATACATTATATACTGTACACTACTGTGTAAAAGTTTTAGGCAGGTGTAAAAAAAATGCTGTAAATTAGGGTCGTTTTCAGAGTAGAAATGATAATACTTTATTTTTATCAATTAACAAAAATGGAAAGCAAATGAACAGAAGAGAAATACAAATCAATTCAATATTTGGTATGACCACACTTTGCCTTCAAAACAGCATCAATTCTTCTAGGTACACTTGCACACAGTTTTTAAAAGGGAACTCGGCAGGTAGGTTGTTCCAAACATCTTGGAGAACTATGCACAGATCTTCTGTGGATGTAGGCTGCCTCAAATCCTTCTGCTCTTCCTGTAATCCCAGACAGACCTGAAGATGTAGAGATCAGGGCTCTGTGTGGGGCAAACCATCACATCCAGAACTCCCTGTTCTTCTTAACGCTGAAGAGAGTTCTTAATAACATTAGTTAAATGTTTGGGGCCAGTCACACGCTTTCCTGATGGTATGGCATGATGGATAAGTATCTACCTATATTTCTCAGCAGCCAATGTCATTAAGAATTATCTTCAGTGTAAAGGACAAGGAGCTCCGGATGTGATGGTTTGACCCCCTGTATACCCTGTTTTATACAATGCATTATAGTCTTTCACAATTATCAGATAAGCAATAAACACAAAAATATTGATCTTTTTACCCTATGTTCATATTTGACATTAAAGTTAAGTTCACACCATTACATTTCAGAAACATGGGCAGAACTGTATGCTTTCCCAACACCCGCATAATTGTACTGCCCTTTTAGCAGAAGTACAGCAGTGTTGAAGGTCAAGAAGATCTCCCAGTATGAACCCATCGTGGGATCAATCCTCAGACAACTCCATCCAGAATGGAAGCTATCTCTTGTGGGTAGAATGCCACTTTAAATTTCTACATTGTTTCATGTTTATAGTGGTGTGCTCAAGGTTATCTCAGGGAAGATCACTCCAGAGACTATAGCAAAAGGTACGGTGACAGAATCTGAGGAACAGTAATGCCGCGTACACACGACTGGGTTTTCCAGGCAGAAAAGGTCAGATAGTCGGACCTATTCTGCCGGAAAGTCCGGTCGTGTGTACGCAGCATAAGACACTGCTGCTGAAAGGTGAACATCTGAGATACTCGCACATATAGTATTATAATGTCACATATTTGTAGTAAAAAGTCCACAAGGTAGAGGTTGCACTCCAAAATACTGAGTATCAAAAATGTTTGCAGATTTTTAGCACATTCTCAGTGGAACTGAGGGTGAGGGGGTTCTCCCAGTATATACCTATTGTGAGAGCAATACTCAGCCAACTGCATCCAGAATGAAAGTTATCTCTTGCGGGTAGAATGCTACTCTAAACCTTTGCATGCATTGTTTAATGTTTACAGTGGTGTGCCCAAGATTATCCCAGAGAAGATCACACCAAAGACCCAAGCAAAGGGTACGGAGACAGAGCCTGAGGAACATCAAGACGCTGCTACCGAAAGGTGAGCATCTCTGAGATATCTGAGACACACACACATACAGTATATATTAGATGGGGTAAGCTGCACAGAAGTCTTTTAATGATCGTCAGTGGGTGTACTCTGCCAATAGGTTCCACTCTGCTTTGTAGTATAACTTCCCAAAGATAGATGTTGTACTACAAAATGCTGGATATAAAAAAAATAATTCCAGTCATGTGAACATAATGAAGGTTGAGGATGTCTAAAACTGTTTTTGTTTTGTACATTTTATACTTACTGTAGATACATTATATACATATACTGTACACTACTGTGTAAAAGTTTTAGGCAGGTGTAAAAAAAATGCTTTAAATTAGGGTAGTTTTCAGAGTAGAAATGATAATACTTTATTTTTATCAATTGTAGTCAGAGTCTTCATTCGGAAATATGATGACCTTAACTACCCAAGGCCTGAGGTGTGCCTAGGCCTGGCTGGACAGTATGCCTAAAAGAGGGCATGCCCAGAATGAAGATGTATGAAATGTAAATGAAATGATGAAAGCAATGGGGGAACGGGTGGGTAGGAACCCAGAAATGAGCCGAAGAAGTCTCTGATGGAGCAGGAGGGATTTAAAGCCCTCAGACTCCTCCTACAAATTCAGGCTAGCCTGCGGCCAGCCTTCCAACTTGTAGTCAGTCTTCATTCGGAAATACGATGACCCTAACTACCCAATGCCTGAGGTGTGCCTTGGCCTGGCTGGACAGTATGCCTAAAAGAGGGCAAAAAGACACAGGTAGGTGTGATGTGAAAGCTACAAAGAAGGCCCGCAACAACCGTTTAGTCCTGGAAAATGCGAATGCCCGGCTGACTACAGAAAAAGAGGGGGTTACGCATGTCGCTGCTAACATGGAGGATCTCCAGCGCCACATGAACCCGATGTAAAGAAAGGACACCCTGCGGGACCCACAAAAATGCCCAGGAACCCGATGAATAACAGAAAAGGGGGTTAGGATATCAGCCTGGTTTGGCAAGTAACCTGGACGTGAGAACAACTGTTTGTAGTGAGAGGATGGAGAAAGCACAGACCCAAGGAATGATGCAGAGGAGGCCAACTTACTTACCTGACACCAAGGCTAAGGTACAGAAATACAACCACAAACCCCTAGCTTCTCATCTATACCAAAGAAGGGGAAGTAGTACGCGGTAAGAGAGAAACTGCCTAGAGCATTAACTGGGAACTGCCAAGGGAAGGAGACAGGAAGTCTGTGACACCACATAAACCTGGCCGGTAACTGGTAGCCGTGCCAAAGAGAACATCCCCGACATCCCTCCCTTGACGGATAGATAGGGTGAGCCGCAAAAATGGACAGATTGACAGGAGTTTGTAGGTCCTGAAACCTGGTCACCTGAAAGATGCTTCAAGGAATTGGCAGATAAGGCAAAATTGCTGATGCAATACCCAGCAAAAGCCATAAGCATGAACCTATGAGACCATCCCACCTTGTGAGAAGCCCACTGCAAAATCTGGATAAGAACCATGGCCAGATTGAAACCCGAGACCACACTGCCCCCAGTTCTACAAGCCACTGAGATAAAAACCAACATCACCTGAAGGTGCACTGAGGAGCTTCAGCTGACACCTCAGTGCAAGCCTAACGGCTATGAACCCCACCATCCTGACTAACAAATAAGAGCGCATAGAGAAACGGCATGAACTGGGTTGAAGAATCCTGCACGAAACATGCACCGCACTGGTGGATGGAAGAGGTTGTAACAGAGTTGGGAATAACCACCTGAATACTGCCCCCCCCCCCAGCTGAGGCCGGGAAAGGGGAACCTCGGCGATAACCTGAGCAAAGAGTTTGGAATGGGCCCACCCCTAAAGATGGGGTGCTACCAAGTACTGAACCCCCATGAGATGGTGGAGGGAGGAATGAGCACCGGCCTCCTCCGCAACCCACCCCAAGCCCTAAACAGAGAAAACACAACAAGCGAACAGAGAACAGACAACCAACACATGAAACAACAATACCCCTACGTACCTGACAAGTATGAGGATGTAAGTGCAGAAATGACAAGACCAACAGCGTGTGAAAGTGAACCTAATGCTGACACAACCCAAGTGTATGTAGTGAGCGAGCCCGAGCAACCTGCAGCGCTAAGACAGGTAATTAAAAATGAACACTCAGGGCTAAGGTACCCACAGACCGTGGTGGGTAGTAGTAAAGGTATGGTGAACGTGCACGTATGACGTATGGTATATGGGCGAGAAGATTGTGGGCCCGTATGGGTCCGTAGACGTGACGGACCCTGGATGTAAGCCCTAGCTAACAGACACACTACGAACATAAAGCTATGACATGAAAATTACGAACGAAAATCTCTGACAGAACAACAGAGACAGATAGCAAACAAACCCTCCGGGCTGGTGTACACACAGACCGTGGTGGGTAGACCTACAAGAGTGAAGAAGTAAGCGCGGAACATGTGCCGTACGGTATGCGGGCGAGAAGATTGTGGGACGACAATCATTACATAACGAAACCTCAGCCCGTATGGGTCCGTAGACGTGACGGACCCTGGATGTAAGCCCTAGCTAACATACACTACAAATGACAAAAAAGCTATGGACAGAAAAGCTATGACAGAACAACAAAGACAGATAGCAAACAACCCTCAGGGCTAGTGTACCCACAGACCATGGTGAGTAGACGTACGAGTGTGATGAAATGAGCGTGCATCGTATGACGTGTGTTATACGGGAGAGAAAATCATGGGACGACAAGCAAAATGAAACAAACTAACGAACAAACAGCTCGCATGGAACCGACAGAAAAGCTGGACAGAACGCTACGACAAAATGCTGGACAGAACCCTACGACAGAAATGCTGGACAGAACGCTACGACAGAAATGCTGGACAGAAACGCAACGACAGAAATGCTGGACAGAACACTACGACAGAAATGCTGGACAGAACACTACGACAGAAATGCTGGACAGAAAATGCTACGACAGAAATGCTGGACAGAAAATGCTATGACAGAAATGCTGGACAGAAACGCTGTGACAGAAATGCAGGACAGAAAGCTACGACAGAACCGCTGGACAGAACGCTACGACAGAAATGCTACGTCAGAAATGCTGGACAGAAACGCTACGACAGAAATGCTGGACAGAAACGCTACGACAGAAATGCTGGACAGAACGCTACGACAGAAATGCTGGACAGAAACGCAACGACAGAAATGCTGGACAGAAACGCAACAACAGAAATGCTGGACAGAAACGCTACGACAGAAATGCTGGACAGAACGCTACGACAGAAATGCTGGACAGAATGCTACGACAGAAATGCTGGACAGAAACGCAATGACAGAAATGCTGGACAGAAACGCAATGACAGAAATGCTGGACAGAAACGCAACGACAGAAATGCTGGACAGAAACGCAACGACAGAAATGCTGGACAGAAAAGCTACGACAGAAATGCTGGACAGAACGCTAAAGCCGCGTACACACGGGCGGACTGTATGGCCAACTTAGTCCGTCAGACAATCCGACGGACAGTCCGTCCTACTTTCGAATGAACGGACTTGACCACACACGGATGCACAAACAGTCCGTCGAAAGCTTGCACGATGACGTGTACAGCACGTACGACGGGACTAGAAATAGGAAGTCCAATAAACAGCAATGCAACCTTTCGCCGTGTAAATCCTTTCTGAGCATGCGCCATACTTAGTCCGTCGAACTAGCCTACTGACGAGCGGATTGTCCGCTGAAACCAAAGTATGACGGACAGTATTTCGGAAATTCCGAAATACTTAGTCCGCCAGACTGCACGCTGAAAAAGTCCGCTGAAGCCCACACACGAGCGGACTGTCCGCTGAAATGTGTTTCGACGGACTAAGTTGGCCAGACAGTCCGCCCGTGTGTACGCGGCTTAAGACAGAAATGCTGGACAGAAAGCTACGACAGAAATGCTAGACAGAAACGACAGAAATGCTGGACAGAACGCTACGACAGAAATACTGGACAAAAACGCTATGACAGAAAAGCTGGACGAAACGCCATGACGGAAAAGCTGGACGGAAACGCTATGCTGGAACAAGCTGGACCGAATGATATGACAGAAAAGCTGGACCGAACGATATGACAGAAACTGGACTGAACGATCTGACAGAAATGTTGGACCAAATGATATGACGGAAACCCCTGGACAGGACGTGATGACAGAAGAACACAGAGACAGAAACCTGGGCCGAACGCCGTGATAAACCCCCATGACTGAAATGGGAGCCTGGACGTGCGGGGGGGGGGGTGTGAGAGTGCCGGGAGTTGAACAGGTGGGTAAGTGCCCCCTCCCCACAAAAAGGAAAAACCCAGGAGGAAGCGTGTGGGCATCCCCTCCATGGAGCATGGCGAAAGTACCCGGGAAGTGAACTGGCTGGCAAGTGGTGGGTGTAGGGTGACGCTACGACTGGAAGATGGACAGAAACGCAAAGACAGAAAACACTGTGACCGAAAAGCTGGACAGAAAACGTTATGACAGAAAATGCTGGACAGAAACGCTGTGACCGAAAACCTGGACAGACCGCAGGCTGTGATCAACACATAGACCAAAGAAGCAAGATTCACAAGACAGCAGCAACCCTGGCAGACCTGCCGAAGTAATGATAGCTGTGGGTGATCTGACATCCTCTGTCACAGCAGTAGAGGTGTCAGTGACCGTTCACCCCCAGAGCACCGTCGGCCTCCCCTCCTGGTGGAGCCAGAGGAGAGGAGCAAGAGGGGGCAGAACACTGACCCCCCACCAGATGTGCGGCACGGATGTGGGGACAAATGCCGATCCCCCCTCCCCCCCCAGAATCGGCTGGAGGCCCCCAGAGGCAAGCAGAGTGCATGGGGAGAGAGGAGCTGTCGGGCGGCCAATCCCCCCCACACTGGGAGAAACGGCGGGAGCACAGCACATGCGAGGGGGGAGGGGGAGCCGGCGGTGGCCGATCACCTCACCCGCCCCCCCACCAAGAGAATCGGCCTGCACTCCGCACATGTGAGGGGAGAGGGGGAGCCGGTGGCGTCCGATCACCTCACTCTCCCCCCCACCCAGAGAATCAGCCGGCACTGGTCATAGACTTGCTTCAGAAGTGCTTGAAGGTGCCTACTAACAACGTCTAAGGTTAGTTTTATGTGTTGTTTCTAAGCACAGGTAAACTTAAGATGTGAAAAACTATATATGGTCCATGTTGTGAGATATGCAGCTTCCTGGTGTTCTAAGATTGAGTGATGAGCTTAAAAAGGTCATCATGCCCATAGAAATAATTTTAAAGACTTTGCCACCATGTCCTGTTGGCTCCTTGCCAGTCCAGAAAGTAATTCTCCTACACGGTGGTCATCTTACATGCACATATCTTTGAAACAATTTTTCAGGTTGTAAAGATATCTTTGAGCGTTTAGTACATCCATACTCCAAACCATAGGTTTTTGCCCGTAGGTTCACACTTATTGTGGACCATATCTAACCCTCGGTCATGCTTAGGTGGGAGGATGGAAAAATGGATGCCCCCCCCCCCGCTCCCCCCGGCAGGCGGGCCACAACGGAACTGCAAAGACGGATGGCCCCCCCGATCCCCCCCGGCATGGACGCCGGGAGAAGCGGCCGACTGCCCCCCCCCCCCCCCCCCCTGGAAGCTGAGAGGAACATGGCTGCAAGGTAGGACGGACTGGGCGGTTTCCATGAAGCCGGTAGAACCCCGGGGGTGACAGGGGGGACTAGCGGGTGGTCCCTCGATGGTGCCCTGGAGAGGAACCGACATCAAGCTACGGCCGACCGGAAGTGACGTGCATCAACCTAGAAATGAGCCGAAGAAGGCTCTGATGGAGGAGGAGGGATTTAAAGCCCTCAGACTCCTCCTACAAATTCAGGCTAGCCTGTGGCCAGCCTTCCAACTTAATAAAAATGGAAAGTAAATGAACTGAAGATAAATACACATCAATTCAATATTTGGTGTGACCACACTTTGCCTCAATTTTTCTAGGTAAACTTGCACACAGTTTTGAAGGAACTCGGCAGGTAGGTTGTTCCAAACATCTTGGAGTACTAAGCACAGATCTTCTGTGGCTGTAGGCTGCCTCAAATCCTTCTGTCTCTTCCTTTAATCCCAGACAGATTTGAAGATGTAGAGATCAGGGCTCTGTAGGGGGCAAACCATCACATCCAAAAACTCCCTGTTCTTCTTTACGCTGAAGAGAGTTCTTAATGACATTAGTTAAATGTTTGGGGCCAGTCACACGCTTTCCTGATGGTATGGCATGATGGATAAGTATCTACCTATATTTCTCAGCAGCCAATGTCATTAAGAATTATATTCAGTGTAAAGGACAAGGAGCTCCGGAAGTGATGGTTTGACCCCCTGTATACCCTGTTTTATACAATGCATTATAGTCTTTCACAGTTGTCAGATAAGCAATAAACCCAAAAATATTAATCTTATTACCCTATGTTCATATTTGACATTAAAGTTAAGTTCACACCACTGCGTTTCAGAAACATGGGCAGAACTGAGACTATCCCACACACGATTCGACTAGCCGACTGAATGATTCTGTCAGACCTATTCTGCCAGAAAGTCCGGTCGTGTGTGTACGCAGCATAAGACATTGCTGCTGAAAGGTGAACATCTGAGATACACACACATCTAGTATTATAATGTCACATATTTGTAAAAATAGTAAAAAGTGCACAAGGTAGAAGTTGCACTCCAAAATATTGAATATCAACATTTTTGGCAGACTTTTAGCACATTCTCAGTGGCACTGAGTGTGAGGGGGTTCTCCCAGTATATACCTATTGTGAGAGCAATGCTCAGCCAACTGCATCCAGAATGAAAGTTATCTCTTGCGGGTAGAATGCTACTCTAAACCTTTGCATGCATTGTTTAATGTTTACAGTGGTGTGCCCAAGATTAGTGATGGACGAACTTCCGACGGGACGTTTCGCGAACGCGAAACGCGAACGGACCCAAACGTTCGCGAAACCGAACGTTCGCCGCGGGCCCCATTGACTTCAATGGGAGGCGAACTTTGCAAACCTTCATGTCGAATTTGCGGCCACGTGGTAATTATTAGGGGGTAAAACGTAGTCCCACCATCTGGACAATGACATAATACATGTATGAGGTGAATTTGGGATCGATAACTACAAGCATTTTTATTTTATTTGGGAAATTGTTCTAACAATTCAGGACTATGGAGCTAATGAAGGCAATGGAGGAGAGGGAAGGTCAGGGACCAGGGTAGGCAAAGAAGAGGGTGCAGGAGATGATCACCAGCAGCGTGACATACCGGAATGACACATGCACCGTGATAGAGGCATCTGACAGCAGCACCGTAATACAGAGCACTGACAGCAGCACCGTGACATACAGCGCTGACAGCAGCACCGTGACATACAGCGCTGACAGCAGCACCGTGACATACAGCGCTGACAGCAGCACCGTGACATACAGCGCTGACAGCAGCACCGTGACATACAGCGCTGACAGCAGCACCGTGACATACAGCGCTGACAGCAGCACCGTGACATACAGCGCTGACAGCAGCACCGTGACATACAGCGCTGACAGCAGCACCGTGACATACAGCGCTGACAGCAGCACCGTGACATACAGCGCTGACAGCAGCACCGTGACATACAGCGCTGACAGCAGCACCGTGACATACAGCACTGACAGCAGCACCGTAAGCAGCCCCAGGAGGAAGTCAGCACAGCACAGGGATGGTGTGATCCCCTCATAATAAGAACCCCCAGGAGGAAGTCAGCACAGCACAGGGATAGTGTGATCCCTTCATAATAAGAACCCCCAGGAGGAAGTCAGCACAGCACAGGGATATCATAAGCAGCCCCAGTAGAAATATGACACCGCTCAACCTCTTCAAAGAGGAGGGTAGGGGCATATAGTACGGTGTGCTTTTTTGGGTCAAGGAAGTGAGCCAAATGAATTAAGAAGGTCTGTGTGCTTGATTAAAAAAATAGTTTATAGACATATACATGGTCTACTGGTCACATGTGTTGAATTCCTCCGAGATCCATGCCTCATTCATTTTTAGAAATGTGAGGTAGTTAACACTGTGGTGAGCTAGGCGAGTACGCTTATCGGTCACAATCCCCCCTGCTGCGCTGAACGTCCTTTCGGACAGGACACTGGATGAGGGGCAAGCCAACAGTTCGATTGCAAATTGGGCAAGCTCTGGCCAGAGGTCAAGCCTGCCCACCCAGTAGTCTAGGGGTTCATCACTCCTCAGAGCGTCCACATCGGCCGTTAACCCAATGTAGTCGGACACCTGACGGTCTAGGCGTTCCCTGATGCTGGATCCGGATGACACCTGTCGATGGGTCGGCTGAAAGAATGACCTCATATCCGAAGTCACCAACACATCTTCAAACCGGCCTCTTCTTGCAGGCGCTGTTGGATTGGTACCCGCAAATCCTTCTCTGGGAGTGGGAATTGCTCCTCTGCCAGCGCACGCAAAAGCAGAATGCAGCATTTCTCGAAGCAAGGCCTGGAAGTGCTGCATTCTGACAGCCCTCTGCGACGGCGGTAACATTTCCGCCATTTTGTGTTTGTACCGGGGGGTCTAAGTACGTTGCCACCCAGTACTGGTCCTTGACCCTCATGCTTTTTATACGGGGGTCCCTATTAAAACACTGGAGCATGAAGGCCCCCATTTGCACTAAAGTGGAAGCGGTGTGGTGGCCTGGCTCCTGCTCATCATCCAGGATAATGTCGTCCTCTTCATTCTCCTCTCCCCATCCTCGCACAACAGGGATCCCAGAAAGGTTTAAAGCATGCTCTTCTTGCTCCTGCTCATCCGCCCCGGCACCATCCTCCTCTGACTCCTCATCAGACTCCTGTTGTTGACTTGTCTCAGATAGAGTAGCCCCCCCTGGGAATTCATCCAGCATTGCGACTTCCTCATCTTCCCGCTCCTGCTCCTCCACAGCCTGATCAATGACACGACGCAATGCACGCTCCAGAAAGAAGGCATAAGGTACCATGTCACTGATGGCGCCATGGCTGCGACTGACCAGTTTGGTGATCTCCTCAAATGGCCGCAGAAGTCTGCATGTGTCGCGCATGAGCAGCCACTGGCGCGGTGAAAAAAAACCCAGCTCCCCAGAACCGTTTCTTTCGCAGAGTTCATACAGGTAGACGTTAACTGCACGTTTCTGCTGGAGCAGCCTATCAAGCATATAGAAGGTTGAGTTCCATCGCGTCGGGCAATCGCAAATAAGACGTCTGACCGGCAGATGGTGTCGCCGCTGAATGTCAGCAAGGCGAGCCATGGCCGTGTAAGATCTTCTGAAATGGGCCGAGATTTTCCTTGCCTGCCGCAAGATGTCCTGGACCCCAGGGTATTTGACAAGGAATCGCTGCACGACCAAGTTTAAGACGTGTGCCATGCACGGCACGTGCGTGATTTTGCCCTGTTTCAATGCGCTAAGCAGATTGGCACCGTTGTCACACACCACTTTACCAACTGTCAAATTGAGCGGTGTTAGCCACTCATCTGCCTGTGAACGCAAAGCTGAAAGGAGTGCCGGGCCAGTGTGGCTCTTTGCTTCCAGGCACAACAGACGCAGCACGGCATGGCAACGTCTCACCTGGCATGTGGAATAGGTTCTGGGGAGCTTGGGCGGTGCAGTGGAAGAGACGCTAGCAGCGGAAAAGGAGGAGGCAGCTGAGGAGGAGAGGGAGGAGGATGGAGTAGGAGGAGGAGAAGAAGAGTCAGGCCTGCATGCAATCCGTGGCGGTAAAACCAAATCTACACGGGTGCCACGGGTTACATGCTTGACGGCCGTCAGAAGGTTCACCCAGTGGGCAGTAAAACTGATATACCTTCCCTGCCCGTGTTTGCTAGACCACGTGTCTGTGGTCAGATGTATCTTGGCACCGACACTGTGTGCCAGAGATACATTCACTTGCCGCTGAACATGGCCATATAGCTCTGGGATGCCCTTCTCTGAGAAATACTTCCTTCCTGGGACCTTCCATTGTGGTGTTCCAATGGCCACAAATTTGCGAAAGGCCTCCGAGTCCACCAGTTTATATGGCAGTAGTTGGCGGGCTATGAGTTCTGACAAGCCAGCCGCCAACCGTTGGGCAAGAGGGTTATCCGGCGTCATCATTTTTTTACGCTCAAACATTAGGCCCACGGAAGCCTGCCTTTTTGCAGAAAAATGTGAGCTTGGCGTGATGGAAGGTGGAGTGGAGGACAATTGTGAGGAGAGAGGAGAAGGAGAAGTAGAAGACGAGGCTGGACGGTGAGAGCCTGCAGTGTGGCTTTGTGTGTTCCGTTGCTCCCACTGGGCTCGGTGATGGCTGCTCATGTGCCTTCTTAAGGCGGTCGTCCCTAGGTGAGTATTGGGCTTACCGCGACTAACGCGTTGACTGCAAAGATTGCAGATGGCAACGCTATTGTCAGCAGCGGACACGTTAAAAAAAGCCCACACTGCGGAGCCATGTGCCGGTGTCCTGGGAGCGCCAGATGTGACCGTACATGGTCGATGACTCGCTCCTGATACATTTGCAGTCTGCTTTGTCCCTGCTGTGCAATGTAAGTCATTGCTGCTTCTCCTCCCTATCTGCTGGTCCATATCTCCCTCTGAACTCCCCTCCTCTTCCTCTCTTGTGGGCACCCACGTGACATCACTAGACACGTCATCATCAACGTCACCTTCCCCACCGCTATAAGTAGAGATCTCGGAGTAGGCAGCAACACCGGGGACCAACCTCCTCCTTGGGCTGATCTGGGTACTGGCGTCAGACTGCTGAGTAGCGCTTGTTGCTACCTCCTCTTCCTGATCCAATACCAAGAGTGGCTGCGCATCAGAAATGTCCTCTTGATATGGATCGGAAAATAATTCCAGTGACTCAAGCGGAAGGTATGTGGTGGTGGTGGTGGTGGTCGTGTTGTTGGTGGTAGTTTCTTTGGGGGTGCACATAGCAGAGAGTGAAGAAGAGGGTGCAGATCGAGAGGATGAGGAGGGTGCAGAAGAGTAAGGCTGAGCGAGCCACTCAACCAAGTCTGGTGCATCCTTTAAAGTAATTGAACGCACCTTCTGCAACTTCCCACTTTGGCTCAAGCCTGTTGCTCCTGCCCTACCCCTACCACCCCTGCGGAAGGGCCTGCCTCTTCCTCTGCCTGTCATTTTTTAAATGACCCTGTGACAAAACTCTTAGTCCCTATACCGATGAAGGACTGCTGCAGTATAGGGCAGCGGTCAGCAGTGGTGCACGTCAACCCTATCTATTGTGGACCGATAGCGGTCCTTACAGAACAGCAGACTGTACCGCACTCAAGCCTATGTACCGTAGCACCCTATACCAAGTTACCAGTCCTTATAAGAACTTTTGTGGACCAAGCAGGTTGTGTATTAGTGTTTAGCAGACTGTACGTCAGTCCCTATACCGCTGAAGGACTGCTGCAGTATAGGGCAGCGGTCAGCAGTGGTGCACGTCAACCCTATCTATTGTGGACCGATAGCGGTCCTTACAGAACAGCAGACTGTACCGCACTCAAGCCTATGTACCGTAGCACCCTATACCAAGTTACCAGTCCTTATAAGAACTTTTGTGGAACAAGCAGGTTGTGTGTTAGTGATTAGCAGACTGTACGTCAGTCCCTATACCGCTGAAGGACTGCTGCAGTATAGGTGAGCGGTCAGCAGTGGTGCACGTCAACCCTATCTATTGTGGACCTATAGCGGTCCTTACAGAACAGCAGACTGTACCGCACTCAAGCCTATGTACCGTAGCACCCTATACCAAGTTACCAGTCCTTATAAGAACTTTTGTGGACCAAGCAGGTTGTGTATTAGTGTTTAGCAGACTGTACGTCAGTCCCTATACCGCTGAAGGACTGCTGCAGTATAGGGCAGCGGTCAGCAGTGGTGCACGTCAACCCTATCTATTGTGGACCGATAGCGGTCCTTACAGAACAGCAGACTGTACCGCACTCAAGCCTATGTACCGTAGCACCCTATACCAAGTTACCAGTCCTTATAAGAACTTTTGTGGAACAAGCAGGTTGTGTGTTAGTGATTAGCAGACTGTACGTCAGTCCCTATACCGCTGAAGGACTGCTGCAGTATAGGTGAGCGGTCAGCAGTGGTGCACGTCAACCCTATCTATTGTGGACCGATAGCGGTCCTTACAGAACAGCAGACTGTACCGCACTCAAGCCTATGTACCGTAGCACCCTATACCAAGTTACCAGTCCTTATAAGAACTTTTGTGGACCAAGCAGGTTGTGTATTAGTGTTTAGCAGACTGTACGTCAGTCCCTATACCGCTGAAGGACTGCTGCAGTATAGGGCAGCGGTCAGCAGTGGTGCACGTCAACCCTATCTATTGTGGACCGATAGCGGTCCTTACAGAACAGCAGACTGTACCGCACTCAAGCCTATGTACCGTAGCACCCTATACCAAGTTACCAGTCCTTATAAGAACTTTTGTGGAACAAGCAGGTTGTGTGTTAGTGATTAGCAGACTGTACGTCAGTCCCTATACCGCTGAAGGACTGCTGCAGTATAGGTGAGCGGTCAGCAGTGGTGCACGTCAACCCTATCTATTGTGGACCTATAGCGGTCCTTACAGAACAGCAGACTGTACCGCACTCAAGCCTATGTACCGTAGCACCCTATACCAAGTTACCAGTCCTTATAAGAACTTTTGTGGACCAAGCAGGTTGTGTATTAGTGTTTAGCAGACTGTACGTCAGTCCCTATACCGCTGAAGGACTGCTGCAGTATAGGGCAGCGGTCAGCAGTGGTGCACGTCAACCCTATCTATTGTGGACCGATAGCGGTCCTTACAGAACAGCAGACTGTACCGCACTCAAGCCTATGTACCGTAGCACCCTATACCAAGTTACCAGTCCTTATAAGAACTTTTGTGGAACAAGCAGGTTGTGTGTTAGTGATTAGCAGACTGTACGTCAGTCCCTATACCGCTGAAGGACTGCTGCAGTATAGGTGAGCGGTCAGCAGTGGTGCACGTCAACCCTATCTATTGTGGACCTATAGCGGTCCTTACAGAACAGCAGACTGTACCGCACTCAAGCCTATGTACCGTAGCACCCTATACCAAGTTACCAGTCCTTATAAGAACTTTTGTGGACCAAGCAGGTTGTGTATTAGTGTTTAGCAGACTGTACGTCAGTCCCTATACCGCTGAAGGACTGCTGCAGTATAGGGCAGCGGTCAGCAGTGGTGCACGTCAACCCTATCTATTGTGGACCGATAGCGGTCCTTACAGAACAGCAGACTGTACCGCACTCAAGCCTATGTACCGTAGCACCCTATACCAAGTTACCAGTCCTTATAAGAACTTTTGTGGAACAAGCAGGTTGTGTGTTAGTGATTAGCAGACTGTACGTCAGTCCCTATACCGCTGAAGGACTGCTGCAGTATAGGTGAGCGGTCAGCAGTGGTGCACGTCAACCCTATCTATTGTGGACCGATAGCGGTCCTTACAGAACAGCAGACTGTACCGCACTCAAGCCTATGTACCGTAGCACCCTATACCAAGTTACCAGTCCTTATAAGAACTTTTGTGGACCAAGCAGGTTGTGTATTAGTGTTTAGCAGACTGTACGTCAGTCCCTATACCGCTGAAGGACTGCTGCAGTATAGGGCAGCGGTCAGCAGTGGTGCACGTCAACCCTATCTATTGTGGACCGATAGCGGTCCTTACAGAACAGCAGACTGTACCGCACTCAAGCCTATGTACCGTAGCACCCTATACCAAGTTACCAGTCCTTATAAGAACTTTTGTGGAACAAGCAGGTTGTGTGTTAGTGATTAGCAGACTGTACGTCAGTCCCTATACCGCTGAAGGACTGCTGCAGTATAGGTGAGCGGTCAGCAGTGGTGCACGTCAACCCTATCTATTGTGGACCGATAGCGGTCCTTACAGAACAGCAGACTGTACCGCACTCAAGCCTATGTACCGTAGCACCCTATACCAAGTTACCAGTCCTTATAAGAACTTTTGTGGACCAAGCAGGTTGTGTATTAGTGTTTAGCAGACTGTACGTCAGTCCCTATACCGCTGAAGGACTGCTGCAGTATAGGGCAGCGGTCAGCAGTGGTGCACGTCAACCCTATCTATTGTGGACCGATAGCGGTCCTTACAGAACAGCAGACTGTACCGCACTCAAGCCTATGTACCGTAGCACCCTATACCAAGTTACCAGTCCTTATAAGAACTTTTGTGGAACAAGCAGGTTGTGTGTTAGTGATTAGCAGACTGTACGTCAGTCCCTATACCGCTGAAGGACTGCTGCAGTATAGGGCAGCGGTCAGCAGTGGTGCACGTCAACCCTATCTATTGTGGACCGATAGCGGTCCTTACAGAACAGCAGACTGTACCGCACTCAAGCCTATGTACCGTAGCACCCTATACCAAGTTACCAGTCCTTATAAGAACTTTTGTGGAACAAGTGAGTTGTGAATGTTTAGCAGACTGCAGCAGAAGGGCAGCAGTCAAGTATAATATCCTTTCTATATTTGGAAGAAAGAATATTATACATGTACAAGCCTATTACTGTACCACTGATACCAGTCCTGAAAAGAACCTTTGTGGAACTAATAATAACAGCAAGTCTTTAAAATTACCCTCACTGCCTGACAACACTGCTTCCTTCCTGTCCCTATACAAATTGGCAAAAAAAGAGAACGATTAGTGGTTACTGGAACAGCTCTTTTGTGGACCTTGATAGTAACAGCTAATGATGATGATGATGATGATGATGATGAAAGACTAATCTGGCTGTCCCTGTAGCATACACCGTCCTTTCCCTTTCTCTAAACTAACAAAAGACACTCAGGCTGCTGCAAGAATCAGCAGCACAGCAAACCTATCAACACCTAACACCTATACCAGTCCTGAAAAGAACTTTTGTGTACCAAATAGCTAGTGGTTTATCTCTCCCTACTCCACACAGGAACCTGTCCCTATCGTAACAGAAGAAAGAATGTAAAATGGCCACCGGATCGGGTGTATTTATAGGTTAGGGGGAATGTACAAGTGTCCATGTGCTGTCATGTCTCAATTGGCTGTCCTGTATCACATGATAAACGTGTCACCAAAGGTTAAAGTTCTTGTATACATTAAACACGTAAGTCCGCCGCGGCGAACGACGGAAAAAGGCGTTCGAACGTGCGGACCGCGAATGTCGGAAATTCGCCGCGAAACGACCGCCGGGCGAACCGTTCGGCCATCACTACCCAAGATTATACCAGAGAAGATCACTCCAGAGACCCAAGCAAAGGGTACGGTGACAGAGCCTGAGGAACATCAAGACGCTGCTGCTGAAAGGTGAGCACCTCTGAGATATCTGAGACACACACACATACAGTATATATTAGATGGAGTAAGCTGCACAGAAGTCTTTTAATGATCGTCAGTGGGTGCACTCTGCCAATAGGTTCCACTCTGCTTTGTAGTATAACTTCCTAAAGATAGATGTTGTACTACAAAATGCTGAATATAAAAAAAAATTCCAGTTATGTGAACATGATGAAGGTTGAGGATGTTTAAAACTGTCTTTGTGGTGTACATTTTATACTTACTATAGATACATTATATACATATACTGTACATTACTGTGTAAAAGTTTTAGGCAGGTGTAAAAGAAATGCTGTAAATTAGGGTCGTTTTCAGAGTATAAATGATAATACTTTATTTTTATCAATTAACAAAAATAGAAAGTAAATGAACTGAAGATAAATACAAGTCAATTCAATATTTGATGTGACTACACTTTGCCTTCAAAACAGCATCAATTCTTCTAGGTACACTTGCACACAGTTTTTGAAGGAACTCGGCAGGTAGGTTGTTCCAAACATCTTGGAGTACTAAGCACAGATCTCCTGTGGATGTAGGCTGCCTCAAATCCTTCTGTCTCTTCCTTTAATCCCAGACAGACCTGAAGATGTAGAGATCAGGGCTCTGTGTGGGGCAAACCATCACATCCAGAACTCCCTGTTCTTCTTTATGCTGAAAAGAGTTCCTAATGACATTAGTTAAATGTTTGGGGCCAGTCACACGCTTTCTTGATGGTATGGCATGATGGATAAGTATCTACCTATATTTCTCAGCAGCCAATGTCATTAAGAATTATCTTCAGTGTAAAGGACAAGGAGCTCCGGAAGTGATGGTTTGACCCCCTGTATACCCTGTTTTATACAATGCATTATAGTCTTTCACAATTGTCAGATAAGCAATAAACACAAAAATATTAATCTTATTACCCTATGTTCATATTTGACATTAAAGTTAAGTTCACACCACTGCGTTTCAGAAACATGGGCAGAACTGTATGCTTTCCCAACACCCGCATAATTGTACTGCCCTTTTAGCAGAAGTACAGCAGTGTTGAAGGTCAGGAAGATCTCCCAGTATGAACACATCGTGGGATCAATCCTCAGACAACTCCATCCAGAAAGGAAGCTATCTCTTGTGGGTAGAATGCCACTTTAAATTTCTACATTGTTTCATGTTTATAGGGTTGTTCCTAAGGTTATCTCAGGGAAGATCACTCCAGAGACTCAAGCAAAAGGTACGGTGACAGGGTCCGAGGAATAGTAATGCCGCATACACACGACCGGGCTTTCCGGCAGAAAAAGTCAGACGGTCTTCCTGACAGAGTTATGATGGACTTCCGAACGAACGGACTTTCCCACACACGAACGGACTAAAGTCTGTTCAAAAGTCTGTTCGTTTTGAAGGTGATGACATACTATGGGACGAAAAATGGAAGTTCAATAGCCAGTAGCCAATAGCTGACCTTGCGTTGTATTTGGTCCGTCGGACCAGCATACAGACAAAAGGTTTTCCCGATAGGAATTGAGTCCATCGGACAGATTTGAAACATGTTCTATTTCTAGGTCCATCAGAATTTTAAAAATAAAAATAATGAGACTATCCCATACACGATTGGACTAGCCGACTGAATGATTCCGTCGGACCTATTCTGCCAGAAAATCCGGTCGTGTGTGTACGCGGCATAAGACATTGCTGCTGAAAGGTGAACATCTGAGATACACACACATCTAGTATTATAATGTCACATATTTATAAAAATAGTAAAAAGTCCACAAGGTAGAGGTTGCACTCCAAAATATTGAATATCAACATTTTTGGCAGACTTTTAGCACATTCTCAGTGGCACTGAGTGTGAGGGGGTTCTCCCAGTATATACCTATTGTGAGAGCAATGCTCAGCCAACTGCATCCAGAATGAAAGTTATCTCTTGCGGGTAGAATGCTACTCTAAACCTTTGCATGCATTGTTTAATGTTTACAGTGGTGTGCCCAAGATTATCCCAGAGAAGATCACTCCAGAGACCCAAGCAAAGGGTACGGTGACAGAGCCTGAGGAACATCAAGACGCTGCTGCTGAAAGGTGAGCACCTCTGAGATATCTGAGACACACACACATACAGTATATATTAGATGGGGTAAGCTGCACAGAAGTCTTTTAATGATCGTCAGTGGGTGCACTCTGCCCATAGGTTCCACTCTGCTTTGTAGTATAACTTCCTAAAGATAGATGTTGTACTACAAAATGCTGAATATAAAAAAAAAATCCAGTTATGTGAACATGATGAAGGTTGAGGATGTTTAAAACTGTCTTTGTGGTGTACATTTTGTACTTACTATAGATACATTATATACATATACTGTACATTACTGTGTAAACGTTTTAGGCAGGTGTAAAAGAAATGCTGTAAATTAGGGTAGTTTTCAGAGTATAAATGATAATACTTTATTTTTATCAATTAACAAAAATAGAAAGTAAATTAACTGAAGATAAATACAAGTCAATTCAATATTTGGTGTGACTACACTTTGCCTTCAAAACAGCATCAATTCTTCTAGGTACACTTGCACACAGTTTTTGAAGGAACTCGGCAGGTAGGTTGTTCCAAACATCTTTGAGTACTAAGCACAGATCTCCTGTGGATGTTGGCTGCCTCAAATCCTTCTGTCTCTTCCTTTAATCCCAGACAGACCTGAAGATGTAGAGATTAGGGCTCTGTGTGGGGCAAACCATCACATCCAGAACTCCCTGTTATTCTTTATGCTGAAAAGAGTTCCTAATGACATTAGTTAAATGTTTGGGGCCAGTCACACGCTTTCCTGATGGTATGGCATGATGGATAAGTATCTACCTATATTTCTCAGCAGCCAATGTCATTAAGAATTATCTTCAGTGTAAAGGACAAGGAGCTCCGGAAGTGATGGTTTGACCCCCTGTATATCCTGTTTTATACAATGCATTATAGTCTTTCACAATTGTCAGATAAGCAATAAACACAAAAATATTAATCTTATTACCCTATGTTCATATTTGACATTAAAGTTAAGTTCACACCACTGCGTTTCAGAAACATGGGCAGAACTGTATGCTTTCCCAACACCCGCATAATTGTACTGCCCTTTTAGCAGAAGTACAGCAGTGTTGAAGGTCAGGAAGATCTCCCAGTATGAACACATCGTGGGATCAATCCTCAGACAACTCCATCCAGAAAGGAAGCTATCTCTTGTGGGTAGAATGCTACTTTAAATTTCTACATTGTTTCATGTTTATAGGGTTGTTCCTAAGGTTATCTCAGGGAAGATCACTCCAGACACTCAAGCAAAAGGTACGGTGACAGGGTCCGAGGAATAGTAATGCCGCATACACACGACCGGGCTTTCCGGCAGAAAAAGTCAGACGGTCTTCCTGACAGAGTTATGATGGACTTCCGAACGAACGGACTTTCCCACACACGAACGGACTAGTCTGTTCGTTTTGAAGGTGATGACATACTATGGGACGAAAAATGGAAGTTCAATAGCCAGTAGCCAATAGCTGACCTTGCGTTGTATTTGGTCCGTCGGACCAGCATACAGACAAAAGGTTTTCCCGATAGGAATTGAGTCCATCGGACAGATTTGAAACATGTTCTATTTCTAGGTCCATCAGAATTTTTAAAATAAAAATAATGAGACTATCCCATACACGATTGGACTAGCCGACTGAATGATTCCGTCGGACCTATTCTGCCAGAAAGTCCGGTCGTGTGTGTACGCGGCATAAGACATTGCTGCTGAAAGGTGAACATCTGAGATACACACACATCTAGTATTATAATGTCACATATTTGTAAAAATAGTAAAAAGTCCACAAGGTAGAGGTTGCACTCCAAAATATTGAATATCAACATTTTTGGCAGACTTTTAGCACATTCTCAGTGGCACTGAGTGTGAGGGGGTTCTCCCAGTATATACCTATTGTGAGAGCAATGCTCAGCCAACTGCATCCAGAATGAAAGTTATCTCTTGCGGGTAGAATGCTACTCTAAACCTTTGCATGCATTGTTTAATGTTTACAGTGGTGTGCCCAAGATTATACCAGAGAAGATCACTCCAGAGACCCAAGCAAAGGGTACGGTGACAGAGCCTGAGGAACATCAAGACGCTGCTGCTGAAAGGTGAGCATCTCTGAGATATCTGAGACACACACACATACAGTATATATTAGATGGAGTAAGCTGCACAGAAGTCTTTTAATGATCGTCAGTGGGTGCACTCTGCCCATAGGTTCCACTCTGCTTTGTAGTATAACTTCCTGAAGATAGATGTTGTACTACAAAATGCTGAATATAAAAAAAAAATCCAGTTATGTGAACATGATGAAGGTTGAGGATGTTTAAAACTGTCTTTGTGGTGTACATTTTATACTTACTATAGATACATTATATACATATACTGTACATTACTGTGTAAAAGTTTTAGGCAGGTGTAAAAGAAATGCTGTAAATTAGGGTAGTTTTCAGAGTATAAATGATAATACTTTATTTTTATCAATTAACAAAAATAGAAAGTAAATGAACTGAAGATAAATACAAGTCAATTCAATATTTGGTGTGACTACACTTTGCCTTCAAAACAGCATCAATTCTTCTAAGTACACTTGCACACAGTTTTTGAAGGAACTCGGCAGGTAGGTTGTTCCAAACATCTTTGAGTACTAAGCACAGATCTCCTGTGGATGTTGGCTGCCTCAAATCCTTCTGTCTCTTCCTTTAATCCCAGACAGACCTGAAGATGTAGAGATCAGGGCTCTGTGTGGGGCAAACCATCACATCCAGAACTCCCTGTTCTTCTTTATGCTGAAAAGAGTTCCTAATGACATTAGTTAAATGTTTGGGGCCAGTCACACGCTTTCTTGATGGTATGGCATGATGGATAAGTATCTACCTATATTTCTCAGCAGCCAATGTCATTAAGAATTATCTTCAGTGTAAAGGACAAGATCTCCGGAAGTGATGGTTTGACCCCCTGTATACCCTGTTTTATACAATGCATTATAGTCTTTCACAATTGTCAGATAAGCAATAAACACAAAAATATTAATCTTATTACCCTATGTTCATATTTGACATTAAAGTTAAGTTCACACCACTGCGTTTCAGAAACATGGGCAGAACTGTATGCTTTCCCAACATCCGCATAATTGTACTGCCCTTTTAGCAGAAGTACAGCAGTGTTGAAGGTCAGGAAGATCTCCCAGTATGAACACATCGTGGGATCAATCCTCAGACAACTCCATCCAGAAAGGAAGCTATCTCTTGTAGGTAGAATGCCACTTTAAATTTCTACATTGTTTCATGTTTATAGGGTTGTTCCTAAGGTTATCTCAGGGAAGATCACTCCAGAGACTCAAGCAAAAGGTACGGTGACAGGGTCCGAGGAATAGTAATGCCGCATACACACGACCGGGCTTTCCGGCAGAAAAAGTCAGACGGTCTTCCTGACAGAGTTATGATGGACTTCCGAACGAACGGACTTTCCCACACACGAACGGACTAAAGTCTGTTCAAAAGTCTGTTCGTTTTGAAGGTGATGACATACTATGGGACGAAAAATGGAAGTTCAATAGCCAGTAGCCAATAGCTGACCTTGCGTTGTATTTGGTCCGTCGGACCAGCATACAGCCTAAGGTTTTCCCGATAGGAATTGAGTCCATCGGACAGATTTGAAACATGTTCTAATTCTAGGTCCGTCAGAATTTTTTAAATAAAAATAATGAGACTATCCCACACACGATTGGACTAGCCGACTGAATGATTCCGTCGGACCTATTCTGCCGGAAAGTCCGGTCGTGTGTGTACGCAGCATAAGACATTGCTGCTGAAAGGTGAACATCTGAGATACACACACATCTAGTATTATAATGTCACATATTTGTAAAAATAGTAAAAAGTCCACAAGGTAGAGGTTGCACTCCAAAATATTGAATATCAACATTTTTGGCAGACTTTTAGCACATTCTCAGTGGCACTGAGTGTGAGGGGGTTCTCCCAGTATATACCTATTGTGAGAGCAATGCTCAGCCAACTGCATCCAGAATGAAAGTTATCTCTTGCGGGTAGAATGCTACTCTAAACCTTTGCATGCATTGTTTAATGTTTACAGTGGTGTGCCCAAGATTATCCCAGAGAAGATCACTCCAGAGACCCAAGCAAAGGGTACGGTGACAGAGCCTGAGGAACATCAAGACGCTGCTGCTGAAAGGTGAGCACCTCTGAGATATCTGAGACACACACACATACAGTATATATTAGATGGAGTAAGCTGCACAGAAGTCTTTTAATGATCGTCAGTGGGTGCACTCTGCCCATAGGTTCCACTCTGCTTTGTAGTATAACTTCCTAAAGATAGATGTTGTACTACAAAATGCTGAATATAAAAAAAAAATCCAGTTATGTGAACATGATGAAGGTTGAGGATGTTTAAAACTGTCTTTGTGGTGTACATTTTATACTTACTATAGATACATTATATACATATACTGTACATTACTGTGTAAACGTTTTAGGCAGGTGTAAAAGAAATGCTGTAAATTAGGGTAGTTTTCAGAGTATAAATGATAATACTTTATTTTTATCAATTAACAAAAATAGAAAGTAAATGAACTGAAGATAAATACAAGTCAATTCAATATTTGGTGTGACTACACTTTGCCTTCAAAACAGCATCAATTCTTCTAGGTACACTTGCACACAGTTTTTGAAGGAACTCGGCAGGTAGGTTGTTCCAAACATCTTTGAGTACTAAGCACAGATCTCCTGTGGATGTTGGCTGCCTCAAATCCTTCTGTCTCTTCCTTTAATCCCAGACAGACCTGAAGATGTAGAGATCAGGGCTCTGTGTGGGGCAAACCATCACATCCAGAACTCCCTGTTCTTCTTTATGCTGAAAAGAGTTCCTAATGACATTAGTTAAATGTTTGGGGCCAGTCACACGCTTTCTTGATGGTATGGCATGATGGATAAGTATCTACCTATATTTCTCAGCAGCCAATGTCATTAAGAATTATCTTCAGTGTAAAGGACAAGATCTCCGGAAGTGATGGTTTGACCCCCTGTATACCCTGTTTTATACAATGCATTATAGTCTTTCACAATTGTCAGATAAGCAATAAACACAAAAATATTAATCTTATTACCCTATGTTCATATTTGACATTAAAGTTAAGTTCACACCACTGCGTTTCAGAAACATGGGCAGAACTGTATGCTTTCCCAACACCCGCATAATTGTACTGCCCTTTTAGCAGAAGTACAGCAGTGTTGAAGGTCAGGAAGATCTCCCAGTATGAACACATCGTGGGATCAATCCTCAGACAACTCCATCCAGAAAGGAAGCTATCTCTTGTGGGTAGAATGCCACTTTAAATTTCTACATTGTTTCATGTTTATAGGGTTGTTCCTAAGGTTATCTCAGGGAAGATCACTCCAGAGACTCAAGCAAAAGGTACGGTGACAGGGTCCGAGGAATAGTAATGCCGCATACACACGACCGGGCTTTCCGGCAGAAAAAGTCAGACGGTCTTCCTGACAGAGTTATGATGGACTTCCGAACGAACGGACTTTCCCACACACGAACGGACTAAAGTCTGTTCAAAAGTCTGTTCGTTTTGAAGGTGATGACATACTATGGGACGAAAAATGGAAGTTCAATAGCCAGTAGCCAATAGCTGACCTTGCGTTGTATTTGGTCCGTCGGACCAGCATACAGCCTAAGGTTTTCCCGATAGGAATTGAGTCCATCGGACAGATTTGAAACATGTTCTAATTCTAGGTCCGTCAGAATTTTTAAAATAAAAATAATGAGACTATCCCACACACGATTGGACTAGCCGACTGAATGATTCCGTCGGACCTATTCTGCCGGAAAGTCCGGTCGTGTGTGTACGCAGCATAAGACAATGCTGCTGAAAGGTGAACATCTGAGATACACACACATCTAGTATTATAATGTCACATATTTGTAAAAATAGTAAAAAGTCCACAAGGTAGAAGTTGCACTCCAAAATATTGAATATCAAAATTTTTGGCAGACTTTTAGCACATTCTCAGTGGCACTGAGTGTGAGGGGGTTCTCCCAGTATATACCTATTGTGAGAGCAATGCTCAGCCAACTGCATCCAGAATGAAAGATATCTCTTGCGGGTAGAATGCTACTCTAAACCTTTGCATGCATTGTTTAATGTTTACAGTGGTGTGCCCAAGATTATACCAGAGAAGATCACTCCAGAGACCCAAGCAAAGGGTACGGTGACAGAGCCTGAGGAACATCAAGACGCTGCTGCTGAAAGGTGAGCACCTCTGAGATATCTGAGACACAAACACATACAGTATATATTAGATGGAGTAAGCTGCACAGAAGTCTTTTATTGATCGTCAGTGGGTGCACTCTGCCAATAGGTTCCACTCTGCTTTGTAGTATAACTTCCTAAAGATAGATGTTGTACTACAAAATGCTGAATATAAAAAAAAAATCCAGTTATGTGAACATGATGAAGGTTGAGGATGTTTAAAACTGTCTTTGTGGTGTACATTTTATACTTACTATAGATACATTATATACATATACTGTACATTACTGTGTAAAAGTTTTAGGCAGGTGTAAAAGAAATGCTGTAAATTAGGGTCGTTTTCAGAGTATAAATGATAATACTTTATTTTTATCAATTAACAAAAATGGAAAGTAAATGAACTGAAGATAAATACAAGTCAATTCAATATTTGGTGTGACTACACTTTGCCTTCAAAACAGCATCAATTCTTCTAGGTACACTTGCCCACAGTTTTTGAAGGAACTCGGCAGGTAGGTTGTTCCAAACATCTTGGAGTACTAAGCACAGATCTCCTGTGGATGTAGGCTGCCTCAAATCCTTCTGTCTCTTCCTTTAATCCCAGACAGACCTGAAGATGTAGAGATCAGGGCTCTGTGTGGGGCAAACCATCACATCCAGAACTCCCTGTTCTTCTTTATGCTGAAAAGAGTTCCTAATGACATTAGTTAAATGTTTGGGGCCAGTCACACGCTTTCCTGATGGTATGGCATGATGGATAAGTATCTACCTATATTTCTCAGCAGCCAATGTCATTAAGAATTATCTTCAGTGTAAAGGACAAGATCTCCGGAAGTGATGGTTTGACCCCCTGTATACCCTGTTTTATACAATGCATTATAGTCTTTCACAATTGTCAGATAAGCAATAAACACAAAAATATTAATCTTATTACCCTATGTTCATATTTGACATTAAAGTTAAGTTCACACCACTGCATTTCAGAAACATGGGCAGAACTGTATGCTTTCCCAACATCCGCATAATTGTACTGCCCTTTTAGCAGAAGTACAGCAGTGTTGAAGGTCAGGAAGATCTCCCAGTATGAACACATCGTGGGATCAATCCTCACACAACTCCATCCAGAAAGGAAGCTATCTCTTGTAGGTAGAATGCCACTTTAAATTTCTACATTGTTTCATGTTTATAGGGTTGTTCCTAAGGTTATCTCAGGGAAGATCACTCCAGAGACTCAAGCAAAAGGTACGGTGACAGGGTCCGAGGAATAGTAATGCCGCATACACACGACCGGGCTTTCCGGCAGAAAAAGTCAGACGGTCTTCCTGACAGAGTTATGATGGACTTCCGAACGAACGGACTTTCCCACACACGAACAGACTAAAGTCTGTTCAAAAGTCTGTTCGTTTTGAAGGTGATGACATACTATGGGACGAAAAATGGAAGTTCAATAGCCAGTAGCCAATAGCTGACCTTGCGTTGTATTTGGTCCGTCGGACCAGCATACAGCCTAAGGTTTTCCCGATAGGAATTGAGTCCATCGGACAGATTTGAAACATGTTCTAATTCTAGGTCCGTCAGAATTTTTTAAATAAAAATAATGAGACTATCCCACACACGATTGGACTAGCCGACTGAATGATTCCGTCGGACCTATTCTGCCGGAAAGTCCGGTCGTGTGTGTACGCAGCATAAGACAATGCTGCTGAAAGGTGAACATCTGAGATACACACACATCTAGTATTATAATGTCACATATTTGTAAAAATAGTAAAAAGTCCACAAGGTAGAAGTTGCACTCCAAAATATTGAATATCAACATTTTTGGCAGACTTTTAGCACATTCTCAGTGGCACTGAGTGTGAGGGGGTTCTCCCAGTATATACCTATTGTGAGAGCAATGCTCAGCCAACTCCATCCAGAATGAAAGTTATCTCTTGTGGGTAGAATGCTACTCTAAACCTTTGCATGCATTGTTTAATGTTTACAGTGGTGTGCCCAAGATTATACCAGAGAAGATCACTCCAGAGACCCAAGCAAAGGGTACGGTGACAGAGCCTGAGGAACATCAAGACGCTGCTGCTGAAAGGTGAGCACCTCTGAGATATCTGAGACACACACACATACAGTATATATTAGATGGAGTAAGCTGCACAGAAGTCTTTTAATGATCGTCAGTGGGTGCACTCTGCCAATAGGTTCCACTCTGCTTTGTAGTATAACTTCCTAAAGATAGATGTTGTACTACAAAATGCTGAATATAAAAAAAAAATCCAGTTATGTGAACATGATGAAGGTTGAGGATGTTTAAAACTGTCTTTGTGGTGTACATTTTATACTTACTATAGATACATTATATACATATACTGTACATTACTGTGTAAAAGTTTTAGGCAGGTGTAAAAGAAATGCTGTAAATTAGGGTCGTTTTCAGAGTATAAATGATGATACTTTATTTTTATCAATTAACAAAAATGGAAAGTAAATGAACTGAAGATAAATACAAGTCAATTCAATATTTGGTGTGACTACACTTTGCCTTCAAAACAGCATCAATTCTTCTAGGTACACTTGCCCACAGTTTTTGAAGGAACTCGGCAGGTAGGTTGTTCCAAACATCTTGGAGTACTAAGCACAGATCTCCTGTGGATGTAGGCTGCCTCAAATCCTTCTGTCTCTTCCTTTAATCCCAGACAGACCTGAAGATGTAGAGATCAGGGCTCTGTGTGGGGCAAACCATCACATCCAGAACTCCCTGTTCTTCTTTATGCTGAAAAGAGTTCCTAATGACATTAGTTAAATGTTTGGGGCCAGTCACACGCTTTCCTGATGGTATGGCATGATGGATAAGTATCTACCTATATTTCTCAGCAGCCAATGTCATTAAGAATTATCTTCAGTGTAAAGGACAAGGAGCTCCGGAAGTGATGGTTTGACCCCCTGTATACCCTGTTTTATACAATGCATTATAGTCTTTCACAATTGTCAGATAAGCAATAAACCCAAAAATATTAATCTTATTACCCTATGTTCATATTTGACATTAAAGTTAAGTTCACACCACTGCGTTTCAGAAACATGGGCAGAACTGTATGCTTTCCCAACACCCGCATAATTGTACTACCCTTTTAGCAGAAGTACAGCAGTGTTGAAGGTCAAGAAGATCTCCCAGTATAAACACATCGTGGGATCAATCCTCAGACAACTCCATCCAGAAAGGAAGCTATCTCTTGTGGGTAGAATGCCACTTTAAATTTCTACATTGTTTCATGTTTATAGGGTTGTTCCTATGGTTATCTCAGGGAAGATCACTCCAGACACTCAAGCAAAAGGTACGGTGACAGGGTCCGAGGAATAGTAATGCCGCATACACACGACCGGGCTTTCCGGCAGAAAAAGTCAGACGGTCTTCCTGACAGAGTTATGATGGACTTCCGAACGAACGGACTTTCCCACACACGAACGGACTAAAGTCTGTTCAAAAGTCTGTTCGTTTTGAAGGTGATGACATACTATGGGACGAAAAATGGAAGTTCAATAGCCAGTAGCCAATAGCTGACCTTGCGTTGTATTTGGTCCGTCGGACCAGCATACAGCCTAAGGTTTTCCCGATAGGAATTGAGTCCATCGGACAGATTTGAAACATGTTCTAATTCTAGGTCCGTCAGAATTTTTTAAATAAAAATAATGAGACTATCCCACACACGATTGGACTAGCCGACTGAATGATTCCGTCCGACCTATTCTGCCGGAAAGTCCGGTCGTGTGTGTACGCGGCATAAGACAATGCTGCTGAAAGGTGAACATCTGAGATACACACACATCTAGTATTATAATGTCACATATTTGTAAAAATAGTAAAAAGTCCACAAGGTAGAAGTTGCACTCCAAAATATTGAATATCAACATTTTTGGCAGACTTTTAGCACATTCTCAGTGGCACTGAGTGTGAGGGGGTTCTCCCAGTATATACCTATTGTGAGAGCAATGCTCAGCCAACTGCATCCAGAATGAAAGTTATCTCTTGCGGGTAGAATGCTACTCTAAACCTTTGCATGCATTGTTTAATGTTTACAGTGGTGTGCCCAAGATTATACCAGAGAAGATCACTCCAGAGACCCAAGCAAAGGGTACGGTGACAGAGCCTGAGGAACATCAAGACGCTGCTGCTGAAAGGTGAGCACCTCTGAGATATCTGAGACACACACACATACAGTATATATTAGATGGAGTAAGCTGCACAGAAGTCTTTTAATGATCATCAGTGGGTGCACTCTGCCCATAGGTTCCACTCTGCTTTGTAGTATAACTTCCTAAAGATAGATGTTGTACTACAAAATGCTGAATATAAAAAAAAAATCCAGTTATGTGAACATGATGAAGGTTGAGGTTGTTTAAAACTGTCTTTGTGGTGTACATTTTATACTTACTATAGATACATTATATACATATACTGTACATTACTGTGTAAAAGTTTTAGGCAGGTGTAAAAGAAATGCTGTAAATTAGGGTCGTTTTCAGAGTATAAATGATAATACTTTATTTTTATCAATTAACAAAAATGGAAAGTAAATGAACTGAAGATAAATACAAGTCAATTCAATATTTGGTGTGACTACACTTTGCCTTCAAAACAGCATCAATTCTTCTAGGTACACTTGCCCACAGTTTTTGAAGGAACTCGGCAGGTAGGTTGTTCCAAACATCTTGGAGTACTAAGCACAGATCTCCTGTGGATGTAGGCTGCCTCAAATCCTTCTGTCTCTTCCTTTAATCCCAGACAGACCTGAAGATGTAGAGATCAGGGCTCTGTGTGGGGCAAACCATCACATCCAGAACTCCCTGTTCTTCTTTATGCTGAAAAGAGTTCCTAATGACATTAGTTAAATGTTTGGGGCCAGTCACACGCTTTCCTGATGGTATGGCATGATGGATAAGTATCTACCTATATTTCTCAGCAGCCAATGTCATTAAGAATTATCTTCAGTGTAAAGGACAAGGAGCTCCGGAAGTGATGGTTTGACCCCCTGTATACCCTGTTTTATACAATGCATTATAGTCTTTCACAATTGTCAGATAAGCAATAAACCCAAAAATATTAATCTTATTACCCTATGTTCATATTTGACATTAAAGTTAAGTTCACACCACTGCGTTTCAGAAACATGGGCAGAACTTTATGCTTTCCCAACACCCGCATAATTGTATTGCCCTTTTAGCAGAAGTACAGCAGTGTTGAAGGTCAGGAAGATCTCCCAGTATGAACACATCGTGGGATCAATCCTCAGACAACTCCATCCAGAAAGGAAGCTATCTCTTGTGGGTAGAATGCCACTTTAAATTTCTACATTGTTTCATGTTTATAGGGTTGTTCCTAAGGTTATCTCAGGGAAGATCACTCCAGACACTCAAGCAAAAGGTACGGTGACAGGGTCCGAGGAATAGTAATGCCGCATACACACGACCGGGCTTTCCGGCAGAAAAAGTCAGACGGTCTTCCTGACAGAGTTATGATGGACTTCCGAATGAACGGACTTTCCCACACACGAACGGACTAGTCTGTACGTTTTGAAGGTGATGACATACTATGGGACGAAAAATGGAAGTTCAATAGCCAGTAGCCAATAGCTGACCTTGCGTTGTATTTGGTCCGTCGGACCAGCATACAGACAAAAGGTTTTCCCGATAGGAATTGAGTCCATCGGACAGATTTGAAACATGTTCTATTTCTAGGTCCATCAGAATTTTTAAAATAAAAATAATGAGACTATCCCATACACGATTGGACTAGCCGACTGAATGATTCCGTCGGACCTATTCTGCCAGAAAGTCCGGTCGTGTGTGTACGCGGCATAAGACATTGCTGCTGAAAGGTGAACATCTGAGATACACACACATCTAGTATTATAATGTCACATATTTATAAAAATAGTAAAAAGTCCACAAGGTAGAGGTTGCACTCCAAAATATTGAATATCAACATTTTTGGCAGACTTTTAGCACATTCTCAGTGGCACTGAGTGTGAGGGGGTTCTCCCAGTATATACCTATTGTGAGAGCAATGCTCAGCCAACTGCATCCAGAATGAAAGTTATCTCTTGCGGGTAGAATGCTACTCTAAACCATTGCATGCATTGTTTAATGTTTACAGTGGTGTGCCCAAGATTATCCCAGAGAAGATCACTCCAGAGACCCAAGCAAAGGGTACGGTGACAGAGCCTGAGGAACATCAAGACACTGCTGCTGAAAGGTGAGCACCTCTGAGATATCTGAGACACACACACATACAGTATATATTAGATGGAGTAAGCTGCACAGAAGTCTTTTAATGATCGTCAGTGGGTGCACTCTGCCAATAGGTTCCACTCTGCTTTGTAGTATAACTTCCTAAAGATAGATGTTGTACTACAAAATGCTGAATATAAAAAAAAAATCCAGTTATGTGAACATGATGAAGGTTGAGGATGTTTAAAACTGTCTTTGTGGTGTACATTTTATACTTACTATAGATACATTATATACATATACTGTACATTACTGTGTAAAAGTTTTAGGCAGGTGTAAAAGAAATGCTGTAAATTAGGGTAGTTTTCAGAGTATAAATGATAATACTTTATTTTTATCAATTAACAAAAATAGAAAGTAAATGAACTGAAGATAAATACAAGTCAATTCAATATTTGGTGTGACTACACTTTGCCTTCAAAACAGCATCAATTCTTCTAGATACACTTGCACACAGTTTTTGAAGGAACTCGGCAGGTAGGTTGTTCCAAACATCTTTGAGTACTAAGCACAGATCTCCTGTGGATGTTGGCTGCCTCAAATCCTTCTGTCTCTTCCTTTAATCCCAGACAGACCTGAAGATGTAGAGATCAGGGCTCTGTGTGGGGCAAACCATCACATCCAGAACTCCCTGTTCTTCTTTATGCTGAAAAGAGTTCCTAATGACATTAGTTAAATGTTTGGGGCCAGTCACACGCTTTCTTGATGGTATGGCATGATGGATAAGTATCTACCTATATTTCTCAGCAGCCAATGTCATTAAGAATTATCTTCAGTGTAAAGGACAAGATCTCCGGAAGTGATGGTTTGACCCCCTGTATACCCTGTTTTATACAATGCATTATAGTCTTTCACAATTGTCAGATAAGCAATAAACACAAAAATATTAATCTTATTACCCTATGTTCATATTTGACATTAAAGTTAAGTTCACACCACTGCGTTTCAGAAACATGGGCAGAACTGTATGCTTTCCCAACACCCGCATAATTGTACTGCCCTTTTAGCAGAAGTACAGCAGTGTTGAAGGTCAGGAAGATCTCCCAGTATGAACACATCGTGGGATCAATCCTCAGACAACTCCATCCAGAAAGGAAGCTATCTCTTGTGGGTAGAATGCCACTTTAAATTTCTACATTGTTTCATGTTTATAGGGTTGTTCCTAAGGTTATCTCAGGGAAGATCACTCCAGAGACTCAAACAAAAGGTACGGTGACAGGGTCCGAGGAATAGTAATGCCGCATACACACGACCGGGCTTTCCGGCAGAAAAAGTCAGACGGTCTTCCTGACAGAGTTATGATGGACTTCCGAACGAACGGACTTTCCCACACACGAACGGACTAAAGTCTGTTCAAAAGTCTGTTCGTTTTGAAGGTGATGACATACTATGGGACGAAAAATGGAAGTTCAATAGCCAGTAGCCAATAGCTGACCTTGCGTTGTATTTGGTCCGTCGGACCAGCATACAGCCTAAGGTTTTCCCGATAGGAATTGAGTCCATCGGACAGATTTGAAACATGTTCTAATTCTAGGTCCGTCAGAATTTTTTAAATAAAAATAATGAGACTATCCCACACACGATTGGACTAGCCGACTGAATGATTCCGTCGGACCTATTCTGCCGGAAAGTCCGGTCGTGTGTGTACGCGGCATAAGACAATGCTGCTGAAAGGTGAACATCTGAGATACACACACATCTAGTATTATAATGTCACATATTTGTAAAAATAGTAAAAAGTCCACAAGGTAGAAGTTGCACTCCAAAATATTGAATATCAACATTTTTGGCAGACTTTTAGCACATTCTCAGTGGCACTGAGTGTGAGGGGGTTCTCCCAGTATATACCTATTGTGAGAGCAATGCTCAGCCAACTGCATCCAGAATGAAAGTTATCTCTTGCGGGTAGAATGCTACTCTAAACCTTTGCATGCATTGTTTAATGTTTACAGTGGTGTGCCCAAGATTATACCAGAGAAGATCACTCCAGAGACCCAAGCAAAGGGTACGGTGACAGAGCCTGAGGAACATCAAGACGCTGCTGCTGAAAGGTGAGCACCTCTGAGATATCTGAGACACACACACATACAGTATATATTAGATGGAGTAAGGTGCACAGAAGTCTTTTAATGATCGTCAGTGGGTGCACTCTGCCAATAGGTTCCACTCTGCTTTGTAGTATAACTTCCTAAAGATAGATGTTGTACTACAAAATGCTGAATATAAAAAAAAAATCCAGTTATGTGAACATGATGAAGGTTGAGGATGTTTAAAACTGTCTTTGTGGTGTACATTTTATACTTACTATAGATACATTATATACATATACTGTACATTACTGTGTAAAAGTTTTAGGCAGGTGTAAAAGAAATGCTGTAAATTAGGGTCGTTTTCAGAGTATAAATGATAATACTTTATTTTTATCAATTAACAAAAATGGAAAGTAAATGAACTGAAGATAAATACAAGTCAATTCAATATTTGGTGTGACTACACTTTGCCTTCAAAACAGCATCAATTCTTCTAGGTACACTTGCCCACAGTTTTTGAAGGAACTCGGCAGGTAGGTTGTTCCAAACATCTTGGAGTACTAAGCACAGATCTCCTGTGGATGTAGGCTGCCTCAAATCCTTCTGTCTCTTCCTTTAATCCCAGACAGACCTGAAGATGTAGAGATCAGGGCTCTGTGTGGGGCAAACCATCACATCCAGAACTCCCTGTTCTTCTTTATGCTGAAAAGAGTTCCTAATGACATTAGTTAAATGTTTGGGGCCAGTCACACGCTTTCCTGATGGTATGGCATGATGGATAAGTATCTACCTATATTTCTCAGCAGCCAATGTCATTAAGAATTATCTTCAGTGTAAAGGACAAGGAGCTCCGGAAGTGATGGTTTGACCCCCTGTATACCCTGTTTTATACAATGCATTATAGTCTTTCACAATTGTCAGATAAGCAATAAACCCAAAAATATTAATCTTATTACCCTATGTTCATATTTGACATTAAAGTTAAGTTCACATAACTGCGTTTCAGAAACATGGGCAGAACTGTATGCTTTCCCAACACCCGCATAATTGTACTGCCCTTTTAGCAGAAGTACAGCAGTGTTGAAGGTCAAGAAGATCTCCCAGTATGAACACATCGTGGGATCAATCCTCAGACAACTCCATCCAGAAAGGAAGCTATCTCTTGTGGGTAGAATGCCACTTTAAATTTCTACATTGTTTCATGTTTATAGGGTTGTTCCTATGGTTATCTCAGGGAAGATCACTCCAGACACTCAAGCAAAAGGTACGGTGACAGGGTCCGAGGAATAGTAATGCCGCATACACACGACCGGGCTTTCTGGCAGAAAAAGTCAGACGGTCTTCCTGACAGAGTTATGATGGACTTCCGAACGAACGGACTTTCCCACACACGAACGGACTAGTCTGTTCGTTTTGAAGGTGATGACATACTATGGGACGAAAAATGGAAGTTCAATAGCCAGTAGCCAATAGCTGACCTTGCGTTGTATTTGGTCCGTCGGACCAGCATACAGACAAAAGGTTTTCCCGATAGGAATTGAGTCCATCGGACAGATTTGAAACATGTTCTATTTCTAGGTCCATCAGAATTTTTAAAATAAAAATAATGAGACTATCCCATACACGATTGGACTAGCCGACTGAATGATTCCGTCGGACCTATTCTGCCAGAAAGTCCGGTCGTGTGTGTACGCGGCATAAGACATTGCTGCTGAAAGGTGAACATCTGAGATACACACACATCTAGTATTATAATGTCACATATTTGTAAAAATAGTAAAAAGTCCACAAGGTAGAGGTTGCACTCCAAAATATTGAATATCAACATTTTTGGCAGACTTTTAGCACATTCTCAGTGGCACTGAGTGTGAGGGGTTTCTCCCAGTATATACCTATTGTGAGAGCAATGCTCAGCCAACTGCATCCAGAATGAAAGTTATCTCTTGCGGGTAGAATGCTACTCTAAACCTTTGCATGCATTGTTTAATGTTTACAGTGGTGTGCCCAAGATTATCCCAGAGAAGATCACTCCAGAGACCCAAGCAAAGGGTACGGTGACAGAGCCTGAGGAACATCAAGACGCTGCTGCTGAAAGGTGAGCACCTCTGAGATATCTGAGACACACACACATACAGTATATATTAGATGGAGTAAGCTGCACAGAAGTCTTTTAATGATCGTCAGTGGGTGCACTCTGCCCATAGGTTCCACTCTGCTTTGTAGTATAACTTCCTAAAGATAGATGTTGTACTACAAAATGCTGAATATAAAAAAAAAATCCAGTTATGTGAACATGATGAAGGTTGAGGATGTTTAAAACTGTCTTTGTGGTGTACATTTTATACTTACTATAGATACATTATATACATATACTGTACATTACTGTGTAAACGTTTTAGGCAGGTGTAAAAGAAATGCTGTAAATTAGGGTAGTTTTCAGAGTATAAATGATAATACTTTATTTTTATCAATTAACAAAAATGGAAAGTAAATGAACTGAAGATAAATACAAGTCAATTCAATATTTGGTGTGACTACACTTTGCCTTCAAAACAGCATCAATTCTTCTAGGTACACTTGCACACAGTTTTTGAAGGAACTCGGCAGGTAGGTTGTTCCAAACATCTTTGAGTACTAAGCACAGATCTCCTGTGGATGTTGGCTGCCTCAAATCCTTCTGTCTCTTCCTTTAATCCCAGACAGACCTGAAGATGTAGAGATCAGGGCTCTGTGTGGGGCAAACCATCACATCCAGATCTCCCTGTTCTTCTTTATGCTGAAAAGAGTTCCTAATGACATTAGTTAAATGTTTGGGGCCAGTCTCACGCTTTCTTGATGGTATGGCATGATGGATAAGTATCTACCTATATTTCTCAGCAGCCAATGTCATTAAGAATTATCTTCAGTGTAAAGGACAAGATCTCCGGAAGTGATGGTTTGACCCCCTGTATACCCTGTTTTATACAATGCATTATAGTCTTTCACAATTGTCAGATAAGCAATAAACACAAAAATATTAATCTTATTACCCTATGTTCATATTTGACATTAAAGTTAAGTTCAAACCACTGCGTTTCAGAAACATGGGCAGAACTGTATGCTTTCCCAACACCCGCATAATTGTACTGCCCTTTTAGCAGAAGTACAGCAGTGTTGAAGGTCAGGAAGATCTCCCAGTATGAACACATCGTGGGATCAATCCTCAGACAACTCCATCCAGAAAGGAAGCTATCTCTTGTGGGTAGAATGCCACTTTAAATTTCTACATTGTTTCATGTTTATAGGGTTGTTCCTAAGGTTATCTCAGGGAAGATCACTCCAGAGACTCAAGCAAAAGGTACGGTGACAGGGTCCGAGGAATAGTAATGCCGCATACACACGACCGGGCTTTCCGGCAGAAAAAGTCAGACGGTCTTCCTGACAGAGTTATGATGGACTTCCGAACGAACGGACTTTCCCACACACGAACGGACTAAAGTCTGTTCAAAAGTCTGTTCGTTTTGAAGGTGATGACATACTATGGGACGAAAAATGGAAGTTCAATAGCCAGTAGCGAATAGCTGACCTTGCGTTGTATTTGGTCCGTCGGACCAGCATACAGCCTAAGGTTTTCCCGATAGGAATTGAGTCCATCGGACAGATTTGAAACATGTTCTATTTCTAGGTCCGTCAGAATTTTTTAAATAAAAATAATGAGACTATCCCACACACGATTGGACTAGCCGACTGAATGATTCAGTCGGACCTATTCTGCCGGAAAGTCCGGTCGTGTGTGTACGCGGCATAAGACATTGCTGCTGAAAGGTGAACATCTGAGATACACACACATCTAGTATTATAATGTCACATATTTGTAAAAATAGTAAAAAGTCCACAAGGTAGAGGTTGCACTCCAAAATATTGAATATCAACATTTTTGGCAGACTTTTAGCACATTCTCAGTGGCACTGAGGGTGAGGGGGTTCTCCCAGTATATACCTATTGTGAGAGCAATGCTCAGCCAACTGCATCCAGAATGAAAGTTATCTCTTGCGGGTAGAATGCTACTCTAAACCTTTGCATGCATTGTTTAATGTTTACAGTGGTGTGCCCAAGATTATCCCAGAGAAGATCACTCCAGGGACCCAAGCAAAGGGTACGGTGACAGAGCCTGCGGAACATCAAGACGCTGCTGCTGAAAGGTGTGCACCTCTGAGATATCTGAGACACACACACATACAGTATATATTAGATGGAGTAAGCTGCACAGAAGTCTTTTAATGATCGTCAGTGGGTGCACTCTACCCATAGGTTCCACTCTGCTTTGTAGTATAACTTCCTAAAGATAGATGTTGTACTACAAAATGCTGAATATAAAAAAAAAATCCAGTTATGTGAACATGATGAAGGTTGAGGATGTTTAAAACTGTCTTTGTGGTGTACATTTTATACTTACTATAGATACATTATATACATATACTGTACATTACTGTATAAAAGTTTTAGGCAGGTGTAAAAGAAATGCTGTAAATTAGGGTCGTTTTCAGAGTATAAATGATAATACTTTATTTTTATCAATTAACAAAAATGGAAAGTAAATGAACTGAAGATAAATACAAGTCAATTCAATATTTGGTGTGACTACACTTTGCCTTCAAAACAGCATCAATTCTTCTAGGTACACTTGCACACAGTTTTTGAAGGAACTCGGCAGGTAGGTTGTTCCAAACATCTTGGAGTACTAAGCACAGATCTCCTGTGGATGTAGGCTGCCTCAAATCCTTCTGTCTCTTCCTTTAATCTCAGACAGACCTGAAGATGTAGAGATCAGGGCTCTGTGTGGGGCAAACCATCACATCCAGAACTCCCTGTTCTTCTTTATGCTGAAAAGAGTTCCTAATGACATTAGTTAAATGTTTGGGGCCAGTCACACGCTTTCCTGATGGTATGGCATGATGGATAAGTATCTACCTATATTTCTCAGCAGCCAATGTCATTAAGAATTATCTTCAGTGTAAAGGACAAGGAGCTCTGGAAGTGATGGTTTGACCCCCTGTATACCCAGTTTTATACAATGCATTATAGTCTTTCACAATTATCAGCTAAGCAATAAACACAAAAATATTGATCTTTTTACCCTATTTTCATATTTGACATTAAAGTTAAGTTCACACCACTGTGTTTCAGAGACATGGGCAGAACTGTATGCTTTCCCAACACCTGCATAATTGTACTGCCCTTTTAGCAGAAGTACAGAAGTGCTGAAGGTCAGGAAGATCTCCAAGTATGAACACATTGTGTGATCAGTCCTCAGACAACTCCATCCAGAATGGAAGCTATCTCTTGTGGGTAGAATGCCACTTTAAATTTCTACATTGTTTCATATTTATAGTGGTGTGCCCAAGGTTATCTCAGGGAAGATCACTCCAGAGACTATAGAAAAAGGTACGGTGACAGAGTCTGAGGAACAGAAATGCCGCGTATACATGACTGGGATTTCCTGCAGAAAAGGTCAGATGGTCGAACTTATTCTGCCGGAATGTCCGGTCGTGTGTACGCAGCATAAGTCACAGCCGCTGAAAGGTGAACATCTGAGATACACGCACATATAGTATTATAATGTCACATATTTGTAATAAAAAGTTCACAAGGTAGATGTTGCACTCCAAAATACTGAATATCAAAATTTTTTGCAGATTTTTAGCACATTCTCAGTGGCACTGAAGGTGAGGGGGTTCTCCCAGTATATACCTATTGTGAGAGCAATGCTCAGCCAACTGCATCCAGAATGAAAGTTATCTCTTGCGGGTAGAATGCTACTCTAAACCTTTGCATGCATTGTTTAATGTTTACAGTGGTGTGCCCAAGATTATCCCAGAGAAGATCACTCCAGAGACCCAAGCAAAGGGTACGGTGACAGAGCCTGAGGAACATCAAGACCCTGCTGCCGAAAGGTGAGCATCTCTGAGATATCTGAGACATACACACACATACAGTATATATTAGATGGAGTAAGTTGCACAGGAGTCTTTTAATGATCGTCAGTGGGTGCACTCTGCCAATAGGTTCCACTCTGCTTTGTAATATAACTTCCTAAAGATAGATGTTGTACTACAAAATGCTGAATATAAAAAAAAAATCCAGTTATGTGAACATGATGAAGGTTGAGGATGTTTAAAACTGTCTTTGTGGTGTACATTTTATACTTACAGTAGATACATTATATACATATACTGTACACTACTGTGTAAAAGTTTTAGGCAAGTGTAAAAAAATGCTATAAATTAGGGTAGTTTACAGAGAAGAAATGTTATAACTTTATTTTCATCAATTAACAACAATGGAAAGTAAAAGAACAGAAGAGAAATACAAAATCAATTCAAACTTTTGTGTGTGACCACACTTTGCCTTCTAAACAGCATCAATTCTTCTAGGTACACTTGCACACAGTTTTTAAAAGGGAACTCGGCAGGGAGGTTGTTCCAAACATCTTGGAGAACTATGCACAGATCTTCTGTGGATGTAGGCTGCCTCAAATCCTTCTGCTCTTCCTGTAATCCCAGACAGACTTCATGATGTAGGGATCAGGGCTCTGTGTGGGGCAAACCATCACATCCAGAACTCCTTGTTCTTCTTTATGCTGAAGAGAGTTTTTAATGACATTGGTTAAATGATTGGGGATGTTGTCCTGCTGCAGAATACATTTGGGGCCAGTCACACCCTTTCCTGATGGTATGGCATGATGGATAAGTATCTACCTATATTTCTCAGTAGCCAATGTCATTAAGAATTATCTTCAGTGTAAAGGACAAGGAGCTCCAGAAGTGATGTTTAACCCCCTGTATACCCTGTTTAATACAATGCATTATAGTCTTTCACAATTATCAAATGAGCAATAAACACAAAAATAAGAATGTTTTTACCCTATATTCATATTTGACAGTAAAATTAAGTTCACACCACTGCGTTTCGCAAACATGCGCAGAACTGTATGCTTTCCCAACACCCGCATAATTGTACTGCCCTTTTAGCAGAAGTACAGCAGTGTTGAAGGTCAGGAAGATCTCCCAGTATGAACCCATCGTGGGACAAATCCTCAGACAACTCAATCCAGAATGGAAGCTATCTCTTGTGGTTAGAATGCCACTTTAAATTTCTACATTGTTTCATGTTTATAGGGGTGTTCCCAAGGTTATCTCAGGGAAGATCACTGCAGAGACTCAAGCAAAAGGTACGGTGACAGAGTCCGAGGAACAGTAATGCCGCGTACACACGACCGGGCTTTCCTGCAGAAAAGGTTAGACGGTCTTCCTGTCAGAGTTACGATGGACTTCCCAACGAACGGACTTTCCCACACATGAACGGACTAAAGTCTGTTCAAAAGTCCGTTCGTTTTGAAGGTGATGACATACTATGGGACTAAAAAAGGAAGTTCAATAGCCAGTAGCCAATAGCTGCCCCTGCGTTCTATTTGGTCCATCGGACCAGCATACAGACAAGCGGTTTTCCCGATAGGAATTGAGTCCGTCGGACAGATTTGAAACATGTTCTATTTCTAGTTCCATCAGAATTTTTTTAATAAAAACAATTGGACTATCCCACACACGATTGGACTATCCGACAGAATTATTCCATCTGAGCTATTCTGCCGGAAAGTCTGGTCGTGTGTACGCAGCATAAGACATTGCTGCTGAAAGGTGAACATCTGAGATACACGCACATGTAGTATTATAATGTAACATATTTGTAAAAATAGTAAAAAGTCCACAAGGTAGATGTTACACTCCAAAATATTGAATATCAAAATTTTTGCCAGACTTTTAGCACATTCTCAGGGGCACTGAGGGTGAGGGGGTTCTCCCAGTATATACCTATTGTGAGAGCAATGCTCAGCCAACTGCATCCAGAATGAAAGTTATCTCTTGTGGGTAGAATGCTACTCTAAGCCTTTGCATGCATTGTTTAATGTTTACAGTGGTGTGCCCAAGATTATCCCAGAGAAGATAACTCCAGAGACCCAAGCAAAGGGTACGGTGACAGAGCCTGAGGAACATCAAGACGCTGCTGCTGATAGGTGAGCATCTCTATGATATCTGAGACACACACACATACAGTATATATTAGATGGAGTAAGCTGCACAGGAGTCTTTTAATGATTGTCAGTGGGTGCACTCTGCCAATAGGTTCCACTCTGCTTTGTAGTATAACTTCCTAAAGATAGATGTTGTACTACAAAATGCTAAATATTAAAAAAAAATCCAGTTATGTGAACATGATGAAGGTTAAGGATGTTTAAAACTGTCTTTATCTCTGGTTTTCCCCGATAGGAATTGAGTCCATCGGACAGATTTGAAACATGTTCTATTTCTAGGTCCATCAGAATTTTTTTAATAAAAACAATCGGACTATCCCACACACGATTGGACTATCCGACAGAATGATTCAGTCGCATATTTGTATTAAAAAGTCCACAAGGTAGACGTTGCACTCCAAAATACTGAATATCAAATTTTTTAGCAGATTTTTAGCACATTCTCAGTGGCACTGAGGGTGAGGGGGTTCTCCCAGTATATACCTATTGTGAGAGCAATGCTCAGCCAACTGCATCCAGAATGAAAGTTATCTCTTGCGGGTAGACTGCTACTCTAAACCTTTGCATGCATTGTTTAATGTTTACAGTGGTGTGCCCAAGATTATCCCAGAGAAGATCACTCCAGAGACCCAAGCAAAGGGTACGGTGACAGAGCCTGAGGAACATCAAGACGCTGCTGCTGAAAGGTGAACATCTCTGAGATATTTGAGACACACACACATACAGTATATATTAGATGGGGTAAGCTGCACAGGAGTCTTTTAATGATCGTCAGTGGGTGTACTCTGCCAATAGGTTCCACTCTGCTTTGTAGTATAACTTCCTAAAGATTTGTAGATGTTGTACTACAAAATGCTGAATGAAGTAATTGATCAATACCAACTATTATTATTATCAGTTATGTATTACTTTGTCTAGTCCCTATAGATTAGTTCGTCTATCTATACTCTAAGCACATGCTATCGTTAATATCACAATACTATAACAATTAGCTATGAAACCAAATACACGGTTTAGGATCAATCAAATCTCATTTATTTCCCAAGGAAATAAGAAAGCTTGCATAAGGTATCAATAGAAGTTACAAGAGTACATAGCATACAATCAGAATACAATACAAGCGATACTTAGCAGATCTTCGCGGCTCAGCCTCATGATGGAGAGAGAGACAGCTCTCTTTGATGAATCCCTTTTTGATAAACACACCTCAGCCACACCACACCCCATTGCCCACCCCCTTTGCCTGTGGACCAATCAGCGTCTCTGGGGTGTCTCCTCCCCCAGGCTAAATATCTCTGACAATCCTGCCATAATTGGCCCCTGGGGAGCAGTGTTTACCCATGAATTGCAACTGCTCCGACTGGGTTCACATCTTGTGATTCGATCTCGGACGCCCTTCCCGCTCATTAGGTCCCTTTTTGTCCTTACAGACAGACCGGCGCCGTCATTGTCCTCAATCTCTTTGAAGCTCCGTTCACACCAGGTGGGCTGAATAGAACTCATTCTGCTATGCAGATTCTGTTTGGTGCCACATTCCTCTATACCTTTTAAATATGTGGGACTGCAAATATCAATATGGCTGAGTTCAGTTGTACAAACAGATGTGTAGAACTTTAGATATATAACATTTCTTCATGTTCAATTCCAACGCTTTGCGCCTAAAAGGCGCATACCACCCTTCTTCAGACACGGCTCCTATTGAACAGTCCATAACTGTCTTAACGTGTGTGGTTCCCCAACATGTGCTTCCGAACCAGTACCTGTGGCACAGTCCTTAGCTTGTGTAACGTGTGGTTGTTTTCAACAAGCGCTCCAGAGACATCTCCCATGGAACAGTACACAATTGTCTTACCGTGCTGTGCTTTCAACATGTGCAGAAACAGGTCCTATGGAGCAGTCCATAATTATTTTACCATGTGATGCTTCCCAACACGTGCCGCTTTGCCACTGAGTGACACATCACCACCATTCTTCAGCAACAGCTTCCATGTCACCATTCTGTATCTTCGGTATCTTCAGGATGGCAGTACGGGCATGGGGTGTCCATTCATTCACCATTCACCAGCATACGTTCAGAGCAATATTTCATCCAGCTCTCAACTACCGAGTTTCGATGAGGGCCTTTCTTGCCCATATTACTAGCCTACACTACACATAGGTCACACTCTACCACAGAAATAAATCAACTTATTACCATAATATATACATACATATGTGTCCCCTCCAATTATGCACCCCGCTCCCAACCTCCTTTAATCTCTTACTGTAAATATGGGTCGTGATTCGGCAAACTTGCTCACAGCAGTGTTGCAGGGCTCTGACTTGGCAGCAAAGTCTCTAACTTGTACACAGAGAGCTTACTGTCAAATCGTCCCTCAACTTGCATAGACAAATGGGAGACCCTTCTAGATAAATATCGCTTAACTACATATATAAATTTACAACAATGACCAAACCCACACAATTCCACCCCTGTGTCTGGATTTCAGAGATCATGCCTATGGTATACCATGCACCTCTACCTATGGTTAGGTTCAAGGAACCCTCTAGTTCCATGACTAACACTACACCGGTATTCTTTAGGACAAAGAAACAAACTCGCCTATGTCCTAAATAATACCCGGGTGCCTCCTTCCCAGCAATGATCTCTCCATCCAGAACACAGAGAGAAATAACTTCCCAACATTATTCGTTCATCCCCATGTATTGAGCTGGCATACAAAGGACATCATGGTCATGCTTCCGACAAAGGGAAATATCAACCTGCCTCCAGCTTTCATCTTCTCTGATCACATGTGTGATATAGCCTCAAATGCAACAAGATAGAATCCCCAGTCAGTAAGCCCATTGATGCCACCAAATATACAGACCGAGTCTGCACTTCTGTATATGGGAACATACAGCATAACACCTTTCACAATACAACTTAGTACAGCCCATACAGGCATTCGACCACTACTTTGGATTAGTGTAAGCAACGTGTTTTGGCAAAATCTTACTGAGCGGTGATGCTAACTCATCAGGCCACTGCCCCTCATACAGAGACGGTACAATCAGCTTGATGTTGGCTGATATTTTCCACCTGCCACAGAATGCACGCCAGAGCCAATGACAGGTTTCTGTCCTGTACCATCACACTTTCTACCAACCTTTCAACATGGTTGACAAGATCCAGAGCCCCTCTAACCTGAGTGTTTCTGTGACTTCGTTGAATGTTATCAAGGACTCCACCAATCTCTCTGGGTAACAAAGTCATGCTCCTTCTCTGAAGCTATGGCTGTGAGTTTGTTCCTCAGGAGGCCGATGTCCACTCCATTAACAACACCCATCCCAGCTATTATCCCCCTCCAATATAATGCTGAATACATCCCTCCTCTTTCGGGTTACTCCTCAGAAATAAGCATCCTACATGGACTTCATCGCATCTCTGGGAGTAAGTCACTGGTACAATGACTGCACTTGATTTAGTGCATATTCAGCACATATAGGGTGATCGGTTTTTTTATCAACCACCATGAGATGTCGCAGCGCCATGTGGTGAAGTCATACTGTACCCTGGTATCCAGCGTTTGTTCCCTTTATTTTAACGGAGCATGCTCCTGTGTGTTTTCACTGGCATTATCTGTGCAGGGTTTCAACCTCTCAGGTGAGACACCAACCAGGCGTATCTTCCCCATGTCTAGTTCTGGTGTCCCGCATGTCTAGTAACCGACAGCTTCTCTCTAGGACCACTAGGATCGAGACACCACCCCTACGAGGGCGTTTTCACCCCATTGATGTGTCACCTGGCACCCTTTAGTCTGGCCAACAGCTACCTTATTACGCATAAGTGCCAGCCTGCCTCCTGGGTACCTGCACCATATTAGGTGAGAGAAAGAGAATAGATATGGCGCTATACCTTATTAAACTCACTAAAAAAGGGATATCATAAAACTGTACAAATTTTCCAGCTTGCTGGCTAATATTTTTAAAACCAGGATAGAACTAGATGGACTAAATAATAAAATCAATAAATGATAAAGTGCTGGGAATCAATCAATATTAAATAGTGAATGCAAAGTGAATATAAATTTTCCAGCGTGCTGGTTAGTAAAATGAAATAAAGATGTAAAATCCACAAAAAATTAGATAAAATGAATAAATGAATAATTAGTACTAAAATACCATGAATCAATCAATATTCAATAGTGAAAAATACTCAAAGTGCTTGTGACTGTGATTATGGCACAACCAAATGAATGGCCATAATGGGGAACAACAAACCAAATTGTTCAAAATTATACAGGTGTGAATACAAGTGGAATAGTGGGTGCAAACACACTGTGTCAAATCTCAGAACATGCCAAAATTTGCACAATGAAATAAAAGTAGAAAAAATAAATAAAAATAAGAATAAAAATTAAGTCCAGAAAGTGAAAAAAATCTTGTGGTGACAAATCAGATGTGAAAGTCCAATTGAATAAGGGTTAAAAATTAAAAATTAAACATGAAATGAATATTTGATGGTGAAAAAGGTCTTCTGTGTATAAGAGAGAAGTGGAGGGAGTGACTTCGATATCTGTTCGCAGTGAACGTTTGCAGTGAACGTTTATGAATTTTGCTCTCACCAGAGATATGACCCCGTCCGGGGTGGATCAGCCTCCACAGTATAAGCCACTGTGTCGCTTCTTGGGCTGTCTCTGCTGTGATGCTGGGGAGATCCCTCGTTCTTCCGTGGGGATGTTGTACCTCGTTTACATGTGACAGAAAAGAGGACTGTCCATGGTGTAGTATGTTTGAAACTCAGTTTATTTGAAACAACCTTAAAAATACTCACATTTAGTACGATAAAACACGTATTGTATTAAAAGCGTTCGGAACGTCCACTCGGCTAACACGCCGTTTGTACTGAAGGTGTACGTATCTGGCCACGCCCTACGCGTTTCGTCATTCAGACGTCATCTGACGCTCCAGATGACGTCTGAATGACGAAACGCGTAGGGCGTGACCAGATGACGTCTGAATGACGAAACGCGTAGGGTGTGGCCAGATACGTACACCTTCAGTACAAACGGTGTGTTAGCCGAGTGGACGTTCCGAACGCTTTTAATACAATACGTGTTTTATCGTACTAAATGTGAGTATTTTTAAGGTTGTTTCAAATAAACTGAGTTTCAAACATACTACACCATGGACAGTCCTCTTTTCTATCACATGTAAACGAGGTACAACATCCCCACGGAAGAACGAGGGATCTCCCCAGCATCACAGCAGAGACAGCCCAAGAAGCGACACAGTGGCTTATACTGTGGAGGCTGATCCACCCCGGACGGGGTCATATCTCTGGTGAGAGCAAAATTCATAAACGTTCACTGCAAACGTTCACTGCGAACGGATATCGAAGTCACTCCCTCCACTTCTCTCTTATACACAGAAGACCTTTTTCACCATCAAATATTCATTTCATGTTTAATTTTTAATTTTTAACCCTTATTCAATTGGACTTTCACATCTGATTTGTCACCACAAGATTTTTTTCACTTTCTGGACTTAATTTTTATTCTTATTTTTATTTATTTTTTCTACTTTTATTTCATTGTGCAAATTTTGGCATGTTCTGAGATTTGACACAGTGTGTTTGCACCCACTATTCCACTTGTATTCACACCTGTATAATTTTGAACAATTTGGTTTGTTGTTCCCCATTATGGCCATTCATTTGGTTGTGCCATAATCACAGTCACAAGCACTTTGAGTATTTTTCACTATTGAATATTGATTGATTCATGGTATTTTAGTACTAATTATTCATTTATTCATTTTATCTAATTTTTTGTGGTTTTTACATCTTTATTTCATTTTACTAACCAGCACGCTGGAAAATTTATATTCACTTTGCATTCACTATTTAATATTGATTGATTCCCAGCACTTTATCATTTATTGATTTTATTATTTAGTCCATCTAGTTCTATCCTGGTTTTAAAAATATTAGCCAGCAAGCTGGAAAATTTGTACAGTTTTATGATATCCCTTTTTTAGTGAGTTTAATAAGGTATAGCGCCATATCTATTCTCTTTCTCTCACCTATCTCACTGTTCCATCCATTTGGATGGAAACATAATAGAGGCTGCTCTTACCTACATTACATTACATACTCTCTGTATAACAAACTCCATAGCGCACCCTATCCCTTTGTTTTTTATTTCTGCACCATATTAACTCCGTTACATCAATACATGTCATATATTAAAACCTTCCTTTTTTTCAATTCCTCCTTCCAACAAAAAAAACACATATTTTAAATTTTCATGTTCTGACGGATTGGATGTGTCATATTCCTTCCCCAACCTCCAACCCATTGCACATGTATTAATAACATGTTTGCATTCATCAGGAGAGACTTCAGCAAAAATATTTTACAAGCTCTGCTGTTTCAGATTCAGCACCCGCACCACATTGTCCATAAGAAAAAAAAAAACATTAATCTGAATCTTTCAGTTTTTTTTTTCTCTCCTGATGTTTATCAGAACAAATTTGCGGTGTGGTGTGGCACAGACAAACTGCCAACCAGATGATCATCTGTCATCCATGTTCCAGAAGCCTCTCCAATTCTGAAAGGATTCTGTAAGTGAAAAACAAGAGCAGTATCAAATTCTTATCCACAATATCTGCTTGCTTACCATGTTTACTTATAGTTCCCTCCTTGGAACCCAGGACCTTAGTATTCCTGGCTTCTGCAACTCTGACCAAACTATACAAACAACCATGACCCCTTTAGGCTGAACCCACTGTAAAATGGATCCCCATGGGGGGACGTGACCGGAAGCTGAGCTGGAAGGACGCTGTGAGTGAGAGCTCTCCTCCAGCCCAGCGCTACATCGGCCTCCATCGGGGGAATTTAGCCACATCTGATGGGGAGATCACAGGCTACCAGGTCCTCATCCACCCGGGGGTCATCTCAACCGCCCCCGGGCTCGTCAGCCTCCCTGAAGTCCTTCTTTCAGCCGCCCGGAGGATCGCCGAGCGAGGGCCGCAAGATGGCGCCGGCCGACTCGGCCACGCTGCGGAGGGACCTGGCCTAACCTCCGCTGCAGCGACAGCGCGACTCCCGCCCGGAGCTGTTGCCCATGCACTCTGTGGTCCCCCTCCGGGACATGGACGGCTCACATCCCTCCACCTGTTCCCCCTGCGAGTCCCGGAGCATCCAGGCTGGGCTGGAAGATAGGCCGCGACCCGGCGTAGGCCGTGATGGCAAGATGGCGCCGGCGGCCATGGAGACGCAGCATGCGCACCTTCTATCATCGCTCGTGCACAGCTGGACAGAACCCCGGGAAGGTCGCGGGTCCCCGCGGGAGCCACCATACACCGGAGCAACGCCAGGGGTGAGTGACAGCTCTCCCTCCTCCACCCCACCCTCCCCCGCAGGGACCACAGGCCGCGATTCAGCAGCCCCCCCCTCCCTCACTTAATGTTCTGAGGCCTTCCCTCGCCTATTGCGGACGGCCTTGGACCCGGCTATAGCAGGCTCTCTCTCTCCCTATATACTGGGAACCACGGAGGACCCCACCTGCTGTACGGGTGACGCAGCACCCCCCCTGGCTGAGGGAGGGGCCCTACACATGAGGCAATTACCTGCTCCCCCCAAGGCCCAGAGGCAGCCTCGATCCAGGGACGCTACCCTGCCCAGAGCCCAAGCAGACAGCCATCCTACCTATGCCCAGGTGGTCCGTCCCCACTCCCCACACCCACTGGATGTCCGCCTGGACCCCTCTTCTGGCTCCCCCCATGCCACGTCTTGGTCAGACCACTTGAACCCCCCACCCTCCTGGCCCCCCTCTCTGGCAGAGAGGTCACGGCAGGGAGGTTCTCCCCATCACCCACCGCCACCCCATTCCCCCACGGGGCATCACGACGGTGGAAATCCCCCCTGGCACGCCTATCTGACAGCTATTCCCACTAAAGATGACTTTAAACAACTTGTAGCGGACGTGAAGGCCACCTGTCGCGCTGAAATCCAGTCCCTGCACGCTGGCCTTAAACACCTAGCTGAACGTGTTGAGATGGCGGAGGAGGAGATCCAGGAGACTAAGCTGGCTGTACACCGTACTCAGGTAGAGAACTCAGACCACTGGCTCCTCCTACGAGATATGCAGCGCCATGTGGAAGATCTCGATAACAGGCCGGAGGAACAACATCCGCGTTCGCGGCCTCCCCGAGACCGAGGGACCCGAGGACCTGCAGACCTCCTTGCAAGCACTGTTTAACGGAATGCTGGGAGAAGACCCAGCCAAGCCCATTGAAATGGACAGAGCCCATCGAGCCCTCCGACCCAAAGGTCCTGCCTCCAACCCAAGAGATGTTATCTGTAGGAAGAAATCCCCCCTCAAGGAAGACATAATGCGTAAATCCCGCTCCATTCGCAACCTCATGTTTGACAATGCTCCGATCCAGGTTTACCCGGATGTCTCCTGGATAACCCTCCAAAAACGACGGCTGCTGCTGCCCCTCCTCCGAGCCTTGCAGGATAAGAACATACTCTACCGTTGGGGATTCCCCTTCTGCCTTACGGCTAGACACCAGGGGAAGTCCGCATCCCTTCGATACCCAGAGGACATGGCCCCCTTCTGCGACACTCTGCGCCTATCTGTCCCCAAGCTCCCTGAATGGGATCTGATTGCTTCTCCACCACCTCTGCCGGTAATCTGGCAGAAAATTCCTTCAGCTAAACGGCACAGAGGACCGGAGCCGGTCCGCAAATCACCTAAACACCAGTGACATGGATAAGCCCAGTCCAATGGACGTCTCCCCTTCGCAGTTTTTTCTTTTCCCCTGTTTTTTGGGGTTTTGTCTTTTTCTTCCCCCCCGATTGCCGGAGCTACACATCCTACTTGTATTTCTTACCCTGGGCTGGTCCAGGTTGAGTCCCACGACGGATCGATTTCCCGGGTTACTGCCCCCCCCCCCCCCCCCCCGTGGTATTGCACTAGTTGGTTCCTTTTGTGGAGCGGACTGTTGGTGCCTCCCTGACCCGTTTTTTTTCTGGACTTTTTGGTTGGGGAGTCGATAAGGAACCGTACAGATTCAGTGTCCCTATAGGACCTCTGGACCTGTCATTTGTTAATGTTTTCTTTTATCTTGTATTGTGTTATTGTTTCTCTTCTTTCCCTTTTCCCTAGGCTCTCTCCTCTTCTTGTCTCCTCAGTGACGCCCTGCCAGTGGTTTTCCCGGTCGCCGCCCCTCCTCCAGTGGTCGCCGCTCCTCCCGAGGCACCTAGGCCTCCATCAAACCAAGCTAAGTATGCCCTACACACCACCCCTACTTGATCATGGCTAAGATTCTATCCCTTAATGTACATGGCCTGAACTCCAACAAAAAACGACACCTAGCGCTTAGGGAGTTCCGGCAGGCGGGGGCAGACATAGTGATGGTCCAAGAAACACACTTTAAACGGGGAGACTCCTTTACATTTGCCTCCAGACATTTCCCTCAGGTCTATCAGGCTTTCAACCCACGGAAGAGAGCGGGAGTGGCTATTCTTTTCCGACAGGGAACCCCTTTTACTTGCACCTCCGTACACCTAGACCCACGAGGCCACTACATTATCCTCCGTGGTCTGTGGCGTACGCAGGCCCTGACTCTATGCGTCATCTATGCCCCCAATGTCCATCAACATCAATTTTTGTCTAGGGTGTTTTCCCGTCTGTTTAAGACGCCCCCCGGGCTTCTGGTGATAGGGGGGGATTTTAACCTTACTCAGTCCGCACTCCATGATCGCCTAGCAGTGGACCCCTGGGCACCTCAGGCTAGGACCCTAAGAGACTCTAGGCTCTTCCGCCAAATCACCAGATGACGCGGCCTTTTTGACGCCTGGCGAGCTCTGCACCCACAGGACCGCCAGTATACCTTTTACTCGGCCCCCCACAGCACACACTCGCGTATTGATCATTTTTTTGTCAATAACACAACACTAAGGGCGGTCCAATCTGCACATATACTGCCCATCTCCTGGTCAGACCACGTCCCCATAACTCTATCCCTAGAATTAGACCTCCCCCTTCATAAGCCCTGCACATGGAGGCTGAACAACTATCTCCTGCAGCATGCTCCGGCAAAGGCAGAGCTGGAGACTTCACTCCGGCACTACTTTATCAAGAACAATACCCCAGACGTCTCCCTCACTACCCTCTGGGCCGCCCACAAGGCAGTCACCCGGGGGCGCTGTATAGCCCTATCCTCAGCCTTGAAGCAGGACGCACAGGCTGCTAGGCTACTGGCCGAAAAACGGCTCAAGACCCTTGAGGCCCGCCTTTCGGAATCCCCCTCCGTCTCCACCCTTAAGCAGATTGTCCAGACTAGGCAGACGCTTCGGGACCTGGCGTTGGGATCGGTAGAGAAAGCACTAGTCCGCCTGCGACAACTCTACTATGACAAGGGAAACAAAGCACAGTCACTGTTGGCCCGGAAATTGGCGGACCGTACAGTGACCTCTGCTCCGGCCCAAATAAAAAATAGGGGGGGAGACCTTTTGACCCATCCCCAAGCGATAGTGGACGCGTTTGCGGACTTTTATAGAGACTTGTACAACAGGCCGGACATCCCCCACAACCCCACAACCTCGGGCCTGTCTAACCGTATTACCCAGTACTTGGAAAACAAAGTACTACCCCGACTGCAAGACACGGACCTCCGAGAACTGAATGCCTCTATCACTGAGGAGGAGCTCCTGGAGACTGTGAGGGCTCTCCCAACCCACAAGTCCTCGGGACCAGACGGGCTCCCCTACGAGTATTACAAGACGGTTTTACCTCTCCTGAGCCCACATATGACCAAACTATTAAACTCCTTTCTCCAACAGTCCCCGGTCCCGACCGACATGCTAGGCTCATTCATTTCCCTCATTCCCAAGCCAGACAAAGACCCGACCTCTTGCGCTAGTTACTGGCCTATAGCCTTGCTGAACGCAGACCTAAAAATTTTCACGAAGCTCCTAGCAAATCGCTTAAATACGATCCTCCCTTCCTTAATACATAAGGATCAAGTGGGCTTTGTCCCCTTGAGACAGGCAGGGGACAACACCAGGAAGATCATTGATCTTATTGATGTGGCAAACAGGGACAACCTAGCATCTCTGGTTCTAAGTTTAGACGCCGAGAAGGCGTTTGACCGCCTCAGCTGGCCCTTCGTGGAGGCTACGCTGCACCGTATGGGCTTTCGGGGCCCATTTCTGCGCGCGGTGCAGCACCTCTACACTACCCCCTCCTCGCAAGTTAAAACCCCCTTCGCCACGTCCTCAACTTGCTCTATTGCTAATGGCACCCGCCAGGACTGTCCGCTTTCTCCTCTTCTTTTTGCTCTGTGCGTGGAGCCTCTGGCAGCTGCCATTGGAAGCAACCCCGATATTCCAGGGATCCCGGTCAGGGGCAGGGAATTTAAGATTTCGCTTTTCGCAGATGACGTTATCCTCACCCTGACCCAGCCTAGGATCTCACTACCCAACCTCCACCCTGAGCTAGACCACTACGGGGAGCTTTCGGGCTATAAAATTAACCCGTCTAAATCGGTGGCCCTCCCACTAAACATGGCTACGGCTGAGACGACCCACCTACGCTCCGCGTTCCCATATAAATGGGAAAGCTCCTCCCTTAAATATTTGGGGGTCCTCCTTACGCCATCGTTCCATACCTTGTACCAGGCTAATTCCCCCCCCCCCTCTATCGGGCGATTAGGGAACTGATTCATAAATGGAAGGCCCACCACATATCGCTCATGGGACGGATCACGTCTATTAAAATGGTGGTCCTTCCCAAGCTCCTGTACTTATTTCAGACACTGCCGATCCTGATCCCATACGCACAGTTACGCACACTCCAGAAGGACCTGTTGAAATTTGTTTGGAACTACAAAAAACACCGGGTCCCGAGCTCTGTCATGACAGCCTTACGCTCAGACGGCGGCTTGGCATTCCCTGACTTGGTTCGCTACTACCAGGCCACTCAGCTACGGGCCATAGCCTCCTGGTTCCCGCAGAGATCGTACAATAGATGGTCGGAGATTGAAAAAATCTGGTTAGCTCCAGTACACCCGAACAGTTTCTTATGGGGCGCGAGTGCCGAGATAGACTCGGTCGGCTACTAGGGCCGACGGCCCAGCTCCGCCTGCTCTGGCGGAAGCTCTCCCGCGAACAGTCTCCATTCGGAGTTCTCCCCACTGACCTCCTTTCTATGCAACCCGAAGTTGCCGGCTGGCCTGACCCATCGGATGTCCTGGCCCTGGGCTTCGCGTGACCTGTTTCATTTAGGGCACCTGGCGGACCCCAGAACGAGAAAGCTTTTGACTTTCTCGGAGCTCGAGGCTAAGCATGACCTCCCCCGACAGACGTTCTACAGCTACTTACGAATTAGACATTTTGCACAATCTATGGCCCCTCACCTACGGTTTTCCCCGCCCTCTCCTTTTGAGCAGATAATTCTGGAAGGAAGAAATCGGAGAGGGTTGATCTCGGACATCTATCGCATCCTCAACACACACCATTTTCCAACGAGGGGTAAACATTCCTACATGAGACGCTGGGAGAGGGAATTGGGTGAGGAGCTCCCCCTTGAGACTTGGCAGGGGGTGTGGGGCCAGGCAGCCAAGTCCTCTCTGTGCACATTGTACAAAGAGAACTCCTACAAAATCCTCTTTTTATGGTATCAGACCCCGGACATACTCCACAAAATATACCCCTCCACCTCAGACCGCTGCTGGCGATGCTTGAAGGAGCGGGGCTCCCTGTTCCACATTTACTGGGCCTGTCCCCTGATTGCCCCATACTGGTTCATGACCCGAAGGCTGCTCCAGCGTTTATTTGACGTCTCAGTACCCCACTCCCCTAAATTTTTCTTACTAGGCTTGTCCCAACCCGCACTGGCCAGGCCGGGCCGGAAGCTCCTTAGACATGTCCTGACAGCGGCCCGTTGCCTGATAACCTTACACTGGAAAAATCCATTGCCCCCGTCTAGGGAGGCTTTATACTCCAGGATCAAGGATGTTGAGCTCATGGAGAAAATGCCTGCCAGGATGAGGGATAGGCTTGAGGAGCATGACCTGGTCTGGGGGAGATGGCGGCTGCTGGAGGATTGATGGCGAACCGGTATGGACGTGGTGATGTAGACTGCTGGCGTTCTATCTCCTTTTCTTTTTCTCTTTCTTTTTCTTTGTTTCTCTCCCTTCTTCTCTCTTCCACCTTTCTTGTTCATGCTGTTGATGGTCCTTGTCCTGTTTTAAATTTGGCATATGAGCTAAGCAGCAGACCCTGGGTGGCCTCTTGCTTTCCAGCACGGATGACTGACTCTTGGTGTCTTTCATCCTGCTCTGCACCCTTGGTCGGATTGCATGTTTTTCGCTGCATCTCCTAATGCTGTGTTATTCTGCACTGTCTCTTTGCAGTGGGCCCCTCTAATTTTGGGAGCCATACTGCTTTTGCTGTATGCCTGTACTATTATTTTTGTTATACGACCACGAAAAAAATAAAAAAAAATAAACTGTTATTTGGGAAAAAAAATGGATCCCCATGGTATGATCAAAAATTTTTAAAACTGAACGACAGTGTTGCTTCTCAAAAACTTCAAATTTTACAAACTACAAAGACAATGCATTTATCTGTATCTTTACAATGTATGCACTACCCCCTTTCAGGTGGACAAAGCCTAAACCTTTTGGAACTCTTTTCCACCTGAATGAAAATATAACAAAGAAAACACTTCAGCGGCTAGACTGGTTCTAACTGAGGGCATTGTCAATTACCCCCCTTTCAGGTGGGTAAAAACCTACTACTTTTTCCACCTGAACAAAAATAAAAATAAAATAGACGACTAAACCAATATCAAAAAAATGTAGAGAAAAAAATAAAAAATTAAATGTAGAAAAATTTAAAATCTGGCCATTATCACACAAACAACATAAGACAACCACCATAAAACAATGACAAACACTCAACTTTTAGTTAACAACATCCATGGACTTTTCTCCTGAGAAGAGTGCTCATTCCAATCTGAAATACAATTAGTTAATGGGGAAACCAAAAAAACAAAACAAAGCATATGTATCTCATCACAACATTATAGCTTCATTTATATCTTTTTAGTACTATTTCTTTTTCATTGTTTGCAAACAATTAGTAATGAGCTCATGGTACCATGTGATAATCGATTATGCCTTTACAACCTAACCCCTGTTCTGCTATATTTTTCCCACTGTTGTTCTCACTTTGACAGACCTGCAAACAAATGCAAATGTCAGTATCCAAACCAGTTTAACTTCTTCCCTGGTCTCTGGAAAAGCAACACACAGACAGTGATTACACACAATTTTTATGTTAAGCAGCAGTATTGGATATTACTCAGGAAAAGTTTACAAAGACTGAAAATAAGAGAAGAGTAAAGAAACACAAAAAAACAATACTCATAACAGAAACATCTTTTAACCACACAAAAAAAAACCACAATACCAATTCAGAGGTTTATCCCTGAAAATACAAAAAAATGTATATCTATATCAAGGTCCTCTATCATATTCTGAACCTGAAACTCACATCAAACCTTTTTCATAGCAGGGACACATTGACCAGAATATCCTTACCATGCCTGCAACTCACTAAGTTCTGCTAACATTGTTTCCCCCAGTGCTATATTTGAATAACCATGTGTCTACCTCCATTTTGACTTTACGCAACTGTCCTAAATATTGCTTTTCAGTTTGTAGACCCCGCATTTGGGTCTAACACGGGAAATGGGTTTGATTACTATGGGTTCCATGCTTTGGATGGCTACCCCACCTGGCTGAATAACACACATGATGCCTTGGGGTAGTTTTCGGGTATGATCTCCTTTTGATATCATTATTCGCCGCCCGACAATATTTTGCGATGTGACCCCCCCCTTTTACACAAAAAACATTTTAGCTCTGGTTTCCCTGCATAGGCCCTTCTTTGAGCATATGGCGCTGGAAACCCACATTGCTGGATAATATTACTGCGATTGGAATGAGCAGACTTTACACTTTCATCGTCTGAGGAGTCATCAGAAGTTTCAACTCCTGAATCAATTTCAAGTGCAGTTATCCCACCTTTATTTGCCTCTTCCACATCGATTCCCATCACAGTAATATCATTTGCAGTGATAATAGCATACGGGTTTTCTTCATGTTTCACTTCTAGCTTTTCTGTACACTGAGCATTGCACATTTGGAGGATAACTCCATTATGGCTGCTTGTGCCTTAAGCATTGTGATAACCTGCAAATTATCAGCCTCCATTTGATTCAAAGAGGCAATGCAACTTTCTCTTAATTTGCACGTTTGTTCTAATTCATCTAATCTCTGTTGCAATACACATTTCTCTTTCACTAATTGTTTAATCCGACTACGAGCATCTGCATCAGCCTTTTCAATCCCCAGCAATATATTTCTTACCTGGTCCATTACTTGTTTTCTTTCAGAAAACCATTCTAATTATTTTTGTTCCGCAATTTCTTTCATTCTCATTAACATGCATAAGGCATTGGCCATTCTCTGTTTCCTGCCTTTTTTTGACTTATTACTTATGAGATTGTTATGTGTATTACATTGTCTCAAAAGTTCCCCAAATTGGTGTGTTAAAAGACTCTCTTGTGTAGGTTGAAATCTAATACCACCATGCTTGCTACTGAAACCTTCAATGGCTTCCATTGATATGCTAATTAGCCTACCCACACTAAAGTTGCTCAACCAGTTGCTTAGACCATAGACACAGACGAACAGATAGGTAACACCCACAAAGACACAGATACATCTGTTTAAAAGCTAGCTTTCACCTATAGTCCCATCAACAAACAAAAACAAAAAACAAAAACAAAAAAAAACAGATACGAACCGTTTAAATCTACAGTGACTTGTGGTTCTACAGCATACAAGACACAAGGCACACTCTTAATCAATGCCTTAGGTTGCAGGCCATCTTACCAGAGCTATTTCACTCTCACGTGGGTAGAAATAAAAACCTATATTTCCCCCCACTTTTTTCTTTTTCCTCAAAGATGTATTGTAATTCCTGTCAATCTCTAACCAACACTTTGCATTAGCAATACATTAGACAAACAGATACCAAGCACACACAGACACAGATGAAGCAGTTTAGAAGCTAGCTTTCACCTGTAGTCCCACACCAAACACAAAAAAATAAAATAAAACGCAGAAGGAAAAAAAACAAAAAAAAACAAATACAAATCCGTTAACCACGAATTTCTTCAGGAGAGCACACTCAATCAATGCTCTCCTCTCCAATTGCAGGCCACAGGGAATTTCTATTGGGACAGAGAGCTTTTTCACACTCACGTGGGGATTTCCTCTTTTCACTCAAAATTGTATGGTTCTCCTGTCAATCTGCGGTTATATCACATAACAAGGGATGATCAGTCCCTATCTCGCCAGTGTGCCAATTTGCCCTCTGGTTACAGGTCTGCAACACAATACAACATTAACCTACATACATATATCAGCCACAGTTCTCACCAGGTTCTACGCATCCGTTTCACCTGTGAAATATCTCACCGAATTTTCATGCTCATCCAAGCGTGGTTTCAGAATTTGCGAGCCAGCGCCAATCTTGTCCACACTAGAGATGATTTCCAGTTCTGGGTGTCTGAGGATCTGTGCTTACAGGGACTCAGAAACAAAAATACATTAGATTTTTGTGGATTCTGTGTAAAAATACCTTCTGCACGCCTTTCCTGGGGTGCCAAATGAAGTAACTGATCAATACCAACTATTATTATTATTAGTTATGTATTACTTTGTCTAGTCCCTATAGATTAGTTAGTCTATCTATACTCTGAGCACATGCTATCGTTAATATCACAATACTATAACAATTAGCTATGAAACCAAATACACGGTTTAGGATCAATCAAATCTCATTTATTTCCCAAGGAAATAAGAAAGTTTGCATAAGGTATCAATAGAAGTTACAAGAGTACATAGCGTACAATCAGAATACAATACAAGCGATACTTAGCAGATCTTCGCGGCTGAGCCTCATGATGGAGAGAGAGAGACAGCTCTCTTTGATGAATCCCTTTTTGACAAACACACCTCAGCCACACCACACCCATTGCCCACCCCCCTTTGCCTGTGGACCATTCAGCGTCTCTGGGGCGTCTCCTCCCCCAGGCTAAATATCTCTGACAGTCCTGCCATAATTGGCCCCTGGGGGGCAGTGTTTGCCCATGAATTGCAACTGCTCCGACTGGGTTCACATCTTGTGATTCGATCCTTACAGACAGACCGGCGCCGTCATTGTCCTAAATCTCTTTGAAGCTCTGTGCACACCAGGTGGGCTGAATAGAACTCATTCTGCTATGCAGATTCTGTTTGGTGCCACATTCCTCTATACCTTTTAAACATGTGGGACTGCAAATATCAATATGGCTGAGTTCAGTTGTGCAAACAGATGTGTAGAACTTTAGATATATAACAGATATGTAACATTACTTCATGTTCAATTCCAACACTGAATATAAAAAAAAATTCCAGTTATGTGAACATGATGAAGGTTGAGGATGTTTAAAACTGTCTTTGTGGTATACATTTTATACTTACTGTAGATACATTATATACATATACTGTACACTACTGTGTAAAAGTTTTAGGCAGGTGTAAAAAAATGCTGTAAATTAGGGTAGTTTTCAGAGTAGAAATGATAATACTTTATTTTTTATCAATTAACAAAAATGGAAAGTAAATGAACTGAAGATAGAGGTAGACGTTGCACTCCAAAATACTGAATATCAAATTTTTAGCAGATTTTTAGCACATTCTCAGTGGCACTGAGGGTGAGGGGGTTCTCCCAGTATATACCTATTGTGAGAGCAATGCTCAGCCAACTGCATCCAGAATGAAAGTTATCTCTTGCGGGTAGAATGCTACTCTAAACCTTTGCATGCATTGTTTAATGTTTACAGTGGTGTGCCCAAGATTATCCCAGAGAAGATCACTCCAGAGACCGAAGCAAAGGGTACGGTGACAGAGCCTGAGGAACATCAAGACGCTGCTGCTGAAAGGTGAGCATCTCTGAGATATCTGAGATACACACACATACAGTATATATTAGATGGGGTACACTGCACAGGAGTCTTTTAATGATCGTCAGTGGGTGCACTCTGCCAATAGGTTCCACTCTGCTTTGTAGTATAATTTCCCAAAGATAGATGTTGTACTACAAAATGCTGAATATAAAAAAAAAATTCCAGTCATGTGAACATGATGAAGGTTGAGGATGTTTAAAACTGTTTTTGTTTTGTAAATTTTATACTTACTGTAGATGCATTATATACATATACTATACACTACTGTGTAAAAGTTTTAGGCAGGTGTAAAAAAAAAAATTGTAAATTAGGGTAGTTTTCAGAGTAGAAATGATAATACTATTTTTATCAATTAACAAAAATGGAAAGTAAATGAACTGAAGATAAATACAAATCAATTCAATATTTGGTGTGACCACACTTTGCCTTCAAAACAGCATCAATTCTTCTAGGTACACTTGCACACAGTTTTTGAAGGAACTTCGGCAGGTAGGTTGTTCCAAACATCTTGGAGTACTAAGCACAGATCTTCTGTGGATGTTGGCTGCCTCAAATCCTTCTGTCTCTTCCTTTAATCCCAGACAGACTTGAAGATGTAGAGATCAGGGCTCTGTAGGGGGCAAACCATCACATCCAGAACTCCCAGTATGAACACATCGTGGGATCAATCCTCAGAGAACTCCATCCAAAATGGAAGCTATCTCTTGTGGGTAGAATGCCACTTTAAATTTCTACATTGTTTCATGTTTGTACTCAGAGTCACTCTGTGGATGATGAGGAAAGGAACAAAGAGCAACAAGGAAACAAAGACCTGAAGTGTGCCAAAGGTCACGTGGTCAGTATGCCTAAAGGGGGCATACCCAAGTATGAAATGTAAAGAAAGAAATTAAAAGAAAAAAGGGAATGGGTGGGTGGGACACGAGATCCGACGTCCAACGAGGAGGAGGTGGAGGAGGGCAGGCTTTATGCAGCCTGACTCCTCCTACAAATACAGGCTTACCCTGCGGTGAGCCTTACACTTGTACTCAGAGTCACTCTGTGGATGATGAGGAAAGGAACAAAGAGCAACAAGGAAACAAAGACCTGAAGTGTGCCAAAGGTCACGTGGTCAGTATGCCTAAAGGGGCCAAAAAATAACACAGTAGGAAGAAAGCTCAACAACCAGATGACCCAGTGAATAACGTCTAACCTGGAGTGGTGGCAAATGAGTTATGCCTTTGCCGCAGAAAAGGAAACGCTAAGAAAGGCAGTAGCCCCTCCCCTGGCTTCAGGAATCCCAAGGCCAGCTATCGCACCCCCTTGAGCCCAACCCAGCGACCAACACAAGATAAATCCTGAGAGTACGTGAACGTCATAAAATGAAACCCACCATGGAAAACCAGCTAAGCACAGCAGGGAGTCCCCACCGCTGGAGACCCGGATGGCTTCAAACGGAAAAGCCGAAAAAATAAAACAACCTGATAGATCATTCAACATGAAAATGCTGGGACTTAACTGGATACGCCCAGAAAGTGCTGAAGGCTGATACCAGCTGGAGGAGCCAAAAAGGAAACTAAAACAAAAACGGAAAAGCAAAGGGAACTGGACGTATCACCATCAGGACTGGAAACCTAACCTGGAAACATGCCAAGCAGTGTCATGGGCTTTCCTGGAATTAAAAACAAAACCCAATGATCGAGGCTGCAATGCAAACCAAATGGAAAACCAATCCACCACAACTGGAACTGACAAGAAAGTGCGTCACTGGAAACCCGCTTCTGAAACCCGAGCCTACAGATACTAGCCCGGGCCCCGTGATCCACGAAAGCCCCTGAGCCAGTAGAAACCGTGGATCAGTGAAAACTGACTAACCAAACTTCCATACCCCAGGACAACTCCTGGCCGGAGACACAGCTAGGAAATTAAAGTAAATAGTGAGGAATGGCACCCAACTGATCAGGAACACAACTAGCGAGAGAATCGTGATCAAACAAAAACACCTGCGACAAGAACGTAACCTGCGATAAGGAAACGTGACTGAACGAAAACATGAGAAGCGTGAACCGATCACCGTGAGCGGTTTTAAGAACAGCGGCTGCTAGAAAACACGACCTGCCTAGGAAATGCAGGCTTCACAAATTGATGAAAAACATAAAAGAAAACCCTGGGGGGTACACAAGAGAAAAGAAAAGCCTAAGACACAAACGTGCGGCATATCGGAATAAGTAAGAACACGAGAAAAGGCAAGAAAACACGAGAAACAAAAGAAACATGGGAAACGCGAGAAAATGCATGAGATACGTAAATAGCCTCAGACACGTACAATACATCCGACACTAACAAGCATGAGGAACATAAAAAAGCCTGAGAATCATGAAACTACACAAGGGTAATGACATGAAAGGCATGAGACATGAAACGTGCGGCACATGGGAAATACGGAAGGAAACACCGGACAACACGTAAGGAAACATGTGAATACGTCAAAACCATGGAAAAACGTCAGAAAATGCTAGAAAAACATGGGGAAACGTCAGAAACAAGGGAAACGCAAGAAGTTGCATCACGTAAATAACAGCCATGAACAATGCATCCGATACGTGAATTGCATGAGAAACGTAAAACCCTGATAACCATAAATTTATGAGAACCATAAAGCGCAAGAACTGTAAGTCGTTTAAAACCGTCAACTGCCAGCAAAAACACACGAGAACGCAATTGTATGAGAAACTGTAAAATTACATGGAAACCATCAAATGTATGAGAAACACCAACTTCATATGTAAATCACATGAGAGACCTAAATCACATGAAAAACAAAATTGCGTAAGAACCGTAACTTCAAGAAACACCAACTGCATGGAAACCGTGAATTGCATGAGAAAACGGCAATTGTATGTAAAACGAGTGAGAACCGTGCGTGAAAACAAAGCATAAGCACGTCAAATCGAATGGGAACATAATCGCATGAGAACGTAAAACGAAACGAGAACATAAAATGCATGAGAACGTGAACTAAACGAGAACATGAGTGTATGAGAATGTTAAAATGAAACAAGAACATGGGTGCATGAGAACGTAAAACGAAACGAGGACATGAGTGCATGAGAACGTAAAACGAAACGAGGACAAGGGTGCATGAGAACGTGAAAACGAAACGAGGACATGAGTGCATGAGAACGTAAAATGAAACGAGGACATAACTGCATGAGACCGCAAAACATGAAATGCCAAAAAACATGAAACGAAAACGCATAACGCTGGAAAACAAACCATAAAAAAGCATGAGAAACCGTAGTTGCATGAACCGTCAACTGTACCACGGGAAAACGTCAGAACCACGGGAAACGTAAGAAAATGCTATAACAACATGGGGAAACGTCAGAAACACGGGAAACGCAAGAAGTTGCGTGAGACACGTAAATTGCCTGAGAATTTTAACATGCCTGAGAACCATAAATGCGTAAGAACTGTACGTCGTTTAAGAACCGCCAACTACCTGCGAACGCACGAGAAACGCAAATGCATGAGAAACCGAAAATTGCATGAGAAACAACAACTTCATAAGAAAAGTAAATCACATGAGAGACCCAAAACGCATGAAAAACAAATTTGCGTAAGAACAGTAAACAACGTGCTTGAAACCAACAAGCATGAGAACGTCAACTCGAATGAGAACGGAAAACGAAACGAGAACATAACTACATGAGAATGTAAATGAACGAGAACATAACTGCATGAAAACGTAATTGAAACGAAACGCAAATGCAAGAAACGCAAATGCAAGAAACGCAAAAGCAAGAAACGCAAATGCAAGAAACGCAAATGCAAGAAACGCAAATGCAAGAAACGCAAATGCAAGAAACGCAAATGCAAGAAACGCAAATGCCTGAAGATGCAACTGCTTGAGAAACGCAACTGCTTGAGAAACGCAACTGCTTGAGAAACGCAACTGCTTGAGAAACGCAACTGCTTGAGAAACGCAACTGCTTGAGAAACGCAACTGCAAGAAGCTGCAACTGCCTGAGAAAACGCAACTGCCTAAGAAAACGCAACTGCCTGAGAAAACGCAACTGCAAGAAACGCAACTGCAAGAAACGCAACTGCAAGAAACGCAACTGCAAGAAGATGCAGCTGCATGAAAACGCAACTGCACGAAGATGCAAATGCATGACAAACGCAACTGCAAGAAAATGCAAATGCATGAAAACGCAAATGCTTTAAGAACGTGACCGCTAAGAGAACGTGAATGGCCTGAAACCGGAACGCATGGGACCGAAAACGCATGGGAAACCATAAAATGCACCAGAACGTAAAATATTGTATGAGAAAACCGTGAATAACCCGAGAACGTGGAGCTCAGGCGGGGGCAGGCCACGTGGAGCTCAGGCGGGGGCAGGCCACGTGGAGCTCAGGCGGGGGCAGGCCACGTGGAGCTCAGGCGGGGGCAGGCCACGTGGAGCTCAGGCGGGGGCAGGCCACGTGGAGCTCAGGCGGGGGTTGGGCACGCCACGTGGAGCTCAGGCGGGGGAAGGGCACGCCACGTGGAGCTCAGGCGGGGGAAGGGCACGCCACGTGGAGCTCAGGCGGGGGAAGGGCACGCCACGTGGAGCTCAGGCGGGGGAAGGGCACGCCACGTGGAGCTCAGGCGGGGGAAGGGCACGCCACGTGGAGCTCAGGCGGGGGAAGGGCACGCCACGTGGAGCTCAGGCGTAGCGGCTGAGTCTCGCCCTTACTGATCCTCATTGACAAGAGCAGACCTGTCCCTGGGATCCCCCCCCCCCAGCTGCCCCAATATCAGAGATAGCCGGGAGAAACAGGTGGGTGGCCCCCAAGTGGAGCCTGATCTACCCTGGACAGGGGAGCTGACGGCAGCCGAAAGAACCCCCCACCCCGGCAGAAATCAGGAGAAGTGGGTGGCCCCCTCGTGGAGCCAGACCCCCCCCAGGACAGAGGAGCGGATGGCAGCCAAACCCACCCCCCTTCTCCCGACGGGAGAAGCAGGCGGGCGGGCTCCCCCACGTGGAGCCAGGACAGGGAAGTTGATGGCAGCCGAAACCCCCCCTCTCCCAGTGGAAACAGCGGGAGAAGCGGGCGGACGGCGTGTCCTCTTCGTGGAGCCCCCCTACCAGAACTGAATGCACCAGCCGGCGGCTCCCTCATGGAGTTGGATGAGCATGCAGATGCCGCCCCCCCCCCACCCCTGCAGCCGGATCTGCCCCAGGAGAGGTGGCCGATCACCTCCCCCTCCCCCCCCAGGAGAGATACTGCGTATGTGAGGGGGGGGGGGATGGGGAGCTGGCACGGCCGAATGCCTCCCCCTCCCCCCGCCAGGAGAAACGGCGAGTGCAAACCCCCCAGTGGACAAGCACTTTTAAGAGAGGAGCGGACGGGCAGCCAAACACTCTCTCCTCCCGGCGTGAACACCGGGAGGAGCGGGCAGTCCCCTCATGGCGCCGGATCAGCCCGAGGAGAGAAACAGACGGGCGGCCGAACACCCCCCCTCCCCCCGGCGTGAACACCGGGAGGAGCGGACTGGCAGCACCCTCTGGAGCCGGAAACAGCCCGAGGAGCGGACGGCGGCCAAACACCCCCCTCCCCCCGGCGTGAACACCGGGAGGAGGGGCGGGCAGCACCCTCCGGAGCCGGAAACATCCAGAGGAGAGGAGCGGACGGCGGCCAAACACCCCCCCCCCCCCCCCGCATGAACACCGGGGGGAGGGGCGGGCAGCACCCTCTGGAGCCGGAAACAGCCCGAGGAGAGGAGCGGACGGCGGCCAAACACCCCCCCCTCCCCCCGACGTGAACAACGGGAGGAGGGGCGGGCGGGTGCACAGCATATGTGAGGGGGGAGGGGGAGCCGGCGCGGCCGAAAACCTCCCCCTCCCCCCGCCAGGAGAATCGGCGGTGCAAGCCCCCCCCAGTGGACAAGCGCTTCCCGCAGAATCACCCGGGGAAAGCCTGGGACAAGAAACCTCCCTCCCCTGTAGCCGAGGCGGCCGGGAGAAAGCCTCCCCCGTGCAGACAGCCACCGTCTGGTGAAGCGCCCCCCGCAGCTCCACACGGGTGAAGCCTGTGGCTGGCACAGCGGGAGAAGGAGGCGGGTGGACGACAAGGGGGAGTCTGAGACAGAAACCCCCACCCCCCCTCCCCTCCAGCAGAGGCAGCCAGAGAAGGAGGCGGGCGGGAGGAAGGATCCCCCGTGCAGACAGAAGCTGCCGGCGAGAGAACCACCCCCCCACCACCGATGCCCACAAACGGAGCCGGCGGGGGCCAAAAGCACCCCCGTCCATGAACGCCCGAGCCGCAGAATGACATCCTCCTCCAACCCGCCGGAAGTGACGTCAGCCACACGAGATCCGACGTCCAACGAGGAGGAGGTGGAGGAGGGCAGGCTTTATGCAGCCTGACTCCTCCTACAAATACAGGCTTACCCTGCGGTGAGCCTTACACTTATAGTGATGTGCCCAAGGTTATCTCAGGGAAGATCACTCCAGAGACTCAAGCAAAAGGTACCATGACAGAGTCTGAGGAACAGTAATGCCGCCTACACATGACCGGGCTTTCCGGCAGAAAAAGTCAGACGGTCTTCCCGACTGAGTTATGATGGACTTCCGAACGAATGGACTTACCCACACACGAACGAACTAAAGTCTGTTTGAAAGTCCGTTTGTTTTGAAGGTGATGACGTATGCTGGGACTAAAAAAGGAAGATCAATAGCCAGTAGCCAATAGCTGCCCTTGCGTCGTATTTGGTCCGTCAGACCAGCATACAGGCGAACAGTTTTGCCGATAGGAATTGAGTCCATCGGACAGATTTGAAACATGTTCTATTTCTAGGTCCGTTAGAATTTTTTTAATAAAAACAATCGGACTATCCCACACAAGATTGGACTATCTGACAGAATTATTCAGTCGGACCTATTCTGCCGGAAAGTCCGGTTGTGTGTACGCGGCATAAGACACTGCTGCTGAAAGGTGAACATCTGAGATACTCGCACATATAGTATTATAATGTCACATATTTGTAGTAAAAAGTCCACAAGGTAGATGTTGCACTCCAAAATACTGAACATCAACATTTTTAGCAGATTTTTAGCACATTTTCAGTGGCACTGAGGGTGAGGGGGTTCTCCCAGTATATACCTATTGTGAGAGCAATGCTCAGCCAACTGCATCCAGAATGAAAGTTATCTCTTGCGGGTAGAATGCTACTCTAAACCTTTGCATGCATTGTTTAATGTTTACAGTGGTGTGCTCAAGATTATCCCAGAGAAGATCACTCCAGAGTCCGAAGCAAAGGGTACGGTGACAGAGCCTGAGGAACATCAAGACGCTGCTGCCGAAAGGTGAACATCTCTGAGATATCTGAAACACACACACATACAGTATATATTAGATGGAGTAAGCTGCACAGGAGTCTTTTAATGATTGTCAGTGGGTGCACTCTGCCAGTAGGTTCCACTCTGCTTTGTAGTATAACTTCCCAAAGATAGATGTTGTACTACAAAATGCTGAATATAAAAAAAAAATCCAGTTATGTGAACATGATGAATGTTGAGGATGTTTAAAACTGTCTTTGTGGTGTACATTTTATACTTACTGTAGATACATTATATACATATACTGTACACTACTGTCAGGGAACTCACCATGTGAATGACCGTCCCCGTGTAGCAGCGGTTCACCTTTGTTCTAGGCGTCATGCGCGGTGTCCCCGTCTGAGGCGTACGAGTTCCGGAACACGTGGACGTACACCAATCCGAACACGCGGACACACCCGCGCAGACCGAACGTGTGTATGTACTCACGCACGTACGGCCACTTCCACCAATCCTGGCACATCTCTCCCTATATAAACGGGATCCTGGCCTGATACCAGTGCTGGATCGTCTTCAGCTATTCCTGAGACACCTGACCGTTGTTGGTTCCTGTGATCCCGTTCCTGATTCCCCAGCACGTTCGCCTATTCATTTGGATACTCCTTGTTACTATTTCCTGGATTACTACTGACCCCGGCTTGGACTTATGACTTCGGCTTGCCTCCTTATCTTGTTCCTCACTGCCAGCACGTTACCAGACCATTGCTCGTCTTTGACTACGCACCTGCCTCTCGTTCCTGTACCTCGTTGCCAGCCAGTTGCCAACCTTGCTTGTTCCAGACGTGCAGTGTTTCCTTTACGCCTGCTGGGCTTCCGCTGCATTCCTCCGTGATCAACCTACACCTCTTCCGCCGTGAGGACCCAGCGTCTCCAGGCCTTCAACTTCAACCTGCAGGCACCTGCACCCTTTCGCTGTCTTCACACTCCCTGTTCCCACCTCCAGGGGTGTGGAGACCGGAACCGTGCGAGAGGCCACCCTCAACAGTCTGACTCCGCTGTAAGGTACGTGACAGTACGATCCAGCCAAAATGGAGTCCGACAGGGGGGCCTCACCTTTGGAAGCCTTGTGCCAACAGATCTCCACCCTGACCCAGGCAGTCCAGGGCCTGCAAGATGGTTATCATCGACTTGAACAGAGAGTGGAGTCATTAACACCAAGCACCGCTGCTTCCCAAGGGGCCACAGCTTCCCGGTCTGCCGGTCTGGCAACTTCAGCATCTGCACCTGCAGTAGTGGTGCCACCCCCCAAGCCTCGAGTTCCCACTCCAGAGAGGTTTTCCGGAGATCGCAGTAAATTCCGTGCCTTCAGAAATGCATGCCAATTATATTTTCTGCTACAGCCTCGTACCCTTTCCTTGGAGAGCACAAAGGTGGGATTCATCGTCTCCTTACTTCAGGGGGAACCCCAAACCTGGGCTCACCGCCTATTAGAACAGGCCAGCCCTCTGCTTGATACTATGGACTCTTTCTTGAATGAGATGGCGAAGCTGTATAATGACCCTCAGCGTGCCACAACTGCTGAGGCCAGTCTCCATGCTCTGCAGCAGGGTCGCAGACCCGTAGAGGATTACGTAACGGACTTCAGGCGGTGGAGTTCTGATACTCAATGGAATGACGCCGCCCAGTTCCGCATTGGACTTTCCGAGCCTCTAAAAGATGAGTTGGCCCGTATCGGAGTTCCCAGTTCTTTGGAGGACCTAATAGAAGTATCAATTCAAATCGATCGTCGTCTCAGGGAACGGAGATCTGAGAGAATCGGCCAGATCCGTCCCACATGGATGTTACCTAAGGTCCCGAATCATCCTTCCATTCCTACACCTGCTACCACTTCTGAAGCTCCAGAGCCAATGCAAATAGGCTTGCTTCGTTCACCGTTATCTCCGGAAGAAAAGTAACGCCGACGCCAGAACAATCTCTGTCTCTATTGTGGAGAAGCTGGTCATTATGCAAATACGTGTCCAAACAAGATCCGTAAGTTCAAAACCTCATCTCTTGAACCTAATACATTACCTTTGACAAAATCGATCCACATCGCTGTCCCCCTTTCCTTACAGCTTCCAGAAGAAACACTCCAGGTTCAAGCTATAGTTGATTCTGGCTTTCTCTGCTTCATTGATCATGCTCTCGTTCTTCAACACAATATTCCATTGATACCCAAGCAACGTCAACTCTCCATACGGTTAGCGCATGGATCAAACATCAGATCTGGCCCCATTACCCACGAGACTCAACCGTTATCCGCCAACATCCTATCCGATCATCAAGAACTACTCCGCCTGGATGTCATTTCTTCACCACTATTCCCAATCATTTTGGGGATGCCCTGGTTACAAGCCCATAATCCCCAAATAAACTGGGTGACTAGTGAGATGGTTTTTCAGTCCACTTACTGTCTTCAGAATTGCCTCAAGATTGCCTCACACCATCTGGTCCCAGTCATTGCCTGCTCAGGCCCTACATCTGAGACCCAGAGACTGGTCCCAGTCACATATCATAGTTTCCTAGACGTTTTTGACAAACGAAAGGCTGACACTCTTCCTCCTCATCGGGTTTACGATTGCCCAATTGAATTACTGCCAGGAGCCGAAATTCCTTTCGGAAGGATATTTCCCTTATCGGAACCTGAACTTCTGGTCCTCAAGGAATATATTGATGAGAATCTCAAGAAAGGGTTTATCCGACATTCCTCTTCTCCAGCTGGTGCCGGAATATTCTTCGTCGAAAAGAAGGATCATTCGCTCCGCCCGTGTGTCGACTACAGGGATTTGAATAAGGTGACGATTAAAAATCTCTATCCCCTTCCATTGATCCCGGAATTATTCCAGAGACTCCGGTCGGCGAACATATTTACAAAGCTGGATTTACGAGGGGCCTATAATTTGATCAGAATCTGTGAAGGGGACGAATGGAAAACGGCTTTTCAGACACGTTTTGGCCACTTTGAGTATCTGGTCATGCCATTCAGACTCTGCAACGCACCAGCTACTTTTCAGCATTTTGTTAATGATATTTTCAGGGACTTTTTGGATTTGTTCGTAATTGTTTATCTGGATGATATCTTGGTATTTTCTAACTCTCTAGAAGCCCATCGTGACCATGTAAAACAGGTTCTTCTCAGACTCAGGCAAAATGGGCTTTATGCTAAAGCCGAGAAATGTGTGTTCGAACGTCAGATCATTCACTTCCTCGGCCTGGTGATATCAACTGAGGGAATAGAAATGGATCCTCAGAAGGTTTCAACTATTTTGTCCTGGCCACCTCCAACTGACAAAAAAGGGGTGCAACGTTTCATTGGATTCTCCAATTTCTATAGAAAGTTTATCAGAAATGTCTCCAGTGTTATAGCACCTATCACACAACTCACCAGCAAACAAAATCGGTTTCAATGGACTGTTGCAGCTCAAGCTGCATTCGATAAATTAAAAGGACTATTCACATCTGCCCCAATACTTAAACATCCTGACCCTGCTCTACCTTACACTCTGGAAGTGGATGCCTCAGAGAATGCTGTAGGAGCCATTCTGTCCCAACGCCAAGGGCCTAGGTCATTAATGCACCCTGTAGCTTTCTTTTCCAAAAAACTAGGTGCGTCGGAAAGGAACTATGATGTGGGAGATCGGGAACTTCTGGCAATAAAATTGGCCTTGGAAGAATGGCGATACCTCCTGGAAGGGGCAACACACCCAATATTGATCTTCACAGATCATAAAAATTTGGAATACCTCAGAACGGCCAAACGTCTCCGGCCCCGGCAAGCAAGATGGGCTCTTTTCTTTTCCCGCTTTAGTTTCCATATAACTTACAGACCAGGATCCAAAAACAGTAAACCTGATGCGTTATCCTGTATGTTCACAGAAACTGAAGTCTCATCTCCTCCGGACACTATTCTGCTGGATATTTTTTACTAACACAATCTAGTTTTCTATCACAGGTTCGTCAGTCGTCTCGAGGAGCATCAGTCTCTCCAGATGCTAATCTCCAAGAGAAGAATGGTCTCTTCTGGCAAGGAGACAAACTCTTCATCCCTCAAAATCTCCGCACTTCTGTTCTACAGGCTTGTCATGACTACCCCTTGGTGGGTCACTTTGGGGGTCACAAGACTATGAATCTAGTTCAAAGACACTTCTGGTGGCCAAATCTTGCAAAGGACTGTAGGAACTATGTTAACTCTTGTTTAACCTGCCTCCGGAATAAAAGTAGCAAAAATAAAGCCTGGGGATTGTTGAGACCATTACCCATTCCTGAAAGAGCATGGGATAAAATCGCAATGGACTTTATTGTTGAGCTCCCTCCATCTGAAGGGTTCTCTTCTATCTTTGTGGTGGTGGATCGTTTTTCTAAAATGGCACACTTCATTCCCATGAAGGGAACTCCATCTGTAACTGAGACAGCCAGAATATTCATTAAAGAAGTTGTTAGACTCCATGGAATTCCCAGTGATATTGTCTCTGACCGTGGAGTTCAGTTCACATCAAAATTCTGGAAGTCGTGTGAAACTCTAGGTATCAAACTAAATTTTTCCTCAGCCTATCATCCCCAAACAAACAGGCAGACAGAACGTACTAATCAGGCGTTGGAGCAGTACTTACGTTGTTTCGCTTCTTTTTCCCAGGAGGATTGGGCCTCATTATTACCCATGGCAGAATTTGCATTCAATAATTCTACTCACTCTGCCACAAACCAGTCACCATTCTTTTCTAATTATGGTTTTCATCCTTCTTTTCTGCTAACATTTATACTGGATTCTCCTGTACCAGCTGTCCAGGATAGGATACATTTCTTTGTTACCAACAATCAGGTACTTAAAGAAACCATTTCCAAGGCACAGGAAGACAATAAAAGATTTTTCGACAAGAAAAGAAGGGGGGAATTAGACTTAAAGGTCGGTGATCGTGGCTTTCAACCGCAAATCTGAAACTAGCATGTCCCTCTAAAAAATTGGGACCCAGATATTTGGGACCTTTTCCAATTAAAAAGAAAATCAATCCAGTGGCCTATGAACTTGAACTTCCCGGCTCATTCAAGATCCATCCTGTATTCCATACTTCTTTACTTAAGCCTGATGTACCCAATTCCTTTCCAGATCGGGAGATAGGCCCTCCAGAAGCTGTGTTGGTAGATGGAGAGGAGGAGTCGAGATCGAAGCCATTTTGGATTACAGGAAGCGTCAAGGACAAAACCAATACTTGATCAAATGGAAAGGCTTTGGTCCTGAAGAGAATTTCTGGGAACCCGAAGCGAACCTTCATGCCCAGAGGCTCATACGGGCTTTTCATCGCTCCCAAAGAGGCACCCGGAGGCTGCCCTTAAGGGGGGGGCACTGTCAGGGAACTCACCATGTGAATGTCCGTCCCCGTGTAGCAGCGGTTCATCTTCGTTCTAGGCGTCATGCGCGTTGTCCTTGTCTGAGGCGTACGAGTTCCGGAACACATGGACGTACACCAATCCGAACACGCGGACGCACCCGCGCAGACCGAATGTGTGTACGTACTCACGCACGTACGGCCACTTCCACCAATCCTGGCACATCTCTCCCTATATAAACAGGATCCTGGCCTGATACCAGTGCTGGATCGTCTTCAGCTATTCCTAAGACACCTGACCGTTGTTGGTTCCTGTGATCCCGTTCCTGATTCCCCGGCACGTTCGCCTATTCATTTGGATACTCCTTGTTACTATTTCCTGGATTACTACTGACCCCGACTTGGACTTATTACTTCGGCTTGCCTCCTGATTTTGTACCCCACTGCCAGCACGTTACCAGACCATTGCTCGTCCTTGACTACGCACCTGCCTCTCGTTCCTGTACCTCATTGCCAGCCAGTTGCCGACCTTGCTTGTTCCAGACGTGCAGTGTTTCCTTTACGCCTGCTGGGCTTCCGCTGCATTCCTCCGTGATCAACCTACACCTCTTCCGCCGTGAGGACCCAGCGTCTCCAGGCCTTCAACTTCAACTTGCAGGCACCTGCACCCTTTCGCTGTCTTCCCACTCCCTGTTCCCACCTCCAGGGGTGTGGAGAACGGAACCGTGCGAGAGGCCACCCTCAACAGTCTGACTCCGCTGTAAGGTACGTGACAACTACTGTGTAAAAGTTTTAGCCCACGTACACACGGTCGGAGATTTTGCCAACCAAATCCGTCGGATTTTGCCCGTCGGATTTAGTCCGACGGATTGTGTCCGAAACTGTTGCATACACACGGTCGGGCCAAGTTGGCGAAAAATCCGATCTTTCAGAACGTGATGACGTAATTTCGTTACGATGGGACTACATTCAGGCTAGTAGCCAATAGCTTTGATGTAGGAATTTGATCTGAGCATGCGTGGCACTTGGTCCGAAGAAAATGCTCTACACATGATCGGATTAGGTCCGTCCGGCCCAGTTGGTCGGGAAATATTTCCAACATGTTGGAAAATTGGGTCGGACGGAGATTCGGACGGAATCAGTCCGATGCATATCACACACAGTCGGATTATCTGACGACACGGTCCGATAAGACTCATTCCGACAGATTCTCCGACCGTGTGTACAAGGGCTTAGGCAGGTGTAAAAAAATGCTGTAAATTAGGGTAGTTTTCAGAGTAGAAATGATAATACTTTATTTTTATCAACTAACAAAAATGGAAAGTAAATGAACTGAAGATAAATACACATCAATTTAATATTTGGTGTGACCACACTTTGCCTTCAAAACAGCATCAATTTTTCTAGGTACACAGTTTTTGAAGGAACTCGGCAGGTAGGTTGTTCCAAACATCTTGGAGTACTAAGCACAGATCTTCTGTGGATGTTGGCTGCCTCAAATCCTTCTGTCTCTTCCTTTAATCCCAGACAGACTTGAAGATGTAGAGATCAGGGCTCTGTAGGGGGCAAACCATCACATCCAGAACTCCCTGTTCTTTTTTACCCTGAAAAGAGTTCTTAATGACATTAGTTAAATGTTTGGAGCCAGTCACACTCTTTCCTGATGGTATGGCATGATGGATAAGTATCTACCTATATTTCTCAGCAGCCAATGTCATTAAGAATTATCTTCAGTGTAAAGGACAAGGAGCTCCGGAGGTGATGGTTTGACCCCCTGTATACCCTGTTTTAAACAATGCATTATAGTCTTTCACAATTATCAGATAACCAATAAACACAAAAATATTAACCTTTTTACCCTATGTTCATATTTGACATTAAAGTTAAGTTCACACCACTGCATTTCAAAAACATGGGCAGAACTGTATGCTTTCCCAACACCCGCATAATTTTAGCTGAAATACAGCAGTGCTGAAGGTCAGGAAGATCTCCCAGTATGAACACATCGTGGGATCAATCCTCAGACAACTCCATCCAGAATGGAAGCTATCTCTTGTGGGTAGAATGCCACTTTAAATTTCTACATTGTTTCATGTTTATAGTGATGTGCCCAAGGTTATCTCAGGGAAGATCACTCCAGAGACTCAAGCATAAGGTACCATGACAGAGTCTGAGGAACAGTAATGCTGCCTACACATGACTGGGCTTTCCGGCAGAAAAAGTCAGACGGTCTTCCCGACTGAGTTATGATGGACTTCTGAACGAACGGACTTACCCACACACGAACGGACTAAAGTCTGTTTGAAAGTCTGTTTGTTTTGAAGGTGATGACATATGCTGGGACTAAAAAAGGAAGTTCAATAGCCAGTAGCCAATAGCTGCCCTTGCGTCGTATTTGGTCCGTCAGACCAGCATACAGGTGAACGGTTTTGCCGATAGGAATTGAGTCCATCAGACAGATTTGAACAGGGGCGTAACTATAGGGGGTGCAGCAGTCGCGACCGCAACTTACCTGCCAGCCCCCCTCCACCCCCATCATACACAGATGATGAAAGGTCTTTCTGGGAGATATGCTGATTGCCCGTCCAGCACACTGAATGGAGCTCAGGCCAACATGGATGAGTGCGCGGCCTGCAGCTTGGTCATGGTGAGTGAGAGGACCCCATCCCCCACACTCCATTACATACCCCCTCCATCTCCCCCTGGGGACAGGGACCCCTTCTCAGGTGGGGACAGGGACCCCCACCTCCCCTGGGGACAGGGACCGCTTCTCACCTGGGGGCAGTAACTTCATCTGCCCTGGAGAAAAGGACCTCATCTCTTCTGGGGACGGGGACCCCATCCTGCCTAGGGCCAGGAATGGGGCATCTAAAAATAAAAAATAAATAAAAAAATAAAAAACTACTGATACCAGTGGTGGAACTACAGAGCTCACAAAGGTCATACCTGTGACCATGCCCTGGAGTTCCACCGCCAGACTCAGAGGGAAGGGCCCTGGCTGGGGTTCAGGGGGGCCCTTCATGGTTTCTTGCATCGGGGCCCTGAAGGTTCTAGTTACGCCACTGGATTGAAACATGTTCTATTTCTAGGTCCGTCAGAATTTTTTAAATAAAAACAATCGGACTATCCCACACACGATTGGACTATGCGACAGAATGATTCCGTCGGACCTATTCTGCCGGAAAGTCCGGTCGTGTGTACGCAGCATAAGACACTGCTGCTGAAAGGTGAACATCTGAGATACTCGCACAAATAGTATTATAATGTCACATATTTGTAGTAAAAAGTCCACAAGGTAGATGTTGCACTCCAAAATACTGAACATCAACATTTTTAGCAGATTTTTAGCACATTTTCAGTGGCACTGAGGGTGAGGGGGTTCTCCCAGTATATACCTATTGTGAGAGCAATGCTCAGCCAACTGCATCCAGAATGAAAGTTATCTCTTGCGGTATAGAATGCTACTCTAAACCTTTGCATGCATTGTTTAATGTTTACAGTGGTGTGCCCAAGATTATCCCAGAGAAGATCACTCCAGGGACCCAAGCAAAGGGTACGGTGACAGAGCCTGAGGAACATCAAGACGCTGCTGCTGAAAGGTGAGCATCTCTATGATATCTGAGACACACACACATACAGTATATATTAGATGGAGTAAGCTGCACAGGAGTCTTTTAATGATCGTCAGTGGATGCACTCTGCCCATAGGTTCCACTCTGCTTTGTAGTATAACTTCCTAAAGATAGATGTTGTACTACAAAATGCTGAATATAAAAAAAAAATTCCAGTTATGTGAACATGATGAAGGTTGAGGATGTTTAAAACTGTCTTTGTCTCTGGTTTTCCCGATAGGAATTGAGTCCATCGACAGATTTGAAACACGTTCTATTTCTAGGTCCATCAGAATTTTTTTAATAAAAACAATTGGACTATCCCACACACGATTGGACTATCTGACAGAATGATTCAGTTGCATATTTGTATTAAAAAATTAACAAGGTAGACGTTGCACTCCAAAATACTGAATATCAAATTTTTAGCACATTCTCAGTGGCACTGAGGGTGAGGGGGTTCTCCCAGTATATACCTATTGTGAGAGCAATGCTCAGCCAACTGCATCCAGAATGAAAGTTATCTATTGCGGGTACACTGCTACTCTAAACCTTTGCATGCATTGTTTAATGTTTACAGTGGTGTGCCCAAGATTATCCCAGAGAAGATCACACCAGAGACTCAAGCAAAGGGTAAGGTGACAGAGCCTGAGGAACATCAAGACGCTGCTGCTGAAAGGTGAGCATCTCTGAGATATCTGAGACACACACACATACAGTATATATTAGATGGGGTAAGCAGCACAGGAGTCTTTTAATGATCGCCAATGGATGCACTCTGCCAATAGGTTCCACTCTGCTTTGTAGTATAACTTTCTAAAGATAGATGTTGTACTACAAAATGCTGAATATAAAAAAAAATTCCAGTTATGTGGACATGATGAAGCTTGAGGATGTTTAAAACTGTCTTTGTGGTGTACATTTTATACTTACTGTAGATACATTATATACATATACTGTACACTACTGTGTAAAAGTTTTAGGCAGGTGTAAAAAATGCTGTAAATTAGGGTAGTTTTCAGAGTAGAAATGATAATACTTTATTTTTATCAATTAACAAAAATGGAAAGTAAATGAACTGAAGATAAATACAAGTCAATTCAATATTTGGTGCCTTCAAAACAGCATCAATTCTTCTAGGTACACTTGCACACAGTTTTTGAAGGAACTCGGCAGGTAGGTTGTTCCAAACATCTTGGAGTACTAAGCACAGATCTTCTGTGGATGTAGGCTGCCTTAAATCCTTCTGTCTCTTCCTTTAATTCCAGGCAGACTTTAAGATGTAGAGATCAGGGCTCTGTAGGGGGCAAACCATCACATCCAGAACTCCCTGTTCTTCTTTACGCTGAAGAGAGTTCTTAATGACATTAGTTAAATGTTTGGGGCCAGTCACACGCTTTCCTGATGGTATGGCATGATGGATAAGTATCTACCTATATTTCTCAGCAGCCAATGTCATTAAGAATTATCTTCAGTGTAAAGGACAAGGAGCTCCGGAAGTGATGGTTTGACCCCCTGTATACCCTGTTTTATACAATGCATTATAGTCTTTCACAATTATCAGATAAGCAATAAACACAAAAAAATAAATCTTTTTACCCTATGTTCATATTTGACATTAAAGTTAAGTTCACACCACTGCGTTTTGGAAACATGCGCAGAAATGTATGCTTTCCCAACACCTGCATAATTGTACTGCCCATTTAGCAGAGGTACAGCAGTGCTGAAGGTCAGGAATATCTCCCAGTATGAACACATCGTGGGATCAATCCTCAGACAACTCCATCCAGAATGGAAGCTATCTTTTGTGGGTAGAATGCCACTTTAAATTTCTACATTGTTTCATGTTTATAGTGGTGTGCCCAAGGTTATCTCAGGAAAGATCACTCCAGAGACTCAAGCAAAAGGTACGGTGACAGAGTCCAAGGAGCAGTAATGCCGCGTAGACACATGACCGGGCTTTCCGTCAGAAAAGGTCAGATGGTCGGACCTATTCTGCCGGAAAGTCCGGTCATGTGTACGCAGCATAAGACACTGCTGCTGAAAGGTGAACATCTGAGATACACGCAAATATAGTATTATAATGTCACATATTTGTAGTAAAAACTCCACGAGGTAGATGTTGCACTCCAAAATACTGAATATCAAAATTTTTTGCAGATTTTTAGCACATTCTCAGTGGCACTGAGGGTGAGGGGGGTTCTCCCAGTATATACCTATTGTGAGAGCAATGCTCAGCCAACTACATCCAGAATGAAAGTTACCTCTTGCGGTTAAACTGGTACTCTAAACCTTTGCATGCATTGTTAATTTTTACAGTGGTGTGCCCAAGATTATCCCAGAGAAGATCACTCTAGAGACCCAAGCAAAGGGTATGGTGACAGAGCCTGAGGAACACCAAGATGCTGCTGCTGAAAGGTGAGCATCTCTGAGATATCTGAGACATACACACATATACAGTATATATTAGATGGGGTAAGCTGCACAGGAGTCTTTTAATGATCATCAGTGGGTGTACTCTGCCAATAGGTTCCATTCTGCTTTGTAGTATAACTTCTTGTTGTACTACAAAATGCTGAATATAAAAAAAAAAATCCAGTTATGTGAACATGATGAAGGTTGAGGATGTTTAAAACTGTCTTTGTGGTGTACATTTTATACTTACTGTAGATACATTATATACATATACTGTACACTACTGTGTAAAAGTTTTAGGCAGGTGTAAAAAAAATGCTGTAAATTAGGGTAGTTTTCAGAGTAGAAATGATAATACTTTATTTTTATCAATTAACAAAAATGGAAAGTAAATGAACTGAAGATAAATACAAATCAATTCAATATTTGGTGTGACCACACTTTGCCTTCAAAACAGCATCAATTCTTCTAGGTACACTTGCACACAGTTTTTGAAGGAACTCGACAGGTAGGTTGTTCCAAACATCTTGGAGTACTAAGCACAGATCTTCTGTGGATGTAGGCTGCCTTAAATCCTTCTGTCTCTTCCTTTAATTCCAGGCAGACTTTAAGATGTAGAGATCAGGGCTCTGCAGGGGGCAAACCATCACATCCAGAACTCCCTGTTCTTCTTTACGCTGAAGAGAGTTCTTAATGACATTAGTTAAATGTTTGGGGCCAGTCTCACGCTTTCCTGATGGTATGGCATGATGGATAAGTATCTACCTATATTTCTCAGCAGCCAATGTCATTAAGAATTATCTTCAGTGTAAAGGACAAGGAGCTCCGGAAGTGATGGTTTGACCCCCTGTATACCCTGTTTTATACAATGCATTATAGTCTTTCACAATTATCAGATAAGCAATAAACACAAAAAAATTAATCTTTTTACCCTATGTTCATATTTGACATTAAAGTTAAGTTCACACCACTGCGTTTTGGAAACATGCGCAGAAATGTATGCTTTCCCAACACCTGCATATTTGTACTGCCCATTTAGCAGAGGTACAGCAGTGCTGAAGGTCAGGAATATCTCCCAGTATGAACACATCGTGGGATCAATCCTCAGACAACTCCATCCAGAATGGAAGCTATCTTTTGTGGGTAGAATGCCACTTTAAATTTCTACATTGTTTCATGTTTATAGTGGTGTGCCCAAGGTTATCTCAGGAAAGATCACTCCAGAGACTCAAGCAAAAGGTACGGTGACAGAGTCCAAGGAGCAGTAATGCCGCGTAGACACATGACCGGGCTTTCCGTCAGAAAAGGTCAGATGGTCGGACCTATTCTGCCGGAAAGTCCGGTCATGTGTACGCAGCATAAGACACTGCTGCTGAAAGGTGAACATCTGAGATACACGCAAATATAGTATTATAATGTCACATATTTGTAGTAAAAACTCCACGAGGTAGATGTTGCACTCCAAAATACTGAATATCAAAATTTTTTGCAGATTTTTAGCACATTCTCAGTGGCACTGAGGGTGAGGGGGTTCTCCCAGTATATACCTATTGTGAGAGCAATGCTCAGCCAACTGCATCCAGAATGAAAGTTACCTCTTGCGGTTAAACTGGTACTCTAAACCTTTGCATGCATTGTTAATTTTTACAGTGGTGTGCCCAAGATTATCCCAGAGAAGATCACTCTAGAGACCCAAGCAAAGGGTATGGTGACAGAGCCTGAGGAACACCAAGATGCTGCTGCTGAAAGGTGAGCATCTCTGAGATATCTGAGACATACACACACATACAGTATATATTAGATGGGGTAAGCTGCACAGGAGTCTTTTAATGATCATCAGTGGGTGTACTCTGCCAATAGGTTCCATTCTGCTTTGTAGTATAACTTCTTGTTGTACTACAAAATGCTGAATATAAAAAAAAAAATCCAGTTATGTGAACATGATGAAGGTTGAGGATGTTTAAAACTGTCTTTGTGGTGTACATTTTATACTTACTGTAGATACATTATATACATATATTGTACACTACTGTGTAAAAGTTTTAGGCAGGTGTAAAAAAAATGCTGTAAATTAGGGTAGTTTTCAGAGTAGAAATGATAATACTTTATTTTTATCAATTAACAAAAATGGAAAGTAAATGAACTGAAGATAAATACAAATCAATTCAATATTTGGTGTGACCACACTTTGCCTTCAAAACAGCATCAATTCTTCTAGGTACACTTGCACACAGTTTTTGAAGGAACTCGACAGGTAGGTTGTTCCAAACATCTTGGAGTACTAAGCACAGATCTTCTGTGGATGTAGGCTGCCTTAAATCCTTCTGTCTCTTCCTTTAATTCCAGGCAGACTTTAAGATGTAGAGATCAGGGCTCTGTAGGGGGCAAACCATCACATCCAGAACTCCCTGTTCTTCTTTACGCTGAAGAGAGTTCTTAATGACATTAGTTAAATGTTTGGGGCCAGTCTCACGCTTTCCTGATGGTATGGCATGATGGATAAGTATCTACCTATATTTCTCAGCAGCCAATGTCATTAAGAATTATCTTCAGTGTAAAGGACAAGGAGCTCCGGAAGTGATGGTTTGACCCCCTGTATACCCTGTTTTATACAATGCATTATAGTCTTTCACAATTATCAGATAAGCAATAAACACAAAAAAATAAATCTTTTTACCCTATGTTCATATTTGACATTAAAGTTAAGTTCACACCACTGCGTTTTGGAAACATGCGCAGAAATGTATGCTTTCCCAACACCCGCATAATTGTACTGCCCTTTTAGCAGAAGTACAGCAGTGCTGAAGGTCAGGAATATCTCCCAGTATGAACACATCGTGGGATCAATCCTCAGACAACTCCATCCAGAATGGAAGCTATCTTTTGTGGGTAGAATGCCACTTTAAATTTCTACATTGTTTCATGTTTATAGTGGTGTGCCCAAGGTTATCTCAGGGAAGATCACTCCAGAGACTCAAGCAAAAGGTACGGTGACAGAGTCCAAGGAGCAGTAATGCCGCGTACACATGACCGGGCTTTCCGTCAGAAAAGGTCAGATGGTCGGACCTATTCTGCCGGAAAGTCCGGTCATGTGTACGCAGCATAAGACACTGCTGCTGAAAGGTGAACATCTGAGATACACGCAAATATAGTATTATAATGTCACATATTTGTAGTAAAAACTCCACAAGGTAGATGTTGCACTCCAAAATACTGAATATCAAAATTTTTTGCAGATTTTTAGCACATTCTCAGTGGCACTGAGGGTGAGGGGGTTCTCCCAGTATATACCTATTGTGAGAGCAATGCTCAGCCAACTGCATCCAGAATGAAAGTTACCTCTTGCGGTTAAACTGGTACTCTAAACCTTTGCATGCATTGTTAATTTTTACAGTGGTGTGCCCAAGATTATCCCAGAGAAGATCACTCTAGAGACCCAAGCAAAGGGTATGGTGACAGAGCCTGAGGAACACCAAGATGCTGCTGCTGAAAGGTGAGCATCTCTGAGATATCTGAGACACACACACATACAGTATATATTAGATGGGGTAAGCTGCACAGGAGTCTTTTAATGATCATCAGTGGGTGTACTCTGCCAATAGGTTCCATTCTGCTTTGTAGTATAACTTCTTGTTGTACTACAAAATGCTGAATATAAAAAAAAAAATCCAGTTATGTGAACATGATGAAGGTTGAGGATGTTTAAAACTGTCTTTGTGGTGTACATTTTATACTTACTGTAGATACATTATATACATATACTGTACACTACTGTGTAAAAGTTTTAGGCAGGTGTAAAAAAATGCTGTAAATTAGGGTAGTTTTCAGAGTAGAAATGATAATACTTTATTTTTATCAATTAACAAAAATGGAAAGTAAATGAACTGAAGATAAATACAAATCAATTCAATATTTGGTGTGACCACACTTTGCCTTCAAAACAGCATCAATTCTTCTAGGTACACTTGCACACAGTTTTTGAAGGAACTCGACAGATAGGTTGTTCCAAACATCTTGGAGTACTAAGCACAGATCTTCTGTGGAAGTAGGCTGCCTTAAATCCTTCTGTCTCTTCCTTTAATTCCAGGCAGACTTTAAGATGTAGAGATCAGGGCTCTGTAGGGGGCAAACCATCACATCCAGAACTCCCTGTTCTTCTTTACGCTGAAGAGAGTTCTTAATGACATTAGTTTAATGTTTGGGGCCAGTCACACGCTTTCCTGATGGTATGGCATGATGGATAAGTATCTACCTATATTTCTCAGCAGCCAATGTCATTAAGAATTATCTTCAGTGTAAAGGACAAGGAGCTCCGGAAGTGATGGTTTGACCCCCTGTATACCCTGTTTTATACAATGCATTATAGTCTTTCACAATTATCAGATAAGCAATAAACACAAAAAAATAAATCTTTTTACCCTATGTTCATATTTGACATTAAAGTTAAGTTCACACCACTGCGTTTTGGAAACATGCGCAGAAATGTATGCTTTCCCAACACCTGCATAATTGTACTGCCCATTTAGCAGAGGTACAGCAGTGCTGAAGGTCAGGAATATCTCCCAGTATGAACACATCGTGGGATCAATCCTCAGACAACTCCATCCAGAAAGGAAGCTATCTTTTGTGGGTAGAATGCCACTTTAAATTTCTACATTGTTTCATGTTTATAGTGGTATGCCCAAGGTTATCTCAGGAAAGATCACTCCAGAGACTCAAGCAAAAGGTACGGTGACAGAGTCCAAGGAGCAGTAATGCCGCGTAGACACATGACCGGGCTTTCCGTCAGAAAAGGTCAGATGGTCGGACCTATTCTGCCGGAAAGTCCGGTCATGTGTACGCAGCATAAGACACTGCTGCTGAAAGGTGAACATCTGAGATACACGCAAATATAGTATTATAATGTCACATATTTTTAGTAAAAACTCCACGAGGTAGATGTTGCACTCCAAAATACTGAATATCAAAATTTTTTGCAGATTTTTAGCACATTCTCAGTGGCACTGAGGGTGAGGGGGTTCTCCCAGTATATACCTATTGTGAGAGCAATGCTCAGCCAACTGCATCCAGAATGAAAGTTACCTCTTGCGGTTAAACTGGTACTCTAAACCTTTGCATGCATTGTTAATTTTTACAGTGGTGTGCCCAAGATTATCCCAGAGAAGATCACTCTAGAGACCCAAGCAAAGGGTATGGTGACAGAGCCTGAGGAACACCAAGATGCTGCTGCTGAAAGGTGAGCATCTCTGAGATATATGAGACATACACACACATACAGTATATATTAGATGGGGTAAGCTGCACAGGAGTCTTTTAATGATCATCAGTGGGTGTACTCTGCCAATAGGTTCCATTCTGCTTTGTAGTATAACTTCTTGTTGTACTACAAAATGCTGAATATAAAAAAAAAAATCCAGTTATGTGAACATGATGAAGGTTGAGGATGTTTAAAACTGTCTTTGTGGTGTACATTTTATACTTACTGTAGATACATTATATACATATACTGTACACTACTGTGTAAAAGTTTTAGGCAGGTGTAAAAAAAATGCTGTAAATTAGGGTAGTTTTCAGAGTAGAAATGATAATACTTTATTTTTATCAATTAACAAAAATGGAAAGTAAATGAACTGAAGATAAATACAAATCAATTCAATATTTGGTGTGACCACACTTTGCCTTCAAAACAGCATCAATTCTTCTAGGTACACTTGCACACAGTTTTTGAAGGAACTCGACAGGTAGGTTGTTCCAAACATCTTGGAGTACTAAGCACAGATCTTCTGTGGATGTAGGCTGCCTTAAATCCTTCTGTCTCTTCCTTTAATTCCAGGCAGACTTTAAGATGTAGAGATCAGGGCTCTGTAGGGGGCAAACCATCACATCCAGAACCCCCTGTTCTTCTTTACGCTGAAGAGAGTTCTTAATGACATTAGTTAAATGTTTGGGGCCAGTCACACGCTTTCCTGATGGTATGGCATGATGGATAAGTATCTACCTATATTTCTCAGCAGCCAATGTCATTAAGAATTATCTTCAGTGTAAAGGACAAGGAGCTCCGGAAGTGATGGTTTGACCCCCTGTATACCCTGTTTTATACAATGCATTATAGTCTTTCACAATTATCAGATAAGCAATAAACACAAAAAAATTAATCTTTTTACCCTATGTTCATATTTGACATTAAAGTTAAGTTCACACCACTGCGTTTTGGAAACATGCGCAGAAATGTATGCTTTCCCAACACCTGCATAATTGTACTGCCCATTTAGCAGAGGTACAGCAGTGCTGAAGGTCAGGAATATCTCCCAGTATGAACACATCGTGGGATCAATCCTCAGACAACTCCATCCAGAATGGAAGCTATCTTTTGTGGGTAGAATGCCACTTTAAATTTCTACATTGTTTCATGTTTATAGTGGTGTGCCCAAGGTTATCTCAGGAAAGATCACTCCAGAGACTCAAGCAAAAGGTACGGTGACAGAGTCCAAGGAGCAGTAATGCCGCGTAGACACATGACCGGGCTTTCCGTCAGAAAAGGTCAGATGGTCGGACCTATTCTGCCGGAAAGTCCGGTCATGTGTACGCAGCATAAGACACTGCTGCTGAAAGGTGAACATCTGAGATACACGCAAATATAGTATTATAATGTCACATATTTGTAGTAAAAACTCCACGAGGTAGATGTTGCACTCCAAAATACTGAATATCAAAATTTTTTGCAGATTTTTAGCACATTCTCAGTGGCACTGAGGGTGAGGGGGTTCTCCCAGTATATACCTATTGTGAGAGCAATGCTCAGCCAACTGCATCCAGAATGAAAGTTACCTCTTGCGGTTAAACTGGTACTCTAAACCTTTGCATGCATTGTTAATTTTTACAGTGGTGTGCCCAAGATTATCCCAGAGAAGATCACTCTAGAGACCCAAGCAAAGGGTATGGTGACAGAGCCTGAGGAACACCAAGATGCTGCTGCTGAAAGGTGAGCATCTCTGAGATATCTGAGACATACACACACATACAGTATATATTAGATGGGGTAAGCTGCACAGGAGTCTTTTAATGATCATCAGTGGGTGTACTCTGCCAATAGGTTCCATTCTGCTTTGTAGTATAACTTCTTGTTGTACTACAAAATGCTGAATATAAAAAAAAAAATCCAGTTATGTGAACATGATGAAGGTTGAGGATGTTTAAAACTGTCTTTGTGGTGTACATTTTATACTTACTGTAGATACATTATATACATATACTGTACACTACTGTGTAAAAGTTTTAGGCAGGTGTAAAAAAAATGCTGTAAATTAGGGTAGTTTTCAGAGTAGAAATGATAATACTTTATTTTTATCAATTAACAAAAATGGAAAGTAAATGAACTGAAGATAAATACAAATCAATTCAATATTTGGTGTGACCACACTTTGCCTTCAAAACAGCATCAATTCTTCTAGGTACACTTGCACACAGTTTTTGAAGGAACTCGACAGGTAGGTTGTTCCAAACATCTTGGAGTACTAAGCACAGATCTTCTGTGGATGTAGGCTGCCTTAAATCCTTCTGTCTCTTCCTTTAATTCCAGGCAGACTTTAAGATGTAGAGATCAGGGCTCTGTAGGGGGCAAACCATCACATCCAGAACCCCCTGTTCTTCTTTACGCTGAAGAGAGTTCTTAATGACATTAGTTAAATGTTTGGGGCCAGTCACACGCTTTCCTGATGGTATGGCATGATGGATAAGTATCTACCTATATTTCTCAGCAGCCAATGTCATTAAGAATTATCTTCAGTGTAAAGGACAAGGAGCTCCGGAAGTGATGGTTTGACCCCCTGTATACCCTGTTTTATACAATGCATTATAGTCTTTCACAATTATCAGATAAGCAATAAACACAAAAAAATTAATCTTTTTACCCTATGTTCATATTTGACATTAAAGTTAAGTTCACACCACTGCGTTTTGGAAACATGCGCAGAAATGTATGCTTTCCCAACACCTGCATAATTGTACTGCCCATTTAGCAGAGGTACAGCAGTGCTGAAGGTCAGGAATATCTCCCAGTATGAACACATCGTGGGATCAATCCTCAGACAACTCCATCCAGAATGGAAGCTATCTTTTGTGGGTAGAATGCCACTTTAAATTTCTACATTGTTTCATGTTTATAGTGGTGTGCCCAAGGTTATCTCAGGAAAGATCACTCCAGAGACTCAAGCAAAAGGTACGGTGACAGAGTCCAAGGAGCAGTAATGCAGCGTAGACACATGACCAGGCTTTCCGTCAGAAAAGGTCAGATGGTCGGACCTATTCTGCCGGAAAGTCCGGTCATGTGTACGCAGCATAAGACACTGCTGCTGAAAGGTGAACATCTGAGATACACGCAAATATAGTATTATAATGTCACATATTTGTAGTAAAAACTCCACGAGGTAGATGTTGCACTCCAAAATACTGAATATCAAATTTTTTTGCAGATTTTTAGCACATTCTCAGTGGCACTGAGGGTGAGGGGGTTCTCCCAGTATATACCTATTGTGAGAGCAATGCTCAGCCAACTGCATCCAGAATGAAAGTTACCTCTTGCGGTTAAACTGGTACTCTAAACCTTTGCATGCATTGTTAATTTTTACAGTGGTGTGCCCAAGATTATCCCAGAGAAGATCACTCTAGAGACCCAAGCAAAGGGTATGGTGACAGAGCCTGAGGAACACCAAGATGCTGCTGCTGAAAGGTGAACATCTCTGAGATATCTGAGACATACACACACATACAGTATATATTAGATGGGGTAAGCTGCACAGGAGTCTTTTAATGATCATCAGTGGGTGTACTCTGCCAATAGGTTCCATTCTGCTTTGTAGTATAACTTCTTGTTGTACTACAAAATGCTGAATATAAAAAAAAAAATCCAGTTATGTGAACATGATGAAGGTTGAGGATGTTTAAAACTGTCTTTGTGGTGTACATTTTATACTTACTGTAGATACATTATATACATATACTGTACACTACTGTGTAAAAGTTTTAGGCAGGTGTAAAAAAATGCTGTAAATTAGGGTAGTTTTCAGAGTAGAAATGATAATACTTTATTTTGATCAATTAACAAAAATGGAAAGTAAATGAACTGAAGATAAATACAAATCAATTCAATATTTGGTGTGACCACACTTTGCCTTCAAAACAGCATCAATTCTTCTAGGTACACTTGCACACAGTTTTTGAAGGAACTCGACAGGTAGGTTGTTCCAAACATCTTGGAGTACTAAGCACAGATCTTCTGTGGATGTAGGCTGCCTTAAATCCTTCTGTCTCTTCCTTTAATTCCAGGCAGACTTTAAGATGTAGAGATCAGGGCTCTGTAGGGGGCAAACCATCACATCCAGAACTCCCTGTTCTTCTTTACGCTGAAGAGAGTTCTTAATGACATTAGTTAAATGTTTGGGGCCAGTCACACGCTTTCCTGATGGTATGGCATGATGGATAAGTATCTACCTATATTTCTCAGCAGCCAATGTCATTAAGAATTATCTTCAGTGTAAAGGACAAGGAGCTCCGGAAGTGATGGTTTGACCCCCTGTATACCCTGTTTTATACAATGCATTATAGTCTTTCACAATTATCAGATAAGCAATAAACACAAAAAAATAAATCTTTTTACCCTATGTTCATATTTGACATTAAAGTTAAGTTCACACCACTGCGTTTTGGAAACATGCGCAGAAATGTATGCTTTCCCAACACCTGCATAATTGTACTGCCCATTTAGCAGAGGTACAGCAGTGCTGAAGGTCAGGAATATCTCCCAGTATGAACACATCGTGGGATCAATCCTCAGACAACTCCATCCAGAATGGAAGCTATCTTTTGTGGGTAGAATGCCACTTTAAATTTCTACATTGTTTCATGTTTATAGTGGTGTGCCCAAGGTTATCTCAGGAAAGATCACTCCAGAGACTCAAGCAAAAGGTACGGTGACAGAGTCCAAGGAGCAGTAATGCCGCGTACACATGACCGGGCTTTCCGTCAGAAAAGGTCAGATGGTCGGACCTATTCTGCCGGAAAGTCCGGTCATGTGTACGCAGCATAAGACACTGCTGCTGAAAGGTGAACATCTGAGATACACGCAAATATAGTATTATAATGTCACATATTTGTAGTAAAAACTCCACGAGGTAGATGTTGCACTCCAAAATACTGAATATCAAAATTTTTTGCAGATTTTTAGCACATTCTCAGTGGCACTGAGGGTGAGGGGGGTTCTCCCAGTATATACCTATTGTGAGAGCAATGCTCAGCCAACTACATCCAGAATGAAAGTTACCTCTTGCGGTTAAACTGGTACTCTAAACCTTTGCATGCATTGTTAATTTTTACAGTGGTGTGCCCAAGATTATCCCAGAGAAGATCACTCTAGAGACCCAAGCAAAGGGTATGGTGACAGAGCCTGAGGAACACCAAGATGCTGCTGCTGAAAGGTGAACATCTCTGAGATATCTGAGACATACACACATATACAGTATATATTAGATGGGGTAAGCTGCACAGGAGTCTTTTAATGATCATCAGTGGGTGTACTCTGCCAATAGGTTCCATTCTGCTTTGTAGTATAACTTCTTGTTGTACTACAAAATGCTGAATATAAAAAAAAAAAATCCAGTTATGTGAACATGATGAAGGTTGAGGATGTTTAAAACTGTCTTTGTGGTGTACATTTTATACTTACTGTAGATACATTATATACATATACTGTACATTACTGTGTAAAAGTTTTAGGCAGGTGTAAAAAAAATGCTGTAAATTAGGGTAGTTTTCAGAGTAGAAATGATAATACTTTATTTTTATCAATTAACAAAAATGGAAAGTAAATGAACTGAAGATAAATACAAATCAATTCAATATTTGGTGTGACCACACTTTGCCTTCAAAACAGCATCAATTCTTCTAGGTACACTTGCACACAGTTTTTGAAGGAACTCGACAGGTAGGTTGTTCCAAACATCTTGGAGTACTAAGCACAGATCTTCTGTGGATGTAGGCTGCCTTAAATCCTTCTGTCTCTTCCTTTAATTCCAGGCAGACTTTAAGATGTAGAGATCAGGGCTCTGTAGGGGGCAAACCATCACATCCAGAACTCCCTGTTCTTCTTTACGCTGAAGAGAGTTCTTAATGACATTAGTTAAATGTTTGGGGCCAGTCTCACGCTTTCCTGATGGTATGGCATGATGGATAAGTATCTACCTATATTTCTCAGCAGCCAATGTCATTAAGAATTATCTTCAGTGTAAAGGACAAGGAGCTCCGGAAGTGATGGTTTGACCCCCTGTATACCCTGTTTTATACAATGCATTATAGTCTTTCACAATTATCAGATAAGCAATAAACACAAAAAAATTAATCTTTTTACCCTATGTTCATATTTGACATTAAAGTTAAGTTCACACCACTGCGTTTTGGAAACATGCGCAGAAATGTATGCTTTCCCAACACCTGCATAATTGTACTGCCCATTTAGCAGAGGTACAGCAGTGCTGAAGGTCAGGAATATCTCCCAGTATGAACACATCGTGGGATCAATCCTCAGACAACTCCATCCAGAATGGAAGCTATCTTTTGTGGGTAGAATGCCACTTTAAATTTCTACATTGTTTCATGTTTATAGTGGTGTGCCCAAGGTTATCTCAGGAAAGATCACTCCAGAGACTCAAGCAAAAGGTACGGTGACAGAGTCCAAGGAGCAGTAATGCAGCGTAGACACATGACCGGGCTTTCCGTCAGAAAAGGTCAGATGGTCGGACCTATTCTGCCGGAAAGTCCGGTCATGTGTACGCAGCATAAGACACTGCTGCTGAAAGGTGAACATCTGAGATACACGCAAATATAGTATTATAATGTCACATATTTGTAGTAAAAACTCCACGAGGTAGATGTTGCACTCCAAAATACTGAATATCAAAATTTTTTGCAGATTTTTAGCACATTCTCAGTGGCACTGAGGGTGAGGGGGTTCTCCCAGTATATACCTATTGTGAGAGCAATGCTCAGCCAACTGCATCCAGAATGAAAGTTACCTCTTGCGGTTAAACTGGTACTCTAAACCTTTGCATGCATTGTTAATTTTTACAGTGGTGTGCCCAAGATTATCCCAGAGAAGATCACTCTAGAGACCCAAGCAAAGGGTATGGTGACAGAGCCTGAGGAACACCAAGATGCTGCTGCTGAAAGGTGAGCATCTCTGAGATATCTGAGACATACACACATATACAGTATATATTAGATGGGGTAAGCTGCACAGGAGTCTTTTAATGATCATCAGTGGGTGTACTCTGCCAATAGGTTCCATTCTGCTTTGTAGTATAACTTCTTGTTGTACTACAAAATGCTGAATATAAAAAAAAAAATCCAGTTATGTGAACATGATGAAGGTTGAGGATGTTTAAAACTGTCTTTGTGGTGTACATTTTATACTTACTGTAGATACATTATATACATATACTGTACACTACTGTGTAAAAGTTTTAGGCAGGTGTAAAAAAATGCTGTAAATTAGGGTAGTTTTCAGAGTAGAAATGATAATACTTTATTTTTATCAATTAACAAAAATGGAAAGTAAATGAACTGAAGATAAATACAAATCAATTCAATATTTGGTGTGACCACACTTTGCCTTCAAAACAGCATCAATTCTTCTAGGTACACTTGCACACAGTTTTTGAAGGAACTCGACAGGTAGGTTGTTCCAAACATCTTGGAGTACTAAGCACAGATCTTCTGTGGATGTAGGCTGCCTTAAATCCTTCTGTCTCTTCCTTTAATTCCAGGCAGACTTTAAGATGTAGAGATCAGGGCTCTGTAGGGGGCAAACCATCACATCCAGAACTCCCTGTTCTTCTTTACGCTGAAGAGAGTTCTTAATGACATTAGTTAAATGTTTGGGGCCAGTCACACGCTTTTCTGATGGTATGGCATGATGGATAAGTATCTACCTATATTTCTCAGCAGCCAATGTCATTAAGAATTATCTTCAGTGTAAAGGACAAGGAGCTCCGGAAGTGATGGTTTGACCCCCTGTATACCCTGTTTTATACAATGCATTATAGTCTTTCACAATTATCAGATAAGCAATAAACACAAAAAAATAAATCTTTTTACCCTATGTTCATATTTGACATTAAAGTTAAGTTCACACCACTGCGTTTTGGAAACATGCGCAGAAATGTATGCTTTCCCAACACCTGCATAATTGTACTGCCCATTTAGCAGAGGTACAGCAGTGCTGAAGGTCAGGAATATCTCCCAGTATGAACACATCGTGGGATCAATCCTCAGACAACTCCATCCAGAATGGAAGCTATCTTTTGTGGGTAGAATGCCACTTTAAATTTCTACATTGTTTCATGTTTATAGTGGTGTGCCCAAGGTTATCTCAGGAAAGATCACTCCAGAGACTCAAGCAAAAGGTACGGTGACAGAGTCCAAGGAGCAGTAATGCCGCGTACACATGACCGGGCTTTCCGTCAGAAAAGGTCAGATGGTCGGACCTATTCTGCCGGAAAGTCCGGTCATGTGTACGCAGCATAAGACACTGCTGCTGAAAGGTGAACATCTGAGATACACGCAAATATAGTATTATAATGTCACATATTTGTAGTAAAAACTCCACGAGGTAGATGTTGCACTCCAAAATACTGAATATCAAAATTTTTTGCAGATTTTTAGCACATTCTCAGTGGCACTGAGGGTGAGGGGGGTTCTCCCAGTATATACCTATTGTGAGAGCAATGCTCAGCCAACTACATCCAGAATGAAAGTTACCTCTTGCGGTTAAACTGGTACTCTAAACCTTTGCATGCATTGTTAATTTTTACAGTGGTGTGCCCAAGATTATCCCAGAGAAGATCACTCTAGAGACCCAAGCAAAGGGTATGGTGACAGAGCCTGAGGAACACCAAGATGCTGCTGCTGAAAGGTGAGCATCTCTGAGATATCTGTGACATACACACATATACAGTATATATTAGATGGGGTAAGCTGCACAGGAGTCTTTTAATGATCATCAGTGGGTGTACTCTGCCAATAGGTTCCATTCTGCTTTGTAGTATAACTTCTTGTTGTACTACAAAATGCTGAATATAAAAAAAAAAAATCCAGTTATGTGAACATGATGAAGGTTGAGGATGTTTAAAACTGTCTTTGTGGTGTACATTTTATACTTACTGTAGATACATTATATACATATACTGTACATTACTGTGTAAAAGTTTTAGGCAGGTGTAAAAAAAATGCTGTAAATTAGGGTAGTTTTCAGAGTAGAAATGATAATACTTTATTTTTATCAATTAACAAAAATGGAAAGTAAATGAACTGAAGATAAATACAAATCAATTCAATATTTGGTGTGACCACACTTTGCCTTCAAAACAGCATCAATTCTTCTAGGTACACTTGCACACAGTTTTTGAAGGAACTCGACAGGTAGGTTGTTCCAAACATCTTGGAGTACTAAGCACAGATCTTCTGTGGATGTAGGCTGCCTTAAATCCTTCTGTCTCTTCCTTTAATTCCAGGCAGACTTTAAGATGTAGAGATCAGGGCTCTGTAGGGGGCAAACCATCACATCCAGAACTCCCTGTTCTTCTTTACGCTGAAGAGAGTTCTTAATGACATTAGTTAAATGTTTGGGGCCAGTCTCACGCTTTCCTGATGGTATGGCATGATGGATAAGTATCTACCTATATTTCTCAGCAGCCAATGTCATTAAGAATTATCTTCAGTGTAAAGGACAAGGAGCTCCGGAAGTGATGGTTTGACCCCCTGTATACCCTGTTTTATACAATGCATTATAGTCTTTCACAATTATCAGATAAGCAATAAACACAAAAAAATTAATCTTTTTACCCTATGTTCATATTTGACATTAAAGTTAAGTTCACACCACTGCGTTTTGGGAACATGCGCAGAAATGTATGCTTTCCCAACACCTGCATAATTGTACTGCCCATTTAGCAGAGGTACAGCAGTGCTGAAGGTCAGGAATATCTCCCAGTATGAACACATCGTGGGATCAATCCTCAGACAACTCCATCCAGAATGGAAGCTATCTTTTGTGGGTAGAATGCCACTTTAAATTTCTACATTGTTTCATGTTTATAGTGGTGTGCCCAAGGTTATCTCAGGAAAGATCACTCCAGAGACTCAAGCAAAAGGTACGGTGACAGAGTCCAAGGAGCAGTAATGCCGCGTAGACACATGACCGGGCTTTCCGTCAGAAAAGGTCAGATGGTCGGACCTATTCTGCCGGAAAGTCCGGTCATGTGTACGCAGCATAAGACACTGCTGCTGAAAGGTGAACATCTGAGATACACGCAAATATAGTATTATAATGTCACATATTTGTAGTAAAAACTCCACGAGGTAGATGTTGCACTCCAAAATACTGAATATCAAAATTTTTTGCAGATTTTTAGCACATTCTCAGTGGCACTGAGGGTGAGGGGGTTCTCCCAGTATATACCTATTGTGAGAGCAATGCTCAGCCAACTGCATCCAGAATGAAAGTTACCTCTTGCGGTTAAACTGGTACTCTAAACCTTTGCATGCATTGTTAATTTTTACAGTGGTGTGCCCAAGATTATCCCAGAGAAGATCACTCTAGAGACCCAAGCAAAGGGTATGGTGACAGAGCCTGAGGAACACCAAGATGCTGCTGCTGAAAGGTGAGCATCTCTGAGATATCTGAGACATACACACACATACAGTATATATTAGATGGGGTAAGCTGCACAGGAGTCTTTTAATGATCATCAGTGGGTGTACTCTGCCAATAGGTTCCATTCTGCTTTGTAGTATAACTTCTTGTTGTACTACAAAATGCTGAATATAAAAAAAAAAATCCAGTTATGTGAACATGATGAAGGTTGAGGATGTTTAAAACTGTCTTTGTGGTGTACATTTTATACTTACTGTAGATACATTATATACATATACTGTACACTACTGTGTAAAAGTTTTAGGCAGGTGTAAAAAAATGCTGTAAATTAGGGTAGTTTTCAGAGTAGAAATGATAATACTTTATTTTTATCAATTAACAAAAATGGAAAGTAAATGAACTGAAGATAAATACAAATCAATTCAATATTTGGTGTGACCACACTTTGCCTTCAAAACAGCATCAATTCTTCTAGGTACACTTGCACACAGTTTTTGAAGGAACTCGACAGGTAGGTTGTTCCAAACATCTTGGAGTACTAAGCACAGATCTTCTGTGGATGTAGGCTGCCTTAAATCCTTCTGTCTCTTCCTTTAATTCCAGGCAGACTTTAAGATGTAGAGATCAGGGCTCTGTAGGGGGCAAACCATCACATCCAGAACCCCCTGTTCTTCTTTACGCTGAAGAGAGTTCTTAATGACATTAGTTAAATGTTTGGGGCCAGTCACACGCTTTCCTGATGGTATGGCATGATGGATAAGTATCTACCTATATTTCTCAGCAGCCAATGTCATTAAGAATTATCTTCAGTGTAAAGGACAAGGAGCTCCGGAAGTGATGGTTTGACCCCCTGTATACCCTGTTTTATACAATGCATTATAGTCTTTCACAATTATCAGATAAGCAATAAACACAAAAAAATAAATCTTTTTACCCTATGTTCATATTTGACATTAAAGTTAAGTTCACACCACTGCGTTTTGGAAACATGCGCAGAAATGTATGCTTTCCCAACACCTGCATAATTGTACTGCCCATTTAGCAGAGGTACAGCAGTGCTGAAGGTCAGGAATATCTCCCAGTATGAACACATCGTGGGATCAATCCTCAGACAACTCCATCCAGAATGGAAGCTATCTTTTGTGGGTAGAATGCCACTTTAAATTTCTACATTGTTTCATGTTTATAGTGGTGTGCCCAAGGTTATCTCAGGAAAGATCACTCCAGAGACTCAAGCAAAAGGTACGGTGACAGAGTCCAAGGAGCAGTAATGCCGCGTAGACACATGACCGGGCTTTCCGTCAGAAAAGGTCAGATGGTCGGACCTATTCTGCCGGAAAGTCCGGTCATGTGTACGCAGCATAAGACACTGCTGCTGAAAGGTGAACATCTAAGATACACGCAAATATAGTATTATAATGTCACATATTTGTAGTAAAAACTCCACGAGGTAGATGTTGCACTCCAAAATACTGAATATCAAAATTTTTTGCAGATTTTTAGCACATTCTCAGTGGCACTGAGGGTGAGGGGGTTCTCCCAGTATATACCTATTGTGAGAGCAATGCTCAGCCAACTGCATCCAGAATGAAAGTTACCTCTTGCGGTTAAACTGGTACTCTAAACCTTTGCATGCATTGTTAATTTTTACAGTGGTGTGCCCAAGATTATCCCAGAGAAGATCACTCTAGAGACCCAAGCAAAGGGTATGGTGACAGAGCCTGAGGAACACCAAGATGCTGCTGCTGAAAGGTGAGCATCTCTGAGATATCTGAGACATACACACACATACAGTATATATTAGATGGGGTAAGCTGCACAGGAGTCTTTTAATGATCATCAGTGGGTGTACTCTGCCAATAGGTTCCATTCTGCTTTGTAGTATAACTTCTTGTTGTACTACAAAATGCTGAATATAAAAAAAAAAATCCAGTTATGTGAACATGATGAAGGTTGAGGATGTTTAAAACTGTCTTTGTGGTGTACATTTTATACTTACTGTAGATACATTATATACATATACTGTACACTACTGTGTAAAAGTTTTAGGCAGGTGTAAAAAAAATGCTGTAAATTAGGGTAGTTTTCAGAGTAGAAATGATAATACTTTATTTTTATCAATTAACAAAAATGGAAAGTAAATGAACTGAAGATAAATACAAATCAATTCAATATTTGGTGTGACCACACTTTGCCTTCAAAACAGCATCAATTCTTCTAGGTACACTTGCACACAGTTTTTGAAGGAACTCGACAGGTAGGTTGTTCCAAACATCTTGGAGTACTAAGCACAGATCTTCTGTGGATGTAGGCTGCCTTAAATCCTTCTGTCTCTTCCTTTAATTCCAGGCAGACTTTAAGATGTAGAGATCAGGGCTCTGTAGGGGGCAAACCATCACATCCAGAACCCCCTGTTCTTCTTTACGCTGAAGAGAGTTCTTAATGACATTAGTTAAATGTTTGGGGCCAGTCACACGCTTTCCTGATGGTATGGCATGATGGATAAGTATCTACCTATATTTCTCAGCAGCCAATGTCATTAAGAATTATCTTCAGTGTAAAGGACAAGGAGCTCCGGAAGTGATGGTTTGACCCCCTGTATACCCTGTTTTATACAATGCATTATAGTCTTTCACAATTATCAGATAAGCAATAAACACAAAAAAATAAATCTTTTTACCCTATGTTCATATTTGACATTAAAGTTAAGTTCACACCACTGCGTTTTGGAAACATGCGCAGAAATGTATGCTTTCCCAACACCCGCATAATTGTACTGCCCTTTTAGCAGAAGTACAGCAGTGCTGAAGGTCAGGAATATCTCCCAGTATGAACACATCGTGGGATCAATCCTCAGACAACTCCATCCAGAATGGAAGCTATCTTTTGTGGGTAGAATGCCACTTTAAATTTCTACATTGTTTCATGTTTATAGTGGTGTGCCCAAGGTTATCTCAGGAAAGATCACTCCAGAGACTCAAGCAAAAGGTACGGTGACAGAGTCCAAGGAGCAGTAATGCCGCGTAGACACATGACCGGGCTTTCCGTCAGAAAAGGTCAGATGGTCGGACCTATTCTGCCGGAAAGTCCGGTCATGTGTACGCAGCATAAGACACTGCTGCTGAAAGGTGAACATCTGAGATACACGCAAATATAGTATTATAATGTCACATATTTTTAGTAAAAACTCCACGAGGTAGATGTTGCACTCCAAAATACTGAATATCAAAATTTTTTGCAGATTTTTAGCACATTCTCAGTGGCACTGAGGGTGAGGGGGTTCTCCCAGTATATACCTATTGTGAGAGCAATGCTCAGCCAACTGCATCCAGAATGAAAGTTACCTCTTGCGGTTAAACTGGTACTCTAAACCTTTGCATGCATTGTTAATTTTTACAGTGGTGTGCCCAAGATTATCCCAGAGAAGATCACTCTAGAGACCCAAGCAAAGGGTATGGTGACAGAGCCTGAGGAACACCAAGATGCTGCTGCTGAAAGGTGAGCATCTCTGAGATATCTGAGACATACACACACATACAGTATATATTAGATGGGGTAAGCTGCACAGGAGTCTTTTAATGATCATCAGTGGGTGTACTCTGCCAATAGGTTCCATTCTGCTTTGTAGTATAATTTCTTGTTGTACTACAAAATGCTGAATATAAAAAAAAAAATCCAGTTATGTGAACATGATGAAGGTTGAGGATGTTTAAAACTGTCTTTGTGGTGTACATTTTATACTTACTGTAGATACATTATATACATATACTGTACACTACTGTGTAAAAGTTTTAGGCAGGTGTAAAAAAAATGCTGTAAATTAGGGTAGTTTTCAGAGTAGAAATGATAATACTTTATTTTTATCAATTAACAAAAATGGAAAGTAAATGAACTGAAGATAAATACAAATCAATTCAATATTTGGTGTGACCACACTTTGCCTTCAAAACAGCATCAATTCTTCTAGGTACACTTGCCCACAGTTTTTGAAGGAACTCGACAGGTAGGTTGTTCCAAACATCTTGGAGTACTAAGCACAGATCTCCTGTGGATGTTGGCTGCCTTAAATCCTTCTGTCTCTTCCTTTAATTCCAGGCAGACTTTAAGATGTAGAGATCAGGGCTCTGTAGGGGGCAAACCATCACATCCAGAACTCCCTGTTCTTCTTTACGCTGAAGAGAGTTCTTAATGACATTAGTTAAATGTTTGGGGCCAGTCTCACGCTTTCCTGATGGTATGGCATGATGGATAAGTATCTACCTATATTTCTCAGCAGCCAATGTCATTAAGAATTATCTTCAGTGTAAAGGACAAGGAGCTCCGGAAGTGATGGTTTGACCCCCTGTATACCCTGTTTTATACAATGCATTATAGTCTTTCACAATTATCAGATAAGCAATAAACACAAAAAAATTAATCTTTTTACCCTATGTTCATATTTGACATTAAAGTTAAGTTCACACCACTGCGTTTTGGAAACATGCGCAGAAATGTATGCTTTCCCAACACCTGCATAATTGTACTGCCCATTTAGCAGAGGTACAGCAGTGCTGAAGGTCAGGAATATCTCCCAGTATGAACACATCGTGGGATCAATCCTCAGACAACTCCATCCAGAATGGAAGCTATCTTTTGTGGGTAGAATGCCACTTTAAATTTCTACATTGTTTCATGTTTATAGTGGTGTGCCCAAGGTTATCTCAGGAAAGATCACTCCAGAGACTCAAGCAAAAGGTACGGTGACAGAGTCCAAGGAGCAGTAATGCCGCGTACACATGACCGGGCTTTCCGTCAGAAAAGGTCAGATGGTCGGACCTATTCTGCCGGAAAGTCCGGTCATGTGTACGCAGCATAAGACACTGCTGCTGAAAGGTGAACATCTGAGATACACGCAAATATAGTATTATAATGTCACATATTTGTAGTAAAAACTCCACGAGGTAGATGTTGCACTCCAAAATACTGAATATCAAAATTTTTTGCAGATTTTTAGCACATTCTCAGTGGCACTGAGGGTGAGGGGGTTCTCCCAGTATATACCTATTGTGAGAGCAATGCTCAGCCAACTGCATCCAGAATGAAAGTTACCTCTTGCGGTTAAACTGGTACTCTAAACCTTTGCATGCATTGTTAATTTTTACAGTGGTGTGCCCAAGATTATCCCAGAGAAGATCACTCTAGAGACCCAAGCAAAGGGTATGGTGACAGAGCCTGAGGAACACCAAGATGCTGCTGCTGAAAGGTGAGCATCTCTGAGATATCTGAGACATACACACACATACAGTATATATTAGATGGGGTAAGCTGCACAGGAGTCTTTTAATGATCATCAGTGGGTGTACTCTGCCAATAGGTTCCATTCTGCTTTGTAGTATAACTTCTTGTTGTACTACAAAATGCTGAATATAAAAAAAAAAATCCAGTTATGTGAACATGATGAAGGTTGAGGATGTTTAAAACTGTCTTTGTGGTGTACATTTTATACTTACTGTAGATACATTATATACATATACTGTACACTACTGTGTAAAAGTTTTAGGCAGGTGTAAAAAAAATGCTGTAAATTAGGGTAGTTTTCAGAGTAGAAATGATAATACTTTATTTTTATCAATTAACAAAAATGGAAAGTAAATGAACTGAAGATAAATACAAATCAATTCAATATTTGGTGTGACCACACTTTGCCTTCAAAACAGCATCAATTCTTCTAGGTACACTTGCACACAGTTTTTGAAGGAACTCGACAGGTAGGTTGTTCCAAACATCTTGGAGTACTAAGCACAGATCTTCTGTGGATGTAGGCTGCCTTAAATCCTTCTGTCTCTTCCTTTAATTCCAGGCAGACTTTAAGATGTAGAGATCAGGGCTCTGTAGGGGGCAAACCATCACATCCAGAACCCCCTGTTCTTCTTTACGCTGAAGAGAGTTCTTAATGACATTAGTTAAATGTTTGGGGCCAGTCACACGCTTTCCTGATGGTATGGCATGATGGATAAGTATCTACCTATATTTCTCAGCAGCCAATGTCATTAAGAATTATCTTCAGTGTAAAGGACAAGGAGCTCCGGAAGTGATGGTTTGACCCCCTGTATACCCTGTTTTATACAATGCATTATAGTCTTTCACAATTATCAGATAAGCAATAAACACAAAAAAATTAATCTTTTTACCCTATGTTCATATTTGACATTAAAGTTAAGTTCACACCACTGCGTTTTGGAAACATGCGCAGAAATGTATGCTTTCCCAACACCTGCATATTTGTACTGCCCATTTAGCAGAGGTACAGCAGTGCTGAAGGTCAGGAATATCTCCCAGTATGAACACATCGTGGGATCAATCCTCAGACAACTCCATCCAGAATGGAAGCTATCTTTTGTGGGTAGAATGCCACTTTAAATTTCTACATTGTTTCATGTTTATAGTGGTGTGCCCAAGGTTATCTCAGGAAAGATCACTCCAGAGACTCAAGCAAAAGGTACGGTGACAGAGTCCAAGGAGCAGTAATGCCGCGTAGACACATGACCGGGCTTTCCGTCAGAAAAGGTCAGATGGTCGGACCTATTCTGCTGGAAAGTCCGGTCATGTGTACGCAGCATAAGACACTGCTGCTGAAAGGTGAACATCTGAGATACACGCAAATATAGTATTATAATGTCACATATTTGTAGTAAAAACTCCACGAGGTAGATGTTGCACTCCAAAATACTGAATATCAAATTTTTTTGCAGATTTTTAGCACATTCTCAGTGGCACTGAGGGTGAGGGGGTTCTCCCAGTATATACCTATTGTGAGAGCAATGCTCAGCCAACTGCATCCAGAATGAAAGTTACCTCTTGCGGTTAAACTGGTACTCTAAACCTTTGCATGCATTGTTAATTTTTACAGTGGTGTGCCCAAGATTATCCCAGAGAAGATCACTCTAGAGACCCAAGCAAAGGGTATGGTGACAGAGCCTGAGGAACACCAAGATGCTGCTGCTGAAAGGTGAGCATCTCTGAGATATCTGAGACATACACACACATACAGTATATATTAGATGGGGTAAGCTGCACAGGAGTCTTTTAATGATCATCAGTGGGTGTACTCTGCCAATAGGTTCCATTCTGCTTTGTAGTATAACTTCTTGTTGTACTACAAAATGCTGAATATAAAAAAAAAAATCCAGTTATGTGAACATGATGAAGGTTGAGGATGTTTAAAACTGTCTTTGTGGTGTACATTTTATACTTACTGTAGATACATTATATACATATATTGTACACTACTGTGTAAAAGTTTTAGGCAGGTGTAAAAAAAATGCTGTAAATTAGGGTAGTTTTCAGAGTAGAAATGATAATACTTTATTTTTATCAATTAACAAAAATGGAAAGTAAATGAACTGAAGATAAATACAAATCAATTCAATATTTGGTGTGACCACACTTTGCCTTCAAAACAGCATCAATTCTTCTAGGTACACTTGCACACAGTTTTTGAAGGAACTCGACAGGTAGGTTGTTCCAAACATCTTGGAGTACTAAGCACAGATCTTCTGTGGATGTAGGCTGCCTTAAATCCTTCTGTCTCTTCCTTTAATTCCAGGCAGACTTTAAGATGTAGAGATCAGGGCTCTGTAGGGGGCAAACCATCACATCCAGAACTCCCTGTTCTTCTTTACGCTGAAGAGAGTTCTTAATGACATTAGTTAAATGTTTGGGGCCAGTCTCACGCTTTCCTGATGGTATGGCATGATGGATAAGTATCTACCTATATTTCTCAGCAGCCAATGTCATTAAGAATTATCTTCAGTGTAAAGGACAAGGAGCTCCGGAAGTGATGGTTTGACCCCCTGTATACCCTGTTTTATACAATGCATTATAGTCTTTCACAATTATCAGATAAGCAATAAACACAAAAAAATTAATCTTTTTACCCTATGTTCATATTTGACATTAAAGTTAAGTTCACACCACTGCGTTTTGGAAACATGCGCAGAAATGTATGCTTTCCCAACACCCGCATAATTGTACTGCCCTTTTAGCAGAAGTACAGCAGTGCTGAAGGTCAGGAATATCTCCCAGTATGAACACATCGTGGGATCAATCCTCAGACAACTCCATCCAGAATGGAAGCTATCTTTTGTGGGTAGAATGCCACTTTAAATTTCTACATTGTTTCATGTTTATAGTGGTGTGCCCAAGGTTATCTCAGGGAAGATCACTCCAGAGACTCAAGCAAAAGGTACGGTGACAGAGTCCAAGGAGCAGTAATGCCGCGTACACATGACCGGGCTTTCCGTCAGAAAAGGTCAGATGGTCGGACCTATTCTGCCGGAAAGTCCGGTCATGTGTACGCAGCATAAGACACTGCTGCTGAAAGGTGAACATCTGAGATACACGCAAATATAGTATTATAATGTCACATATTTGTAGTAAAAACTCCACAAGGTAGATGTTGCACTCCAAAATACTGAATATCAAAATTTTTTGCAGATTTTTAGCACATTCTCAGTGGCACTGAGGGTGAGGGGGTTCTCCCAGTATATACCTATTGTGAGAGCAATGCTCAGCCAACTGCATCCAGAATGAAAGTTACCTCTTGCGGTTAAACTGGTACTCTAAACCTTTGCATGCATTGTTAATTTTTACAGTGGTGTGCCCAAGATTATCCCAGAGAAGATCACTCTAGAGACCCAAGCAAAGGGTATGGTGACAGAGCCTGAGGAACACCAAGATGCTGCTGCTGAAAGGTGAACATCTCTGAGATATCTGAGACATACACACATATACAGTATATATTAGATGGGGTAAGCTGCACAGGAGTCTTTTAATGATCATCAGTGGGTGTACTCTGCCAATAGGTTCCATTCTGCTTTGTAGTATAACTTCTTGTTGTACTACAAAATGCTGAATATAAAAAAAAAAAATCCAGTTATGTGAACATGATGAAGGTTGAGGATGTTTAAAACTGTCTTTGTGGTGTACATTTTATACTTACTGTAGATACATTATATACATATACTGTACACTACTGTGTAAAAGTTTTAGGCAGGTGTAAAAAAAATGCTGTAAATTAGGGTAGTTTTCAGAGTAGAAATGATAATACTTTATTTTTATCAATTAACAAAAATGGAAAGTAAATGAACTGAAGATAAATACAAATCAATTCAATATTTGGTGTGACCACACTTTGCCTTCAAAACAGCATCAATTCTTCTAGGTACACTTGCACACAGTTTTTGAAGGAACTCGACAGGTAGGTTGTTCCAAACATCTTGGAGTACTAAGCACAGATCTTCTGTGGATGTAGGCTGCCTTAAATCCTTCTGTCTCTTCCTTTAATTCCAGGCAGACTTTAAGATGTAGAGATCAGGGCTCTGTAGGGGGCAAACCATCACATCCAGAACTCCCTGTTCTTCTTTACGCTGAAGAGAGTTCTTAATGACATTAGTTAAATGTTTGGGGCCAGTCTCACGCTTTCCTGATGGTATGGCATGATGGATAAGTATCTACCTATATTTCTCAGCAGCCAATGTCATTAAGAATTATCTTCAGTGTAAAGGACAAGGAGCTCCGGAAGTGATGGTTTGACCCCCTGTATACCCTGTTTTATACAATGCATTATAGTCTTTCACAATTATCAGATAAGCAATAAACACAAAAAAATAAATCTTTTTACCCTATGTTCATATTTGACATTAAAGTTAAGTTCACACCACTGCGTTTTGGAAACATGCGCAGAAATGTATGCTTTCCCAACACCTGCATAATTGTACTGCCCATTTAGCAGAGGTACAGCAGTGCTGAAGGTCAGGAATATCTCCCAGTATGAACACATCGTGGGATCAATCCTCAGACAACTCCATCCAGAATGGAAGCTATCTTTTGTGGGTAGAATGCCACTTTAAATTTCTACATTGTTTCATGTTTATAGTGGTGTGCCCAAGGTTATCTCAGGAAAGATCACTCCAGAGACTCAAGCAAAAGGTACGGTGACAGAGTCCAAGGAGCAGTAATGCCGCGTACACATGACCGGGCTTTCCGTCAGAAAAGGTCAGATGGTCGGACCTATTCTGCCGGAAAGTCCGGTCATGTGTACGCAGCATAAGACACTGCTGCTGAAAGGTGAACATCTGAGATACACGCAAATATAGTATTATAATGTCACATATTTGTAGTAAAAACTCCACGAGGTAGATGTTGCACTCCAAAATACTGAATATCAAAATTTTTTGCAGATTTTTAGCACATTCTCAGTGGCACTGAGGGTGAGGGGGGTTCTCCCAGTATATACCTATTGTGAGAGCAATGCTCAGCCAACTACATCCAGAATGAAAGTTACCTCTTGCGGTTAAACTGGTACTCTAAACCTTTGCATGCATTGTTAATTTTTACAGTGGTGTGCCCAAGATTATCCCAGAGAAGATCACTCTAGAGACCCAAGCAAAGGGTATGGTGACAGAGCCTGAGGAACACCAAGATGCTGCTGCTGAAAGGTGAGCATCTCTGAGATATCTGAGACATACACACATATACAGTATATATTAGATGGGGTAAGCTGCACAGGAGTCTTTTAATGATCATCAGTGGGTGTACTCTGCCAATAGGTTCCATTCTGCTTTGTAGTATAACTTCTTGTTGTACTACAAAATGCTGAATATAAAAAAAAAAATCCAGTTATGTGAACATGATGAAGGTTGAGGATGTTTAAAACTGTCTTTGTGGTGTACATTTTATACTTACTGTAGATACATTATATACATATACTGTACACTACTGTGTAAAAGTTTTAGGCAGGTGTAAAAAAAATGCTGTAAATTAGGGTAGTTTTCAGAGTAGAAATGATAATACTTTATTTTTATCAATTAACAAAAATGGAAAGTAAATGAACTGAAGATAAATACAAATCAATTCAATATTTGGTGTGACCACACTTTGCCTTCAAAACAGCATCAATTCTTCTAGGTACACTTGCACACAGTTTTTGAAGGAACTCGACAGGTAGGTTGTTCCAAACATCTTGGAGTACTAAGCACAGATCTTCTGTGGATGTAGGCTGCCTTAAATCCTTCTGTCTCTTCCTTTAATTCCAGGCAGACTTTAAGATGTAGAGATCAGGGCTCTGTAGGGGGCAAACCATCACATCCAGAACTCCCTGTTCTTCTTTACGCTGAAGAGAGTTCTTAATGACATTAGTTAAATGTTTGGGGCCAGTCTCACGCTTTCCTGATGGTATGGCATGATGGATAAGTATCTACCTATATTTCTCAGCAGCCAATGTCATTAAGAATTATCTTCAGTGTAAAGGACAAGGAGCTCTGGAAGTGATGGTTTGACCCCCTGTATACCCTGTTTTATACAATACATTATAGTCTTTCACAATTATCAGATAAGCAATAAACACAAAAAAATTAATCTTTTTACCCTATGTTCATATTTGACATTAAAGTTAAGTTCACACCACTGCGTTTTGGAAACATGCGCAGAAATGTATGCTTTCCCAACACCCGCATAATTGTACTGCCCTTTTAGCAGAAGTACAGCAGTGCTGAAGGTCAGGAATATCTCCCAGTATGAACACATCGTGGGATCAATCCTCAGACAACTCCATCCAGAATGGAAGCTATCTTTTGTGGGTAGAATGCCACTTTAAATTTCTACATTGTTTCATGTTTATAGTGGTGTGCCCAAGGTTATCTCAGGGAAGATCACTCCAGAGACTCAAGCAAAAGGTACGGTGACAGAGTCCAAGGAGCAGTAATGCCGCGTACACATGACCGGGCTTTCCGTCAGAAAAGGTCAGATGGTCGGACCTATTCTGCCGGAAAGTCCGGTCATGTGTACGCAGCATAAGACACTGCTGCTGAAAGGTGAACATCTGAGATACACGCAAATATAGTATTATAATGTCACATATTTGTAGTAAAAACTCCACAAGGTAGATGTTGCACTCCAAAATACTGAATATCAAAATTTTTTGCAGATTTTTAGCACATTCTCAGTGGCACTGAGGGTGAGGGGGTTCTCCCAGTATATACCTATTGTGAGAGCAATGCTCAGCCAACTGCATCCAGAATGAAAGTTACCTCTTGCGGTTAAACTGGTACTCTAAACCTTTGCATGCATTGTTAATTTTTACAGTGGTGTGCCCAAGATTATCCCAGAGAAGATCACTCTAGAGACCCAAGCAAAGGGTACGGTGACAGAGCCTGAGGAACACCAAGATGCTGCTGCTGAAAGGTGAACATCTCTGAGATATCTGAGACATACACACATATACAGTATATATTAGATGGGGTAAGCTGCACAGGAGTCTTTTAATGATCATCAGTGGGTGTACTCTGCCAATAGGTTCCATTCTGCTTTGTAGTATAACTTCTTGTTGTACTACAAAATGCTGAATATAAAAAAAAAAAATCCAGTTATGTGAACATGATGAAGGTTGAGGATGTTTAAAACTGTCTTTGTGGTGTACATTTTATACTTACTGTAGATACATTATATACATATACTGTACACTACTGTGTAAAAGTTTTAGGCAGGTGTAAAAAAAATGCTGTAAATTAGGGTAGTTTTCAGAGTAGAAATGATAATACTTTATTTTTATCAATTAACAAAAATGGAAAGTAAATGAACTGAAGATAAATACAAATCAATTCAATATTTGGTGTGACCACACTTTGCCTTCAAAACAGCATCAATTCTTCTAGGTACACTTGCACACAGTTTTTGAAGGAACTCGACAGGTAGGTTGTTCCAAACATCTTGGAGTACTAAGCACAGATCTTCTGTGGATGTAGGCTGCCTTAAATCCTTCTGTCTCTTCCTTTAATTCCAGGCAGACTTTAAGATGTAGAGATCAGGGCTCTGTAGGGGGCAAACCATCACATCCAGAACTCCCTGTTCTTCTTTACGCTGAAGAGAGTTCTTAATGACATTAGTTAAATGTTTGGGGCCAGTCTCACGCTTTCCTGATGGTATGGCATGATGGATAAGTATCTACCTATATTTCTCAGCAGCCAATGTCATTAAGAATTATCTTCAGTGTAAAGGACAAGGAGCTCCGGAAGTGATGGTTTGACCCCCTGTATACCCTGTTTTATACAATGCATTATAGTCTTTCACAATTATCAGATAAGCAATTAACACAAAAAAATAAATCTTTTTACCCTATGTTCATATTTGACATTAAAGTTAAGTTCACACCACTGCGTTTTGGAAACATGCGCAGAAATGTATGCTTTCCCAACACCTGCATAATTGTACTGCCCATTTAGCAGAGGTACAGCAGTGCTGAAGGTCAGGAATATCTCCCAGTATGAACACATCGTGGGATCAATCCTCAGACAACTCCATCCAGAATGGAAGCTATCTTTTGTGGGTAGAATGCCACTTTAAATTTCTACATTGTTTCATGTTTATAGTGGTGTGCCCAAGGTTATCTCAGGAAAGATCACTCCAGAGACTCAAGCAAAAGGTACGGTGACAGAGTCCAAGGAGCAGTAATGCCGCGTACACATGACCGGGCTTTCCGTCAGAAAAGGTCAGATGGTCGGACCTATTCTGCCGGAAAGTCCGGTCATGTGTACGCAGCATAAGACACTGCTGCTGAAAGGTGAACATCTGAGATACACGCAAATATAGTATTATAATGTCACATATTTGTAGTAAAAACTCCACGAGGTAGATGTTGCACTCCAAAATACTGAATATCAAAATTTTTTGCAGATTTTTAGCACATTCTCAGTGGCACTGAGGGTGAGGGGGGTTCTCCCAGTATATACCTATTGTGAGAGCAATGCTCAGCCAACTACATCCAGAATGAAAGTTACCTCTTGCGGTTAAACTGGTACTCTAAACCTTTGCATGCATTGTTAATTTTTACAGTGGTGTGCCCAAGATTATCCCAGAGAAGATCACTCTAGAGACCCAAGCAAAGGGTATGGTGACAGAGCCTGAGGAACACCAAGATGCTGCTGCTGAAAGGTGAGCATCTCTGAGATATCTGAGACATACACACATATACAGTATATATTAGATGGGGTAAGCTGCACAGGAGTCTTTTAATGATCATCAGTGGGTGTACTCTGCCAATAGGTTCCATTCTGCTTTGTAGTATAACTTCTTGTTGTACTACAAAATGCTGAATATAAAAAAAAAAAATCCAGTTATGTGAACATGATGAAGGTTGAGGATGTTTAAAACTGTCTTTGTGGTGTACATTTTATACTTACTGTAGATACATTATATACATATACTGTACACTACTGTGTAAAAGTTTTAGGCAGGTGTAAAAAAAATGCTGTAAATTAGGGTAGTTTTCAGAGTAGAAATGATAATACTTTATTTTTATCAATTAACAAAAATGGAAAGTAAATGAACTGAAGATAAATACAAATCAATTCAATATTTGGTGTGACCACACTTTGCCTTCAAAACAGCATCAATTCTTCTAGGTACACTTGCACACAGTTTTTGAAGGAACTCGACAGGTAGGTTGTTCCAAACATCTTGGAGTACTAAGCACAGATCTTCTGTGGATGTAGGCTGCCTTAAATCCTTCTGTCTCTTCCTTTAATTCCAGGCAGACTTTAAGATGTAGAGATCAGGGCTCTGTAGGGGGCAAACCATCACATCCAGAACTCCCTGTTCTTCTTTACGCTGAAGAGAGTTCTTAATGACATTAGTTAAATGTTTGGGGCCAGTCTCACGCTTTCCTGATGGTATGGCATGATGGATAAGTATCTACCTATATTTCTCAGCAGCCAATGTCATTAAGAATTATCTTCAGTGTAAAGGACAAGATCTCCGGAAGTGATGGTTTGACCCCCTGTATACCCTGTTTTATACAATGCATTATAGTCTTTCACAATTATCAGATAAGCAATAAACACAAAAAAATTAATCTTTTTACCCTATGTTCATATTTGACATTAAAGTTAAGTTCACACCACTGCGTTTTGGAAACATGCGCAGAAATGTATGCTTTCCCAACACCTGCATAATTGTACTGCCCATTTAGCAGAGGTACAGCAGTGCTGAAGGTCAGGAATATCTCCCAGTATGAACACATCGTGGGATCAATCCTCAGACAACTCCATCCAGAATGGAAGCTATCTTTTGTGGGTAGAATGCCACTTTAAATTTCTACATTGTTTCATGTTTATAGTGGTGTGCCCAAGGTTATCTCAGGAAAGATCACTCCAGAGACTCAAGCAAAAGGTACGGTGACAGAGTCCAAGGAGCAGTAATGCAGCGTAGACACATGACCGGGCTTTCCGTCAGAAAAGGTCAGATGGTCGGACCTATTCTGCCGGAAAGTCCGGTCATGTGTACGCAGCATAAGACACTGCTGCTGAAAGGTGAACATCTGAGATACACGCAAATATAGTATTATAATGTCACATATTTGTAGTAAAAACTCCACGAGGTAGATGTTGCACTCCAAAATACTGAATATCAAAATTTTTTGCAGATTTTTAGCACATTCTCAGTGGCACTGAGGGTGAGGGGGTTCTCCCAGTATATACCTATTGTGAGAGCAATGCTCAGCCAACTGCATCCAGAATGAAAGTTACCTCTTGCGGTTAAACTGGTACTCTAAACCTTTGCATGCATTGTTAATTTTTACAGTGGTGTGCCCAAGATTATCCCAGAGAAGATCACTCTAGAGACCCAAGCAAAGGGTATGGTGACAGAGCCTGAGGAACACCAAGATGCTGCTGCTGAAAGGTGAGCATCTCTGAGATATCTGAGACATACACACACATACAGTATATATTAGATGGGGTAAGCTGCACAGGAGTCTTTTAATGATCATCAGTGGGTGTACTCTGCCAATAGGTTCCATTCTGCTTTGTAGTATAACTTCTTGTTGTACTACAAAATGCTGAATATAAAAAAAAAAATCCAGTTATGTGAACATGATGAAGGTTGAGGATGTTTAAAACTGTCTTTGTGGTGTACATTTTATACTTACTGTAGATACATTATATACATATACTGTACACTACTGTGTAAAAGTTTTAGGCAGGTGTAAAAAAATGCTGTAAATTAGGGTAGTTTTCAGAGTAGAAATGATAATACTTTATTTTTATCAATTAACAAAAATGGAAAGTAAATGAACTGAAGATAAATACAAATCAATTCAATATTTGGTGTGACCACACTTTGCCTTCAAAACAGCATCAATTCTTCTAGGTACACTTGCACACAGTTTTTGAAGGAACTCGACAGGTAGGTTGTTCCAAACATCTTGGAGTACTAAGCACAGATCTTCTGTGGATGTAGGCTGCCTTAAATCCTTCTGTCTCTTCCTTTAATTCCAGGCAGACTTTAAGATGTAGAGATCAGGGCTCTGTAGGGGGCAAACCATCACATCCAGAACTCCCTGTTCTTCTTTACGCTGAAGAGAGTTCTTAATGACATTAGTTAAATGTTTGGGGCCAGTCACACGCTTTCCTGATGGTATGGCATGATGGATAAGTATCTACCTATATTTCTCAGCAGCCAATGTCATTAAGAATTATCTTCAGTGTAAAGGACAAGGAGCTCCGGAAGTGATGGTTTGACCCCCTGTATACCCTGTTTTATACAATGCATTATAGTCTTTCACAATTATCAGATAAGCAATAAACACAAAAAAATAAATCTTTTTACCCTATGTTCATATTTGACATTAAAGTTAAGTTCACACCACTGCGTTTTGGAAACATGCGCAGAAATGTATGCTTTCCCAACACCTGCATAATTGTACTGCCCATTTAGCAGAGGTACAGCAGTGCTGAAGGTCAGGAATATCTCCCAGTATGAACACATCGTGGGATCAATCCTCAGACAACTCCATCCAGAATGGAAGCTATCTTTTGTGGGTAGAATGCCACTTTAAATTTCTACATTGTTTCATGTTTATAGTGGTGTGCCCAAGGTTATCTCAGGAAAGATCACTCCAGAGACTCAAGCAAAAGGTACGGTGACAGAGTCCAAGGAGCAGTAATGCCGCGTAGACACATGACCGGGCTTTCCGTCAGAAAAGGTCAGATGGTCGGACCTATTCTGCCGGAAAGTCCGGTCATGTGTACGCAGCATAAGACACTGCTGCTGAAAGGTGAACATCTAAGATACACGCAAATATAGTATTATAATGTCACATATTTGTAGTAAAAACTCCACGAGGTAGATGTTGCACTCCAAAATACTGAATATCAAAATTTTTTGCAGATTTTTAGCACATTCTCAGTGGCACTGAGGGTGAGGGGGTTCTCCCAGTATATACCTATTGTGAGAGCAATGCTCAGCCAACTGCATCCAGAATGAAAGTTACCTCTTGCGGTTAAACTGGTACTCTAAACCTTTGCATGCATTGTTAATTTTTACAGTGGTGTGCCCAAGATTATCCCAGAGAAGATCACTCTAGAGACCCAAGCAAAGGGTATGGTGACAGAGCCTGAGGAACACCAAGATGCTGCTGCTGAAAGGTGAGCATCTCTGAGATATCTGAGACATACACACATATACAGTATATATTAGATGGGGTAAGCTGCACAGGAGTCTTTTAATGATCATCAGTGGGTGTACTCTGCCAATAGGTTCCATTCTGCTTTGTAGTATAACTTCTTGTTGTACTACAAAATGCTGAATATAAAAAAAAAAATCCAGTTATGTGAACATGATGAAGGTTGAGGATGTTTAAAACTGTCTTTGTGGTGTACATTTTATACTTACTGTAGATACATTATATACATATACTGTACACTACTGTGTAAAAGTTTTAGGCAGGTGTAAAAAAAATGCTGTAAATTAGGGTAGTTTTCAGAGTAGAAATGATAATACTTTATTTTTATCAATTAACAAAAATGGAAAGTAAATGAACTGAAGATAAATACAAATCAATTCAATATTTGGTGTGACCACACTTTGCCTTCAAAACAGCATCAATTCTTCTAGGTACACTTGCACACAGTTTTTGAAGGAACTCGACAGGTAGGTTGTTCCAAACATCTTGGAGTACTAAGCACAGATCTTCTGTGGATGTAGGCTGCCTTAAATCCTTCTGTCTCTTCCTTTAATTCCAGGCAGACTTTAAGATGTAGAGATCAGGGCTCTGCAGGGGGCAAACCATCACATCCAGAACTCCCTGTTCTTCTTTACGCTGAAGAGAGTTCCTAATGACATTAGTTAAATGTTTGGGGCCAGTCTCACGCTTTCCTGATGGTATGGCATGATGGATAAGTATCTACCTATATTTCTCAGCAGCCAATGTCATTAAGAATTATCTTCAGTGTAAAGGACAAGGAGCTCCGGAAGTGATGGTTTGACCCCCTGTATACCCTGTTTTATACAATGCATTATAGTCTTTCACAATTATCAGATAAGCAATAAACACAAAAAAATTAATCTTTTTACCCTATGTTCATATTTGACATTAAAGTTAAGTTCACACCACTGCGTTTTGGAAACATGCGCAGAAATGTATGCTTTCCCAACACCTGCATATCTGTACTGCCCATTTAGCAGAGGTACAGCAGTGCTGAAGGTCAGGAATATCTCCCAGTATGAACACATCGTGGGATCAATCCTCAGACAACTCCATCCAGAATGGAAGCTATCTTTTGTGGGTAGAATGCCACTTTAAATTTCTACATTGTTTCATGTTTATAGTGGTGTGCCCAAGGTTATCTCAGGAAAGATCACTCCAGAGACTCAAGCAAAAGGTACGGTGACAGAGTCCAAGGAGCAGTAATGCCGCGTAGACACATGACCGGGCTTTACGTCAGAAAAGGTCAGATGGTCGGACCTATTCTGCCGGAAAGTCCGGTCATGTGTACGCAGCATAAGACACTGCTGCTGAAAGGTGAACATCTGAGATACACGCAAATATAGTATTATAATGTCACATATTTGTAGTAAAAACTCCACGAGGTAGATGTTGCACTCCAAAATACTGAATATCAAAATTTTTTGCAGATTTTTAGCACATTCTCAGTGGCACTGAGGGTGAGGGGGTTCTCCCAGTATATACCTATTGTGAGAGCAATGCTCAGCCAACTGCATCCAGAATGAAAGTTACCTCTTGCGGTTAAACTGGTACTCTAAACCTTTGCATGCATTGTTAATTTTTACAGTGGTGTGCCCAAGATTATCCCAGAGAAGATCACTCTAGAGACCCAAGCAAAGGGTATGGTGACAGAGCCTGAGGAACACCAAGATGCTGCTGCTGAAAGGTGAGCATCTCTGAGATATCTGAGACATACACACACATACAGTATATATTAGATGGGGTAAGCTGCACAGGAGTCTTTTAATGATCATCAGTGGGTGTACTCTGCCAATAGGTTCCATTCTGCTTTGTAGTATAACTTCTTGTTGTACTACAAAATGCTGAATATAAAAAAAAAAATCCAGTTATGTGAACATGATGAAGGTTGAGGATGTTTAAAACTGTCTTTGTGGTGTACATTTTATACTTACTGTAGATACATTATATACATATACTGTACACTACTGTGTAAAAGTTTTAGGCAGGTGTAAAAAAAATGCTGTAAATTAGGGTAGTTTTCAGAGTAGAAATGATAATACTTTATTTTTATCAATTAACAAAAATGGAAAGTAAATGAACTGAAGATAAATACAAATCAATTCAATATTTGGTGTGACCACACTTTGCCTTCAAAACAGCATCAATTCTTCTAGGTACACTTGCACACAGTTTTTGAAGGAACTCGACAGGTAGGTTGTTCCAAACATCTTGGAGTACTAAGCACAGATCTTCTGTGGATGTAGGCTGCCTTAAATCCTTCTGTCTCTTCCTTTAATTCCAGGCAGACTTTAAGATGTAGAGATCAGGGCTCTGTAGGGGGCAAACCATCACATCCAGAACCCCCTGTTCTTCTTTACGCTGAAGAGAGTTCTTAATGACATTAGTTAAATGTTTGGGGCCAGTCACACGCTTTCCTGATGGTATGGCATGATGGATAAGTATCTACCTATATTTCTCAGCAGCCAATGTCATTAAGAATTATCTTCAGTGTAAAGGACAAGGAGCTCCGGAAGTGATGGTTTGACCCCCTGTATACCCTGTTTTATACAATGCATTATAGTCTTTCACAATTATCAGATAAGCAATAAACACAAAAAAATAAATCTTTTTACCCTATGTTCATATTTGACATTAAAGTTAAGTTCACACCACTGCGTTTTGGAAACATGCGCAGAAATGTATGCTTTCCCAACACCCGCATAATTGTACTGCCCTTTTAGCAGAAGTACAGCAGTGCTGAAGGTCAGGAATATCTCCCAGTATGAACACATCGTGGGATCAATCCTCAGACAACTCCATCCAGAATGGAAGCTATCTTTTGTGGGTAGAATGCCACTTTAAATTTCTACATTGTTTCATGTTTATAGTGGTGTGCCCAAGGTTATCTCAGGAAAGATCACTCCAGAGACTCAAGCAAAAGGTACGGTGACAGAGTCCAAGGAGCAGTAATGCCGCGTACACATGACCGGGCTTTCCGTCAGAAAAGGTCAGATGGTCGGACCTATTCTGCCGGAAAGTCCGGTCATGTGTACGCAGCATAAGACACTGCTGCTGAAAGGTGAACATCTGAGATACACGCAAATATAGTATTATAATGTCACATATTTGTAGTAAAAACTCCACAAGGTAGATGTTGCACTCCAAAATACTGAATATCAAAATTTTTTGCAGATTTTTAGCACATTCTCAGTGGCACTGAGGGTGAGGGGGTTCTCCCAGTATATACCTATTGTGAGAGCAATGCTCAGCCAACTGCATCCAGAATGAAAGTTACCTCTTGCGGTTAAACTGGTACTCTAAACCTTTGCATGCATTGTTAATTTTTACAGTGGTGTGCCCAAGATTATCCCAGAGAAGATCACTCTAGAGACCCAAGCAAAGGGTATGGTGACAGAGCCTGAGGAACACCAAGATGCTGCTGCTGAAAGGTGAGCATCTCTGAGATATCTGAGACACACACACATACAGTATATATTAGATGGGGTAAGCTGCACAGGAGTCTTTTAATGATCATCAGTGGGTGTACTCTGCCAATAGGTTCCATTCTGCTTTGTAGTATAACTTCTTGTTGTACTACAAAATGCTGAATATAAAAAAAAAAAATCCAGTTATGTGAACATGATGAAGGTTGAGGATGTTTAAAACTGTCTTTGTGGTGTACATTTTATACTTACTGTAGATACATTATATACATATACTGTACACTACTGTGTAAAAGTTTTAGGCAGGTGTAAAAAAATGCTGTAAATTAGGGTAGTTTTCAGAGTAGAAATGATAATACTTTATTTTTATCAATTAACAAAAATGGAAAGTAAATGAACTGAAGATAAATACAAATCAATTCAATATTTGGTGTGACCACACTTTGCCTTCAAAACAGCATCAATTCTTCTAGGTACACTTGCACACAGTTTTTGAAGGAACTCGACAGATAGGTTGTTCCAAACATCTTGGAGTACTAAGCACAGATCTTCTGTGGATGTAGGCTGCCTTAAATCCTTCTGTCTCTTCCTTTAATTCCAGGCAGACTTTAAGATGTAGAGATCAGGGCTCTGTAGGGGGCAAACCATCACATCCAGAACTCCCTGTTCTTCTTTACGCTGAAGAGAGTTCTTAATGACATTAGTTAAATGTTTGGGGCCAGTCACACGCTTTCCTGATGGTATGGCATGATGGATAAGTATCTACCTATATTTCTCAGCAGCCAATGTCATTAAGAATTATCTTCAGTGTAAAGGACAAGGAGCTCCGGAAGTGATGGTTTGACCCCCTGTATACCCTGTTTTATACAATGCATTATAGTCTTTCACAATTATCAGATAAGCAATAAACACAAAAAAATAAATCTTTTTACCCTATGTTCATATTTGACATTAAAGTTAAGTTCACACCACTGCGTTTTGGAAACATGCGCAGAAATGTATGCTTTCCCAACACCTGCATAATTGTACTGCCCATTTAGCAGAGGTACAGCAGTGCTGAAGGTCAGGAATATCTCCCAGTATGAACACATCGTGGGATCAATCCTCAGACAACTCCATCCAGAAAGGAAGCTATCTTTTGTGGGTAGAATGCCACTTTAAATTTCTACATTGTTTCATGTTTATAGTGGTGTGCCCAAGGTTATCTCAGGAAAGATCACTCCAGAGACTCAAGCAAAAGGTACGGTGACAGAGTCCAAGGAGCAGTAATGCCGCGTAGACACATGACCGGGCTTTCCGTCAGAAAAGGTCAGATGGTCGGACCTATTCTGCCGGAAAGTCCGGTCATGTGTACGCAGCATAAGACACTGCTGCTGAAAGGTGAACATCTGAGATACACGCAAATATAGTATTATAATGTCACATATTTTTAGTAAAAACTCCACGAGGTAGATGTTGCACTCCAAAATACTGAATATCAAAATTTTTTGCAGATTTTTAGCACATTCTCAGTGGCACTGAGGGTGAGGGGGTTCTCCCAGTATATACCTATTGTGAGAGCAATGCTCAGCCAACTGCATCCAGAATGAAAGTTACCTCTTGCGGTTAAACTGGTACTCTAAACCTTTGCATGCATTGTTAATTTTTACAGTGGTGTGCCCAAGATTATCCCAGAGAAGATCACTCTAGAGACCCAAGCAAAGGGTATGGTGACAGAGCCTGAGGAACACCAAGATGCTGCTGCTGAAAGGTGAACATCTCTGAGATATCTGAGACATACACACACATACAGTATATATTAGATGGGGTAAGCTGCACAGGAGTCTTTTAATGATCATCAGTGGGTGTACTCTGCCAATAGGTTCCATTCTGCTTTGTAGTATAACTTCTTGTTGTACTACAAAATGCTGAATATAAAAAAAAAAATCCAGTTATGTGAACATGATGAAGGTTGAGGATGTTTAAAACTGTCTTTGTGGTGTACATTTTATACTTACTGTAGATACATTATATACATATACTGTACACTACTGTGTAAAAGTTTTAGGCAGGTGTAAAAAAATGCTGTAAATTAGGGTAGTTTTCAGAGTAGAAATGATAATACTTTATTTTTATCAATTAACAAAAATGGAAAGTAAATGACCTAAAAATAAATACAAATCAATTCAATATTTGGTGTGACCACACTTTGCCTTCAAAACAGCATAAATTCTTCTAGGTACACTTGCACACAGTTTTTGAAGGAACTCGACAGGTAGGTTGTTCCAAACATCTTGGAGTACTAAGCACAGATCTTCTGAGGATGTTGTCTGCCTCAAATCCTTCTGTCTCTTCCTTTAATTCCAGGCAGACTTGAAGATGTAGAGATCAGGGCTCTGTAGGGGGCAAACCATTACATTCAGAACTCCTTGTTCTTCTTTACGCTGAAGAGAGTTCTTAATGACATTAGTTAAATGTTTGGGGCCAGTCACACGCTTTCCTGATGGTATGGCATAATGGATAAGTATCTACCTATATTTCTCAGCAGTCAATGTCATTCAGAATTATCTTCAGTGTAAAGGACAAAGAGCTCCGGAAGTGATGGTTTGACCCCCTGTGTACCCTATTTTATACAATGCATTATAGTCTTTCACAATTATCAGATAAGCAATAAACACAAAAATATTAATCTTTTTACCTATGGTCATATTTTACATTAAAGTTAAGTTGACACCACTGCGTTGCGGAAACATGTGCAGAACTGTATGCTTTCCCAACACCCGCATAATTTTACTGCCCTTTTAGCAGAAGTACAGCAGTGCTGAAGGTCAGGAAGATCTCCCAGTATGAACCCATTGTGGGATCAATCCTCAGACAACTCCATCCAGAATGGAAGCTATCTCTTGTGGGTAGAATGCCACTTTAAATCTCTACATTGTTTCATGTTTATAGTGATGTGCCCAAGGTTATCTCAGTGAAGATCACTCCAGAGACTCAAGCAAAAGGTACAGTGACAGAGTCAGAGGAACAGTAATGCCGCATACACATGACCGGGCTCTCCGGCAGCAAAGGTCCGACGGTCTTCCCGACTGAGTTACAATGGACTTCTGAACGAATGGACTTGCGCACACATGAACAGACTAAAGTCTGTTCGAAAGTCCATTCGTTTTGAAGGTGATAACTTACGACGTGACTAAAGAAGGAAGTTCAATAGCCAGTAGCCAATGGCTGCCCTTATGTTGTATTTGGTCTGTCGGACCAGCATGCAGACGAACAGTTTTCCTGATAGGAATTGAGTACGTCGGACAGATTTGAAACGTTATATTTTTTGGTCCGTCTCAATTTTTAAAATAAAAACAATCGGACTATCCCAAACACAATTGGACTATCCAACAGAATGATTCCATCGGACCTATTCTGCCAGAAAGTCCACTCGTGTGTATGCAGCACAAGACACTGCTGCTGAAAGGTGAACATCTGAGATAAACGCACATATAGTATTATAATGTCACATATTTATAGGCAGGGAGGACTGGGCCATAATTGGGCAGATTGTGGCAGTCCTCAAACCTTTCCGTTCTGTCACAGAACACCTAAGCCACGAGGATGCCAGCATTGGTCATGTGCTCCCACTCTTCAACCACCTTCAGAGCAAATTGGAGCGGTTCAAGTCAGTTGAGGAACCTTTGCCTGGTGGTGGCCCTCAACCTGATGTGTTGGCTCTGCTTAACACATTTCTGATGGAGTTGGACAGGCGCACGCAGGAGTTGACCGCCTCTTGCCCATAACTGATGTTGGCTGCCATGTGTGACCCTCGCATCAAGGGCAAAATGGCTGTGCAGTGTAGTGCTCTGACAACATGGCGGGACAGACTAATCGACAGGCTGTGTCAGAGGGAAAGGCAGATGGTAAGGCTGGGAGAGGAGGAAGAGGAGAAAGAAGATATTGAACACCCCCTCTCCCATGCATCATCTAGTGAAGTGAGCAGAGCTCCTGCCAGCGGAGCATCTTTTGTCTTGGCTGAAGCACTTGACACCCTAATGGGAGCCTCCAGCACAGTGCACCCCAAGAAAGCCATATCAGCAAAAGAGGTTTTCATGTCCTATTTGTCAGCCCCACTAGTGCACCCCACCACAGATCCAATGTTTTTTTGGCCGGAGAAGAGCGAGGAGTGGCCTGCCCTCGCAGATATTGCCAAGGAGCTACTGTCCTGCCCTCTGACAAGTGTCCAGAGTGAGCGGGTGTTTTCTGTGATGGGAAACATCCTGTCACCCCAAAGATCCCAGTTGTCCCCCCAGCTAATGGAGCAATTAGCATTTTTGAAAATCAATTTGCCAAAGTTGTGGTACCCCTCCCTCACTCTGAACATTCCTTGAACTGACTGCAGCAGAGATGGTTATTTGGTCTTAGTTGGTCCCTGTCCCTCCACACAATCCCTCCCCTCGCTTCTCATCTACCCCTATTTGTTTGTGACATCATCTGGGATGGACGAGAAGAGTGGAGGGGCCACCAGGGAGCAGCAGAGAGAGAACTTATTACACGCGCTTCCTGCGCTACTCTGCATGCTGGCTGGTAAACGCTGTGCCCTGATGTTCCCCAATGTACCCGGATGTTCCCCAATGTGTCCCAATGTGCTCCAATATGCCCTGATGTGCCCCAATGTGCTCCAATATGCCCTGATGTGCCCCAATGTGCCCTGATGTTCCGCAATGTGCCCTGATGTTTCCCAATGTGTCCCAATATGCTCCAATATGCCCCAATGTGCCCCGATCTGCCCCAATATGCTCCAATATGCCCCAATGTGCCCCGATGTGCCTTAATGTGCCCTGAAGTGCCCCCACCATTCTTCTCATTTATACATATGACTGCTAGAACAGATAAAAAGACATTTAGGGAAATTGTTTAAAATTTGAGCGAACAGAATCTGGAGCAGTCGCCCATGGCAACCAATCAGCTTCTCTTCAGTTATTTCCGTTAAGATTTGAAAATGAAAGAGAGAAGAGGATTGTCTGCCATGCATCACTGGTCCAGTTTTCGCCTGCTCCAGTTTCGATAGATCCCCCACACTGTTTGAGGTCAGCGAGGATGTGCGGAGAGCACATGCATGGTAACGCCAAACAATTTCCAGTGACCCCGCACATCCCCGGTGACCCGGAACAGTGCGGGGGATCAAAACTGGAGCAGGCAAAACTGGAGCAGCTGTGCATGGCAGCCATGTGCTCATTATGAGGGGCTCCCACCATCCCTCTGCTGTGCTGACTTCCTCCTGGGGTTGTAACCCTGCTGTGCTCAGTATGTCAACACAGCACAGGGATGGTGGAAGCCCCTCATAATAAGCACAGCAGGGGTACAGCCCCAGGAGGAAGTCAGCATAGCACAGGGATGGTGGGAGCCCCTCATAATAAGAATAATGAGTCGATGACGACGACTGATCCAAAATTCGTAAACAAAAGTTTGTATTTCGTACAAAATTCGGACGCATGGCAATTCGTATTTCGGATCCTCCCGAACATATGAATTTAGGGAAATTCGTAGGAATTTGTGATTTGTACGAAACGAATCACACATGTCTAGTGTGTGTCTACAATTGTCCCTATCCCTGTACATAGCGTCTCATTCAGATGCTCATCTATTATATTATAATATTGTATTATATTATAATTATTATATTATAATTTCATATATTGATTTGACTTTCAGTAGACAATCCTTAATTGATGGGATATTTTTTGTTTTTCAATTAATTGGGATAAATGCTTTGGCCACATTGAGTAGATGTCTTATTAGGGAATTTTTATATTTTCTGTAAGAGAGATCATTTATGTGAAGAAGGCAAAAAGCTGCGCTGAGTTTTATTTGTGTGTCTGTGATGTGGATTATCCACTTTTTAACTTGAGTCCAAAAGGATTGGATTGGGGTGCAGTTCCACCATAAGTGGAGAAAGGAGCCTCTTTTTTCGTTGCATCTCCAGCAAGCGTCCGGACATCCTTGACCCTAGCATTCAGGGCTTCCAGGGAGGGTGGTGAGCATTTCTTCCAATTGAGGTCAACAAGGCATCTATCCCAAAGACAGACATTGCACTTTTAAATCAACCTTTTTATTTCCAGTCATGTGAAAATGATGAAGGGTGGGGATGCTCAAAACTGTGTTCCTGGTGTACATGTTATTTGTAAATACTTGTATATACTGTATATATAGACACACACTTTAACCTGTATTATAAAATGTATTATAGTCTTTAGCAATTATTACATAATGTTTTAGATATGTAGTACATATTACCTATGTTCATTTCATATTACATATGATCATTTATTAGATGGGGTAAGCTGCATGGGAGTCTTTTAATGATCATCGGTGGGTGCACTTCGCCAGTAAGTTCCAATCTGATTTGTGGTATAAAGTCCCAAAGATAGATATTGCACTTTTAAATCAACATTTTTTTTTCCAAGTAACATTTTTATTGGTTGTCTCAATAGAGAAACAGTACAAGAATAAAAGAGAAAAATAAAACAATGCATGAAAGAACGCAGTAGCATTGAGAAGGGAGGAACCTTCTTCAAAATTAGCATTATACATTTCAACTTCAGTGATAGTTTTGCTTTAGAACAATATTAGGCAATACATTAAGTCTGGTATCCTACAGAACATTGCATGGAGAGTAACAAGAAGAAGAGAGGGAAAAAAGAAAAATAAAGAGCGTGAGGGGGCCAGAGAGGAAGGAAAGTAGAGGGTTATCACTTTGGCTCAGTCACTGACTCAAGGTGGATCCTATAGACACACACCCTGTATTATAAAATGTATTATAGTCTTTAACAATTATTACATAATGTATTAGATATGTAGCACATATTACCTATGTTCATATTTGACATTAATGCTAAGTTTACACTACTTTAGCAAATGCGCAGTGGTGATGGGGTTCTCCAAGTACAGTGAACCTGGAAAGTATTCACAGCACTTCACTTTTCCACATTTTGTTATGTTACAGCCTTATTTCAAAATGTATTAAATTCATTATTTAAATTTGTTTGAAATCTTTGCAAATTTATTAAAAACAAAAAAAATCCAAAAAAAATCACAAGTATTCACAGCCTTTGCCACGACACTCAAAATTGAGCTCAGGTGCATCCTGTTTCCACTGATCATCCTTGAGATGTTTCTGCAACTTGATTGGGGTCCACCTGTGGTAAATTCAGTTGATTGGACATAATTTGGGCATGATTTGGAAAGGCACACACCTGTCTATATAAAGTCCCACAGTTAAGAGTGCATGTCAGAGCACAAACCAAGCCAAGAAGTCCAAGGACTTGTCTGTAGACCTCCGAGACAGGATTGTATTGCACAAATCTGAGGAAGGGTACAGAAAAATGTCTGCAGCATTGAAGGTCCCAATGAGCACAGTGGCCTCCATCATCAGTAAATGGAACCACCCAGACTCTTTCTAGAGCGGGCCGCCCGGGTCAAACTGAGTGATCGGGGGAAAAGGGCCTTAGTCAGAGAGGTGACCAAGAACCCGATGGTCACTCTGACAGAGCTCCAGCGTTTCTCTGTGGCGAGAGGAGAACCTTCCAGAAGAACAACCATCTCTGCAGCACTCCACCAATCAGGCCTGTAGGGTAGATTGGCCAGACAGAAGCCACTCCTCAGTAAAAGGCACCTGACAGCCTGCCTGGAGCTTGCAAAAGGCACCTGAAGGACTCTCAGACCATGAGAAACATGGTCTGATGAAACAAAGATTGAACTCTTTGACCAGAATGGCAAGCGTCATGTCTGGAGGAAACCAGGTACCGCTCATCACCTGGCCAATACCACCCCTACAGTGAAGCATGGTGGTGGCAGCATCATGCTGTGGGGATGTTTTCAGTGGCAGGAACTGGGAGACTAGTCACGATTAAGGGAAAAATGAATGCAGCAATGTACAGAGACATCCTTGGTGAAAATGTGCTCCAGAGTGCTCTGGACCTCAGACTGGGGCAAAGGTTCATTTTCCAACAGGACCCTAAGCACAGAGCCAAGATAACAAAGTAGTGCCTAAAGGACAACTCTGTGAATGTCCTTGAGTGGCCCAGCCAGAGCCCAGACTTGAACTTGATTGAACATCTCTGGAGAGATCTGAAAATGTCTGTGCACCGACGCTCCCCATCTAACCTGATGGAGCTTGTGAGGTCCTGCAAAGAAGAATGGGAGAAACTGCCCAAAAATAGGTGTGCCAAGCTTGTAGCATCATATTCAGAATGACTTGAGGCTGTAATTGGTGCAAAAGGTGCTTCAACACATTAGGTTCCTGGGGCTCAGAGGGGAATACAAGGTGTCTAAGATACGCTCCATTGGGAAGTTTACTCCCCTTAACAGAATTAATATCATCACAAGGAGATACACACATGTCGAGATGGAGATATTACCAAATGAGAGATTTTTTTAATAAATTAGAACCCCAAGTAAGACCTCTGAGCTCCCTTACGACATATGAGAAGATGTGTATGAAAATAGAAAAACCAAGTAACTTACTATCCCAGATGTATAAATTAGTTCTTAGTGAACAAAGTAGCACAATTCCTTACTTTATAAGAGAGTGGGAGAAAGAACTAAGATGCACATTTAGACCAACACAAATAAAAAAACTTATGGAAATGACGCACGCGACATCAATAAGCGCAGCAATACAAGAAATGTCATATAAGTTTATAGCCAGATGGTACCGAACCCCAGCCAGAATAGCAGAGATATACCCAACAGCGGATGGGCATTGCTGGAGAGGATGTAAGGATAAGGGGACGTACCTTCATCTATGGTGGGACTGCCCAAAAATTAGGATTTTTTGGGAGGGAGTGGCTAAATGGATAGGGAGGATAACAGCAAAACCAATAGAAATGACACCCCTACAATATCTGTTTCATGGGACAGAAGGATCCATTAAATCTTATAAAAAAGGAGTCATACCACATCTGCTGAATGCAGCCAAAATATTAATACCTAGATATTGGAAGCAGATAGCATGTCCCACTCTATTGGAATGGAAGGGAGAGGTAGATGAAATAATGGAAGCTGAAAAATGGATATATGATATAAAAGAACAACAAGAAAAATATAAAAACATGTGGGCAGGCTGGAAGCACTATTCCCGAGAAATAGAGAAAGAGTAAGTTATACCAGATTAAAAATTTTGATAATCCCTCCTGAGCCTCCCAGAGATCCCTGATAGGGAGAGGGAGGAAGGAAGGGAGAGAGAAAAATCAAGAAGCTGTTGCGCAAGCTTGTGTCCTCCAAAGGTACATCGTAGAAAGGGTAAAGGGGAAATATGAATCCGAACCACAACCTTTAAAGTTTGTTGTTTGTAGTATGTTTTAAGGTATATGGGAAGTGAATAAATGATGGAAATGTAATTGGAGGAGGGGCTTGAGGGAGGGGGGTAGGAGGAGAGATAACCAATGGTGGAGACACAAAAATAAACAACACAATTTTTAGGAAACATAAAGGAAGGCTGAGGACCTCCCTAAGCACAAAACACAAACAATACACTAAGGGGTCACAAATGGAATAAAAGCACGCAATAATGATTAAATGAGAAAGGATTTTTTTTGTTCTCCTTTTTTCTTTTTCTTTTTTATATAAATAAAAGGAATCACAAGGGCACAATAAAAACACATAAAGAAGGGAAATAACACAGGGGAGAAATTTAAATTCCCCCCTCCCTTTTTTTTTTTATTTTTTTATTTTTTTCCTACACACAGGTTAACTCTACTCCAAGTATCCCCTCCTCTCGGGCCACCACCTAATATTGTTATAGATATGTAATGGAAAAGTATGTATGTAAATGTGAAGACATTGGGGGACTTGTGTAAACCTCAATGCCTCAGGATTGAATGTAATTGTCTGTTGAATTTTATTTAAGAAAATAATAAAGATGATTTAAAAAAAAAAAAAAAAAAAAAAAAGGTGCTTCAACAAAGCATTGAGCAAAAGCTGTAAATACTTATGTACATGTGATCTTTTTCATTTTTTATTTTTTATAAATTTGAAAAGATTTCAAACAAACTTCTTTTATATTGTCATTATGGGGTATTGTTTGTAGAATTTTGAGGAAAATAATGAATTTAATCAATTTTGGAATAAGGCTGTGACATAAAAAAAATTAGCAAAAGGTGAAGCGCTGTGAATACTTTCTGGATGCACTGTATATGCCCATTGTTGTGGGATCAATGCTCAGCCAACTCCACCCAGAATGCAAGCTATCTGATGTGGGTAAAATGGCACTTTAAATTTCTGCATGCATGGTTTCATGTTTACAGTGGTGTGCCCAAGATTATCCCAGCAACGATCACTCCAGAGACTCAAGCAAGCAGCTCGGTGACACAGCCAGAGGAACATCAAGACACTGTAACATAATGTGATTGATCCAATAAATCAAGCACTAACAGAGCTTTACTGCACATCCGGAACACTTCTATTATCCTAATGTTCCCAAAGTGCAGTCCAAATCCGTTTGTTACACCACTCTAATCACAGTGATTGCTAACAACCAGTGTCAAAACTTGGAAAATGAGAAAAAAAACAAGTCCAGCAAGAGAGACTCAGAGTGTTTCCAATCAGTCTATATGGAAGGTATATGCAGGATAGGAGAAATCACCCCGTGTTGTAGATATGAGTGAAGTTTGTCCTACACCTTCACCGTTTGCACCGCAGTGTGGACCCACATAGATGGCAGCTTACCAGAAGAGATCTGCTTTAAGGCTTGTCTATTTAGTCCCGCTGTATAGGCACCTCTTATCTCCTCCTGCCTCCTCCGTTTTTTATTTCGCTGTCCTCGTTGCAGGTAAGCGTGTAAAAAATGCAAGGGGTCCAATATCCTGTTATACCCTTTATTATCAATAACCCTCTTCCCCCTTACAAAATGCGCTTACTTAAAATCAACATATTAAAAGCATATACAAGGGTTGCCAGTACTTCAGATCGAACGTCTCACCGTCAGGCTGATATCCTCTTACATCACTGCCTGTCAGTTGAGTCCCGGGTGTTCGTCTGCTCAACAGACAAATGGATTTGGACTGCACTTTGGGAACATTAGGATAATAGAAGTGTTCCGTATGTGCAGTAAAGCGCTGTTAGTGCTTGATTTATTAGATCAATCACATTATGTTACATTGTTGTTTTTGATATATAACAGCTGCTAAAGATCGGAAGAGAGTTAATTTTCTCTTAGGATTTTGTTATAATATTTGACTGTCATACATGAGCGCTGAGGTCAGGTGTATGTACAATAGCATATAGAGTATATATTCCTGATATATATTGAAACATCAAGACACTGCTGCTGAAAAGTGAACATCTCTGAGATATCTGAGATACACACACATACAGTATATATTAGATGGGGTAACCTGCACAGGAGGAGTCTTTTAATGATTGTCAGTGGGTGCGGCCTTGGGTTTAAGGGGTTTTAGCTGCAGGCATCATCCCACTACTGTTTTTTAGAGTGGGCGGTCAGCTCTTCAGGGATAACAACCGATGTGGCTAAAAGCTGCACAGCTGTTATCCCGAAGGAGTGAGAGAGGACATCTTCCCTCCCGCTGCTCTTCCCGGGCCTCCCATCCCACTGGGAGACCCGAGTCACAATCTGGGACTTCTGCTGGCTAGAGTGAGACATGAAAGAAGCCGGATATGGCTTCATTCAAGTCTCCTATGTGTAAACACGGAAGCAACGTCACAACGTCACTTCTGGTTTACTCGGCTGCCAATGCCGCCATTTAAAAAAAAATGACAGTATTCAGAATTGCCGTTTTTGGTGTTCTGAATACTTTGAAGTTCAAAGGAGGGATTTGGCATCTTTTAGACCTCCGATCCCCCCATAAAGAGTACCTGTCACCACCTAGATGTTGCATTCCAAAATGTTCAAAATAATTTTTTTTTTTAATTCCAGTCGTGAAAATAATGAAGGGGGAAGATGCTAGAAACTGTCTTCCTGGTGTAATATATATATAAAAATCAATCAATGTACCCTGTATTATAGTCTTTCAGTTACTATGCTGTTTTTTCTAGTGGGTATACTATGTGAATATTTGAAGAAACCACTTTAGCAAGCAAAAGATAAGCCGCAGCTGGGCTTAGAGTGCGGAATATATCCCAGTTGGGTCCTAGTGTTGGATCAATCCCAGAATGGTAAAATCTGCTGTAGGTGGAATGCCACTTTAAAGCTCAAATTTTTTTAACATTTGACATTTTTGCCCATTCTTCTTTGCAAAATAGCTCAAGTTCTGTCAGATTGGATCGAGAGTCTGTGAACAGCAATTTTCAAGTCATGCCACAGATTCTCAATTGGATTTAGGTCTAGACTTTGAATGGGCCATTCTAAGGCCCCATAGACACTATTAGATTTTCTGCAGATTTTTGTCTTTAGATTTACCAAAACCATGTAGTGCAAGGGCCTGTCTGATTGCATACAAATGCAAACACTTAAGGTTTGACCTCATATTATATGCTTTTGGTAAATCTGAAGACAAAAATCTGCAGAAAATCTAATAGTGGGTATGGGGTCTAACACATGAACATGCTTTGATCTAAACCATTCCATTGTAGCTCTGGCTGTATGTTACCATGTTTCACGGTGGGGATGGTGTGTTCAGGGTGATGTGCAGTGTTAGTTTTCCACCACACATAGCATTTTGCTTTCAATTTTGATCTCATCTGACCAGAGCACCTTCTGCCACATGTTTGCTGTTTCCCCCACATGGCTTCTCGCAAATTGCAAACGGGACTTCTTATGACTTTCAACAGTGGCTTTCTTCTGGCCAATCTAGTTGTCCTGTGGACAGAATCTGCCACCTGAGCTGTGAATCTCTGCAGCTCCTCCAGAGTTACCATGGGCCTCTTGGCTGCTTCTCTGATTAATGCTCTCCTTCAGGGTTGCCAACCGCCAGTAAATTTACTATGCATTTGTAAAAATCTGTGATTTTCTTACAACTGCCAGTAAATATTAGGGGCTGATAATTTCATGCTGTGTTGACTTTTTAAGTGTTATTTAAGAAAATTACTTTGTTATAGGTATTGTCAGTGTTACCATATCATGTTTATACTGTTCAAATATTCACTGTGTGAGTTCTGCAATTTTTCAGGTCGCCAGTAAAAAATGTGCTCTGTCAGTACATTTTCCATGTTTTGTCAGTAAAAAATGCTGCGGGAGGTTGGCAATACTGCTCTCCTTGCCCAGCCTTTCAGTTTAGGCAGATGGCCAAGTCTTGGTAGGTTTGCAGATGTGCCATACTCTTTCCATTTTTGGATGATGGATTGAACAGTGCTCTGTGAGATCTTCAAAGCTTGGGATACATTTTTTTAATAACCTAACCCTGCTTTAAACTTCTTCACAATGTTATCCCTGACCTGTCTGGTATGGTGTTCCTTGGCCTCCATGATGCTGTTTGTTCACTAAGGTTCTCTAACAAACCTCTCAGGGCTTCACAGAACAGCTGTATTTATACTGAGATAAAATTGCACACATGTGGACTATTTAGTAATTAGGTGACTTTTGAAAGCAATTGATTCCACTAGATTTTAGTTAGGCGTATCAGAGTAAAAGGGGCTGAATATAAATGCATGCCACACTTTTCAGATATTTATTTGTAAAAAAACTTGAAAACCATTTATAATTTTCCTTCCATTTCACAACTATGTGTCACTTTGTGTTGCTCTATCACATAAAATAAATTTACCGCACACACACTGTACACTATAAGGATAAATCTGTACAGCCGCGTCTAGGTTGAAAGCGAGGAAGATCTCCCTTATGGACCTGGAGTTGGATCAATCCCAAAATGGAGACAATCTTTTTTGGGTGGAATGCCACTTTAAAAGCAAACACACACACACACACAAGATGGTTAGATAGACTTAGCTTTGGTTGATTTAATTGTTTTCCATTCTGTATTATATTAATTGAACAAGTGATTCGACAAATGAGAAGTACTCATTCACCACTGCGCCACGGAAAATAAGATGAAGTGAAAAAAAAAGCCGCTGCTTATAAACTGATCAACCTGGTCACTTGAATACAATACTGAAAGTGAACAGCAGCGCCAAAGTATGAAATGCATTATTAACATACTAAACAATGTAATGAATTGATATTATAAATGTCCAAAACTTAAAGATGGCAAAAAAATTATGTCTTAGAAATAAACACAATGAAATAGTGTGGAGAATGGAAAAAATAGTGGTTATAAGTCCATAGAAAAAAATCACAAAATAAAATGCAAAAGATGCCAAAGTGCATGGAAGCAATCCTCCAAAGGGTGCTAAGATATTCACACAACACCATGAGTGTATCAAACACGTCTCCCCATCAGTAGTAGACTCACCAGAGCTAATTGCCTCACACTCGCATGCTTGGCAGCAGAGCAGTTACCCTCATAGGGTTAATAACTTCAAGACGCCACTCTCCACTTGATACAGTGAAGGTATAGCACACTCTCTGCAGAAAAGCTGTTTTTTTAATCTGTTTTGTGCCTTCTGTTTTCACCTTCAAATTATTCCCATTTCTAGCAGGATCCACAAAGTCTACTCAGCCAGCAGTTGCTTGAACAAAAATCACTTCTTGTCTTCCTGTAATCTGTCCTAGGCATACTGTAGGATGGCTTAGACTTGCTATACCTTGACTGTATCAAGTGGAGAGTGGCGTCTTGAAGTTATTAACCCTATAAGGGTAACTGCTGTGCTGCCAAACACACGAGTTTGAGGCAATAAGCTCTGGTGAGTCTACTACTGACGGGGAGAGGTGTTATACCCACTATTTTTTCCATTCACTACACTATTTCATTGTGTTTATTTCTTAGAACCCTTTCACACCAAGGCGTCGGCGGTAAAGCACCGCTATTTTTAACTGCGCTTTACAGTCCTTTTTGCGGAGGTTTTTGGCCGATAGCGGGGTGCTTTTAACCCCTGCTAGCAGCTGGAAAAGGGTTAAAACGACCCGCAAAGCGCCACTGCAGTGGTGCTGCCCATTCATTTTAATGGGCAGGAGCGGTTCATGAGCGGTGTATACACCGCTCCTTCACTGCTCCAAAGATGCTGCTTGCAGGAGTTTTTTTAACATCCTGCCAGTGCATCGCTTTGGGACTTTCACACTGAGATTGCAGGGGAGCCTCAGTGTGAAAGGGGTCCTAGACATAACTTTTTTTTTCGTCATCTTCAAGTTTTGGACATTTATAATATACTTGATATAAATTCATCACATTGTTTAGTATGTTAATTATGCATTCATACTTTAGCACTGCTGTTCACTTTCAGTATTGTATTCAAGTGACCATGTTGACCATTCTGTACTATGTTTAACCTTTTACTGTATACACCCTTGCAGTTGTTCACCAGTTAGTCAAACTAATATGTAAATATCAAGTGCTAATATTTTTGGCATGAGCATTCTAAATAATATCAAGTAACAACTGACCTTGGACACCAAGCAGCCCCTATGCACTTTTGTAAAAGTGTGTCTGGTGGTCGCAGGTGCCCTACACTCCAGATTTTTGATTGGCAGCCCCAAAACCATCCATTGATAGTGGCAGTTTCTTTGTAGAAGCAGCAATTAACAGAAAAAGGATTGTCAGAGGAGGCAAGATACTGATAATGCTGTATCATGCTTCAGGAATAACAATCTTTTTTGGATACCTGTACACCTGTCTGTGCATGCTATTAGGATGGAAGCAGTCATGTACTGGTTGGAGGACAGTTATACCAGTCTGTGATCAGATACTTACATTACATTTGGCTGCTAGCCCAAATTTTGAAGTCCCTTTACTCATGTTTTGTAGTGAACCTGAGCCAAGTGACGATAAAGACACCCCAATGGAGAAGAATGAACAGCCAGTCCAGGAGCCAGGTGATGAATTTGTGGAAACCTGGGAGTCCTATGAGAGCGAAGAAGACTCTGTAACGGTATATTATTTCCCTCTTATTTGTAACACGTTAACAAAGTAGTATCATTTTAATACAATATGAAGTGTCTGTACACGTTTCAATAATCCATTCTGTTCCTGAAATTAAATTATGGTTTCAAATTAGGATCAAACTTTGAATTGCACTGAAAACACATTTTTACAGTCAAAAGGAAAATACTTTGAATACCAGCAGAAATTCTAACTGGAATAAAAAACGTCAAATAGATGTGTGTGCGGCCAGCTTTACCATATTTTATTTTTAACCACAGTTAAACTATGTCTAAATCCAATAAATATAATATAGCACAACCTCTCAGATTTGATCAACCACCATTTTCGGTGTTTATATCAATATCCTTACAAAATGAACAAATAAAACAATTTTAGAAACATAGAATCACAGTGAAACAAAATGTGATCAACTTATTCCAAATAACGAATTAGTGCAACCCACAAATTGTAACAGTAGACATCTGACTTTCTTCAAGTACAAAAAACGTTGTTAAAGTGGTTGTAAACCCTTACCGACCTCTTTGACCTACAAGTAAACCTAGATTAAGGCTTACCTGTAGATCCAAGAAATATCTCCTAAACCTACACAATTTAGGAGATATTTGCAAAAAGACAGGCATCGCTGGCGCACTGAGCATGCCGCTGCTAACGGCGATATGCCGTTAGTGGCTGCTCCCATGCCCATGGGTGGGAGTGACGTCATCGCTGCTCTGGTCAATCAAAGCGCCGGAACCAGGATACCCGGAAAGAAGATGGACACTCCGCGGAAGAGGGGACAGCGGTGACATCGCTGGCTCCTGTGTCAGGTAAGTGACACATAATGGGCTACTATGTGATGCATAGTAGCCCATTATGCTTTACCTTTGCAGGGAAACAAAGAGGAAGTAAACCCATCAGGGTTTACTTCCTCTTTAATGAGTTTATATCCTCCACTATTGTGAGCGTTGGATTTCAATCAGTGAGATATCCCATGTTTCATTGTATCTATTTATAGAACTCACCACTCGTAAAATCGCAGTTCTACCCCGCCTCCTCTCTCTCCTCACTGGCTCACTGGCTGTGATTGACAGCAGTAGGAACCAATGGCTTTGTTTGCTGTGTCTGCCAATGAGGAGGGAGATTCCCCATTAGACCTGAGGCTCTCATGCATATCGCTGGATCAAGATGGGGCTCAGGTAAGTACTGGGGGGGTTGCTGCATAGAGAAAGTATTTTACCTTTATGCATAGAATGCATGAAGGAAAAAACCTTGAGCCTTTACAACCACTTTAAGTTGAAAAGGCCATATGTTCATCCATTGTTTTTTCAGTCATAAAATGGACCTAGTATAATAAAATGTAAATAAATGCATTACCTTTTAACATTGGACTGCAGCTGATGAGCTCCACTCGTTACTTTTTTAAACTGAGTGGATGAGGTGCACAGTAAACACTATTCCACTGACAAACATCCACACTGTGCAGGGACAGCAACAATAAGGATCTGCAGTGGCAGGCGGTGGAAAAAAAAATTGGGAGGGCGGGAAAAAGTATAAACCCCCCACCCACACGGTCGGTCAGTAGCACTTACCCCATCACCTGCGGCTTCCCCTGCTCATTGGTGGCGGCCTCCCGTTCTCCTGCTCTCCACGGGTCATCACAGCGATGGCTTCCGTTTCCTCCCTCCTCCTCAGCGGCCAATCGGGAGTCTTCTCGGGGGTCTCACACCCGCTTCTGATTGGCCAGATTGAGGATCAGTGTTTTAACATTGAATATTCATTTGCTGTTGTAACACACCTATTTTGAAGCCTATTAGAGCCCCTGGTGCCCTAAAAGGGGCTGGATGCATGAATAAGGGGTGGCCGCAGTGGCCATGGATAGATTCATACTATGCATGCTATAAATCTATTATAAATTTATTAAACACATAATACAAAAGGCCTACGCCAATCTGTACCTGGGGGGGTGGGAGCGGGACATTTTTTCTAATGATGATCTTAGCATCCATACCAGCCGTGTACTGATGTGGCTAAGATATATTGATGATATCTTTATTATATCGCTAGGTTCTCAATCAGCATTGGATACGTTTGTCAACCTCCTCAACGACAATGTGTACAATCTGAGATTCACAGTGAAGAGTGACCAATCTCAAATTTGATTTATCGATCTTATAATTTTCAAAGATCAAAATAACTGCCTGGCAACCTCGCTTTTTCACAAGGAAACAGCAGGCAACACTATTTTACATGCCTCGAGTGCCCACTCAGTAAAATTAATTTTGAGTATTCCATTTGCACAGTACATCCAACTAAGAAGGAATTGTACAAATGACTGCAGTTTCAGATACCATGCAGACCTCCTGAGAGGATGACTGCTTCAAAGGGGCTACTCCAAATCAATCCTACGTAAAGCCTTTAACAAGGCTTGCAAACAAACTAGAGACACACTACTGTTTAAACCAAAAACCACGACAGATGAGCAGTCCACTGTGAAATTCATTACACAGCATTCACAACAACGCTACCAGCTAAGGAACGTGTTAGATAAACACTGGCCCATCCTCTATGAGGATCCCATTCTGAGAAAATATATCACAGATCACCCTGAGATTACTTTTAAAAGGTCAGTGTCGCTTTGCGATAAACCTGACCAGAAGCCACTTTGCCCCATCTGTGGGATGTACCAACAAGGCCAAGGGGATCTACAGATGTGGGCATTGTGCCTTCTGCCCCTGGGTGTCAACTGGTCTCAGATTCACACTGCCCAATGGGGAACTGTTTTACCCCCATTTTTGGGCAGACTTTGACACCCAGGGGGTAATTTACCTAATAACCTGTACTTGCAGTATTTTTTATTTTGGCAAAACGTACCGCCAGTTACAACAACGTATTAATGATCATGTCTATTGGTCCTCAAGTGGGAAAATGTAAAGTCCTATTAGTAGGCACCTGGATTTATGCCACAGATTTGATATTGCGGTTGCCTCGTTTATTGTCCTGGCAGTTTTTCCACAGGATCCGAGGGGGGGAGACTGGGATAGGAGGATACTTCAGCATGAGACTAAATGGATCGAACGCCTGAACGCCACTCGATGGCCAGGCATTAACGAAGTACAATCATATAAACTTTTTTATAAGATTAATTAGTGTTGTGCTGACCACATCTTGGTTTAGTTTGATTCTTATATATCTCCCCCTTTTTTTTAAGTGAATTACATCATGGGCAACTATTTTTGTGTCCATTATGGTACTTTAATGTATGTCTCTTGCTGTTGCTAGGCCTCCTGTCCCTCTCTCCTTCCCCTCTTCCCCCCCTCCCCCCTCTCATCCCTGTTTCTGCCCCCCCCACCCTTTTGCTATAGATTTACCCCACCTCTGATCCACTATATATATATATATATATATATATATATATATTTTTTTTTTTTTTTTGGTGATATGAGTGTTATCCAACGCCTTACCATGGTTGTATGTGCCTAGTTTAGACCCATATAAAGTTTGTCTAAGCCCTTGTACACACGGTCAGACATTCCTACAACAATATCCGTCGGATTTTGTCCGACGGATTTTGTCCGAAGCGTGGGTTGCATACACACGGTCGGACAAAGTTGTCCGAAAATCCGATCGTTCAGAACGTGGTGACGTTATTTTGTTATGACGGGACTACGTTCAGGCTAGTAGCCAATAGCTTTGGTCTAGGAATTTGATCTGAGCATACGTGGCACTTTGTCCGATCGGAATTCTCTACACACAATCGGAAAAGTTTTATGGCCCAGCTCTAAAACTTTGTCAATCGGATATTCCGACGGAAACAGTCCGATGGATCCCACACACAGTCGGATTATCCGACAACACGGTCCAATCGGACATTTTCCATCGGAATGTCCGACCATGTGTACAAGGGCTTACTGTAACCTCCAATTGGATTACAATCTGTAATTTGTTTGCTGGTTTTACATATAAGAATATACTATATCTAACTGTTATTCTTATGGCTTTTTTGTTCCAGAAGCCTGCAGTAGATTCGGATAATGCGTATACATACCCTTGTTTCTCTCTATAAATACTTACTTTTCCTGTTTCTCCCTGTTTTCTAACTGGCACACCCCCACGTTCAACCTTGAATTGCCTATTGCATGTCACATATGGGAATCCATTGCATGTCTACCTTTTGTATGAATTTTGTCAAAAAAATGTGGAACACTACCAATGTATTACTTTAGATTATGTACTGTTTTTGTATCTGTATATGTTTATATGTCTCTCCCCTTTTTTGTAGAACAGCTATTAAGCTCCCGATGAAGCATTCATTTGCGAAACATGTAGAGCAAGTTTGTTATTGCACACCATACACTGTTGCAGGATTAATATGATGTTTGGTATCATTTTTCTGCTGTTTTAGAGAGAAAAACAATAAGATATTTTTGCATGTATTGATTGTACAGAATTCTTTTCCCTACCCTTAGGATAGAATGGTCACTGCCTCAATTTTTTTTTTAAGCCCACTGTTTTTCAACTTTATTATATACCCCTTTTAGACAAGAAATATTTACCAAATAACCAGTTTAGCCTCCTATATCAGCAGTATTGGGGCACTGTTATAATTGGAATAGGTTGAGCATAATGGATGTGAATCTGCCCCACAATAAATAAAAATATTCATAGGTTTTCTTTCAGCAATTGTATACTTTTTGCATATTCAATGTATCCCGTGGAAATGAAGTGTTGCAGAGCACATCAGCCCAGGTCATCTATATTAGCTATATAATGTGAGGACCTTTACAATAATTACATTTTTATCCGATCTGCCTAAACGTGAATGGTTGTTTAGGTTAGCTTTCACGCTTTGTGTCTCTAAAAGATGAAATTGAAGAAAACTGCTGATATATAGTGAACTTTAACTGCATCTAAACCCCAGAATAAAAATGTAATATATATAGGAACTTAAAAAATAAGTTCACTTTAAAAAAAATAATAATAATAAACGTACATTGTTTTTCTGTAAGAGCCTGCAGAACTACAGACTCTGCTGATCGGGGTGCAGTGTCAGGCTCCTACAGACTGTCAGTACAGCTATCAGCCCCACTTCCCATGCAGGTAGACTGTTACTGAAGTCCGGGAAGGTCAATCAACTACGAGAGTGCTTACCAGCACCTTTGCAGTTCATTGAGATATACAAGTTATCTGCTGCGGTGGAAGATAGTACTTGTAGTTCATTATTTCTCAGATCACTGTGAACGAATGACACGGCTGTGTGGGTGGAGCCCCACATGGCCTTTGCTTCTTTTGAATTGTGACAGCAGGTGCTGTCACAATGGGTCGGAGGGTGGACAGGTGCTTTAGTAACAAAGTACACCCTGAGTATGGGTGTAACATGTTACTAAAGGTGAACTTACCCATTCATAGATGTTTTCTTTTTCCCTTTTCTTTTTTACCAGGCCAACCTGTGTGTCCCACACTTCCTGTCCTGGGGTGACAATGCTCACCGATGAGGAACAACATTGTCATCCAAGACTGATTTAGACAACAAGCATCTCATCCTGTCTTTATCTGCTTAAAGCGGGATTGCACTGTGGAAAAAAATATTAAAAGCCAGCAGCTACAAATACTGCAGCTGCTGACTTTTAATAAATGGACACTCACCTGTCCCGGGGTCCAGCGATGCCGGCAGCCGAGGCCGATCGATTGCTCGGCTCTGGGCTGCTGCCGCCACCATTCTAGGTGAGGGAATCAGGAAGTGAAGCGCTGCGGCTTCACTTCCCGGTTCCCTACTGTGCATGCGCGAGTCGCGCAGCGCAATAGGAATTGTCCGCGCTGTCTCTGGGACCTGTGTGTGTCCCAGCAGACAGTGCGCAGGGACAGGAAGAGGCATAGACTCCCGTGGGAGTCTATGCCCAGAAGTGGGTGTAAATACCTGTCTTTGACAGGTATCTGCACCCCCCTCCCCCCTGAAAGGTGCCAATTGTGACACCAGAGGGGGGGAGGGTTCCGATCAGCGGAAGTTCCACTTTAGGGTGGAACCCCACTTTAACATGAAGTGGGAGGGTTGTAGTTCCCAGAAGATAGCTGGGAAGGCTGATAATACTGTTTAATATTTTAGTTTGTGCATAAGAAGGTACAAGGATGCTGGATTTCTGCAAGGATAAACAGGTATTTTTCTCTACTTGTAGAAATTGTACTTGGATTACAAAGAAAAAAACGAATACAGCCACTACATCTATAAGCTGCAATATGTCAATGTTTTAGATGTTTTCGGATTTAGATACACTTTAAAAATATCCATATTGCTATAAAGCCAAGGATGAGATTCAAATGATGACATACCGGACTATGTGGTTGAAGTGCAGTGCTGTACTGAGCAATGATGGTCCTAATAAATGTTGATATCTATGTCAACCTTCCCATTGTGAAATAAAAATATTACTTTCACTTGCAGGATTCTACAAAAAAAGCTGAAACAAATATCATTCTGCAGACTTCTGATACAGTCACCCCTATGACAGCAACTACTACACAGCAGAATACCCAGCCCAAAGAGGACATTGTTTCCACAATTGTGGCCACTGTGGAGGAGGAGGAGCAGTACTAGCTGTCCTGCAAATATTTGCACACATGGCTCTCATATATTGGGTAATGATCTGGGATTAGTCAAAGCTGTCATTAAAATGTTGTACTTTCAGCAAAGATGTTGTAGAAAATGTCAAGATGTTGCGTACAGTAGTAGTAAGACTATCATAGACATGTGAGGTTCTCTGTGGTCTGATCTGTGAATCCAGAGGAAGGAAAAGACAGCTTCAGACACATTTCTAGCCAATTATATATCAAAAGGCACTCCAAATATGGCAGGCTATTTACACCTTGGATCCTCATTCAAAATTGGGTGTATAATGTGAAAATTACACCAATCGGCATAGAAATAAAGTAATGAAGTAAAGCCTTTCTTCCTTTCTCTTTGCTTTTCCTTCAGTCTTTATATGGTCCCGTATTCATCTTTAGGTGTCAATGTCACATATGTTCCAATGAGATAGGGGGACTTCAGTGTCTTTTCAAAGCTTGTGTACACACAGACATATACACATACATCCATTAAGCTCCACTACATTCACGGGGGCAATTTGACACATGCCCTGTGCAGGGACATGTTTACCTTCAAGGGGATGCACATGTGTTCCGTGCATCCTCGTGCAGAAAGTCCTATTTATGTCTATTGAGGGACATGCACTGTTTTCCAATAAGACGTTCGTGTAGGTGCAAGGCTGCACTTTATACAGTGCCTTGAAAATTTTTCCACATTTTGATATGTTACAACCAAGCATGTAAATGTATTTTAATGAGATTTTATGTGATAGACCAACACAAAGTGTCACATAATTGGGATGTGGAAGGAAAATAATAAATGGTTTTCAAGATTTTTTACAAATAAATATGTGAAAAGTGTGGTGTGCATCTGTAGTCAGTACTTTGTAGAACCACCTTTCACTGCAATTACAGCTGCAAGTCTTTTTGGGGCTATCTCTATCAGCTTTGCACATCTAGAGAGTGATATTTTTGCCCATTCTTTATTGCAAAATAGCTCAAGCTCTGTCAGATTGGATGGAGAGCGTCTGTGAACAGCAATTTTCAAGTCTTGCCACAGATTCTCAATTGGATTTAGGTCTGGACTTTGACTGGACCATTATAACACATGCATATTCTTTGATCTAAACTATTCCATTGTAGCTCTGGTTGTATGTTTAGGGTCGTTGTCCTGCTGAAAGGTGAACCTCCACCCCAGTCGCAAGTCTTTTGCAGACTCTAACACGTTTTCTTCTAAGATTGCCCTGTATTTACTATATCTGTTTAAAAAAATAGATTGCCCTGTATTTGGCACCATCCATCTTCCCATCAACTCTGACCAGCTTCCCTGTCCCTGCTGAAGAAAAGCATCCCCACAACATGATGCTGCCACCACCATGTTTCACGATGGGGATGGTGTGTTCAGGGTGATGTGCAGTATTAGATTTTCCGCCACACATAATGTTTTGCTTTTAGGCCAAGAAGTTCAATTTTGGTCTCAGCTGACTAGAGCACCTTCTTCCACATGTTTGCTGTGTCCCCCACATGGCTTCTTGAAAACTGCAAACTGGACCTAATAGGGCTTTCTTTCAACAATGGCTTTCTTCTTGCCACTCTTCCATAAAGGCCAGATTTGTGGACTGCACGACTAATAGTTGCCCTGTGGACAGATTCTCCCACCTGAGCTGTGGATCTCTGCAGCTCCTCCAGAGTTACCATCAGCCTCTTGGTTGCTTCTCTGATTAATGCTCTCCTTGCCCAGCCTGTCAGTTTAGGTGGATGGCCATATCTTGCATGGTTTGCAGTTGTGCCATACTCTTTCCATTTTTGGATGATGGATTGAACAGTGTTTTGTGAGATGTTCAAAGCTTGGGATATTTTTTTATAACCTAACCCCGCTTTAAGCTTCTTCACAACGTTATCCCTGACCTGTCTGGTGTGTTCCACATTCTTCCACATCACAATTATGTGCCACTTTGTGTTGGTCTATCACATAAAATACCAATAAAATACATTTAAATTTTTAGTTGTAACATGACAAAATGTGAAAAATTTCAAGGGGTGTGAATACTTTTTCAAGGAACTGTATATACTAGTGAGGGTATGTGGATCATTTTACAGGGCAAGCATAGACACATACGTATATAAGAAAAATATTTTATTTGTTGGATATCACTGATGGCTCATGAGTTTTATTATTTGATTATTAATTTTGGTGCATGATTGTAAACTCTAACTTTAACCTACAGGTAAGCCTAGATTAAGGCTTACCTGTAGGTGCAAGAAATATCTCCTTAACCTACATGGTTAAGGAGATATTTTCCTAAAAATGGGCACCGAAGTCTATGGTGCATGTGCGTCGCAGACAATGGCGCAGGCACACTGAGCGTGGCGTTAGTGAAGGCGATTGTGCCGTTACTGACGGCTCCCGCTCTCATGCGCCGGAGTGACATCATCGCTGTTCTGGCCAGTCACGGCGCCGGAGCAGCATTACCCCGAAGTCACTCCGAGTATCATGGCGACGACAGAGGACGTGGACGAGGGTTGCTTCGGGGGCTTCAATCTCAGTTAAGTAATTCGTAATAAGCTAGTATGCTATGCATACTAGCTCATTATGCCTTTGTCCTGCAGGTTTTTTTTTATATATTAGAGGGTTCACTTCCTCTTTAACTCAACCTGGGTGCATTTAGGGCCGTGCATCTGCACCCACATGGATGTCATATAGGGACTAGGAAGCAGCGACTGTCCATGCAGCCACTACGTCCCAATAGACAACAATGGAACTGCTGGCACAGGGGTGTATGCAACACCTGTTCGTCCCCATGCCAGTAAAACACTGCCCTGTATGGGGCACAATCATATCAAATCAAATGGGGATATGGAGCATATCACTTCATGTGAACAAGGCAGAATAAATGATATAAATGACACAACAGAGACTGGATTTGGTTTTGCAATGAACAATTCTTTCTGTGTTCTCCAACGATTTAGGACCCACTTGTATTCAAGTGCATTCAGTAGCATTTGAGATTATTTTGAGATGCTTCTCAGATCATTTTGAGTTCATTCACACATGCTTCTGATCTGCAGTGGATCTCCTTCTAAGTTGTTTTTGCATTCCTATTGGAAAGAATAGTAGTCGTTTAATTAGGGGTGAGACCTGTGTCCTTTATACCTTTTGCTGCATAAGCAAGTGTTGCATTTCTGTGCAAAAAAAAAAAATCAGCCCAAACATATATTTTCTGAAAGCAGACACCCTAGAAAAAAAGATATTGGTAATTCCAATTTTTAAGGTAATTTTAGGGCATGCAAATGTAATATATTATCCAATGTTTGTCTAAAATATAGAAGATGAGGTTTCACTGAGTAAATAGATACCCAACATGTCAAGCGTAAAAAGTAAAATTCCGTGCACCTGTGAAACAGCGACAATCAAAGTTTTCCTGTGTAGGTGCCCCCCCCCCCCCCCCCCCCCGACGTGCATGCGTGTGCATCCCGAACAAGTGGTTTAAACGCAAAGCAAGGATCAGTCTGACCACCCTACAATATGGAAATTATATAGGGGTACTAGCTGTCCCACACCCTAAAATGTATTTCCTAGCCTCACAAATTCAACAACTAGCAGGGTGGGGAAGAGATGCATGTGACGACCCAGTAATTAACCTGGTAATCATGACTAACCCCATGTTGAAGGCAGCATCCCATATGGAAATGGATGGATGGATACTACCAAGTATTGCGCACTCAGCCCCCATCAGTGGCCTCCTTAAAAAAGCATGGAAGGGATTTCTGAGGGCGATGGGGACTGGGGATCCGATGCCTTTCACTCCCCTGGCCATTATGATCAGAGAGTCCCAACTCATTGAGGGATGGCAGGTTGGCCCCTTGGGAGAGAAGAATTTGCTCTATGCAAACGACACCCTGCTCTATTTGCATGATGCACACTCTTGGCACTTTTGATGAGTTTGGTAAGTACTTGGGGATCTGGATCAACTTTAATAAATCTGTCCTTTTTCCACTTGACCCTAGTGCTAGGGAAACTGTAGTCCCCACTCCTTTATTATGGGATGATGAATTCAAATACTTAGGTATCAAATTTGGAAGGGACCTAGATAGTTTCTTTTCAATAGTTTTTATTTCAGTTTTTCACAATTTCCATAGTTCACAAAAGTATAACATGTTAAAACATTTTCGCAGTTATATGCATAACATCATATTTGAACGCTAATACAAACTTTCCAAGATATGGAGCCATTTTGTCATCTTTCTATATGTTATTGGCATTGTTGCTATCACATTCATGATTCTCTAGTGGAGTCAGCGTCTATACTAACATATCAAATTTATATTTCTGTAAATTGAACCCTATTAACCTGTCAGCTCCATTTTCGGGTTTTAATGAGTATAGTTGTACCCATTAGGATATAGTAGAAAGGAAAGAGAGTAGAAAGTTAGATCTTTCAGATCTGAAAGAAAGAAAGGAGACCCTTGTACCCCGACCTCTACCCCCCCTCCCCCCTGTACCACCTACAGCAACACCGCCCTTGAGTCTTCCGCTAGATACTGAATCCAGGGATTCCATATTTTCTCAAACTGCTGCATTTTGTCGTTCAAGGACACTGTCATTCGTTCATTGAGCATGATCCACGAGAGCTAGTATTTGAGCTGATCGGATGGCACCACCACCCGTTTCCATGCCTTTGCTATGATAATTTTGGCTGCTATGAATATAAACCTTATAAGACGCTTTTGGGATTTTGATGCTGTTTCTATGTCTGCTTTCAACAACGCCTGGTCCGGGGATTTAATCAGATTCACCTGGGTGAGGGTAAACACAAAGTTATACAATCTAATCCAGTAACGTCTCACCCTAGGACACTGCCACCATATATGGTGCATTGTCCCTGGTTGTCCGCATCCACGAAAACACTGCATGGATGCTCCGGGTATGAAGGTCGCCAGCCTTGCTGGGACCATATACCACCTCATTATGACTTTAAAGTTTGCTTCTATTAAGGAAGTATTTATAATAGATTTTGTAGCTCCCTGGGCTATTTTGTGCCACTCGTTTAGCTCAACGCTCCTCTGAAAGTCAGCTTCCCATTTCTTCATATATTCTAACTTTTCCTTACAATTTGTTAGAGTTATATATATTTCTGAGATGTGCCCTTTAATCTTGTCATACTGTACACATAAGTGCTCCATTGGGGTCATAGTAGTTATATCTGAGTTTCTTGATAGGGTATTCAGAAAATGTGCTATCTGCGCATATCTAAAACACTCTGCGGTTGGTAGTTGATGTGTATTCTCCAGCGCCTTTCTTGTTAAAATACCTCTATGATTACATATATCTACTATTCTCATTAGCCCTTTGTTCGTCCACCATTCATACGTTCGGGGGGTGAGGCCCGGGGTGAAGTTTGCATTTCCCAGTAATGGAACCAGAGATTGAAAGTCATGAGATTTAAGTAGTCTATCCCAGATGCTCAAAGAGGTGGAGAGTGCTGGACATAATATCAAGGGGGCCTCTGCTTAGGAGGTAACCAAAGATTGGAAGAGATTGAGTGCGTTCTGCAAGCTTTAGCTTCCCTCTGCATCCAAATTGGATGAGGGCTTGAGCTATGGAATCTAGTGAGATGTGCAAGCTGGGCAGCATGATAGTATTTGAGCAGGTCTGGGAATCCCAGTCCACCTTTATTCTTGGGAGCATATAGCATGCAGCTATTCACCCTAGGCCTCTTATTCCCCCAGATGAATCCTAAGAGTCTAGTTTGGAATGGTTTTAGATCAATTTTGGCTATTGCCACCGGTAGTGTTCTAAAAAAGGTACAACAACCTAGGGAGCACATTCATTTTGACCGAGTATAGTCTGCCAAACAACGACGGCGGGTGGAGTGACCATCTAGTAAGATCCGCCCCTATAATTTTGAACAATGCAGGATAATTCTGGGAGTACAGTGTGTTCCATGATGAGGTAAGGCTTATTCCCAGATATGGGAGGGCATGTGTTTTCCATGTGAACTTATAGGACCTTTTTAGAGTGGAGATTATGGATTCTTCCAGGGAAATGTTAATGGCCTGTGATTTGTCATGATTAATTCTTAAGCCTGAGATTATAGAGAATGGTTTAAGTATGGCGTATAGATTGGGGAGGGTAGTAATGGGAGATGAAATTGCTAGCAACATATCATCTGCAAAGAGGATGCATTTATTTTCTATGCCCCCACAATCTATTCTTTTGACGTCTAATGAGGCTCGTATCCTTATTGCTAGCGGCTCTAATGCTAACACGAAGAGCAGTGGGAACAGTGGACAACCCTGGCGTGTTCCTCTTTGTATATTGATTGGGTCTGAGAAATATCCTTTTATCGTTAATGCTGCCGTCAGGGAACTGTAAAGTGTTTGGAGTGTGGACCTAGGTCATTTCTTTAATCTTAATCTCTCTCCGATGCTACAGCAGCTGAAGGAGAAGTGCATTTTGTGGTCATCCCTACCATTGAAACTCATGCACCGCATTCATTTTCTTAAAATTATTTTTCTCCCTAAATTTTGTAGGTCTGGGTAGGACAGGATTTCTTTCAGGAGGCCGATTTTTGTGGGCTCTTTTCTTTGGCATGGTGCGGCTCCTCATTTAGCAAAGTCCATCCTTCAATTACCAATTAGGTGTGGTGATTTTGCCATACCCAACCTGCAGGTATACTATTGGGCCACAGTTCTAGTTACAGTCTGTTTGGAAGTTACCATCCTAGGATCTCTCACTGAGCTGGTTAATCTGGTCTACCATGGCCCTAGAGCTTATGTTTCCCTCCCTCATCCTACTAGAACTACACTTAAGGTCTGGGCTGTGGCTAGGGAGCATTTTTTGAGGCCCAACTAGTGGTTCAATACACAAGTAAATGTGCTAAAACAGGGTCAAAGATTTTTCCAATGTCCACCAGTCTCTCACAAATTGAAACCAAAAATACAATTATATGAATGATAGTCTATATTATGTTAAGATCCATATGATTATAAATATAAGAGCTGCCATCCAGTAGAACAAAGGAAAGCATTTAAAACCAGGAGCTCCATATCCAGGGCTGCCATCAGTGAAGGACAGAAACCATGTTCCAAAGTCTGTGAAAAAAGCAAAGGAAGAGGTGCCTCTGGGTGTAGAGATAACATACACTTTAATTATAAAAACTTATTTAATATAGGCAGCTCACATTTTGGATGTGATGTATGAGCATTCAGTCACTTTAAAAGCTGAGCATGGATGTGATCATCTGATAGTCCGTCAAGCTGAGGCGCTGTAGCCGCTAGCAGCCAGGAAGTGGCACAGACGCTGGCCGTGAAGCACAGTTCAAAGCAGAATGCAGTCTGGAGCACAGGCAGAGAGAGATGACATCATGAGGTGGGCGTGACTGGTTTTCGTGAGCCGACAGGATGAGATGGTTTGACAGCCATGCTCCTTCATCAAGCCAAGCTTGATGAAGCAGGTAAGGCTGAAAAAAGACAATAGTCCATCCAGTTAAACCTGTGTAGGTGTACATGTGTCAGTGTCTATAATAATTTCCCATATCCTTGTATGCTGTGTTTTTTTAAGATATACATCCGAGAGTCTTTTAAAAATATCCATACTTCCCGCAGCCACCATCAATTGTGAGAGAAAGTTCGACATCCTTATTGCCCTGATAGTGAAGAAACCCCTGCGCAGTCTAGGATTAAACTGCTTCTCCTCCAGTCTCAATGTGTGGCCCCGTGTCCTCATACGCTCCCTTAGACTGAATAGTTTTTTTTCCCTATTCTGGGATCCCCATTAAAGGGAACTTATAGATTGCTATCATGTCCCCCCTCAAGAGTTCAATCTCCAGCAAGAATAAATGTAATGTTTGCAGCCGACCCTCCTAATTGAGATCCTCCAGTCCACTTATTACTTTTGTTGCTCTTCTTTGGACTCTCTCCAGCTCCATCATATCCCTTTTGAGGACCGGTGACCAAAACTGGACAGAATATTCCAGATGTGGCCTAACCAGTGTTTTATAAAGTGGCAGAATTATAGTTTTATCCCTGGAGTATATTCCTTTTTTTATGCGTGCTAATATTCTGCCTGCTTTGGTAGCTGCAGCTTGATATTGCATGCTATTATTCAATCTGTCATCTATTAGGACTAGGGATGGCCGAACGGTTCACCCGGCGGTCGTTTCGTGGCGAATTTCGACTGTTCGCCGTCCGCCCGATCGGCGGACTATTACCGCTGTTCGCCCATGGGACTTCCGTGTTTACCGTGTAAAAGAACCTTGACCTATGATGACACATCCATCATGGGGTACAGGACAGCCAATTGAGACATTACAGCACATGGACACTTGGACATTCCCCCTAACTTATAAATAGACCCGATCCGGAGGCCATTTTACATTCTTTCGTATGTCACTATAGGGAGAGGTTGCTGTGTGGAGCAGGGAGAGACTGCAGTGACCCAAATCGCTAGCTATTAGGTCCACAAAAGTTATTTTAAGGACTGGTATGGTATAGGTGTTAGGTGTAGTACAGGATATAGGTTTGAGGCACTGCTGTGCTAGTGATTGTTGCAGCAGCCTGTCTTTTGTCAGTGTAGAGAGAGGGACAGGACGCTGTGTGCAACAGGGACAGTCAGTTTAATCATTAGCTGTTACTATTAGGTCCACAAAAGTCCTTTTTAGGACTGGTATGGTAAAGTTGTACAGGATATAGTTTTGAGTGCTATTCAAGTTATTGTTCCAGCAGCCTGTGTTTTGTCAGTTTAAATAGGGACAGGCAGGAAGCTGTGTGTGGCAGTGAGGGACAGTCAGTTTAATCAGTAGCTGTTACTATTAGGTCCACAAAGGTCCTTATAAGGACTGGTATGGTAATAGGCTTGTACACGTATAATATTCTTTCTTCCAAATATAGAAAGAATATTATACTTGACTGCTGCCCTTCTGCTGCCCTTCTGCTGCAGTAGTCCTTTATGAGTATAGGGACTGAGATACAGTCTGCTAATCACAACCTACTAGTTCCACAAAGGTCCTTATAAGGACTGGTAAGGTATAGTGTACTACAGTACATAGGGTTGAGTGAGGTACAGTCTGCTATTCCTTAAGGACTGGTATAGGTCCACAATATATAGGGTTGAGATGCACTACTGCTGACTGCTGCCCTATACTGCAGCAGTCCTTTATCAGTATAGGGACTGAGGTACAGTCTGCTAATCACAACCTACTAGTTCCACAAAGGTCCTTATAAGGACTGGTAAGGTATAGTGTACTACAGTACATAGGGTTGAGTGAGGTACAGTCTGCTATTCCTTAAGGACTGGTATAGGTCCACAATATATAGGGTTGAGGTGCACTACTGCTGATTGCTGCCCTATTCTGCAGCAGTCCTTTATCAGTATAGGGACTGAGAGTTTTGTCACAGGGTCATTTAAAAAATGACAGGCAGAGGAAGAGGCAGGCCCTTCCGCAGGGGTGGTAGGGGTAGGGCAGGAGCAACAGGCTTGAGCCAAAGTGGGAAGTTGCAGAAGGTGCGTTCAATTCCTTTAAAGGACACACCAGATTTGGTTGAGTGGCTCACTCAGCCTTACTCTTCTGCACCCTCCTCATCCTCTCGATCTGCACCCTCTTCTTCACTCTCTGCTATGTGCACCCCCAAAGACACTACCACCAACAACACCACCACCACCACATACCTTCCGCTTGAGTCACAGGAATTATTTTCCGATCCATATCAAGACATTTCTGATGCGCATCCACTCTTGGCATTGGATCAGGAAGAGGAGGTAGCAAGAACCGCCACTCAGCAGTCTGACGACAGTACCCAGATCAGCCCAAGGAGGAGGTTGGTCCCCGGTGTTGCTGCCTACTCCGAGATCTCTACTTATAGCAGTGGGGAAGGTGACGTTGATGATGACGTGTCTAGTGATGTCATGTAGGTGCCCACAAGAGAGGAAGAGGAGGGGAGTTCAGAGGGAGATATGGACCAGCAGATAGGGAGGAGAAGCAGGAATAACTTACATTGCACAGGAGGGACAAAGCAGACTGCTAATGTATCAGGAGCGAGTCATCGACCATGAACGGTCACATCTGGCGCTCCCAGGACGCCGGCACATGGCTCTGCAGTGTGGGCTTTTTTTAACGTGTCCGCTGCTGACAATAGTGTTGCCATCTGCAATCTTTGCAGTCAACACATTAGTCGCGGTAAGCCCAACACTCACCTAGGGACGACCGCCTTAAGAAGGCACATGAGCAGCCATCACCGAGCCCAGTGGGAGTAACGGAACACACAAAGCCACACTCCAGGCTCTCACCGTCCAGCCTCGTCTTCTACTTCTCCTTCTCCTCTCTCCTCACAATTGTCCTCCACTCCACCTTCCATCACGCCAAGCTCATGTTTTTCTGCAAAAAGGCAGGCTTTCGTGGGCCTAATGTTCGAGCGTAAAAAAATGATGACGCCGGATAACCCTCTTGCCCAACGGTTGACGGCTGGCTTGTCAGAACTGATAGCCCGCCAACTACTGCCATATAAACTGGTGGACTCGGAGGCCTTTCGAAAATTTGTGGCCATTGGAACACCACAATGGAAGGTCCCAGGAAGGAAGTATTTCTCAGAAAAGGGCACCCCAGAGCTATATGGCCATGTTCAGCGGCAAGTGAATGTATCTCTGGCACAGTGTTGGTGCCAAGATACATCTGACCACAGACGCGTGGTCTAGCAAACACGGGCAGGGAAGGTATATCACTTTTACTGCCCACTGGGTGAACCTTCTGACAGCCGTCAAGCATGTAACCCGTGGCACCCGTGTAGATTCGGTTTTACCGCCACAGATTGCATGCAGGCCTGGCTCTTCTTCTCCTCCTCCTCCTCCTCCTACTCCATCCTCCTCCTTTTTTTTCACCGCGCCAATGGCTGCTCATGCGCAACGCATGCAGACTACTGCAGCCATTTGAGGAGATCACCAAACTGGTCAGTCGCAGCCATGGCACCATCAGTGACATGGTACCTTATGCCTTCTTTATGGAGCGTGCATTGTGTCGTGTCATTGATCAAGCTGTGGAGGAGCAGGAGCGGGAAGAGGAGGAAGTCGCAATGCTGGATGAATTCCCAGGGGGGCTACTCTATCTGAGACAAGTGAACAACAGGAGTCTGAAGAGGAGTCAGAGGAGGATGGTGCCAGGGCAGATGAGGAGGAGCAAGAAGAGTATGCTTTAAACCTTTCTGGGATCCCTGTTGTTGTGCGCGGATGGGGAGAGGAGAATGAAGAGGACGACATTATCCTGGATGATGAGCAGGAGCCAGGCCACCACACCGCTTCCAGTTTAGTGCAAATGGGGGCCTTCATGCTCCAGTGTTTTAATAGGGACCCCCGTATAAAAAGCATAAGGGTCAAGGACCAGTACTGTGTGGCAACGTACTTAGAACCCCGGTACAAACACAAAATGGCGAAAATGTTACCGCCGTCACAGAGGGCTGTCAGAATGGAGCACTTCCAGGCCTTGCTTCGAGAAATGCTGCATTCTGCTTTTGCATGCGCTGGCAGAGGAGCAATTCCCACTCCCAGAGAAGGAGTTGCAGGTACCAATCCAACAGCGCCTGCAAGAAGAGGCCGGTTTGAAGATGTGTTAGTGACTTCGGATATGAGGTCATTCTTTCAGCCGACCCATCGACAAGTGTCATCTGGATCCAGCATCAGGGAACGCCTAGACCGTCAGGTGTCCGACTACATCGGGTTAACGGCCGATGTGGACGCTCTGAGGAGTGATGAACCCCTGGACTACTGGGTGGGCAGGCTTGACCTCTGGCCAGAGCTTGCCCAATTTGCAAACAAACTGTTGGCTTGCCCCTCGTCCAGTGTCCTGTCCGAAAGGACGTTCAGCGCAGCAGGGGCGATCGTGACCAATAAGCGTACTCGCCTAGCTCACGACAGTGTTAACTACCTCACATTTCTAAAAATGAATGAGGCATGGATCTCGGAGGAATTCAACACATGTGACCAGTAGACCATGTATATGTCTAGAAACTATTTTTTCAATCGAGCACACAGACCTTCTTTCTTCATTTGGCTCACTTCCTTGTCCAAAAAAAGCACACTGTACTATATGCCCGTACCCTCCTGTTTGAAGAGGTTGAGCGGTCTCATATTTCTACTGGGGCTGCTTATTATGAGGGGCTCCAACCATCCCTGTGCTGTGCTGACTTCCTCCTGGGGCTGCTTATTATGAGGGGCTCCCACCATCCCTGTGCTGTGCTGACTTCCTCCTGGGGCTGTACCTCTGCTGTGCATATTATGAGGGGCTCCCACCATCCCTGTGCTGTGCTGACTTCCTCCTGGGGCTGCTTATTATGAGGGGCTCCCACCATCCCTGTGCTATGCTGACATCCTCCTGGGGCTGCTTATTATGAGGGGCTCCCACCATCCCTGTGCTGTGCTGACTTCCTCCTGGGACTGTACCTCTGCTGTGCATATTATGAGGGGCTCCCACCATCCCTGTGCTATGCTCATTATGAGAGGCTCCCACCATCCCTGTGCTGTGCTGACTTCCTCCTGGGGCTGCTTATTATGAGGGGCTCCCACCATCCCTGTGCTATGCTGACATCCTCCTGGGGCTGCTTATTATGAGGGGCTCCCACCATCCCTGTGCTGTGCTGACTTCCTCCTGGGGCTGTACCTCTGCTGTGCATATTATGAGGGGCTCCCACCATCCCTGTACTATGTTCATTATGAGGGGCTCCCACCATCCCTGTGCTATGCTCATTATGAGGGGCTCCCACCATCCCTGTGCTATGCTGACTTCCTCCTGGGGCTGCTTACGGTGCAGGTGTCAATGCTGTATATCACGGTGCTGGTGTCAGTGCTCTCTATCACGGTGCTGGTGTCAGATCACTCTAACACGGTGCAGGTGTCATTGCTGTATGTCACGCTGCTGATGTCAGTGCTCTCTATCACGGTGCTGGTGTCAGTGCTGTATATCACGGTGCTGGTGTCAGTGCTTTATGTCACGCTGCTGATGTCAGTGCTCTCTATCACGGTGCTGGTGTCAGATCACTCTATCACGGTGCAGGTGTCATTGCTGTATGTCACGCTGCTGATGTCAGTGCTCTCTATCACGCTGCTGGTGTCAGTGCTTTATGTCACGCTGCTGATGTCAGTGCTCTCTATCACGGTGCTGGTGTCAGATCACTCTATCACGGTGCAGATGTCATTGCTGTATGTCAAGCTGCTGATGTCAGTGCTCTCTATCACGGTGCTGGTGTCAGATCACTCTATCATGGTGCAGATGTCATTGCTGTATGTCAAGCTGCTGATGTCAGTGCTCTCTATCACGTTGCTGGTGTCAGTGCTGTATATCACGGTGCTGGTGTCAGTGCTTTATGTCACGCTGCTGATGTCAGTGCTCTCTATCACGGTGCTAGTGTCAGATCACTCTATCACGGTGCAGGTGTCATTGCTGTATGTCACGCTGCTGATGTCAGTGCTCTCTATCACGGTGATGGTGTCAGATCACTCTATCACGGTGCAGGTGTCATTGCTGTATGTCACGCTGCTGATGTCAGTGCTCTCTCTATCACGGTGCTGGTGTCAGATCATTCTATCACGGTGCAGGTGTCATTGCTGTATGTCACGCTGCTGGTGATCATCTCCTGCACCCTCTTCTTTGCCTACCCTGACCTTCCCTCTCCTCCATTGCCTTCATGCGCTCCACAGTCCTGAATTGTCACAATTTCACATATAAAAAAAGAATGCTTGTAGTTGTCGATCCCAGATTCACCTCATACATGTGTTATGTCATTGGCCATGTGGTGGGACTATGTTTGCACAGCTAGTAATTATTTTGTGGCTGCAAATTTGACCTGTAGGTTTGCAAAGTTCGCCTCCCATTGAAGTCAATGGGGCCCGCTGCGAACGTTACGGTTCGCAAACTATCTGCCGCGTTAGCGGTCCGCGTTCGCGAAACGTCCCGTCGGAAGTTCGTCCATCACTAATTAGGACCCCTAGATCCTTCTACATCCTTGTTTCTCCCAGAGGTTTTCCACCTAGTGAATAATTTGCATTTATGTTTTTTGCCCCCCAGGTGCATGGAATTGTATTACAGACCTCAGAGACTGCATCAAATGTATCCACTCAGGTCTCCAGACTGTGCCTGTTGCCATTCCTCCATTGGTACTTTCTTTCATATGTTCTGGACCTGTCCCAGGGTGGCCCAGTTCTGGATGCGGGTCTTTGACCTTATCAATATTTGTTTAGAGCTGTCCCTCCCAGTAGCTCCTGAGCTCACCTTATTAGGCATTCAGGATGATGAACAGAGACCTAGGCATACCAGACTAATAATTTATTGTCTATTATTTTATGCTAATAAAAAATTATTTGTAAGTGGGCCTCTCCCATGGGAATCTGAAACTAACATGGTGTTACCTATGTATAAGCTGACTTATAGCAGCAGAAACTGTCCTAAGAAATATGAAAAGATTTGGCAGCCATGGCTGTCATGAATTTTACTTGTTTATTTTCCATAGATGGTCCATACTATTCTTTCATGATCGAGATTTTCTTATGCTGCTCATGTCTGTTTTAACCTTTGTTTCACATTCCTTTGTATGTGCATCACATATCCCCTGTAAGTCAACTTTTATTGTTATGCTGCTATATTTAGATCTATTTCTTTTTTGCTATTATTGTACCACATATCTGATCAATAAAAGCAATCCTGGTTTAAAAAAAAAGTTTTCATCGCATAAAGGACAAAAACTTGTAAGGCTTGTTTTTGGGGGGGCGACAGGATCTCTATAAAAGACTCCTGATTTCTCCCCTGCCCTCCAATGAAGCTAATGGAGTGCAGATCGATACACCAGGACCCAGAAGTGACACATAACACATTGCTTACAGATCTTTAGCAGGAAAGGGAGATCAGCGAACAGACCTGACATGCCCGTCCCTGGTCCACTGGTGGGTGTTCAGAACAAAGGAAATAAAGCGGGGGCACACAGAGGGTACCGGCCCTTAAGGGAGGTGTGGAAGCAATGGGGCAACTGTTCAGCTGCCATGTTGCTTTCATCTGACAGTTGGTCTGTCACATTAACACACACTCCCTGTTGAGTGTGCGTGTGAGATATATGGCAGTGGTGGTAAAAGTGTTATTGGGCTTCAAGAAAAAGATTTATTGATATTATAAAAATCCTATTTTCTTTCTTGTCAATTGAAAGACATGTGAAGTCTTTCATCTTCAGGATGTCCAAAAACAGTTCAACTGAGGGGCAGACAACACAGCAAACAAATGCTTCCCAGGAAAATAAACATGGAGAAACTGGGGACAGCCTACAGCTGCTTGAATGACCATACTTTCAAAGCTTGTATCAGATGAAACTGCAACTTCCACCTTGTAGAACTTAAAAAATGTGTGACCAGAACAGAAGGTAGCAATCTTACAAATCAGGGAAACAGTTGCTTGATGCCAAAAAGCCCAAGAAGCCCTCACAGATTTAGTAGTGTGTCTTGACATGAAAAGGTGGAACCCAAGCTTTGAGATCATAAGCTTGGATGATGGTCTGTCTGATTCACCTAGAGTTGATAGAACAAGAAGCCAGTACACCCTTAAAGAATCCATACTGGATTAAAAAAGGAAATAAGTATTCCTAAAGATGTAGCAGCAGAGAGACACCCAGCCCAAGCCATATCCAGACAATGGAGGGAAATTTTCTTTTTGTGAACTGGAGCTAGACAGAGGCACAGGGGAATAATGCCCTTATTGAAGTGAAAGGCAGAAACCATAGGCAAGAAGGAAGGCCTAGGCATGAACACCACCTTGCCCCTATGCAAGACTCAGATGCAGAAAGAAGAAAATTCATCCCAGGGTAGAAACCCTGAGGTTCACATGGATAGTAGCACACTTATGGCCTTTTCAGTTGAAGTCAGGATATAACTGGGGATTTGAGCCATGAAGTCATACATGACTAAGGTAATAATACAAAAAGAATACTCTTTGGAAAAACCTGAGGTGACATCCACATGTACTAGGGAAGACTCTGACAATGGGATCATCTAGTAGAAGAGAGCATGCTTTCAGGCTGTATATGTCAGCTGCATCAGTGGGTGTGTTGCAAGCAGTCTCTGAGACATTTGCAGAGTGTGTGCTGGGGGCTGGTACTTCAAAACTACTCCCCTCTGTTGCAACTCTGTAGCGGTAAAGTCAAAGTGAGCTGTGGGGGGTCAATTCAAGGGTGTACATGATTTTGATTAAATTCAAGGGTGTACATGAAGTTTGACATGTTGTGTATCTATTTACTCAGTGCAACATAACTTTTTATATTTTATCAAATATTTGGGTAATAAATTGATTTTTTGTGCACTAAAATTAGGAATTCTGACTTTCCTGAAAAATTCTGTATCTTAGCCTGTGTCCTGTATTGAACTCTAAGTATCCATAGACCCTGGGATGACCCCATGCAATGAATGAGAGGGGTGGGCAACAAATAAACAGAACTGTGCCAACATGCACAACCACAAGGGTTGGCAACCTTAGAGTGCCAATGCAAGAACCTTGCTTCTGAAAGCTGCATCCGCAGAAGACTGGAGGCTCACTTGGTATAACTTTGAAAAAGTATGAACAGAGGACCAGGTGGTGGCCTTACAAAGCTGGCCTACAGAGGCCTGGTGCCTGATTGCCCAGGAAACTTCTATTGATCTAGAAGAATGGGTGTGTAAAAGTGCAGGCGATTTGTCTTTGGGTGTGTAAACTCTAGTGATCTTATCCATCGAGCAATGGTGGAATGGCGAATCTGTCTTTCTGATTGAAGCTGTTGCTTTTAGGAAGACTCTTATGGCTCTATGTCCAGGCAATGGAGAGCAATCTCTTTTGAGTGCTTTAAAACAAGGCCTAAGGATGGAAGGTCTTCACTGAGGATGGTCTGTGACATAGAACTACCTTGTCATTGTGATGAATGAGGAATGAATGAATGAATAATTTGTATAGCGCTACAATGCGAACTGAATCGCCTCAAGGTGCTGTATTCGTGCTTTGTTGTCAAGCTTCTTAGAACAGGTAGGTCTTGAGTTTTTTCCTGAAGGCCTGATGGTTTTCTTCAATGCGGATGTAGGTTGGTAGAGCGTTCCATAGCCGTGGTCCTTGGACAGCGAATGTCCGTCTCCCATTTGATTTGTAGCGAGATTTGGGAATGAGGAGGAGGTTTTGGTTAGATGATCGAAGACTGCGATTAGGTGTATAGTGTTTTATTTTCTCGAGTAGGTATTGAGGAGCGTCTCCATGTGTGCATTTGTGGGTGAGGCAGAGGGTCTTGAATGTGATCCACTCCTTTACAGTTAGCCAATGTAGGCTCCTCAAGGAAGGGGAGATGGATTCCCAGTTTTTTTTTCCTGTTATCAGCCTTGTCACTGTGTTTTGGATAAGTTGTAAACGCGCAAGTTGATATTGGGGTAATCCTATGTAAAGGGAGTTTGCGTAGTCAAGTCGTGAATTAATGACTGTTCCAACTACCACTGCTTTGTCCTCCTTTGTAATGAAGGGGATGAGTCTGCGTAGCAGGCGGAGCAGATGGTGAGAACCACTGACTACTGCTCCTACTTGTGCATCCATTGACATTTCTGAGTCAAAAATGACTCTGAAACTCTTGGCCTTGGTCCTTGGGGAGATAATCTGTCCAAAGATGGTGGGTGGTGTCCAAGGGATCTTGATTCGGGAATTTTGGTTTGCGTGTAGGATAAGAAGCTCTGTTTTCAATTCGTTGAGTTTGAGGGAGCCAGTGGTCATCCAGTCGTCTATCAAAGTGAGGTAATTTTGTAGTTGATAATAATGGTCTTTTTGTCCGGTGATATGAAAGTAGAGCTGCGTGTCGTCAGCGTATGAGTGGAAGCAGAGGTCTGATATTCTGATGATTTTAAGGAGTGGGCGGATGTATATGTTGAAGAGCACTGGCAACAAGGGTTATCCTTGAGGGACTCCGCAAGAGATTGCCTGGGTTTCAGAGGTGAATGCTCCTGTTTTCACTGTCTGAGAACGATTTCCTAAGAAGGATGCAAACCATTGTAGATCTGAGTCTGTGACTTCTGCTACTTCTGTGAGGCGAATAAGTAGAGTATTGTGGTCCACTGTATCAAACGCTGCACTGAGGTCCAACAGTACCAGGAGACATGATTCTCCATCATCTGCTGCTTAGACGGCATCATCCCATATCTTGAGGAGTGCTGTTTCTGTTCCATGGCCCGCACGCGGAAGCCTGATTGCAGCGGGTCCAGGAGTTTGTGTGTCCAGGTGGCGTTGTATCTGTTGTACTACTGCTTTCTCCATAATCTTGGAGATGGTGTTAAGGCTTGTTATCGGTCTGTGGTGGTTGGGGTCCTGAGGGTCGAGGTTGAGTTTCTTTAGCAGGGGTTTGATGATGCCTTGTTTGAGGGCACCCAGAACAATCCCTTCTTTAAACGACTTATTTATGAGGTGAGTTATGGTGGGAGCCACGATGTTGGAAAATTCTTTCAGGAGTTTTGTGGGAATGATGTCAATTGGTGATGTGGTGTCTCGAAAGTTTTTGATGATGTTTTTGGTGGTGTCAGTGGTAATTGGGGTCAGAGAAAACTTGGGAATGGCCCCTTATTAGAAAGAATCAACATTTCAGATACATCTGACATATGTGACAGCGACCTCATGATCCCCTAGTGCCTGGGGGCCCCTTGAGTTATCAGTTCTCCCCTGTGTCAGAGACAAGATTGTAGACCTTTACACAAGGCTGGAATACGCTACAAGACCATCACCAAGCAGGTTGGTAAGAGGGTGACAACAGTTGGTGTGATTATTCGCAAATAGAAAAAACACAAAATAATTGTCGGACTGGGGCTCCATGAAAGTTCTCCCCTTGTGGAGTTTGAATGATCATAAGAACAGTAAGGAATTAGCCCATAACTACATAGGAGAATCCTGTCAATGATCTCAAGGCAGCTGGGACCATAGTAACCAAGAAAACAATTGGTAACACACTACATCATGAAGGACTGAAATCCTGCAGCGCCCGCAATGTCCTCCTGCTCATGAAAGCCCATGTACAGGCCTGTCTGAAGTTTTCTAATGAACATCTGAAGGATTCAGAGGAGAACTGGAAGAAAGTGTTGTGGTCAGATGAGACCAAAATCGAGCTCTTTCGAATCAACTCAACGTGGTTTGGAGGAAGAGGAATGTTGCCTATGACCCCAAGAACACTGTCCCCACCATCAAACATTGAGGTTTCCACATTATGCTTGGGGGGTGATTTTCTGCTAAGGGGACAGGACAACTTCACCGAATCACCTCATCAAAGGGTACCATTAAGCCAGGGCAATGGAAATGGGCCGTGGATGGGTATTCCAGCATGACAATGACCCAAAACACATGGCTAAGGCAACAAAGGAGTGGGTCAAGAAGAAGCACATTAAGGTCCCTAGACCCATCTCAACCTCAGTCCTCAAGTACCCCCAACGGGCCATGTTTTCAGGTTTTCCTTTACACAGCTGCTTTAAATCAATATCAATGACATTGTATTGATAAGAGCTATTTTATCTAAGGGAAGTTCCCAAAATATGGCCCTTTGGGGGTACTTGAGAGTTAAGAACCACTGCCATAAAAAATATGTGGAGGGAGCTGAAGGTTTGAGTTACCAAACATCAGCCTCAAAACCTTAATGACTTGGAGAGCATCTGCAAAGAGGAGTGGGACAAAATCCCTCCTGAGATGTGTGCAAGCCAGGTGACCAACTACAAGAAACATCTGACCTCTGTGATTGCCAACAAGGGTTTTGCCACCAAATACTAGGTCATGTTTTACAAAGGGGGCAAATAATTATTTTACTAATTAAAATGCAAATCAATTTATACCTTTTTTTTAAATGCATTTTTCTGTATAGTTTTGTTGTTATTCAGTCTCCCGCTGTTAAAATACATCTACCATTAAAATTATAGACTGTTTTTTTTTTTTGTCAGTGGGCAAACGTACAAAATCAGCAGGGGATAAAATACTTTCTTTCTCGTACATCAGGGGACACAGAGACTCAGTAATTACTGGTGGGTTATAGGATATCACTAGGTGATTGGACACTGGCACACCCTAGACGGGAAGTTCAATCCCCCATATAACCCCTCCCCCTACTGGAGGTAGCTCAGTTTTTTTGCCAGTGTCTTAAGTGTTGGTCACAAGTAAAGATGTGCTGTGCTGAGCTCTGCTGGAATATCCTTACTGGGGCCAGCCATGCAACCGGATCCATTCAAAGTGTATTTTCCAGACCGAATTGGATGGTACCCAAGCCTCGTGTCCGAAGAAGCGAGGTTTTAACTGTAACGCTTCTCATTTTAGAGAGCTGGACCCTGGGATCCAGTGTTTGTTTTTTTTTAAGCCATATTCCTGGCAGGGTGCTTTACGGGTCCAGAACTGCGGATCCCCCTATTCAAGGGGGCCCCAGTCTCTGAAGGTTTTTTCCTAACGGAGCCCACCATAGTAGGTTTTCTCCTTTTAAGTAAATGTATGCTCTGCCTATAGTCGCCACCGGGGGCTGCCAAGAGCACATATATTTTCATGCCTGATCTGTCTGCATGGTGTCCACGCTCTATGCTCCTCCAGCCATGCTCCAGGAAGGATGAAGGTAAGGGTTTTTTTTTCCTTCTGGGATTCTCCCTCCACAGATTAGGGGGCAAAGACAGGCCTGGGCAGAAAGCGGTAATATACCCCACCACCCGCCGCCACCTTTACAGCGGCTTCACATCCACCGGCCCTTCCCTCTCCTCTGTCCCAGCCTCCCCTCCATGCGTGCCAGCAGGGTTAGAGCCTCTGCTTGCATGGGAAACGCTCGTTTTTAAAAACGAGCGGGGGGGGAGTGGTCGGAGGAGGGGGGGCGAGCACTAGGCTACACAGGCTTTAAAGTGCACTCTTTTTCAGATGCACACAGCCTATGGAGGGACACAGAGATGACAGGCGCATGTGAGTGTGGGAGACACAGGCATTCCCAGGCAGTATTTACTTAGGCACCAGACTGAGTCTTAAGTAGCAGTGGCAGTTGCTGAACTACAGGGCTCAACAGTCAGTGCATTTTTTTGTGTGGTACCGCTACCTTTTGTTGTTTGCACTATGGGTAAAAGAGGTACAAGTACCCCGAAGAATAGGGGCTCTAAGGGGTCCCCTTCAGGCTCTGAGGACCCCCCTCTGCAGCACCTTCCCCCCTGCAGTACCCAGGGAGGCTGGCCAGGGAGAGCCGTCGGGGTCAGGGGCTGCAGCTGCTTCTGGCACTTCAGCCCCTTTGTACATTACACAGGAGGTTTTTTTCCTCAACTATAAACAGTTTACAGGAAAGATTAGTGGCCTTAATTGCATCTTCACTCAGTGGAAGAAAATGCACTAGGCCACCCTCTGTCACCCAGGACCCTCAGAGTGTGGAACTCTGGGATAAAGGAGAGGAATCCCCCTCAGAGGATCGGGAGGAAACTGATGATTCCACTTCTGAGGAATCTAGTGGAGAAGGGCCCTCTTCAGCTTCTCAGGATGAGAAAATGTTGGTGCAAATTCTTGCTGGATTGGTCCGTTCCAGGTTTAAGTTACCCGTACCTGAGTCAGTTAAAGAACCCACTTCTTCTCTGGGTTCACTGAAACCTCCTCAAACTGCACATGCTTTTCCTGTTCATTGTTTGCTGGAAAAGCTTATCTATTCTGAGTGGGATCACCCAGATAAACATTTTTTTCCTCCTAAAAAGTTTTCTACACTTTACCCCATGGAGGAAAAATTTACTAAGATGTGGGGTATACCGGCAGTTGACGCTGCCATTTCCTCAATAAACAAAAGCCTGAATTGTCCTGTTGACAACGCTCAGATGCTTAGGGATCCAACTGATAAGAAAATGGAATTCCTATTAAAAAATGTTTTCTCCTTGGCAGGTTCAGTAGCACAACCTGCAGTGGCAGCAATTGGAGTCTGTCAATATTTGAGAGACCATGTTAAACAGGTGCTTAAAGCCTTACCTGAACAGCAAGCCCGGGGGGTTAGCTAACCTTCCAGCAGCTCTGTGTTTTGCTGTGGAATCAGAGATTCTATCCTTCAGACCTCTTGCCTTTACGTTTGGATTGGAACACATGCGAGGAATCTTGTGGCTGAAAAATTGGTCAGCCGAATCACCATGTAAGAAACTCCTGGCGGGATTTCCCTTTCGTGGTGCAAAACTGTTTGGAGAGGACTTGGACAATTATATCCAAAGGATCTCTAGTGGGAAAAGCACCCTTTTACCAGAGAAGAAAAGGAGTAAATGTCCCTCCTTTAAATGGGCGCTTTCACCAGTGCCAGGGGCATCAGCCTCTAGGCAGTCACGACGGCCTCCTCCGTCAAGCTCTAAGGTTAAAACTCAGAGTCAACCCCAGGGACAAAAGGAGTCCTGGGGGAGAAGGTCTTCAAGACAAAACGCTAAGACCTCCTTATGAAGGGGCGCCCCCGCTCACTCCAGTGGAGGGAAGACTACTACTAAAGTTCTCAGATCTCTGGCAGGAGGAATTACAGGTCAAGTGGGTGGTTTCCACAATAACTTTAGGTTACAAACTAGAATTCCGAGAATTCCATTCTCTTGGTTTCCTCAGATCAAATGTACCCAGAGACCCAGAGAAAAAGAAGTCTCTCTTTCTAGCATTGGAGCCACTATTGTTGCAAAAAGTTATCATGGTAGTTCCCATGCAAGAGCAGGGAATGGGGTTTTATTCAAACCTTTTCACGGTACCGAAGCCAAATGAAGATGTCAGACCCATTCTAGATCTCAAAGATCTAAACCGATTTCTAGAGATGCGGTCCTTTCGCATGGAATCGATCTGATCGGTAGTCTCCATCCTACAAGGAGGAGAACTTCTGGCATCAATAGACATCAAGGATGCGTACCTGCATGTACCTATTTTCCCTGCTCATCAAAAGTTCCTGCGTTTCGAAGTAGAAAAAAAACGCCACTTTCAGTTCGTAGCTTTGACTTTCGGGCTAGCTACTGCACCTCGGGTGTTTACAAAGATCTTGGCCCCTCCTCTGGCCAGATTAAGGGCCCAAGGTAGAATGATAATAGCATACCTAGACAACTTGCTCTTGATAGACCGGTTGGTAGCCCACCTGGACCAAAATTTGGTCACCAAAATCAACTACCTGGAACGCCTAGGTTGGGTCGTCAACTTAGAGAAGTCTTCTTTAAAACCAGTAAGAAGACTAGAGTATTTGGGTCTGGTCCTAGATACAACCCAGCAGAGGGTATTCCTACCCCAAGCGAAGATCAGTGCTATAACAGAACTGATTCAGGTAGTCAGGGCAAAGAAGGGTCCTTCTATTCGTCTTTGTATGAGGTTGTTGGGGAAGATGGTGGCTTTTTTCGCAGCAGTTCCCTACGCTCAGTCTCATTCAAGGCTACTGCAAAACAGTATCCTATCGGCCTGGAACAAGAAGCTTCAGGCGTTAGATTTTCCGATGCATCTGTCCCCTACAACGCATTGGAGCCTCAGCTGGTGGTTAATACCTGAAAAACTCTGTAAAAGAAAATCCTTTTTACTAGTTACCTGGACAGTGGTAGCAACAGATGCCAGTCTTTCGGGTTGGGGGGTAGTCCTGGAACAGTCGACTGTCCAAGGGAGATGGTCCAGGACCGAGAGGGCCTTATCCATCAACATTCTGGAAATCCTTGCGGCGTATCTAGCCCTAAAAGCCTGAACACTCAGGTTGCAGGGTTGCCCTGTCAGGATCCAGTCCGACAATGCCACAGCAGTGGCTTATATCAATCACCAAGGGGGCACCAAGAGTCGTGCAGCTCAGGGAGAAGTAAGCCAGATCTTAATCTGGGCAGAAAGACATGTGCCATGCATATCGGCAGTCTTCATTCTGGGGGTAGAGAACTGGCAGGTGGACTACTTGAGCCGCCAGCAGTTAGTGCCAGGGGAATGGTCTCTCCACCCTGATATCTGTTTGAACATATGCCAGAGATGGGGAGGTTCCGGATGTAGATCTCTTTCCGTCCAGGTTCAACAACAAGGTCGACAACTTTGTGTCAAGAATGAGGGATCCTCTTGCATGCGGGACAGATGTGTTGGTTACTCCATGGCATCAGTTCTCTGATTTATGCGTTCCCTCCTGTTCTGCTACTGCCAAGACTGCTTTGCAGGATCAGGCAGGAAAAGAAGTCGGTGCTTCTGGTGGCCCCAGCATGGCCCAGAAGAGCTTGGTATGCAGAAATAGTGAAGATGGCGGTAGGCTCTCCCTGGACCCTACCGTCCTGTCCAGACCTGCTATCCCAGGGACTGGTATTCCATCCTACCTTACAAACGCTAAATTTAATGGTTTGGCTATTGAAACCCACATTCTGAAGAATTGTGGGCTTTCGGGCCCTGTGATATCTGCCTTGATTAATGCAAGAAAGCCAGCTTCCAGAATGATTTATCATAGAGTCTGGAAACCATATATCTCCTGGTGTGAATCCAGGGGTTGGCACCCCAGAAAATATGTCATAGGCAGAATCCTCAAATTCCTGCAAAATGGGTTAGAGATGAAACTGGCTTTGAGTAACATCAAGGTCCAAGTCTCGGCCTTATCGGTTCTGTTTCAATGTCCACTTGCGTCACATTCTTTGGTCCGAAGCTTTATACAAGGTGTAACGCGCCTTAATCCTCCAGTTAGGGAGCCTCTGAACCCCTGGGATTTGAATTTGGTTCTGTAAGCTTTACAGAAGCAGCCTTTTGAACCCATACATCAGATTCCCTTAGTTCTGTTGACAAGGAAATTTATTTTTCTGGTGGCCATTTCTTCTGCCAGAAGAGTATCAGAATTAGCGGCCCTCTCTTGTAAAGAACCGTATCCGATTGCATTATCAGATACTGTTCTTTACAAGAGAGGGCCGCTAATGCACAAGGATAGAGTGGTGTTACGCCCTCATCCTAGTTTTCTACCGAAGGTGGTCTCAGGTTTTCATCTAAACCAAGATATTGTTCTGCCTTTCTTTTTTCCAAATCCCTGTACTACGGAAGAGAAGTCACTACATTCTTTGGATGTAGTGAGAGCAGTCAAAGCCTATCTGGAAGTGACGGCTCAGGTTTGCAAAGCGGATGTTTTGTTCTTATTGCCAGAGGGTCCTAAGAGAGGACAGGCAGCATCAAAATCTACCATTGCTAAATGGATTCGACAAGTAATTGTTCAAGCTTATGGTTTGAAGCAAAAGACTCCGCCTTTTCAGATCAAGGCGCACTACACTAAGGCTATTAGTGCTTCGTGGGCGGTGCATCACCAGGGCTCCATGGCTCAAATCTGCAAGGCCGCAACCTGGTCATCAATCCATACATTCACCAAATTTTAGCAGGTGGATGTGAGAAGGCATGAGGACTTCGCCTTCCCCTACCTCCAGTAGGGGGAGGGGTTATATCAGGGATTGAACTTCCTGTCTAGGGTGTGCCAGTGTCCAATCACCTAGTGATACCCTATAACCCACCAGTAATTACGGAGTCTGTGTCCTGTGATGTACCTCAAAAGAAAAGGATTTTACAGGTAAGCTGTTATAAAAATCCTATTTTTTTCCCCTCACTGTAAAAGCTGGCACAGAAATCATTATTATTAGTGTTTTTCATCCAGCACTTATCTGGGATTTATATAGTTTATAGTGTGCATGGAGCCTAACAGAGAGAGCGAAAACCCCCAAACCACACCATATGCAGAGGGTTATGCACCACAATCCAGAGACTGCTAAACAAAGCAAAGCTCGCCAGCCACTGCACACATGCTCCTGAGCCCAGTCACATAGAGGTATAAGGAGTAAAAAAAGACAGCCGCATAGGTCCTACCTTTGTGCTGGCCTTCCCAACTCTGACCGATCTGGCTCCTGCATGGCTGTCCTTGCACACCTGTTTGAGAGCCGGTCTGCCGTGTGTGAATATGAGGTAGATGGAGCTGCTCAACTACCTCCACCTGTGGCCCCCTTGCAGCCAATGTGAATCCTATCAGCTGCATCAAGGAGGGAGGAACCCATGCCTCAATGGATGTACCTACCCATAAGCAATAAGACCCCCGGCCGACTTCCTGTTCCACTGAAAATGATGTCATCACAAGGCCATGGGGATGCCAGAGACAGCCCTAATGACCTCCCTGGACCAGGGACACCTTTATGAAGACCACTACTGTGTTCCAGCCTGCAACAGGTATGCAAAGGTCAAGGCTCCACTCCTTAGAGTAACCCTTTGGTTACTGATAACCATCAGGCAGGAATCCCCTCTCCTCTGAGTGGGTTGCTTGGTATAGCTTGCGGAGAGATCCCTCAGCAACCAATCACCGTTAAACAATGGAAGCCATAAGAGGTTCTGGTAATTCTGAGTCATTCCCCCAAAACCCCTGCCTTGGATCATACTAAGGAGGCCCCTGCACCCACCTTGCATGCTGGCCTGATAGCAGAAAAAATAGGGATGTGTCCTATCTGGCAGGAGGAAACAAATTAAACTGATTTGGGAGCAAACTGGGGGCTTTTAAAGAAAAAATGGATATGTTTTCTGGTGAGAGGAGCCTCTCTATAATGTAGGCTGTACAGGAGGAGGATTTGGGAAAAATCTGAGCTACCACCACTTTATTCTCCATAGCCTCTGCTTTTAAAAACAGGATTTTTAAAACAACTTACCTGAAAAATTATTTTCTTTGATGTACATCAGGGGACACAGAACCATAGTAGTTATTATGTGGGTTACATGGACCACTGATAGGTGACAGAAACTGGCACACACCTAAGGCAAGACGTGTACTCTCTATATAACCCCTCCCACTACTGGGAATCCTCAGTTTTGTAGCCAAGCAATACAAGTGTATACCAAGAAGGGAGGGACCTCTGTGTCCCCTGATGTACATCAAAGAAAAGGATTTTACAAGTAAGCTGTTTTAAAAATCCTGTTTTATTTTCTTACATCAGGGGACACAGAGCCATAGTAGTTACTATGTGGGATGTTCCATAGCAATGGCAACTGAAGGGAGGGAGACACAACAAAAAAGGAGGCCAGAGGACTCATACTGCAGTCTGCAGTACACTGCACCCGAAGGCAATATCCTCATGACCTTTAACATTGATTTGATAAAATCTGGTAAACATATGAACTGAAGACCAAGTTGCGGCCTTACAGATCTGAGCCATAGAGGCCTGATAATGCACTGCCCAAGAGGCACTAATCGTCCTGGTTGAGTGTGCTTAACATGAAAAGGAGGAATTCTCTTCTTTAAACCATAAGCCTGAATAATGACTTGACAAATCCATTTGTAAATAGTAGTTTTTGATGCTGCCTGTCCCCTTTTTGGACCTTCTGGCAGTCCAAAAAACATCTGTTTTGCGAACCTGAGCGGTCTACTTTAAATACACTCTGACCGCTCTTACTACATCAAGGGAATGTAGTGCCTTCTCTTCCCTAGATTTAGGCTCTGGGAAGAAAGAAGGAAGAACAATATCTTGGTTTAAGTGAAAACCTGTCACCACCTTTGGTAGGAAATCAGGATGAGGATGTAACACCACCTTATCCTTATGCATGATCAAATATAGCTCTTTACAAGACAGAGCCGCTAGTTCTGATACTGTTCTAGCAGAAGAAATGGCAACCAGAAAGACTATCTTTCTAGTCAAAAGAACCAAGGGAGTTTCACGTAAAGGCTCAAAAGGCTGATTCTGCAAAGCCGATAAGACCAAGTTTAAATCCCAAGGATTTAAAGGTGCCTTGATAGGGGGATTGATTCGTGTTACCCCCTGAACAAAGCTACGCACCACAGAGTGAGAAGCCAGAGGCTGCTGAAAAAATATTGACAAGGCTGAGATCTGGGCCTTGATAGTACTCAAGACCAGCTTCATTTACAATCCCATTTGCAGGAAATCAAGGATCCTACCTGAGACATATTTCCTGGGGTGCCAACCCCTGGATCCACACCAAGAAACATATGCTTTCCAGACTCTATAGTAAATGATTCTGGAAGCCGGTTTCCTAGCATTAATCAAGGTAGACACTACCGAAGGAGACAACCCACGATCCCTTAGAATGTGGGTCTCAATAGCCAAACCGTTAAATTTAGCATCTGTAAGGTAGGGTGGAATACCGGACCTTGTGTGAAAAGGTCTGGCCATAACGGCAGAGTCCAAGGGACTCCTACTGCCATCTTTATGATCTCGGCAAACCAAGATCTTCTGGGCCACACTGGGGCCACCAGAATCACCTCTTTTTGTTCCTGCTTGATCCTGCGAAGAAGACGCGGAAGTAGCAGAACTGGAGGAAATGCATAGATCAGAGAAAACTGATCCCATGGGAAGATTAATGCGTCTGTTCTGGAAGCTAGCGGATCCCTTGTTCTTGACACAAAGTTGTCAACCTTGTTGTTGAATCTGGATGCGTACAGATCCACATTCGGAGTACACCACCACCACGGAGTACACCTGACATATTGCTAGGAAGATGTTGGGATGAAGAGACCATTCCCCGGAAATAATAGTTGGCGACTCAAGTAGTCCGCCTGCCAATTTTCTATTCCCGGAATGAATATTGCCCATAGAGAAGGAATGTTGTGTTCTGCCCAAGCTAGAACATGATTCACTTATTTTTGGGCTGCTCAACTCCTCGTGCCCCCCTGGTGATTGATGTAAGCCACAGCCATGGCATTGTCGGACTGAATCCTGACAGGACAATCCCTCAGTCTGATCGACCAGGACTCTAGAGCCAGACGAACTGCCCGAATCTCTAAAATGTTGATAGGCAAGGTCCTCTCCAACTTGGACCATCTCCCCTGGACAGAATCTTCTTCCAGCATTGCTCCCCAGCCTAGAAGGCTGGCATCTGTTGTCACCACTTTCCAGGAGACTGGTAGAAACGATTTTTCCTTTTGAAGGTTGCTGGATTTAGGCTCTGACGCACGTCAGGAACCAGGCGTATTGGAAAATCCAAGGCCTGAACCTTTTTGTTCCAGGTCGACAGGGTTGTGTTTTGTAGAAATCTTGAATGAAACTGTACGTAAGGGATGGCCTCAAAGGAGGCCACCATTTTTCCCAACAATCTCATGCACAACCGAATGGAAGGATTTTTCTTTGCTTTGATGATTTGAATTAGTTCTATAATGGAACTGATTCTTGTCTAGGGTAGGAATACCTTTTTCTGTATGGTATCTATGACCAGACCCAAGTACTGCAATCTCCTTGATGGTTTTAAGGAGGATTTTTCTAGGTTGAGAATCCAACCTAGAGATTCGTAGTTTACAGTTGTGACCAGACTCGGGTTTAGACCTGAAACTGAATGATCTATAAAAAGTAGGCTAGGACCGTTATGCCTTGAGCCCTTAATCTGGCTAAAGGAGGTGCTAGAATTTTTGAGAACACCCATGGTGCTCTGGCTAGACCAAATGGCAGGGCAACAAACTGAAAATGCTGATTTTCTATTTCGAAGCGCAGAGATTTATGGTGAGCGGGAAATATTGGCACATGGAGATATCTTTGGTATCGATAGAAGCCAAAAACTCCCCTCCTTGCAGGATGGCAACAATCAATCTGATTGACTTCAAGCGAAAGGATCGGATGTTCAAGTGGTGATTCAGATCTTTGAGATCTAGAATAGGTCTTACTTCTCCGCTTGGTTTTGGAGCATCGAAAAGGTTTGAATAGAAACCTGTGCCCTGTTTCACTAAGGGGACCTCTGTTATCATCGACTGGGAAAATAAATGATCCAGCGCTAGAAGGAGATCCTTCTTTTTCTCTGGGTCCTTGGGAACATTTGACCTTAGAAATCGAGGAGACGGAAAATCTCTTCCTCTTGAACCTGACGGTTGATGCCCCTGGCACAGGCAAGGAAGCATGGTTAACGCGAGAAATGTTTTTTTTTTTGTAAATTACCTTTTATTGAGTTTTTTGACATACAAACAAACATTAACCCGCAAAAGGCAGAAACAGACACTGGTTACAGCATAAAAAAAAACAAAAAAAAAACCTCCCAGTATAAACAAAAACGAGGACCATTCTCCAACCCCCACCCCCCCCAAAAAAAGGGGGGAGTGGACAACTCCCACAAAAAACAAAACAAAAACAAAAAGGTGTTAGCCCAGCCCTGGTACGGTATTATCTAGAGAGATACACCCACTACATTACCCTCCAGCTGGAGGTACAACTGATAGCGATTCCGTGCGGTAACTCTTCGTTCCATCGTACAGGAGAATGTCTACTCGTGTGGTCCCTCCCTCCCCCACTCCCCGCCTAAAGAAAAGGTACCTCAGGTACGTGAAAAGGCCATCTATTGGGGAGATCTTTGCATTTGGTTCCAGCCCACCCGCACTCCACTCTTTCAGGACTCTACAGGGAACCCCAGGGTCATTTAGTGTGGCTGATCATGCAGTTAGTCCGAAGCCGTGTCCACAGAAGCCACCCATCCTCCCCAAACCTTATCAAACTTGGCAAGAGCTCCTCTGCTCAAGTAGGTAGCTTTATAAAATGGGACAGCTTTGTTGACGAGAGATTTCCAGCTCTCCAAGGTCGGGGCAGACGAACTCTTCCACGATAAGACAATTCTTTTTTTAGCATAAAACAATAATAGAGTGAGAAGAGTTGCGAGAAATGTTTTTATTTCTTCTTTACTGGTAAAAGAGAGCTTTTGCCATTAGAGATCTTTTGTAGGTATTTATCCAAATCTTCTCTAAATAGCCATTCCCCATGAAAAGGGAAACTGGCTAAGAGCTTTTTACGCGGTGCATTCGGCTGACCAACTTTTCAGCCATAGAACTCTGCGAGAATGCACTAGTCCAAGCATAAGCCGTGGGGCTTGAATGATAGAATCTTTCATAGCATCTACTGTGAAACACAGTGTGTCTGATAAACCTGCACATTGCTGGGCCTGTTCATCAGGCAGAATTTTAAGTATCTCCTCAAACTGTTCCTTAATGGGCTGGGATACACCAATTGCGGCAAGAACTGGCTGCGCTACTGAACTTGCTAAAGAAATATGGCTTTTAGAAAGAAGCTTCAACTTTTTATCTGTTGGATGCTTTAACATTAGTGCATTATCCACCGGACATGTAAGATTCTTGTTCCCTGAGGCAATCGCAGCATCAATCGCTGGAACCCCACATTTTTTATAGAAGTCCACTTCCATAGGATAAAGTATGGAGAATCTCTTAGGAGGATAATATTGTTTATCCGGATTTGATCAAAGATTGTATGGCTCAGAGCAGTGGGAAACAAAGTCTTACTTTGGAAGTTTGCAGTCAGGGTGTCCAAGCTGAGGTGTTCTCCCATACACCAATAGACAAACGGTCATCAAATAAAAGCAGCCGGCAACTCCATACCATCAAGTGTATTTATTTTCAAGCCTTCACAGTGAGTACAGTTAGCAGCAGACTAGTTTAGGTGATAAGCCTTGTTCACAGCATCTTGTGTATCCGGATGTTCCCATTCAGCATACATAAGCTTCCTTAGCCATGCATGAATAGGAAAGGCATCCCCAGATGGAGGAGGTTTTAAAGAGGAAGTAAACCCCTTCAAACCACTTTGACCTACAGGTAAGCCTAGATTAAGGCTTACCTGTAGGTCCAAGCAATATCTCCTAAACCTATATGGTTTAGGAGATATTTGCCCGAAAATGGGCACCGCTGTCTACAGCGCATGCGCCGTAGACAGCGGCGTGCAGGCGCACTAAATGCGGCAAATCCAAGAATGGATTTGCCTAATTTGTCGACTCCCGTGCGCATGCGCGGGAGTGACGTCATCGCGGCTTCGCCGAATGGCAGAGGCGGAGCTGCGAGACGCGACTCCCGTGCGCATGCGCGGGAGTGACGTCATCGCGGCTTCGCCGCTGTCATTGGTCGGAGCTGCGAGACGCCACCAGCAAGATGGATGCGGCGGACTACAGGGATCAGCGGCGACTTCGCTGGCTCCTGTGTCAGGTAAGTGACACATAATGAGCTACTATGCGATGCATAGTAGTCCATTATGCTTTACCTTTGCAGGGAAAAAAAGAGGAAGTAAACCCATCAGGGTTTACTTCCTCTTTAATGATCCCAAATTAGAGGTGGGTTCATCAAGAGCCTGCGTTGGCAGCAAAAAGGTTGAACAAACCAATTTAGTAAGAGAGTGCACAAGCAACTTGTCTTGTGATGTTACTCCCTCTATATTTGGATCCTCAGAAGAGGATAAACAAGTATCTTCCAAATCTTTGGGAAGATCCACTTGATCCCCAGCCTCCTGAACCTCAATAAGAGGGTCCTGAGCACTAGATGGGGATCCACTACGTTTGACCCCACTATGGAGGGATAAAATAGCATCAATCTTCTTTTCCAAGCCAGAAATGGTGAAGACAAAAGCTCTCGTGTGATATACTCAGGGGCTGAAGCATCTTGTGCAGCTGCAACCACAGATTCCCCCGAAGGCTTAATATGACCAGCCGGATCACTCTCAGAGGAGGATGACATTCTTTTGGAAATTATTTTAGTTTGTTGTGTAACCTTTGACGCTTTAGGACACTTAGAGGAGTTCTTGGTCCCTTTGCCAAAGCAGAGGCACTACCAGCAAAAGAATGTACACTGCTAGGCTATAGTCCAGCGCAATAGCCGCTATTAATCCTAACCTGTTAATGTACAATGTGTCAAAGGGAAATGCCTGTGTCACCAAACCTGATCCAGCCAACCTCCTGCTCTGTCCCTCCACAGCGCTTAAATCACTTCCTGCACATGTGGCCGGCGTCTGACGCAATTAGCCATGCCCCCGTGCGAATTACGGGCCCCCCTTTCCTTTCAAAGGAAAGTGCTTTCTGCGCGAGTGGCGTCCTGTGGAACCTGGTGGGGGGGGGGGGTAAATCCTCTGCTGAGCGGCTGCGGTCTGTACCTTTTTTTTTTTTTTTTGCAAAAAAAAGCAAACTACTTTGGCATCCTATCCCTCGAAGGGGAGAAAAAACAATATTGGGGGCACAGGAGGAGAATCAGAGGAGAAATTAAGGCTTCTGTGCTGTTTCCAGCGTCAGGTCGGTGAGTGCTCAATACAGCCCCCAGTGGTGACACATAGGCATGACAACATTATACGTAGAAGGAGAAATTTCTGAGAAAATTTCCCTTACCTTTTCCTCGCAGCAAGGTTATCTGAGATAAAAAACAAAACAATCTTCACCCTTCACGCTGGGCTCCAAGACCTTTAGGAAACCTTCAGATACAGGGGAACCTCAGGTTACCCACAATCCTGTACCTGTGACAGCACACTGCCAGTAAAAACTTTATGGCCTTACTACCAAAAAGTACTGGATCCCAGGGTCCAGCTCTCTAAAGAGAGAAGCGTTTGCAAGAAAAACTTTGTTTGTTTGGGCACGGGTACCATTCATTCAGAACAGATCTGGTTGGTCCTGTCACTCCACTTACTCCTCATATTCGAGGGGACTGGATGTACTGATACACCGCTCTATTATATTCCAGGAATTGGATGCGCTGGTGAATCAGGAGGGGAAATTTATATTGTTGTATTGTCAACTGTATGAGCTACGTTGTATCATAGCTCTAGTCTACATTCCACCTCCCTTTTCCAGGGAGATACTGCAGATATTACCTCCTGTATAAACCTGATTTACCTCTCTTTTTGATGGGAGACCTCAATTGTTTTTTTTTTTGTTTTTTTTTAATGCCATCTCAGTCGGTTACTTTATCTCGCAGAGTTTAATCAACTCACTGTTCATATCTCCGCAAACTTTGACATCATTGTGGCAAATTTTTTTTTTTTTTCATTACCTTTAATAAATAGTTTTACAATCAATCACATATAAATACATTACTTCCTACTTTCGTTAACCCTCCCCCTCCCCCCCAAATTTTTTTTTTTTAATTATCCTACCCAATGTCCTCTCCCTCTCTGTCCCCTTATCTCTCAATTGTTTCATGACAGTCCTCCCTCTCCAACAATGCCAGCCACTGTTGCCACTCCCCATGATCTTCTTCCTCTATATCTTTTAATTTATATATGATTCTTCCATTATCCTCCTTTGCTCCACCCTCTGTATCCATTCCGTAATTCTTGGAATTTGTTTGGATTTCCAATAGCGAGGAATCAGAACTTTAGCAGCATTCAGGAGAAGGGGGACTATCGTGTTTCTATATTGTGTTATTCCTAGTTCAGAGTCGTGAAACAGGCATGTCCAGGGGTTTTTCTTAATTTTCTTTTGTGTCACCAAGTTTATGATTTCTACAATTTTATCCCAAAACGGAGATATTTTAGAGCAACTCCACCAGATATGTAAGAGGGAGCCCTCCTCCGAACACTCCCTCCAACACAGTGCCTGCTGTGCACCTGTAAACTGCTGCATACTTTGGGGGGTCATATACCATCTTGATAGTAATTTATATGACATCTCTATCATACGGACTTCTCTTGACGCTGAGTGAGTAAGTTTACATATTTTTATCCTGTGTTCCTCCTCCCCTAGTGCACCTAAATCTTCTTCCCACTTCCCTAAAAATCTCGGAAACTCTAAATCCATTTCTTGTCTTAATATTTTATAAATTTTTGATACTTTTCGAGCTAAACACTTGTTGTCCTTCAGTAAATTCTCCAAAGGTCTAAGACATTCTAGTCCCTGAAGTGGACGTGGTAAACTTTGTGAAAGTGTAAAATTTGAGTGTGCCTCCATTTATCTAACGGTTTATGTCCCCATTCTGTCCCCATTCTTGTGTGAGTTCCCTATATGTATATAACCTATTCCCTTTAATAATTTCTCCTAATTTTATTTCCTCTTTACCTGCCCATCTACTAAAATACAATCGTTCCTCTTTCCCTGGCATAAAATAATCCGTGTCCAAAAGTGATATTAAAGGTGAATTGTGAGTCCAATTATGTGCCCTATTAATGCTATCCCATACTCTTAACGTATGTCTCGTTAAATTACTTGTGTTTTCTCCTAAGTTCCGCTGTTCCGATGGTATCCATACCATTTTTTCTAACGGTACTCCACTCAGTCTCATTTCCAGATTTACCCAACCTTTATCCTTCTGATTATATATCCAGTCTGCTACTCTAGCTATTATTATTGCATCATAGTATTTCTTAACTTATCTGGTAGAGATACTCCCCCCCTGTCTTTTCCCTTTACTAAAACTTTATATGGTATACGTGCTCGTTTCAGGGGCCATATGAAAATCATCATTAATGTTTTTAATTTCCTAAAGAAACACATTGGGACCGGAACAGGAATCATTTGAAATGTATAATTAATAATAGGGAGAATAATCATTTTTTTTTACATTTACTCTACCCATCCAGGATACTGCTTTATACCTCATGTTATTCATTATTTATTTTATTTTATTTAGAAGCGGGATATAGTTTGCCTCGTAAAGGCCTTGCCTCTGTGGGGTCAATTTTATCCCTAAATAGTTCAATTCTCCCTTACACCATCTGAAAGGCAAGCTTGATCTGAGGATACTCTGTTCTACCTCGGATATATTCAAATACAAAATCTCTGTCTTCGTAAGATTTATTTTAAAGTTTGATAACCTTCCATAATACTCCAATTCCTTCAAGATCGGGGGAATCGATGCTCTTGGGTTAGTTATATACAGTAATACATCATCTGCAAATGCCGATAATTTATACTCTATCCCGCCCACCCTAATACCTTGGATATCCTGATTCCTGCGTATTGCCACCAGAGCGGGCATCCCTGTCTCGTCCCGTTGAACAACTCCAGTGGGCGAGACAGGGATCCGTTGACTCTTATTCTGGCCGTTGGATGAGTATATAATGCCTTAATCCATCTCATCATTCTGTCCCCTACCCCCTTATAGGTTAGGGTTTCGTACATAAAGTCCCAATCAAGCCTGTCAAAGGCCTTTTCGGCGTCAATTGACATGAGCACTGTTGGGGTCTTTTCTTTATTCACCTCTTGGATCAGAATGATGGATTTCACTGGAGTTATCCCTTCCCTCCCGTCCCTGCATGAATCCCGCCTGATCGGCGTGGACCCATGTAAGTAGAAGAACCTTTAGCCTGTCAGCTATTATTTTTGCGTATATTTTTATGTCTACATTCAATAGCGATATTGGGCGATAGCTCTCCATCGCAACTGGATCCTTACCCTCCTTCAAAATTAAGGAGATGTAGGCCAGAAGTGCTTCTTTACGGAACGGTAGACCCTCTCCTACTGCATTAAAATACTCACATAGTTTAGGTACCAACAGAGTCTTATATCTCCTATAGTACCTACTAGAGAACCCATCTGGGCCGGGGCTACTCCCTAGTGGCATTTCCTTTATTGCTCTCTCTACTTCCCCAGTTGAAATGGGGGCCTCTAGAGCCTCCATCTCCTCTCTCTCTTCTCTTGGGAACTCAAGCTTCCTGAGGTATTCCCTAATCGCTTCCTTCCTTTTTTCTCCTTTACTACTAATTGTTCCCAGTTTATAAAGGGTGCTATAGAATGCGTGGAAATTCTCAGCAATTTCTGGAGTCGCAAATTTTAACTCCCCCTCCTTATTTCTTATTTTGGGGATGAAAGTCCTATTTTTTTGTTCCTTGACCCTCCTTGCAAGCCATTTACCTGGCATATTCCCCCATTGGTATCTTTTCTTGTTTATCTCGTGGAACCTTGTTCTCCTATCTTGGTCCAGGTACTCTTCTAACTCTCTTTTTCTTTTTTGTAGATCCTGACTCTCCTGCATTCCTCTCGGTCTAGTTTTCTGTTCCAATTGTTCTATCTCGTTGTATAGTTGGGACTTCCTTTTCTGTTTTTCCTGTTTTATTCCTGCTCCGATCCCTATTAACCTAACCCTCATTAGTACCTTGTGTGTTTCCCATAGGGTCGCTCTAGATATTTCCTTCGTGTCATTTAATTCAAAAAAATCGTTCAACTCTTTTTCGATTTGTCGACTCACCCTCTGTTCCTGTAAAAGGGAGTCATTTATTCTCCAAATCATCTCCCTCTTTGTTCCTTCCTGCGTTTCTATTTGGGCGACTATCGGGGCATGATCTGATAGTGTAATAGGCTTGATCTCAACTTTTTTCAAGTTGGTCACAAGTCGGTGTTCTATGAAAACATAGTCTAATCTCGCAAAAGTTTTATGGACCGCTGAAAAATGAGTGTAGTCTCGCTCTTTTTGATGGCTAATCCTCCAAGCATCCACTAGCTGAGCCTTTGAGAATGCTTTGATTACCCCCCTATATCTCTGTTGCGAGGCTCTTAAGCCCTCCCCCGAGGAATCCATCCTTGGATCTAGACACCAGTTTAAATCCCCTGCTAATACTACTTTGCCCTCTCTAAATTCCTCTAGTTTTATTAAGGTTTTCTTTAGAAATCTGTCTGGGTTTCTGTTTGGAGCATAAATATTTGCTATTGTATATTGCGTAACCCCTATTTTTCCCTTTATGAACAGAAATCTGCCATCTGGGTCGGTTAAACGGTCTTGAATATCAAATCTCACTTGTCTATCAAAACCAATGGCTACTCCTCTTGAGTGGGCCGATGGTGAATCCCCGTAATACCATAATGGGAATTGTACCGATGCCATTTTTATTCCTGAGGAACTGGTTATGTATGTCTCCTGTAGACATATTACATTCCCCCTCAGGAACTGCAATTCCTCATTGATTTTAAATCCTTTTTCTTTTGTATTTAACCCCCTCACATTGTATGTTATCACATTAATTAATGTCATTAGATATTAATTTCTTTAAAAGAGTTCCACCGACCCAGAGACATTTTTCGAGAGGACAGATCGGGATTGGCGTAAAAAAATAAAAAAATAAAAATACATTTCCCCATACCTCCCCCCCTCCCTTCCCTCCCTCTCCGCATCGCTATTCGGAGAACCCCCCTTTCTGCGATGATCATATGGGATCGACACGTCTCCTCGAGGTGTCTTTTTCCTTCCCATATTTACCTTGGTGGCTCACGTCAGTAGGCCTACAAGAAGCCCACCTCTCTCCCTCCCCCCCTCCCCACCATCCCCCCGTCCTCCCCCCGTCCTACCTTCTCTTATTATTTAACTTAACTTAACTTCTAACTGTCTCCCCCTCATTAGGGTCTGCGCCTCGCCCCCTCTTCCATCTTGCTCTCCTTTGTATTGGTCCTTCCTCTATAACTTCTATTCCCCATCCCGGTAATAGGGGCTGGGGCATATCCAGCCTATCGCAGAAGGCTCTAAGGTCTTCCGGGAAACGCAATACTGCAGAGCGACCATCCTTTTTCCCTTTTAGACAGGCTGGGAAACCCCATTGGTACTCAATTCCCAGGGCAGACATCTGTTGAGTTAGAGGTTTTAATAATCTCCTTCTCCTTAATGTTTCTGGGGCTAGGTCTGAGAACACCTGCAGGTCTGCCCCATCTAGGGACAAGTCTGGATGCGTCCTCAGCCTCCCCATTATTTGGACCTTTTCCTCTGGGTAGTGGAATCTTGCTATCACATCTCTTGGGGCCTCTTCTCCTGCCCTCCTCCCCCTGGGAATCCTATGAACTCTCTCCAATTTTAACGGATCGGAGGGGTCCCTCTCTAACAGAGGATTAAAAAGTTTTTGTAATGTGTCACCCAGAGCCCCGGAGCTATATTTCTCCGGGAGTCCTTTGATACGCACATTCTTTCTCCTCCCCCTATTTTTCCTGATCTTCAATTCTGTACTGGAGATTTATATTTGTTCTCTGCAAGTTTACCACTTGTTCTGCTATCTCATCCAACCTTACATCTTGTTTATCCAGCCTATCTTCCAATTCCTCTACCCTTCCTAATACCTGTCCTATATCTGCCCTTACTCCAGCTATCTCTGTTCTTATTGATTCCTCCATTTTACAAAACATTTCCGTTAGCATCTCCTTAATTGTGGATGCTTCCACCTCCACTTCCTGGGGTGCAGAGGTGACCCCTCCTATCCCGCTTGTCCCCGTTTCTACCTCTCTTATTTCCTCTCTCTCTTGTTGCGTCCTTGTTAATCTACCAGATTTACCTTCTTCCGGACCCTTCTGTCTATTTGGCCCTGATCTACGCAATGATCCTATTTTTGGACTGCCTTGTCCTTCCTCTAGTGTATTAGCCATATTTGCCATATACCGCTGGATACCTCCTGGACTGGCCACCGGCGGTATATTTTTTCCTGCTTTTGCTTTGCCTCTCATTTTCCTTTTCCTACCTATCCTCTTTCCGCCCACCCCTTTCTCCTTCGTTTGTCTTCCCCCCCTCTTCTCTCCCCCGCTCCCGGGACTCTGTTCCCCAGAGCCACGGAGGCAGTGAGAGACTGGAGGAAATACAAAGAGACAACTATATCACTCCGTACTATTGTTACCCCTTGTTATACCCCCAAAATTCCCCCTTCTATGTTACTAAAGCAGCTTACTTTGCGGGTGTACCTGTTTTTTTTTTTTTCTCTTTTTTCTTCCCTCTGGGTATATGGTTTTCACTATATTGTTTAATCTCTCCCTTCTTTTACTTTAGGTCCTTATTTGTTCTTGGCCTTGTATGTCTGTTGTATTTGTGATCTTTTTTATATCCCTTATACTCTTTAACCTCTTCTACAGATGGGACTCAAATCTAGATCTCCCTCTTCCCACCCAAAGAGTCCCAGTCCCGGGAGATGTTATTGGGCCCAACTATATTCTTCAAGCTCAAACTCTGCCAGCCCAGTTTCCATACAATTAGAGCTCTCTCGTACTTATATGTTCTTTTCTGGACACTTTAACCATAAACACCTTGTCGTGGCTCAAGGGGTGTTTTCTAGATGTTAGGTGGAGTGCAAGGCAAAAAAAAAAAAAAAAAAGAGAAGAGGGACGGAGAACTTTACCGGAATTTAACCGGTGAGCAGAACCGGGGGCATATAGATGTGGGGGGACAGTCCTCCACTTCTTTCATATGGCTTATCTTCCCACTTATTTTGAATTCGCTTCCCCCCCTATAATATCTCCTTTAGCATATCAACAACTGGTTCACTTTTGATTTTTACCAGCCCGCGGAGCTGGACCATGTACACTTGTCCGTAGCCCGGCAGTCATCCACCCGTTACCACATAATAGGCAGCCATATAATAGTCCAACCAAACCAAGCCTTTTGTAATAATCGGCGTTAAGAGATAGCGGATCAGCGATTTATCAGAGATAATATAAAAAAGATCAGCAGCATGTAGGGATTTTCTCCTACCTCCTTCAGATGTCACGTAAGAGACCACCCTTTATTAGTCCACTCAGACCGGGGGCAAAACGGGTATCGCAGGATGTTTCAGATATAGCGAAAAAAGTGCAGAGAAGTCAGTAGCAGATACAGATTATCAACGCTGGTTTTTGGAAATGTAACAGAAATATGGAGGATACAGCGGGGACAATCCGAAGAGGTCAACATCATTTAAAAATTGACATACAGGGAAGAGCCATATTATAGTCCAGCCTTTCACTGACACTGGGAGGCGCTGAAAAGTTGTGAAGATAACAGAGATAACACAAATAGCTTATGATAGCTTATGATGGCAACCTTTTAAAGTAAAGAATATAGCAGGGATGTTGCGGGGATGTGGGAGACATGTGAAAATTTCTCCTACCTCCTTCCTGTTACCTCTCTTCATTACATCACTTACTTCACAGGAATGTCCTAGGCATATCCTTTTTCTTTTCCAGCCGCTCCTCGAGAGAATTACATTACCTGGGCACGTTGTTTTATAGTTCCAATGGAGCAGGGGACTGCGCTGAGATCTGCCTGGAAGGGATGCAGCTACGGGCTCCCTCCGCTATCTCCCTCGTTGTCCACCAAAGCAGCAAGTTGAGCCCTCGCACATACTCCTCTCCCACCGGAGGTCACAGGCCGACAAGACCCAGATTCGCCGGCGGCGGAACAGCAAATGGTGGGGCGGCAAGACAGCGGTTCGGCTTCCGACGGGGAAGCCGCGTCGATCCAGGAGTCCCGTGAGAGCTTCCGACGGGGCTACGGGGTTGCGGGAGGTCGAGCGTGCGGGAAGACGCTCCTCGGCCACCTACGTCATGACGCTCCGCCCCCCGGGAGACCTCAATTGTTAACTCCACCCTTTGCTAGATAAACACCCACCCGGTTGGGGAATTTGGACAGGGGCATGGTCCTATATAAATTTATACAAGAGGCGGGTTGGATTGACTTTTGACGCACTAAGTATCCCCAGGAAAAATTTTTTCCTGTTTTTCCAAGTCCCATATGTCCCTATCCCACATTGATTGGGCTTGGTTACCCCTTCCGTGCTCTCTTACATCTAGAAAATCTCCTACCACCCTAGAGGGATATCAAACGATTCCCTACTGGTAATTCATCTAGCAGTGAATCCAAAGACCTCTTTATTGCCAGCCCCATGGAAGTTAAATGCCTTCCGGTTTAACCTTTTCCCTCCACATGATCCTGTACACCCAATTTTTAGCAACAACCCAAGATCAGGGGGACTTGCACAGTTGGGATGCTTTTAAAGCAGTCCTGCAGGGAGTATTTACCAGCCAAGTCAGTGCAGTTAAAAGAAATACGCACGGGTTACGTGCAGATCTCGAGTAACAGGTACACAAACCAATTGGAACAACCCTTTTTTTGATGACCCTACAGACTCAACTAAGGGGTCTTGGTTATCGACCCAGGATGCACTTACCCGTGTGGTCTCTTCCTCAGCAGATAAACACTTTTTTTTACCAAGCTGGCTTTCTATGAAGAAGGGGAACAAACTGGGAGGTCGCTTTCTAAAATTGCTAGATTCCAGCACTCGGGGAATTCTATTGGTGCACTTAGAGATGAGAATGGTAGGCTGGTAAATACCAGACTCTATAATGACAGTATTAGTCTTATTCTACACTAACATATATCAATCAAAACAGGGCTGTACAAATTAAGATATTGTGAAATATCTAAACAATATCTGCTTACCAGAACTCTGTCGCTAACAGGGAAATGCTCGACTCTCTGCTTACCTTGGAGGAGTTACAGCAGGTGACTGCTGCATTCCCCAATTGTAAGGCTACAGGAGATTACGGTCTGCCAATGGAGACATACAAACTGTATGGGGAACAGATCTTGCCATTTATGCTGAAGGTGTTCGATGCTGCAAGGCAACACTTTACCATACTCTGACCAAAGCTAATATAATACTTCTAATGAAACAGGGCAAGGACCCCACGCATCCTGCTACTTATAGGCCGATCTCCTTACTTAAGAACGACATAAAAATCATTGCAAAGGTGCTAGCGCTACTCTTCAATAAAGCCAACTCTACGACTGACCACCCAGACAAATCTGGCTTCATGTCACAAAAGTCAATGACTGTTAATCTGCACAGACTGTTCCTCAATATGCAGGCCAGTGCAAATATGGGCAGCAGAGCACTATTATCCCAAGATGCGGCCAAGGTCTTTGATAGTGTTGAATGACCCTTTCTTTGGGCTGTCCTATCTAAATTTGGCTTTGGCCCGATCTTCACGTCCTGGGTTCAATTATTACATAGTGAACGGGTGGCTGTCATTAGCGAGACTGGCAGGATCTCCCCCACATTCTCCCTGGGTAGAGGTACTTATCAGGGATGCCTGCTGTCGCCATTATTATTCACGTTAGCAATTGAACCCCTGGATGCATCCATCAGGCAAAACCCTAATATAGGCGTTCCAATTTGGTAAGCTGCAGGAAAAAGTCATGCTTTATGCAGACGATACTATGTTGCTATTGGGAGACAGCCGGCGCTCACTGGAGGCGGCAATGAGTACCATTGCTAAATTTGTGGACTTTCAGGTCTCCTTATAAATTGGGATAAATTTGCATTGATGCCCCTAGACGACACACCTTAAGAGTAATTACCCATACTTGTTCAGTGCCTGTCACATCTACTTTAAAAAAATGAGGCATCGAGATCAACCCGCAACTGGGGGACTTTTGTAGCTTAAACATGGTAACATTACTAGGCCATTTTAAGGACAAGATAATAAAATATGGAGCAAACTCTGGCTATCCTTAGTGGAGAAAGTAAATCTAGTGAAAATTATCTTCATGCCCCAACTATTGTATTTTTTACACAATACACCTATAGTGATACAGTTAAGTATGTTTCATGAGGTGAACTCCATCTTTAGAAGCTTGCTATGGCATAATAAGACACCTGGAGTATGACTGGAACACCTTCAAAGATACAAGAATGCTGGAGGTTTGCCAAAACCCTGACAGTACTATGTAGTGGCACAATTGCAACACCTCTGTAGGGACCTGGTTCAGACAAATCGTCTATGCCTACATATGCCCTTAGCCAAAAGATCTGGGATAAGGCTAAACAGCACCAGCAGGTTAATGGTTTCACTCGTTTCCTGCTCATATAATACAATAATTATTATCCGGAGCTCAACTAAACTACAACAGGCTTCTAGGTGCATAAGTGGGGTGTCACTCACCTTCATATCTTTAGGAACGGATCCCTATGTTCATTTGAGGAATTACAGTGCCTTGCGAAAGTATTCGGCCCCCTTGAACTTTTCAACCTTTTGCCACATTTCAGGCTTCAAACATAAAGATATAACATTTTTATTTTTTGTGAAGAATCACCAACAAGTGGGACACAATTGTGAAGTGGAACGAATTCTATTGGATTTTTGAAACTTTTTTAACTAATAAAAAAATGAAAAGTGGGGCGTGCAAAATTATTTGGCCCCCTTGCGTTAATACTTTGTAGAGCCACCTTTTGCTGCGATTACAGCTGCAAGTGGCTTGGGATATGTCTCTATCAGTTTTGCACATCGAGAGACTGAAATTCTTGCCCATTCTTCCTTGCAAAACAGCTCGAGCTCAGTGAGGTTGGATGGAGAGCGTTTGTGAACAGCATTTTTCAGCTCTTTCCACAGATTCTCGATTGGATTCAGGTCTGGACTTTGACTTGGCCATTCTAACACCTGGATACGTTTATTTGTGAACCATTCCTTTGTAGATTTTGCTGTATGTTTGGGATCATTGTCTTGTTGGAAGATAAATCTCCGTCCCAGTTTCAGGTCTTTTGCAGACTCCAACAGGTTTTCATCCAGAATGGTCCTGTATTTGGCTGCATCCATCTTCCCCTCAATTTTAACCATCTTCCCTGTCCCTGCTGAAGAAAAGCAGGCCCAAACCATGATGCTGCCACCACCATGTTTGACAGTGGGGATGGTGTGTTGAGGGTGATGAGCTGTGTTGCTTTTACGCCAAACATATCGTTTTGCATTGTGGGCAAAAAGTTGGATTTTGGTTTCATCTGACCAGAGCACCTTCTTCCACATGTTTGGTGCGTCTCCCAGGTGGCTTGTGGCAAACTTTAGACAAGACTTTTTATGGATAGCTTTGAGAAATGTCTTTCTTCTTGCCACTCTTCCATAAAGGCCAGATTTGTGCAGTGTAAAGCCTCATACACACGGTCGGACTTTGTACAAACTTTTCCGTGGACTTTGTACAAAGGGCGTGGTCCACAAGTTTGTATTGCATACACACGGTCGGACTTTTTGACAACAAACACGAACGTAGTGACGTCACAACGTACTGACGCCACTTCAAAAGAGGACGTTCAATGACTCCAGCGCCACCTTTGGTCAACTTCTGTATTGTAGTCTGATCTTTTGCATTGGTTCTGAGCATGCGTGTTTGTACCTTGTACAAAAGTACGATGCTTTTGCATACACACGATCGGACTTTGCTCCATCGGACTTTTGTTGCCAGAAAGTTTGTCCGTTCGCACAGCCAACAAAAGTTCGATGAAAACAGAAAAAATTTGTCCGATGGAGCGTACACACAGTCGGATGTTGCTCCAAAACAGCTAATTTGCATGTTTGTTGTCAAAAAGTCAGACCGTGTGCATGGGCCTTAAGACTGATTGTTGTCCTATGGACAGACTCTCCCACCTCAGCTGTAGTTCTCTGCAGTTCACCTAGAGTGATCATCGCCTAGAGGCAATTCAGTTCGCATTGTGCGCTATACAAGTATTTCATGCACTCATTCATTATGGGCCTCTTGGCTGCATCTCTGATCAGTCTTCTCCTTGTCTGAGCTGAAAGTTTAGAGGGACGGACAGGTCTTGGTAGATTTGAAGTGGTCCGATACTCCTTCCATTTCAAAATGATCGATTGCACAGTGCTCCTTGGGATGTTTAAAGCTTGGGAAATCTTTTTGTATCCAAATCCGGCTTTAAACTTCTCCACAACAGTATTACGGACCTGCCTGGTGTGTTCCTTGGTCTTCATGATGCTCTCTGCGCTTTCAACAGAACCCTGAGACTATCACAGAGCAGGTGCATGTGTAATACTTTAGACTTGATTACACACAGGTGGATTCTATTTATCACCATCAGTCATTTAGGACAACATTGGATCATTCAGAGATCCTCGCTGAACTTCTGGAGTGAGTTTGCTGCACTGAAAGTAAAGGGGCCAAATAATTTTGCATGCACCACTTTTCAGTTTTTTATTTGCTAAAAAAGTTTAAAATATCCAATAGATTTCATTCCACTTCACAATTGTGTCCCACTTGTTGGTGATTCTTCACAAAAAATTAAAAATTTTATATCTTTATGTTTGAAGCCTGAAATGTGGCAAAAGGTTGAAAAGTTCAAGGGGGCCGAATACTTTTGCAAGGCACTGTAAGCATGAAAATTTTGTATACTTAAAACTATGCATTTTTACTACATTCAACCTGAACATGCAGTGCTGGCACAGAGCTCTGAGATGGAGTGGAGCAATCCCCTACACCGCTATTTAACATGATGGCTGAAACTATCCACAAACGGTTTTATTTCCAGATGTTACTGAGTTGTTGACTTCCTTTCCCCTGAAGGTCGGCGACAGATAGGAAAGAGATCTCAGTCCTTTTATAGAAGGTCAATGGGAGGAGGCATTACAGGCAGTACCCCAATGCTCCCTTAATGTAATACAAAGGCTTATGCCACTATATCTACTTTTAAGTGTAAATTTCACACCAGCTAGATTATTCGCAATAGGCATTTTAGATTCCCCCTTATGTGATAAATGTTCTAAAGACCATGAGGATCTGATTCACTTGACCTGGCATTGCCCCAAATTGCACCTATACTGGGTGGGAGTGTTGAATACTATAAACTCTGTTTCAGACCCCGATTCCACCTGATCCCAAACCATGTCTTCTAGGTATTATCTTAGATGATTTTCAATTACCAGTCCACACGAGAGAGGAAGTGGCCAGAGCTCTCTTTCAGGCCCGGGGGGTAATTTTTTTTTTTTTAAACTGGAAGTCCACAGATTCTCCTTCACATAAGGAATGGGTACAATGTATGGGGGGAACCCCTTTGATTAGAGAAATATGTTTATCAGCACAGGGGATGCCCCTCTAAATTTGATACCTGATGGGGTCCTTGGTTGGACGCCCCAGGGTTGAGCCCACTGGAACTGGTGATGGAAAGACTACTCATTGGATAGGTACTTTGGTTTTACATGTTCTATGACAATGTAACCCACTGCAAGATACCAATGGAAGGGCAGATGCCTTTAAAATCCTTATTGAAGGCATGTAGCATTAACTCAGGTATAGCTCATTTGATATATCTTTACATAATTTATCCTCAGCCTTTTTATCACTACATGGTGTCTCTGCAAATGCTTAATTTGTATGTGTGAAGGTTCCCAGCTCCCACATCCGCTCCGGTCACCTAGGCGACTCGAGCAGAAGTTCTGCTATCCCCCTTCCTCTCTGCAATCTTATGCGACATGTCACAGGTCCCAGAAGATTGCCCGGCGCATGCGCAGTGTGCACCAGGCTGTGAAGCAGCAAGCGGTCACAGCCGGGTGCCACACTTGTGATGCCGGGGAGAGAACCGAGGGTTCAGGTGGCTGTATCACTGGGTCATGGGACGTGTGTATGTGTGTTTATTAAAAAACTCAGCAGATACACTTTTCATACATGCTGACTTCCCTCAAAAACAACTGGAACTCCACTGTAAGAATTATAAATGTTCCACAATGATCTGAAACAGAATGGTTTTTGTGTATATGACAGTTGTGTAAAATGCTCATGTATGGAGCATTGTTGGTCCCCAAACCTACTAATATGAAAAAATAGGATTTTTTTTTTTCTACTCACCGTAAAATCCTTTTCGGACCAGCCACTGAAACAAACAAGGAGTCTGACTTCCGGAAGGGAGCCGTGGCAGAAAAATACACCCTCAGTGCCCGAACCATGCCCAGGGAATGGAGGGCCACCTCCTTAGGATGTGCCAGTGTGCTATCACATAATGTCCCCCATCAGATAGTGTCCGCTGTGTACTGCGCATGCACACAGATTCCGAAAATAGCCGAAGATGAATGGCACCTGTGCCGTGAGTCCAGGTTCTAGCCCCACCATCCAAGTTGACAGAGTTAGAATAAAAAGAGCCGAGCGCAGCTAAGGGCCCTCTAATATGTGCAGCCCTATGTCCACTTGGATGGTGGGGCTAGCACCTCGACTCACGGCGCAGGCGCCGTTCATCTTTGGAGGTTTTCAGAATCTTCTCCTGCTCCGTACTGCGCAAGCGATGCGCCTGCGCAGTACGGGGCAGACACTATCCGATGGCCGGACGTTATATGCCAGAACACCAGCTTAGGACACAGATGGTAACAATGTCTTCATTGATGTGAAACGCGGAAACCACCTTTGGCAGAAAAGAAGGTTGCGGACGAAACACAGCCTTATCCTTGTAGATAACCAGGTAAGGCCACTTGCAGGACAAGGCCGCCAGTTCCAAAACCCTCCTGGCCGATGTAATGGCCACTAGAAAGACCACTTTCTGGGAAAGAGTCAACAAATGGATCTCTCTGATATTTTCAAATGGTGGTCTTTGCAGCGCCAATAATACCAGATTCAGATCCCACGGGGGTAATGGTGGACGCACCGAGAGGAACTACATGTCGCACCCTTTGGACAAAAGTGCTCACTAGAGAGTAAGATGTCAGGGGTAGCTGAAAAAAAAGACAGCCAAAGCTGATATTTATCCTTTGATGATGCTCAAAGCCAACTTCTGGTCTACTCCTTGCTGAAGAAACAGCAGGACCCTGGATATAGAAAAGGATGCCATGCTTTCTCCTCACACATGGAGATGTAGGCCTTCCAGGTACGATGATATATCTTCCGAGAAGATTTCCATGCCCTCACATAGTTGGGATAACTGAGTCCGAAAGACCCCAGTTCCTCAACACCTGGCTCTCAATAGCCATGCCGTTAAAAACAGCGATGATAAAGCAGGATGGAGAATCGGGCCTTCAGACAGAAGGTCTTCTCGTAACGGCAGTCGCCAAGGAGTGTCTGCCACCAGGCGCACTGGGTCTGTGTACCATGGATGCTGAGGCCAATCTGGGGCAATCAGTATTACTGGGATCCCTTTGGCCTCCACTCTGCGGAGCAGACGTGGCAACAGCTTTAGTGGAGGAAAGGCATAGATCAGCTGGTACTGATCTCATGGAGCCACCAGCGCGTCTGACATCTACCCACGGATCTCTTGTCCTAGATACCTCGCCACCTTCCGATTGAGACGGGAGGCCAGAAGATCCATGTCTGGTGTGCCCTACCGCAGGCACAGTAGCCTGAACACCTCCGGATGCAACGCCCATTCTCCTGGGTCCAGTATCTGGTGACTTAGATAGTCCGCCTGCCAGTTCTCCACTCCCGGAATGTAAATGGCCGACAAGGCCGGTACATGTCACTCTGCCCACCAAAGTATGTGAGCGACCTCCTGTGCGGTGGCAGAGCTTCTTGTTCCTCCTTGGTGATTGACGTATGCCGCAGCTGTGGTGTTGTCTGACTGGATCCTGATTCGGATGCCCTTGCAGTCTTATCGACCATGTGGAGAGGCATAGCCTGATCGCTCTCAGTTCGAACAGATTGATCAGCAACTTGGATTCCTCCACCGACCAGAGGCCCTGGGTCGAATGAACTCCCATTACTCCACCCCAGCCTGATGTCCGTTATGATCACTGTCCATTTCAGAGTGGAACGACTTCCCGGACCAAAGTGCCGGGGACCTCAGCCACCAGAGCAGGGAATCCCTGCCTGACTCACCTGAATCTGCCGATCCAGGAACAGAGATTTGTCCCATTTTGTCAAAATCTCCTACTGCAGGACTCTGGTATGGAACTGGGCATACGGTACTGTCTCGAAGGAGGCCACGAGTCCCAGGACTCGCATTCAGAAGCGTAGCGACGACCACTTGCGGTTCATAAAGTTTTACCGTGGCTCTGAGAGTCTGCAGCTTGTCTGAAGGGAGAAACAGTCTCGCTTCCATGGAGTCCAACAGTAAGCCTAGGTACTCCAGACACCGAGTCTGTACGATCACCAACTTCTTTAGGTTCAACAGCCACCCAAATTCCTGCAGGGTCTGCATGGTGATCACCACATCCGCCTCTAACTCTGAGGCAGAAGATGCTGTCAGGAGGAGATCGTCTAGGTATCCCACGATAGTGATCCTGCGTTGCCACAGCAACGCCACAACAGGAGCCAACACCTTGGTAAAGACTCAGGGGGCTGATGCCAAACCAAAAGGGAGAGCCACAAACTGGTAGTGGGCTTCCCAGACTGCAAATCGCAGAAACTACTGATGCTGGAGGAATATGGGTATGTGCAGGTACGCATCCTGGATGTCTAAGGACATCAGGGAGTCCCCTTGATGGAGTGCAGGGAATACTGAGCGAACTGATTCCATTCTAAACCTCTGTAGTTTCACAAAGTAATTGAGGGCTTTTAGATCAAAGATTGGACGTACCCGTTCCTTCTTGGGAACTACAAACAGGTTTGAGTAGAAACCCTGGAAATGTTCTGAGTCCGGAACAGGTACTACCACCCCATGACTCAGAAGGTCCCTTACCGCCCCCAAAAGGGCCTACCGGCGAGCCGGGAGTACGGGCATGCTGGAGGGGAATAAACCATTTTGCGGCCAAGAGAGGAACTCTATCTTGTAGCTGGAGGAAATCAGATCGCAGACCCATTGGTCGGACAGCCGGGAGGTCCACCGGACTGCAAACTCCTGAAGACGACCCCCCCACCCGAGTTGCAGGTGGGGGGCAAACCTTTATGCGGTAGCACTTTTGCACGCAGGCTTGCGGTTCCAGGGATGCTTTGGTCCTTCAGCAGTCATCCTGGGGCAGACAAAAAAGCCGATTGTGAGCGGAAAATGAGGGCCTTTTCCTACGGCGTGGCTCCTTAGCCTTCCTGGCCTGTGGGAGTTTAGTATTACCACCTGTGGCATTTTTAATAATGTCATCCAAAGAGGCTCCAAAGAGCCGGTTTTCAAGGAAGGGAAGATCAGTCAGGGCTTTTTTGGATGCCTGGTCGGAAGACCAGCATTTTAACCAAATCAGGCGCCTCAGCACCACTGCTGATACTGAAGCCCTGGATAACAGAGGGAGAGTATCCAGGGCCGCGTCACAAACATACTTCAGGCCTTGCACTAGTTGGTCTGCTAGTTCCATGCAGACAGGAGAAGCCTGTTCTCCCAATTTGCGGTGCAACAGTTTTGCCCACTCAGTGTCTGCGACACAAGTGTAGATGCCAGTACAGGTCTCATGGTTGACCCCACAACCGTAAACTAGGAATGAGCCACTGCCTCTGCCTTTCTGTCCGTGGGGCCCTTGAATGCAGGAGTCTCCTCTACCGGGACCATGGTTACTTTGTTTAACCTGGATACTGGGGGGGGGGGGGGGGTCCACGACCGGAGGAGCCGACCATTTTTTGAGAAGGCTCTCCTCAAAGGGGTAACGCACCGCCATGTATTTGGGGACTGAAAAGGTCCGTTGCGGTCGACCCCATTCCTTGTAAATGAACTTATCAAAATAAGTCAGATACGGGAACACCTTAGGTGAACGGGCTGTCTTACGGGACCCAAAAGGGACCGCTACATCAGCAGAGGGATCCACTGGCTCCTGAAACTTCAGGGTATCACGCACAGCTGTGATAAGTGCTCCAACAAGCAATTTGTCGTGCACGGACCCGGACAGGGACTCATCCTCACTATCCGATCGGTCCTGGTCAGTGTCATCTGAAACGACAGAGCAGGGGTCACCAGCTTCAGCAGGGTCCGAATCTGCATCAGAGGTCTCCCCAGAGGACAGGGGCTGCTTTTTAGCACCTTTGCACCCACGCACCGCCTCCACCTTGGCAACGAACAAATTAAGGACGCCGACAAAGTGTCCAGAGGCACTGGTTGCAATTGCCTGGATTTCGGGGGAAGAAACACCAGTTTCTAAAGCCATGCTGACCCTACCCTGTCTGCTACCTGATGGGGACTTTGGATAGTGATGGTCCCACCCTCCTAACTGCTGCTGGCTGAGGGGCTCTTTCCCGCAGGACTCGCCACCCTGACTGGTTCTGCGCTGCCCAGCTAGTAATGCCTGTGTCCCTTGTCAGCTTCCAGGTGCATAGGAGATCACACTGTCATCCAGAGCTGCTACTCATGGTGCTGAAACCGATCCACGTGTTCAGGCTCAAAAGAAAATGCCCACCGAGCGTCCAGTATAAAGGACATAAACACAGGGAAAATGGCTGCCGAGCTACAGGAAAGCATGCTGCTCCTTGAGACTGACCAAAAAACATGCTCAGGCTTCAAGAAAATGGCCGCCGAGCATCCAATATGAAGGACAAAAACACAGGGAAAATGGCCACCAAGCTACAGGAGAGCATGCTGCTCCTTGCCCTCACCTAAGATGGCCACCGAACACTGTATACCATGAGAGACTGTGAAAGAAAACATGGCGGTTAACAGCGCTGCAGCGATCGACAGGCACAACAACCAGACACCACCCAGGGAGAGAATCACACACATCAGGGCACAGCCAGTGCAGTCTCCCTCAGGTGAGAGCCACACCCGGAAAGAGCCCCTGAATATGGCACACACACTGCTCAGTAGCCTCATGCAGCATCCCCCACAAAGAGGGAGGGGAGGGAAGATAGGGACAGGGAGAGAAGAGAGGGAGGTGAGGGACCCCGAATAGACCTCCCAGGGAATGCCCAGTTGCTCAGCCCCACCAAGGCAGGGAGAGCTATACTTCAGTCCTGCAGTTGGGAGACATTCCATCACAGACCCCCTCTCCGATCAGTACGGGATAGCTGTTGGCCTGGAACACTGATGCAGACATCAGTAGCCCGGTCACATGTATGCCCCGGAGCATTAACGCTCACGACCGCCTCTGGAGCTGAGGTACGTCGTGGCCGACCCAGCGCGTAGCTCTGGTCTGCACATGCTCGCTGGCCAGGCTGGGGAGACTACAAGTATAAGGGTATCCAGCCTGCCCCCCAGCCAGCTGTTGATAGCAGATCACAGGATCTTTAGTCTTGCGCTAAAAGAAAAGCTTCTGCAAAAAAAAAAAAAAAACATGGACTGATGGGCCCACAGGGTTCCTAGATACTTCTCCTTCACTAGGCAAAATAAAACTGAGGCTGCATGGCAGGCTGGGGGGGTTGTTACCTAAAGGACAGCCCCTTGGGCAGAACTAAAAGTTGTGTTTTTCATAACATGTTATGCCTAGTCTTCTGTCTTCTCCTAAAGGTGGCGTAACAACCCAATGGCTAAGAGAGGAGCTGTCAGTCAGTGAATATAAGAGAAATACATCTGAATTAAGCTCTAGGATTCATCTCTAGATGAGCTCTGAACTACATTTTGAAGATGGAGTTCCACACTTTGCCATTCCTCTGCACCTGGGTGTACCAGTGAAAAAAAAACCTAAAAAAACAACAAACTAATGAAATTCTCATTCAATCAAAGCACAAGAATGGAAACTGGCAAAGACCCATGCATTTTCTACTTGGCATGGTCTATGTCTGTGCTCATAAAGACCAAGTATAAATGACTGCTCCAAAAATCCATAGAAATGATGCAGCTAGGGCAAGGGAAGGGACGGGATGGGACAGTGGACGTGTTCCTCTGTAAGACAATACACCACGCAGCTGAATGAGCTCTAAATGGTCCCTGTGGGCAGGTCTGGGAAATACCGGAAAACTGTTGATCTCCATGACACACTACTTGTCAGTAGTAACAAATTAGATTCAATCCTTTCTGTTTGGAAGATGAAACAAAGAACCTGCTGGGTTAACAAGATTAGTGCTTGTAGATGTTAACTAAATATACCCAACTTATGGAAACGTCTTAACGCGCGCACACACAAAAAAAAAAATAAGTCTTATGGCAACCAGGTTACTAAACAAGACTATTTTGTGGACTCAATAAGAGTCACTAAACAAGAGATTTTTTTAATATATATTTATATTCTTCACGACGAATCATGGCAGAACAGATTTAAAATAGGTTGTTTTGTAAAAAAAAAAACTAAAGTTTTCATCTCTCTTATTCATATCACTAAAGTTTTCATATCTCTTTAAACTAAAAAAAAAAAAAAAAAAAAAAAATAATATATATATATATATATATATATATATATATATATATATATATATATATATATATATATATATATATATATATATATATATATATATATATATATATTTATTTAAAACAAAATGCAATTTCTTTTACTTTTCGCTTCAACAAAAAATCTCTGACAACCTGAACAGGGTTGGGCTTGTGTTTCCTGGGAAACAAAGACATGTGGAACAAAACCTTAATGTTCTAGGTCAGTATAGTGTGGTGTGTCTACAGAAATTCCAAAAGGAGGCCAATATACACAAAAATGAAAAGTTGTCACAATTAGTTTAATGAAGTGCACAGAATAGCGATCAATCATGTCAATAAAATAAAACAATTACTTTTTTTGTCTTTTTCTTTTTTACATCAAGTGTGCTTTATTTCCTCCACAGGTATTCTGTTAAATAAAGCACCATATATACTGCCAGGCCACAGCTAGAGAGGATTCTTTACAGAATCAAATTTCTTGTGGTTTAGTACAAGTAAACTTAATTTTGATAATAAGAACCACAGCGAATTGAGGCAACTGCCTCTATTATAAGGTACAAAACTGGCACAGAGGACACCATATTATACACGGTAAAAATGACAAGTTTAAATTACATTATATTGGGCAAGAAGGGGTAAATGCACCCCTATTTTTCCAAGCGGCCATTTAAATGAATTGCCACTACAGCGAACCTGAATTACATAAAACATAACCATTATGATTGGCCTTAACAAAGTGAATTGCAGATGCAACTTTTGTTTCTTAACTTCTGCCTGAACAAGAATGAAGCATATAAATTCTAGCTTGCCATTCAAGCAGAAAGCACTTGACAAACTGAAGCACAAAATCGAAACAAAAAGAAAAGGAACTGCAAAACTTGTATACAAACAGCTTAAAAAAAACAAAAAAACAAAAAAAAGATTTAAAAGCAGATGTGCTACAACTAATGTCAAGAAGCAGCTTTGTTTTCTTTTCCTGATATCCTTGAGACCACAAGAATGGTGGACTCAATGGTCCTGCACAGGGTATCTAAAATGTCATTTTGTTGTACATGACTAAAAAGTCCCCTGGAATGCTCGCAGTTTAATGACAGGCTGAGCTCCTGGCTGTCCTGCGTGGGTGATGGCTGCCCATCACAGCTCCTCAAGTCTGCCAAGTCAGCGAGTACTGCAGAAATGGAAGTGGAAGGGAGCTCGCTGTCCTCTTCTGTTACATTTGTCTCCTTTGGGCTCTGGAGCGGTTTCTCTTCTTTGCTCTCTTCGAACTTCACGCTGCAGCCAGGCTGCTCGTCTGTTGACTGTGGCCTCGCAGGCAGTATGTCTTCTGGGAGAGATGGCGGCACTTCTATTCTGTATTCTTTAGCAGAAAGCGGCGATGGTGAAGGTGGATCTTGCTCTGTTCCTGGATCAATAATTGAAGAGTCTCTTGTCTCATTGTCAGATGTGCTTGTGGGGGTAGATGCTTCACGCTCTGTTTTCAGATCAGTCATACAGCTGTCAACCATGTGTTCTTCATCACTGCTAACTCGCCGCCGTTTTACTGGAGTAGCACCTTCATCATCTAAAAAAATATAAAAAAATGTCCAACTTAAAATGTCTTCAGTAGTGTGGAACAGTCACTTATTAATTTCCTATCAAGTATATGAAAAATGGTGACACCAATACGTTATAGGGCATCTCTGCCCTCAGCAGTGAGAACGATTATAGAACAATGATTATGGTAGCACCTCTTCCTCTCTGCATTGACCCTATAAGAACTCTGAGCACTTCTGGGTTCACAACTGTCAAATCCTGACCTATGGCCAGGAGAGCATCAGGTCAACACTTTGGCCTCAGAGCAGGGAAGCCATCAGGGGTCTGACAGATACATGTGTAAGCCCCCATTTACACCGAAGCAACACATGAGATTTGACATTTAAAAATTGCACGACAAGTTGCACCCTATTTGTGCCTATGGAACCGTTCAAATCAGTGCGCCTTCCACTTTGCACAGATGCTGAAAAGGTCTGGCAATTTCATGTGCGACTTGCATAGACATCGGTGCATGACGTCACACAGATGTCAACAAGCAGCAACGTAAATCACAGTGGCCGATGGCTTTGAAATCGCACTGAAGTAGTGCGATTTCAAAGCCGCATTCAGTGTGAACAGGGCTAAAGCTCGATAGATAAATAAATATTATATATATATATATATATCTTTAAGTGTTTTTTGTATTTCTGCCCATCTAGTCCTCCAATGTGCACAACTCTGATTGAGTCAAATTGGTAAGCTGATATTCTCTGCTACAGTTAAGCAGCAAAGCATGGTTTATCTCTCCATCCTATCTTGTGACTGGACAATATAGGAGCAGTAAACAGATGAAGTTATCCCTCTGATCACTCCTCATGTTTCATGTTGCACATGAACAACCAGCAAATCTGAAGGACTCCTAGTGTGGCCCTGCGCAGGGAGCTGAGAGAACACACAGTGATTACTACTAGCAGTTATGGCTACAGCGACAACCCCAACCCCCATCTCCACACAGCATTTTTTACATTTCTGCACCTGTTCTTAGGCATTGACAAAGTTATTGCCAAATATATATATATATATATATATATATATATATATATATATATACACCTATTTTTTATTTATTTATTTATTTTTTTAAGGACAAACAAGCCAGCAGGGCAGAAAGACTGGACATGCTACACGTGCCCTATACTTTGAAGATTTTAGGATGTCTATAGCATGCCCAGTGTCTTCAACTAGTTAAACATTCTCAAGTTTGCCCCCCTGATGAAGACTTATATAGTCATACCTGGAAGAGCTGCATTCCTATAAAAAGAAAAGATTTAGGGAGATGTTTTTTTTCCGCTGGTAAACTGGAAAGTGATTATACAACTGATGTTAATCTATTAAGGTTACAGCCTCCAGATACCAGGAGGAAAACACTATTTATTACTGACCTTTTGTTTTACCTTCTTTGGATTCTTGCTCTTGTAATGAGGTTCTTTGCTGCTGGCAGGCTCTACATTTGCTTAGGAGATCTTGTAACGTTGGTATTAAGGCTGGGTTGAGTTGTTTTGGAGTGTGAACCGAGAGGAGCAGAGTCAATGCTCTGAGATCCTAAAGGGCAAAAGGTGAAGGGAAAAAGCTATTATAAAAATAAAACCATTAAAAATATATATGGATGTGCAGAAGAAAGGGCTCAATTTTTACTGGCAATGCAAGTGCTGATGTAATAAACATTCAATTACTAATTGAATTTCTTCACATAACTGATAGCAAGGTAAAAGCTATTGTATTATCAAATGGTCATATAGCAAACTCTTTGTTAAAAAACAAAACACACAAGTGGATGTAAACCAGACATGAAATATGAACAAAGAATATAACTCTATAATGTGTACTTGTCTCAAATAAAAAGGGGTTGTAAAGGCAGAAGATTTTTTATCTTAGTGCATTCTATGCATTAAGATAAAAAACCTTGTGTGTAGCAGCTTCCCCAGCACCCCTCTAAATACCTACCCGAGCCCATTTTCTCTCCAGCAATGTCCACGATACTCCTCCTGATTGGCTGAGAGAGAGCAGTGGCACCATTGGCTCCCACAGCTATCAAAGTCAGTCATCAGGGAGAGAGGGGGCAGGGGGGCCAGGTCGGGGGTTCCGCATCTGAATGGATACATGGAGCTCTGACTCGGCTTGGGTGCCCCCTGTAGCAAGCTGCTGGCTGGCTGAGGGGCACTCAAAGGAGGGGGGAGCTAGGAGCAGTGAAGAAGAGGGACCTGAGAAGAGGATCCAGGCTGCCCTGTGCAAAACCAACTGCAGAGAGGTTCAAAAGCAAAGTGATCCAGGTGGCATTGTTCCATATCATTGTGCTCAGGTGATTAGTCTTCTGCTACTCCTCTGTTGGAGAAAAAGGCACCAGTAGGTAAAGCAAACTGTATGAACTTGCAGCCAGATGGCTGTATTGGAGCTCGTTTACACGTGTTGGACCTCTGAAGAGTGGCTATATCTTCTGTTTACAGTCTTTTAAACCCTAAAAGCCTTCACAACTGTCTGCATTGCATGCCTTTGCAACATGGCCCCATTCTCTTAAATAGGTTATGTCCAGAACTGCCTATCAAGCAAGATGGCATGGATAATTTTTTGTATGTGTATAACCCCATATGGCTGCCTTTGCAGCTTAGTGGGAGCAGGTGGATGCTAGTAATTTGGCTTCATTGAATATTTTTATCGCTAACCGCCCACCCCAACTGCAAGTGTAAACTATAATTTAGGTTTGTTGGCCTTATGGCATCAAACTTACATCAGTTTGATATGCTTCTGAGATCATTTACAAATTGACAGGTGCATTTAAGATGCAGTCGACGACCTCTTGATCTGCATTTGACATGCTTTAAGATGGTTTTCACTCACAGACTTGTGTGAAAATGACCAGTTACACTTACCAGTAACGTCTTTTCTAGGAAATCTTCCAGGACGGCACACCTGAGAGATGACTGGTCCACCTGACAGGAAACACAATCAACAACGAATTTAAAAGTCCCCACCCTTCCCTCAGACCCTCAGTTATGGTAAAGAAAATCCCACACCAGTGTCAGAGGGAACATTCTGTGAAGAATCAATATATCACACCAATAAAACAAGGGTAGGGAGTAGGCCTGCCGTCCTGGAAGATTTCCTAGAAAAGACGTTACCGGTAAGTGTAACTGGTCATTTTCTCCAGTCATCTTCCAGGACGGCACACCTGAGAGGATAAGCAAGAAGTTCAGGCCTACCTTTAGGGCGGGACAACCGCTTGTAGGACCTTCCTGCCAAATGCCAAATCCTGAGGGGACAACAGCTCCACTCTGTAGTGCCTCAGAAATGTTCTATGGCTCGTCCATGTTGCTGCTCTGCAGATCTGGTCAATTGAGGCGCCTGCCCTCTCTGCCCAGGAGGTCGCTAGGGATCTAGCTGAATGCGCCTTAAGGCGGGTTGGTACTGGTTTACCTGCCTGTCTATAAGCTATGGATATGGTCTGTCTAACCCATCTAGCTATCGTAGATTTAGATGCTTGAAGACCCTTTTTCTTCCCTGAAAAAGTGACCAATAAATGACTGGATCTCCTAAAGTCTTTCACCCTTTCTAAATAGACTAGGAGACAACGCCTGACATCTAAGAAATGAAATCTTTCTTCTTCCTTATTCTTAGGATTCTGGCAAAAGGACGGGAGAATAATCTCCTGTGTTCTGTGAAATAATGAAGCAACCTTTGGCAAATAAAGAGGATCCTGAGTGAGGATTACCCTATCCTCTAGGATGCGCAAAAACGGCTCTTTAATCGACAGAGCCTGTATATCACTCACCCTCCTGGCCGTAGTGATAGCCAGGAGGAAGGCCAACTTAAATGATAAAAGCTTAACCGAAATTTGAGCCACCGGCTCAAAAGGCCCCCTTGTTAGGGCATCTAATACCAGGGACAGATCCCATGGAGGGCAACTGACCGACCTAACTGGAACTACCCTTTCCCTGGCCGATAAAAATCTTTTTATTAGCGGCTCCTGTCCTAGCTTCCTATCAAAAAACACGGACAGGGCTGCCACCTGGACCTTTAGGGTGCTAACTGCCAAACCCTGGTCCACCCCCTCCTGAAGAAAGTCTAGGATGGTGGGTATCATCTGGAGAGCCCCCTCCTTAGACTGTAACCAGTGGGAGAAGACTTTCCAGACCTTTGCATAAATCTTTCTGGTGACGCCTTTCCTACTGAGGAGAAGAGTATCTATCACTTTTTCCGAACAGCCCCTGTCTCGGAGTATTTCCCTTTCAATAGCCATGCTGTCAGAGAGAGACGACCCGGGTCGGGGTGAAAGACTGGACCCTGACTGAGTAGGTCTCGTTGCACCGGCAGATGCAGTGGGGGAGCTATCGCGAGACTCTGAATGGTGGGAAACCAAACTCTCTTGGGCCACCAGGGTGCTATCAGTATCAGGACTGACCTTGAGTAGGTTAATTTTTGCAGGACTCTGGGAAGGAGCACCAATGGGGGAAAGGCATAAGCCAGTCTGAAATCCCATACTTGTACAAGAGCGTCTATCCCTTCTGCTTCTTGATCCTTGTAAAGGGAGAAAAACCTGAGAACCTTCGCATTCTCCCGGGAAGCGAACAAATCTATTTCTGGCTTGCCAAAATGTTTGCACACCAGGAAGAAGATTTCTTTGCTCAATCCCCATTCCCCCTGAAGGATGGGCTGTCTGCTTAGAAAATCTGCTTGCAGATTGAGTGAGCCCTTTATGTGAATCGCTGACAATGAAAGGACCCTCTTTTCTGCCTTCACAAGGATCTGTTGCGCTAACCGTCTTAGTTTGTCCGACCTTGTCCCTCCTTGGTGGTTTAGGTATGCCACCGTGACCAGGTTGTCCGAGAGGACCTGAACCTCCCTGTCCTGCAGTTCCTCTCGGAAATAGTCTAGGGCTTTTCCTACTGCCAGAAGCTCCCTGAAATTGGAAGACTCCCTGGCTTGGCTGTGGTTCCAGGACCCCTGGGAATATCGGTTTCCCAGATGAGCCCCCCAACCCCAGGCGCTGGCGTCCGTGGTTACGACCAAAGGGTTTACCTGAGACCAGGGGCGACCATTCAACAAATTCTGTGGGTCGCTGCCGGAATGCAGGCCGTCATGAGGCCCAGCAATCTCATTATATATCTCAGAGAGGCTTCTCCTCTTTCGAGAAGGGTGACAACCGCATTCTGGACCTTCGTTACCTTTTCTGTTGGTAAGAATACCTTCTGTGCCTGCGAGTCTAACAGGTAGCCTAGGTATAACTTGGACTGAGATGGAGTCAGTGAGGACTTCTCCTGACTGACCATCCAGCCCAAGGTCTCCAGAGTTTCCAACACGATGTCTCTGTCTATTACTGCTTGCCTCTGATCGACACTGTAGATCAGCAAGTCGTCCAGGTAGGGTATTAACCTTATCCCCTGCAGGTGTAGGTATGCCACTACTTCGGCTAACACCTTTGTGAATATCCTCGGACTTGCCGCCAGCCCAAAGGGGAGAGCCCTGAACTGCCAGTGTTGTATCCTCTGCTGTATACAAACTGCGAAGCGTAGGTACTTCTGGTGTTCGGGAGCAATGGGTACGTGTAGATAAGCGTCTTTTAGGTCCAGGGTGACCATAAAGACTCCTCTCTGCAGATGCTTTCTTACTGAGTAGATACTCTCCATCCTGAACTTCTTGTGAAGCAGGTAACGGTTGAGTCTTCTCAAGTTTATTATCAACCGAAATTTTCCTGAGGGTTTTGGAACCACAAATACGTGTGAGTAAAAACCCTGGGTAAGCTGATTGGTTGGTACTGGAGTAATAACCCTTTGCTCTGCTAGCTCCTTTAGATTTTTCAGTAACCCTTCTGCCTTGGTTGGGTCCCTGGGAGGAAAAGTAACCAGAAATTCCTGTGGGGGATGGGTCTGAAATTCTAGTCTGTACCCCACTTCTAAAAGGTTTAGAATGTATGGACTCTGCGTGATCCTTTCCCACTGTGGAAGGAAATCGCGGAGTCTTGCGCCTACCTTTACGGTGGCGTCATTTGCCTTCTTTCTGAGAGGCTCCGGAGCTGGAGAAAAGAATTGTACTTTTTTCTTTTCCTTTCCCCAAGTTCCATTTTCTCCTTGGTTCAGTTTTCCCCTTATGATGAGACTTTGAATAGGGGCCTCGAAAAAATTTCTTACCCCTTTCTTTCTTGGGCCTTACAGGAAATTTCTTGCCCTTCTCCGTAGATCGGGACAAAACCTGATCTAGGCCTGAACCAAACAGCAAGGAACCCTCAAAGGGGATACCGCATAGGCGAGACTTGGAAGTAAAATCCCCATCCCAAGTCTTGACCCATAGAGCTCTCCTGGAAGAGTTCAAAAGTGCTGCTGCTTTAGCTGTGGTCCTAACAGTTTCTACAGCTGCATCTGCCACATATGCTACTGCTCGACTGATTACTTCCAGCGAGTCTACAATCTCTTTAGCCTCCTTACTGCGGGAAACATGATCCATTAATTTGCCCAGCCAGGTGTCAGCATTTCTGGCTACACAGGCGGAAGCTAGGGCAGGCGCCATTGCTGCCGCATTCGCCTCCCAGGCTCTTTTGAGTAAAGTTTCCGACTTTCTATCCATCTGATCCTGGATATTTCCGGAATCCTCAAAGGATAAGTCAGACCTCTTAGATACTTGTGCTAAGGCTGCATCCAAGCGAGGAGCCTTAAAAATTTTTTCCTCCTCCTCATCTTTAAAGGGACACCTCCTTTTCCAAGCTTTCAGTTTGAGAAGCTTGCGTTCAGGTTCCTTCCATTCTCTAAGGATTATCTCCTTCAGAGACTGGTGGATGGGAAAGGTTCTGGTCTGTAACCTTCCTAGACCTCTATATACTCTATCTTGAGCTGAGACTTGAGCAGAGGGAACCTGAATATCTTCTGAGGCGTAAATGGCTTTTAATAAACCCTCCATGTCCTCACTCGGGAACAAAAATCCCCCAAGCTTAGCCTCCCCCTGGCTATCTTGGTCTGAATCTTCCTCTCCAGAACTACAATCTGGTACTTGGCCTTCCTCCACTTCAGATAATAGGGAGACTTGGCCCTGGGAACTTTCCGCATAAGATGTGGAAAGATTTTCCTGTAACTGAGGAGTCTCACTCTCTGACGGTACTTCCTGCAAACCCTTCACAAGGGTGGACTGAAAAGTTTGAAGGGTAGCCAACATTTCTGCTTGTAAGGCCCTACATTCCTTCACGACCTGAGCGGTCTCCCTGCCTGCGAGCTTGATGATACATCGATCGCAGAAAGGCTTGGAGTGGTCTTGTGCTAACTTAGCGTTACAGTAACCACAACGCCTGGACTTTGAAGTAACCTTCCCCTTAGACCTAGCAGCTGACCCCTGGGCAGAGCTTTCGGTCCCTGGGAATAGTCAAAAAATAGACAATTTTAGCTACACAAGTCCTAAAAGGGGCACAGGAGCTCTACCCCGAGAACCCTGCCCCTAAATAAAGTTGGATCACTCACCCCCAGTGGCGACCTCAACGACTGTCTGCTCAGACGGACCTTCCTCTTCCATGGCGATTTGCTGCCCTGCAGGATCGCTGGATCAGGTCTCGAGCATCCCCTTGTTGTCTTTTCCAAGTGCCAGGAAAGCGTCTTGCAGGACGAGGAGACTGGGTGTATTACAGCACACCCGTTCTGTTTGAAAAACCGCGCCGCTCGGCGCCATCTTTAAGGAGGTCCGTCGCCCGGAAATGACGCACGGCCTCTTCCGGTCCTGCGCACTGAGGCTGGAACGCACATCGGTGCGTCCAGCCATCTCAACTTCCGGAACTCGATACCCGGAAGTGACGCCCTTGGACTTCCGGACATGCGCTGTGGCGTTGGAACGCACGCCATCCGCGTCCGCATAAGGAAAGGCATCACCTCACCACTCCACCAACGAATGTGCAGGTAGGCCAATACAACAGGGGAATAGCCTACTGGGACAACTCCCCTGTCCCACGAGGCTCATACAAGGCTCCCTAAGGAGACCTTGAGTGAGGCATACCCCCCCAAGATTTCTCTTGGGGGTATACAAGGGAGCACCACAGACCCTGTCTGTTTAAGTCCCTAAAAGGAAAAAAGAACCTCACGAGAAAAAAAAAAAAAAAAAACACAGGGTCCCAGACCCCAAGGAAAAAACTTTTTAGAAAGAAACTTGGTTTCGCTGTCATCCTGTGGGAAACACAATCAAGAACTGAGGGTCTGAGGGAAGGGTGGGGACTTTTAAATTCGTTGTTGATTGTGTTTCCTGTCAGGTGGACCAGTCATCTCTCAGGTGTGCCGTCCTGGAAGATGACTGGAGAAAATACAAATACTTCTTTAACCGCTTGCCGGCTGTATAACCTAGATATACGGCGGCAGGGCGGCTCAGTTGCGCCAGATCACTAGTAGGTGATCTGACACTTTCGGGTAGGGGGTGTGCGCTGCTGGCGACCTGGTCATGCTGTGATAAACACAGATATGGATCACCAGTTACCGGCCGATGGATTACCGCCACCACCCAGCAATCGTCATGGATTCACATAGGACAGTGCCGCTCTGCCTATGTAAACAAGGCAGAGCCCTGTCTTGTCAGTGGGGAAGCAATAGAATTTCTTTCCCCGCAAACCAGGGGATAAAAGCTATTACTTCCCCTAGTGAAAGCACCGCACAAAGTACACAAACACTGGCTAGGCAAACATTTAACCCTTTGACTGCCCCAGCTGTTTAACCCGTCCCCAGTCAGTGTCATTAGTACAATGATAGTGCATATTTTTAGCACTGATCATCGTATTACATAGTTACAGTTAGTCAGGTTGAAAAAAGACACAAGTCCATCCAGTCACTGGTTCCCAAAAAGTGTCAGTGTCCAAATGCCCTCCACAATATCGCAGCGCCGCTATAAGTCCCTGATCGCTGTATTAACCAAAAAAACCCCCCCCAAAAAAAACAGTATATATTCCAAAGTTTGTAGACACTAGAACTTTTACACAAACCAATCAATACACCCTTATTGGAATTATTTTTTTTTTTAAAACAAAATAATAGTGTAGCGCTAAGTAGTGATATATTCACAAAAGGAAATATCCGTGTATAAGCAATCATAAATGCTAAAAAAGTTAGGAATAGAACCCTCTATCATGTAATTGATACATATAAAAATGTTCTACTTGAAATGAGATATATAGGTGAAAACAATCATATATAAAAACACAAAATATAAAGTCCTCTATCATGTGACTAGTACACGTAAAGTGAGATGAGAGGCATTCTTCAGACCCTAAGCATTCCTGACTCAACTGTCATAAGACTGGGGAGTCCACCGTATCTGGTAAGAGTATTCCATCTACTTTCTTGATTACTCCAGACAAGCTGACACACCTTGCTACACCTGATCAGTGAAACGTCTATTTCATCTGAAGAATGCCTCTCATCTCACTTTACTTGTACTAGTCACATGATAGAGGACTTTATATTTTGTGTTTTATATATGATTGTTTTTACCTATATATCTCATTTCAAGTAGAACATTTTTATATGCATCAATTACCGTATATACTCGAGTATAGGCCGACCCGAATATAAGCCGAGGCCCCCAATTTACCCCCAAAAAAACTGGCAAACTTATTGACTCGTGTATAAGCCGAGGGTGAGACATGCCTGTCCATCCCTGTGTGTGTGTCCGTCCATCCCTGTGTGTCCGTCCATCCCTGTGTGTCCGTCCATCCCTGTGTGTCCGTCCATCCATCCCTGTGTGTGTGTGTGTCCATCCATCCATCCATCCCTGTGTGTGTGTGTCTCCATCCATCCATCCATCCATCCCTGTGTGTGTGTGTCTCCATCCATCCATCCATCCATCCCTGTGTGTGTGTGTGTCTCCATCCATCCATCCATCCCTGTGTGTGTCTCCATCCATCCATCCATCCCTGTGTGTGTCTCCATGTGTGTGTGTGTGTGTGTGTGTGTGTGTGTGTGTGTGTGTGTGTGTGTGTGTGTGTGTGTGTGTGTGTGTGTGTGTCCAGCCTACCTTTGTCCCGAGCCTCCGTCCCGTGCCTTGCCTCCTTGCCTCCGTCCCGTGCCGTGACTTGCCTCCTTGCATCCGTCCCGTGTCGTGCCGTGCCTTGCCGCCGCCGTCCCGTCCCGTGCCGTGCCTTCCCTTGCCTCCGTCCCGTGCCCTCTTCGTCGGCGGCCATTGTAAAGTTCAAAAGCTGCGCCGCCGCCTTCGCCTGTGATAGGCGGAACACTGAATTTCCCAGCAGCCTGTGTTCCGCCTATCACAGACGTCGTATTATCCTCGTCCGTAGTACGAGGATGATACGATGTCCGTGATAGGCGGAACACAGGCTGCTGGGAAATTCAGTGTTCCGCCTATCACAGGCGAAGGCGGAGCCGGAGGCGCGGCTTTTGAATAGAATGGCCGCTGTCTGTCTGCTCGACACGCTGATCGAGCGGGCAGACAGCGATGACTCGAGTATAAGCCGAGGGGGGCACTTTCAGCCTCAAAAAAGAGGCTGAAAATCTCGGCTTATACTCGAGTATATACGGTACATGATAGAGGGTTCTATTCCTAACTTTTTTAGCATTTATGATTGCTTATACACGGATATCACTACTTAATTAGCGCTACACTATTATTTTGTTTATAATTTTGGGCTTTGTTTGTTTTAAGTGTTAGCAGCTGTTTTTTCACTTTTATTCTAATATTAGCGCAGTGTTTTCCCCCCTACCTATTTTTTTTTTTTTTTTTAACCAAAATCATGTAGCAGAATACATATTTGCCTAAACTGATGAAGAAATTTGATTTTTCATTATTTTATTGGATGTGTTTTATAGCAGAAAGTAAAAAATATTGTTCTTATTTTCAAAAACGTCTGCCTTTTTTTTGTTTTGTTTATAGCACAAAAAATAGACTCAAGTGTTGATCAAATACCACCAAAAGAAAGCTCCATTTGTGGAAAACAAAAAAAGGTACATCAATTTTATTTGGGGACAGTGGTGCAAGATTACACAATTGTCAGTTAAATTAACGCAGTGCCACATCACAAAAAATGGCCTGGTCATGGAGAGGGGGGGGGGGGGGGGGGGGGGTAAGTCTTCCGGAGATCATTCGGTGAGCAAACAAAAGCCTATCAACCCAAGCCCTTATCCCTATGGTACCTGAGGTTGTCCCTCATTTTGCACCTTAGACAGCGAAGCCACAAAAAACAAAACAATCTAAATCATTAAAACCAAATATATATTTTGCCTGCCGTATAGTAATTGTGTAAAATGTATTAAAAAAATTTGAGAAAAAAAAAATATATATGTATATTTTTCTTCTAGTTTTGGGCGGTTAACATGTTAGAAATTCAGCTTTCTAGCGCGGTTTAGGTCTCCTTTGGGTAAAAACCTTTACTTCCAGTCCTAAAGACTGACATCTGGACAGCAGTTGAACAGAAATCTTGAAATTCTAGTTGATGCAGGAGAGAACATAAAAAGGGAAATTTTCCTATAGACGATGTGATGAGAAAACTCTCAAATTTTTTAATGCTGTGTCCTCCTCGGATAGAAGTTTTCTCCCTTCCCCAGCCTAATCTTTAGTTAAAAAAAAAAAAATTGTTTTGGTTGCAGTTTATTATAAGGGGGAAAAAAACACAAATGAAACCATGTTACTGCCTTACCCCATTTAAAGTGCTGCTTGCTTTGGAAATTTCAATCCTGCTGATAAAGTCGGACTCCACATTTTGATACTGATTAATGACATGTGTAACAATGGTGTTAATGAGGCTTGCACAGTTTGTTTCTGAGAAGACCTGATTTTGAACCTGTGAGGTAAGGAAAAAAAATTATTGTATACAAATATTATAAGGTGGCGACATCTCATCCTACAAAAAACACTGATCATACGTACCTTTACCAAGAAATGGGTGAGGAATGTGTATACCACATTGTTGTTGATGAAAACACGCTCATCCACTAGAATACTTTTAATATATTCTGCAAAAACAGGATCCTCACACAGCAACTTGATGCAGTTTTTTGCCAGTGGAGTCTGCAGGATAAGAGATCCAAAGATTAGGAAACAAAAAAAATGGTTTCAGAGCCTTAGCTCAGTGACTGATTTCAGGAGAAAGAAAGAAAGCCCCAAACTAAAAGAAATCTGGGGTGCACATATAGACAAGGACTTAAAAGTCATATGCAGTGTTAGTGGTGTCCCCCCAAGGGACTATAAAATGGTTCTCTCTACAAACTATCTTTGTGCCATCACCTTGCTATAGTAGGCAGAGCGTATAACCCCATAAACCTGTCTGTGTAGCTCAAAGTGAGATAAAAGATCACTACATACAAGTGCTGATTTCCTATGCCTGCAGATCTCTAGCAGTATCTAGCTGGCAGCTGTGAAAACTGTGTACAAACATCCACTTACTATCAACTTCTTCATCCTTCCTTTCCCTATTCGGTAGGACCATTAGTTTTTTTCCTATTGACTGACTGCAGAGTCAAACAGTATAATTCCAGCCATTCTGGAAAGGCACTGTATCAAGACAAATTGTGTAAAAGCTGACATTACCTCTAAAATCTGATTTCCTGTCTGAGTTTTCACAGCTGCCATCTAAATATTTGATGGGAAATGTAAATGGTGATGGGGAGGAGCTTCTTCAGGCTACTGTTTTCCCCATATAACAAAATGTGTCTTCAAAAATGTGCATTTTAAGACTGACTTGTTCATGCACCACATTATCATACCTGTGTTTGGCATAATTCTGTCCAGAGTTTAGGAAATAATGCCAGATGTAATGAGAGCCCTTCATATGCAATTAGGATACCTGCAAAGAAAGTAAAGAAGTGAGCCTGAACTTGAAGATAACAATATGCATGCTTTCATGATTGATCAAAAACTATATCAGCCTCTTGGGTACCCATGACAAATTTCTCAAGGTCTGGGCCACTTGGCATGCCTACAAACTCACAATTATGGATCATGCATTGCTACCCTACAGTTGCCCTTGTGTTACCCAGGAACTCTGGTTGCAGCCTGGTCCACTGTCCTCCTCTTTACGCCTTTTTCCTCCACTTCCCTCTTCCATTTTACTGTTCCTTGCCTTAGCCTCTGTTTTTTTTTTAGAAATGCTAATTTTCTCTATATTGGAAATACAACACCTAAAATTTGCCCCTCTAGGCTGCCACTGACGCTTAGGATAGTAGCTTAGAATAGTAGCTTTTTTGCATCAGTTATAGGCTCAAGGCTTGTTTGGATACCCTCTACATACTCTTGTTCTACACTTAAAACTGAACCCAGTATTCTGGATTTCATTTATATGGTATGTACTTGTTATGCTGTGAGCCAAGTACACTGTGCCTTTTATCCTATGTACTTTTGTCCGGGGTTTTGTGCTGCTCCATCAGATACAATAGTTGCATTTAAAACAGTAGAGCCTCCACTCCTAAAGGACAACTGTACATTTGTATTAAATTAATCCCCCCCATCCTTTTGAGTGCAACGTGCCCAGTAAAGGACAACCGGGTCTGATTGGCTGGATTCACGCAATGTCCTTCTTGCGCATGCGTACGGGAGCCAGTGGCCACGGCAGCGGCCTTATAGAAATCATGCCCTTTCTTCAGTGCGTAAGAGCCGATTATATGGGCACAAGCATATATGGTAACTATCTCCTAAACCGTGCAGGTTTAGGAGATATTTCCAGTACCTACAGGCTAAGCTTACCTGTAGGCAAAAGTGGTTGTACAGAGTTTACAACCACTTTAAATTATATTTGTCCAAGAAATGAACTGAACATCATAAGAGTCATGCCCACAGACAAGAAATACATATTACATGAAGGACCTCACGTCTGTACTGATGACCTACTTAAACTACTACATGTCTATTTTATAAGATTTACTTACTCAGCTTTATCAGAGCTTCTGTAAACTTTTCACAATTGATTGCTACACGGCAAAGGAGATGAATAAACTGGTGATATGAAGACAAGTAATCTAGCAGCATGCGGTCATACACATCATCTTTACCCTAAAAAAAAAAAAAAAAAGTAAGGAGCAACAATTAAAACAGGTTTATGGTTAGAACCACAAATAGATGATAATTCTGGGAATTCTTCATGCTTAGAAAGAAAGATGCAACTTGTAAGAAGTTAGATTTCTCCTAACATCTTCCAAGCCCCACATCATCTACTGAGATCAGCTGGTGACAAACGCAGAAAGGACAGTTGGGTTTCTGAGAGGCTGGCAGAAGAGATTGCGAGTATTGTTAGATGGTGAAAGAAAGGAAATAGTCATCTAGGATAAACCTGGGAACCAGTTTAAAATAATGGGAACTATTTTATCTTTAGCTTCTACTATGTCCTCAATGTAGTCAGTATTGGTCAGCCTCTAATTCTATATATTTTCTACAGCCTAAATTCATATCTTTAGTCAAAGAAAAGGATGCATTATTTTATATTACTGTTACTAAAAACCATTTTTCCAAAGTGACGTTACATAATATATTGTACATGTTGCATCAACTTTACATAACTTGACAACTGAGTTTTTCTTATGCGAATCCAGCTAGATCTTGCATCAAATAACCTTGCACAGTCCTTACCGCACATGGGTGGATCTCTTATGTTGTGGCGGAATGTAACCTACTCAGGTTATCCTAGAGTATATGGCTTGGGTGGTCTTTCTAGGGTGTTCCGGGGTGTTTATCAGGATGTAATATTCAGGTGCGGGGTTAACATGGGTTAGTTCACTGTGTTAAGTAGTGGTTCACTTGCTGGAGTGGTGTGATATTGTCTCGTGGGAGTCTGTGTGTAGAGACACTTTGGGGGCTTCTGTCAAGAAAATGGAGCTCATGTGTCATCAATCGTTCGACGATACATAAGGTGTTATGCTGGGGGGAGGGATGTTTAATCTAGGGGAAGATGTAGGAAAAAAAGGGGGGCTAGACAAGAAAGGGGGAATCAGAGGAATATAGAGTGGTGTGGGTGTCAGCTGGTGGTCTAAGTGGGGGTGGAGGGGTTGTGGCGTGTATCCGTGCGGGTGGTCTTGTCGTGAAAACCTTTTTCATCTTATTTATAGTTCTGTGTCCCTGGTTTATTCCTCTTTTCATCCAGTTAGATTGATGTATCACTTAAAATTTGGTGCATAACTGTGCAAAGCTATAACTTTCACACAAACCAATCAATATACACTTATTGGGATTTAATTTCACCAAAAACATGTAGCAGAATACATTTTGGCCTAAGGTCCCATTCACACTTGTACCCCAAAGTGATACAAGTCACACCACATGTTTCCCAATGATAACTATTCATATCGGTGTGACTTCAAATCACAGTGACTTCAAAGTAGTTCATGCACTGTTTTGGTCTGACTTTCATGCGACCTGAGATGCACAGACCTCAATGTAAACTCCACAAAAGTAAATTAAATTTATCGTTAATCACACTGTCACACCCCCACCCCCCCCAAAAAAAAGGAAAAAAAAAGAAGGACCAAAAACCTTAATTTTAGACGAACGCTCCCGCCGTTTGCCTGCTCCATTGCATGACAGCTCTTAAATGGCTAAAGGGTGACGTCACTGACCGAGAGCATGCTGGGTCGGTGATGTCACAAGGAGCCCTTTAGCTATTTAGGAGCTGTCAAACGGGTGGTTCAGGACGGGGTGGCTGATTTACCCCCCTCCCCCCATGGCGTGCGGGGCAGCATGCTCAGATGAGGGTCTGGTATGGGATTTTGGGAGGACCCCACGCCATTTTCTAAAAATGTTGGTGTGGACCCAAAATGTTGGTGTGGACCCATTGGTTAAGGATGTGAAGGCCAGCTTCCTGACCCACTCATTAACAACCAGCACATAATTCAAATCGGTCAATTAATTTTCAACCAATTCGATTGGATCTGAAAATGTGTAATTCGTTAGAAAATAAAAAAAATTAGTTTGGCTTAAATTGTTTTCTAACGACTTTATGGAGCACAAACAAAACTATCATACTGATCAAAGCCAAAGTCACACTCATGCAAAGTTACAATGGAAATTGCATTATTTTTAAGTGTGAAAAAACTCTATACGTATGAAAAAATTTGATTTTTTTTATTGGACACGTTTTATAGCAGTAAATAGAAAATTGGGGTTTTCAAAATGTATACACTTTAGTTCATAGCACAAAAAATGTAAAACCCAACGGTGATCAAATACCACCAAATGAAAGCTCTAATTGTGGGGAAAAAAGGATATCAATTTTGTTTGAATACAGCGTTGCAGAACCACACAATTACCAGTTAAAATAGCACAGTGTGAAATAGCAAAAAAACGGCCTGGTCATGTAGAGAACATGCTCGCATTGAAGCCACCAAAGTGCAGTGCCAAGCGGTTTGGCGCAGCGTGTTTTTAATAGTTGCGCCTGCTGTACTTTTTGCATGTCCGGCAACCAATTTAAATAAATAGGTTGCCAAAAACGCACAGTGCGCTCTCTGGTGTGAACCAGTCCTCAATATTTACCGCTTGCCAACCGTATAACCTAGATATACAGCAGCTTGGCTGCGACAGATCACATACCTAATACCTGATCTGACACTTCTGGGTAGGGGAAGTTTGCTTATGCGCCTCCAGCAACCCAGCCCTTCTGTAATTAAACACAGCAAATATCACTCACCGGCCAATGGATTACTGCCAGCACCCCGGGATCATCATGAATTTACACAGGACAGGGCTCTGCCTATGTAAACAAGGCAGAGCCCTGTCCTGTCAACAGGGAAGTAAGGAATAGTAAAATCTATATTACTAGGAATTATTCTATTTTTATACTATTACTTTCCCTAGTGAAAGCCCTACACAATACGCAAACACTGGCTAGGCACACATGTAACCCCTTCCCAGCAAGTGTCATTAGTACAGTGACAGTGCATATTTTTAGCACTGACCACTGCATTTGTGTCACTGGTTCACAAAAAGCGTCAGTGTCCAACTGTCTGACACAATATCGCAGTCTTGCTATAAAAAAAAAAATTCCAGTATATATGCCATAGTTTGTAGACACTAACTTTTGCGCAAACCACCAAAAATATGTAGCAGAATACTTTTTGCACTAAATGTATCAAGAAATTTTTTTTAAAAAATTTTATTGGATATGTTTTATAGCAGAAAGTAAAAAATAGTTTTGGGTTTAAAAATAAAAATAAAAAAAAATAATAAAAAAAAATAGTCTTCTTTTGTTTACAACGCAAAAAAATAAAAAATGCAGGGTAATCAAATACCAAAGAAAGCTCTATTTGTGGGTGAAAAAAGGACACATTTTATTTGGGTAAAGTGTCGCATGACTGCACAATTGTCAAAGTAACACAGTGGACTTTAGCAAAAAATGGCCTGGTCAGGAAGATGAGGCAAATCTTCCAAAGGTCAAGTGGTTAAAGAATATAAACAATACCCAGAACAAGCAAACAGCCTTGATTTTTACTTTATAATTAAACAAGGGGTATACCAAAAACTGGGCGCTATTAAGGGGAGGTAGAGGTTTGGCTATTTAAGTATAAGTATTAGAAATGACCCGCATGGCATATTAGGACTATTGCCACATTGCAGTTTCAGATTTCATTTCTAAAAAGATTCTTAAACTGAACTCCAGGTGAAATTTGGTAGCTGCGATTAGGACCAAGCGATATGGGTCACAAAGAACAGTGTACAGTGAATTCAACTTTACAAGCATTTTATCGCAGTTAATCATAAAAAGTGCAGCGCTGATTTCCCTTACAACTTAAACGCATGTGAAAACTCAACTCCTTTCATAAAATCATACAATACAGTAACTAAAACAGTTTCCTGAACTCAAACTCTGCGTGGTTTCTTTAAACAAATGTCCTCATTTCCCAAAGACTCAATCCAACCTGCTTTCTTGCAAAATGAGTTCACCATCAGCAATTATGCTTATAATGGTCATCTTCATACATGTGCAGGCACCACCATCAAATGGGCCCTCACCTGAAGTTCAGGACCTTATTTATTATTTATGATCAAATACGCTTGTGCCCTATACAGCAGCGGTCCCCAACCTTTTTTGGTGCCAGGGACCGGTATTGTGTGGCCAATTCTTCCAGGGACATGGGGGGGCAGCAGAGTTTGTGTCGTGGATGGGGGAAGGTTGTGGTTGGTGGCTAGGTGATATTGTTGCCACTCACTGATATGATTTTAACAGAAATTTCTGTGCAGTCAAACCTCATTGCTAATAATCTGTATTTACAGATCATTTGCAACGAGGTTTGAGCGCACAGAGACTCCTATGGAAAAGCCATCAGTAAGACTATCACTGCACAGAGCACAATAGATCACCAGGCTCCTGCATCCATTCATCTCTCCTCACCTTGCACCTGGGAGAAAGTGGGTTTTTCCAAATCCTGTGTTTGTTGTGCCCCGGGGCATCAGGAGGAGAACCACCGCCCCGGGACACAACACACACATACAGGTCTCCCGCTGCCAACCAACAAAAGGCAGAGCCTGGGCAGCCATACAAGCGACCGCCAATAGAGATCCAGCAGCCATCAACGCCATGTGCTACATGCTATACAGGATGAATAATAGACATCCAGCTTATTCAGACCTCAAATGGAATAATCCTCGTTTTATAGTACTTTTACTTTAAAAGGAAAAAAAAAGGGTTTTAACCCCCGGTTCACACTGCCGCGACTTGTTATGCAACTTGAGAGTTTAAAGTCGCATGACAAGTGGCGCCCCATTAACGGCAATGGAACCGGTGAGACTCAAGATGCTCCGACTCAGAAAAAGGTTCCTGCACTATTTTGGTGCAACTTCAACACAACTTGCATTGACTTCTGTTAAAGTTATATGCAAGCCATGATGAAGTCACACAGGGATGTCGGATTCGCAGCCGTGGCAATGTAAACAAGGGCTTACAATTTAAAACTGATAATTCATCACATAAATCCAACAGGCTACTACGCACATTTATTATAAACAAGGCATTCAAAACATTTCCCAAATATTAGAATTCCTTTAATGGAAGACACACATTGGTTCGGGACATCTGAGAGGGATCAGACAACCAAGATGCAGGAGACCAAGCCAGACCAATGTATGTACAGAGATTTTACAGCAGAATTCTACAGAAATTCCAGGTGGCCGAGTGGAGGAGGGAATGGAAATAGCAGCCTTAAAGGGCATGTGACCTGGTATATCAAAGAACACTGTGTTGGTATCCCGTATACCGATTGAAACCAGAAGGTGGAAGGATATGAGCGAAGAAAAAGCCGAATGGTACATGCATGTATATTTAAAGGGGACTCATGTTCATAATGGCCATGCAGCGAGGGCTTGGTCATTAATTCCAGGTGAGAACACATCTGTAAAAGGTGCAGCACCACAAGTGGTGGAAAAGGTCAAGGTGGTTAAAAGCTTTGAAGGAATTATAATATATGGGAAATGTTTTGAATGCCTTGTTTATATTTATAGTAAATGTCACTGTGATTGTTGAACGAATGTGACAAATCATCCGTTTTAAACGTTAAAACTATTTAGAGACATTTCTTATATAGTCGGGTTGAGGAAGAGAGGTGAAGGTTACCTTAAAGCGGAGCTTCAGCCCCCCCCCCCCCCCATGGAAAAATGTATAAGTCAGCAGCTACAAATACTGTAGCTGATGACTTTTAATATGGGGACACTTGCCTGCCTAGGGATCCCATGATTTCGGCACCCCAGACGATTTTTCATTCGGCTCTCGGGTGCTGCCACCGCCATTCCTTCTAAAGATAAACTGGCAGTGAAGCCTCAAGGCTTCACAGCTAGTTCTCTACTGCGCATGTGCAAAGTGTGCTGCGCTTTGTGAATGGCCTGGCGGCGGGGGAAAGAAGACTGGGCCGACCTGTCAAAACCAAATACCCACTCCCCCTAAAAGGTGCCAAATGTGGCAGTGGAGGTGGAAAAGTAGCAAAGAAGAGCTTCCCCTTTTGGGTGGAACTCTGCTTCCCCCACTGGGCACTTTTACCCCCTTCCTGCCAAGGCCAATTTTTAGCTTTCAGCGCTTTTTTTTTTCCACACAAAGTCCCATTATTCATCCTGTATAGGACACAAGTGTATTTGGCCATACATAACATATAAGGTCCTGCATTTCAGGTGAGGGCACATCTGACGGTGGTGGCTGTACATGTATGAAGATAACCATTATAAGCACAACTGCTGGTGATTAAATCATTTCACATAAAGGCCCATTGGACTGATTGAGTCTTTAAGAAATCAGGGCATTTGTTTAAAAAAAACACACAGAATTTGATTTCAAGAGTCTTTGATTGTTTTGGTTAAAATACTGTATTGCATGATTTTATGAAAGGAGTTGAGTTTTCACATGCTTTTTATGAATTAAAATAGTTTGAGCCACGCTTATATGAGAGTGTGGCTAGGTACCAGTAGCTGCAAAAGCTTTAATATATCTAGGTTTTATAGCCTCACAAGTTTTTTTTTCACATCTTATCTGTAATTTATTAAATATCTGGCAACATGAAATTCAAATATGAATGACTATTTTATAAAGTTTTTTATTTATTTTTTATTTACATGTCATATAAAGTACATTTCTCTGAAAATGGAGTTTAAATTAAAACTCCAGAAGTTGGTGCACACCACTGTAAGGCACCTTTGTTCATCACTAGTATTATGTAGAGATTTGCATCTCTTGGTGTGCACAACAAATGTTTCCTAATTCGGATATAATAAAAGCTCACATTCTAGCACACCTCTCAGTCCCAAAATGAGGGCTGAAAGGTACAGGTTCAGTGTTATTTTCCTTTAGGACTAGGGAAAAAAAGCTGAAAGAATGCCTAATAGTAACTATACCTAGCATTCCTCAGCATCCCCAAGTGCCTATAGTGATATCAGTGCTGATTTTTACAAACTGTAAATTGACAGTTGGCAACCTTACTGCCTAAATTGATGCATCGCAATGGGGAATTGTAAATAATAGGACTACGTTTTGTCCCCCTAAAGATTTCACAGTACATCACTATATGACAGACAGGATACCATTACATGGTTTTGTGTTTCTTGGCGGCCAGGACAGTGTGGGGGACATTTTTGCATTTTTGAGCTCATCTATATTATACTCACCTTGCTGGATTCGACCATTGTAGGCAAGAGGCACATGTTAAGTTCTGGACGAGGGGGGCGAATATTGCTTTTTCCTCCGATGAGTTTCATGTTTTCACGGCATGGAAAGTATGGACCAAGAGACACTGGGGGGGAAAAAAAAAACAATTAAAATAAACGGGTAACAAACCAGGGCAATTCAATCTAGGCATATGGAAAGCAAAGAATAGTGTTCTGCATTTCAAAACAGCCACCATCTACCATCAACTGAATCCCCCTACTGGTAAGACCACCCATTATATTAAAGTAGAAAAGGATGAGCTCAGGCATGTTCGCATGGACCACGTGCAGAGCCCGCCAGGAAGTCGGCGCAGCGCTGTGCTAATCACAGGCAGTGAGACATTGCCCCGATGTGCGGTTGCAGAGACTGGGCAATGTCTCACTGCCTGTAATTAGCGCAGCGTTGTGCCGACTTCCTGGCGGGCTCTGCACGTGGTCCAAGCAAACACACCTTAGCTCATCCCTATTAAGCATGTGGGACCAATGTTTATTCCTACAGAAAGAGGTAGAGATATGCAGATAATCTGATCAGCCCAGGACAGGGGAGCTCAATCTTTTGGAAGTGATTTGGTAACCAGTTAGGGACCACAATAAACTATGGGGTTTTACCACCCCTCAAACTACAAATTTAAATGAGCCCTTACTGTCCTGAGTCCCCTATAAGGCTACTTTCACACTGCAGTTTACCCACACAGCGGGTACAACGCAGTGCACCTGCAACTTTCCTGTGCTTTGACATAGACTTCTATTACATTTTGCAGGTGTGGTGCACTTTCAGAAAGTGCACCATACCTGCAGGATATAATAAAAGCCTATGGCTAAGTGCAGCTAATCCACAGGAAAGCCGAATGTGCACTGCCCCTGTCGATCAGTGTGAAAGCAGACTGATAATCCCCCCCTTTTTTTTTGCAAATATACCCATTGCAAAAGTGCAGTGTATGTGATGTTTAATACATTGACCTTTTCCTATTCCAGCTTCTGCTGGCATCGCTCTACAGGCTGCTATAAAGGTCCCAGGTGAAGCGCACTTGGTATGACTTCGCTTGCGACAGGGGTTGGTGCTCCATGTACTCTGATGGCAGGTCGGCAAACCATTAATGGCGATCTAGGCTTGCTGATCCGCCGTCCCAGAGCATGGGCATGTACTTCCCTGGTTTAAGGTCGCAGGCCACATCAGAGGGCTCTGTGGGCCACAGGTTGAGCACCCTTGGCCTAGGACTCACATGTTACTAGAGGACGACCGATATATCGGCCGATATTTGGCGTTTTTTAATTAATCGGCATCGGCCGATTGTGCCATTAAAAAAGGCCGACGATATATTCAGTGCGACTTGCAAATGACTTCAGTAAAGTCAATGCAAGTTGCCTGAAGACAGCAGTGAAGCAACTTGAAAAACGCCCCAGTGGGAAAGGTGTTTAACTGTTAGATTTTATGAGATGAAGGGGAAAAAAAAAATAAAAAATAATCGGCCTAACATATCGGGCCAAAAAAATCGGCATCATATATCGGCCATCAGCCGTGGCAATTTCTAAATATCGGTATCGGCATCGGCCAGAGAAAAACCCATATCGGTCGACCTCTACAGGTAACCGAATATATATTTGGTAATAGAGTAAAAACCTGTGCATGCCAAGTGGACATGGAAGCACTTTTATTTACTACAACACATCGTGGGAGATTTATTTACAAATTTTACGTGCGAGTGACCAATTTGCAAAACCTTACGTCACGACTAGAGCAAAACAAATATTCATACTAATCTTCTGTGTGGTTACATTCTTGAGGTTGGTTAAAGAGGAAGTAAACCCTGATGAGTTTACTTCTTCTTTCATTCCCTGCAAAGGCTAAGCATAATGGACCACTATGCATCACTATGCAGTCCCATCAGCGCCCCCCCACCAGCGCCCCCCCCCATCAGCACCCCGTCCCACCAGCGCCCCGTCCCACCAGCGCCCCGTCCCACCAGCGCCCCGTCCCACCAGCGCCCCGTCCCACCAGCGCCCCGTCCCACCAGCGCCCCGTCCCACCAGCGCCCCGTCCCACCAGCGCAGTCCCACCAGCGCAGTCCCACCAGCGCAGTCCCACCAGCGCAGTCCCATGGTTATCGGCATTCCTTTCTTCACACGCTGTCACAGCTTGAGGAGAGTTGGTAACCGGCAGGTTTGACAGGGGACACTTGCATAGATAATCAAGGCCCTGATCATCAGCGTCCCCTCAACAGAGCAGTCCCATCAGCGCCGCGCACTCCCATAAGCGCCCCCCCCCCTCATCAGCGCACTCCCATAAGCGCCCCCCCCCCCCATCAGCGCACTCCCATAAGCGCCCCCCCTCCATCAGCGCACTCCCATAAGCGCTCCCCCCATCAGCGCCCCCCCCCCTCATCAGCGCACTCCCATAAGCGCCCCCTCATCAGCGCACTCCCATAAGCGCCCCCTCATCAGCGCACTCCCATAAGCGCCCCCTCATCAGCGCACTCCCATAAGCGCCCCCTCATCAGCGCACTCCCATAAGCGCCCCCTCATCAGCGCACTCCCATAAGCGCCCCCTCATCAGCGCACTCCCATAAGCGCCCCCTCATCAGCGCACTCCCATAAGCGCCCCCTCATCAGCACACTCCCATAAGCGCCCCCTCATCAGCACACTCCCATAAGCGCCCCCTCATCAGCACACTCCCATAAGCGCCCCCTCATCAGCACACTCCCATAAGCGCCCCCTCATCAGCACACTCCCATAAGCGCCCCCTCATCAGCGCAGTCCCATAAGCGCCCCCTCATCAGCGCAGTCCCATTAGCGCCCCCTCATCAGCGCAGTCCCATTAGCGCCCCCTCATCAGCGCAGTCCCATTAGCGCCCCCTCATCAGCGCAGTCCCATTAGCGCCCCCTCATCAGCGCAGTCCCATTAGCGCCCCCTCATCAGCGCAGTCCCATTAGCGCCCCCTCATCAGCGCAGTCCCATTAGCGCCCCCTCATCAGCGCAGTCCCATTAGCGCCCCCTCATCAGCGCAGTCCCATTAGCGCCCCCTCATCAGCGCAGTCCCATTAGCGCCCCCTCATCAGCGCAGTCCCATTAGCGCCCCCTCATCAGCGCAGTCCCATTAGCGCCCCCTCATCAGCGCAGTCCCATTAGCGCCCCCTCATCAGCGCAGTCCCATTAGCGCCCCCTCATCAGCGCAGTCCCATTAGCGCCCCCTCATCAGCGCAGTCCCATTAGCGCCCCCTCATCAGCGCAGTCCCATTAGCGCCCCCTCATCAGCGCAGTCCCATTAGCGCCCATCAGTGCCACCTCATCAAAGCCTCATCAGCGCACATCAGAAAAATACTTAATTGCTAAATTTGTTTTTTTTTTGTTCAAAAATGTGGGTGTTTTTTTCTTTTAAGCAAGAAAAAAAATCAAAAAAAAAAATCTGGTGATTAAAAACCAGTAGAAAGCGGTAAAAAAAAAAAAAGATAAAAAAAATTCACATGGGTGCAGTGTTGCATGATGGCATATTTGTTATTCAAAGTGCAACAGCGCTGAAAGCTGAAAACTGGCCTGGGCAGGAAGATAGTGAAAGTGCCCTGTATTGAGGTGGTTTCATAAAAAAAATTAAAAAGCCTTTACATTTTTTTTTTATTTTTTTTTTTAACAGAGTGGATGTGTCTGGAAGAATAGTTTGCAGTGAGGTTGAAAAATAATAATCCTAGGAGGAACAAAATGTTCTTAAATTGCACAATACAAATTATATGATATAAACATATAACAAATGCCACATCTCTATATATAATCTAGCACCTTGAAACATAGTACTAACTATGTTTCAAGGCACTGGGAAGAATACAAAATAAATATAGATCATTAACAGATGTTAATAAAGCTGAGGATCATCTTTAAAAGATTTAACATTTTTACGCTGAATGCCTCTTTCCTGTTTAAATCATTTACTAAAAAACACTTACTTGGGATGTTGCTATGATGGTATGTACAATGGTTGTGCTGTAAAAACGGAACAAGCGTGTGCAAAAAATCATGAGGACTCAGCAGCACAAGTTCTTTTAGGACATCTAAAAATGATACAGAAGTAACTTGTTACAATTCTGTGAAAATTGCACACAATTACAGTCAATGTCAAAATACCAGGGTTCGTCAAAAAAGTTTCCACACTTTTTTTTTTTTTTAAACTCTTTTTGGAAAGTCTTTGAAGACCCCTAATAGAAAAAACAAAAACAAAAAACATAGTCCACATAGTCCACATCTAAATGCGGTTAACATTTCAAATGATAAGTGATTAAACACAACAACATTATACCATTAAATGCCTGGGTGAATGCCCATACAAGCAAGTAACTACTGCCCGCTTAAAAGCACATAGGAGCTTGCGCATGAACATACATACGAGTATATAAACCAGTGTTTCTCAACAATAGTCCTCAAGACGCCCAAACAGGTCATGTTTTCAGGATTTCCCTTAGATGAAATGGCTGTCTGTCTATCAAAGTGCCCGGACAAGGGGGAGGGGCTGCATGCGATGACTCACAGCGGGGAACACACAGCTATTGAAATTAAAGCTGTGATTTTCCCGGTGCAATGAGGACACAAGCTGCAATACTGGGAACGCTGGCTGCACGCACTGGGGACGCTGGCTGGTTGCATTTATCTCCCGTGCCATGTCCCCAGTCTCTGACCATCTCCTTTCCATGTCCCCAGTCTCTGACCATCTCCTTTCCATGTCCCCAGTCTCTGACCATCTCCCGTAGCATGTCCCCAGTCTCTGACCATCTCCCGTAGCATGTCCCCAGTCTCTGACCATCTCCCGTACCATGTCCCCAGTCTCTGACCATCTCCCGTACCATGTCCCCAGTCTCTGACCATCTCCCGTACCATGTCCCCAGTCTCTGACCATCTCCCGTACCATGTCCCCAGTCTCTGACCATCTCCCGTACCATGTCCCCAGTCTCTGACCATCTCCCGTACCACGTCCCCAGTCTCTGACCATCTCCCGTACCACGTCCCCAGTCTCTGACCATCTCCCGTACCATGTCCCCAGTCTCTGACCATCTCCCGTACCATGTCCCCAGTCTCTGACCATCTCCCGAACCATGTCCCCAGTCTCTGACCATCTCCCGAACCATGTCCCCAGTCTCTGACCATCTCCCGAACCATGTCCCCAGTCTCTGACCATCTCCCGAACCATGTCCCCAGTCTCTGACCATCTCCCGTACCATGTCCCCAGTCTCTGACCATCTCCCGTACCATGTCCCCAGTCTCTGACCATCTCCCGTACCATGTCCCCAGTCTCTGACCATCTCCCGTACCATGTCCCCAGTCTCTGACCATCTCCCGTACCATGTCCCCAGTCTCTGACCATCTCCCGTACCATGTCCCCAGTCTCTGACCATCTCCCGTACCATGTCCCCAGTCTCTGACCATCTCCCGTACCATGTCCCCAGTCTCTGACCATCTCCCGTACCATGTCCCCAGTCTCTGACCATCTCCCGTACCATGTCCCCAGTCTCTGACCATCTCCCGTACCATGTCCCCAGTCTCTGACCATCTCCCGTATCATGTCCCCAGTCTCTGACCATCTCCCGTATCATGTCCCCAGTCTCTGACCATCTCCCGTATCATGTCCCCAGTCTCTGACCATCTCCAGTACCATCTCTCCAGTCTCTGACCATCTCCTGTATTATGTCCCCAGTTGCTGAGCATCTTCTGTATAAAAATATATTTTTTTAAATAAGTTTCAGTATCGGTTTTCGGCCTAGTGCATTTTTAATTTTCGGTATCGGCGCCAAAAAACCCATTTGGTGCACCCCTAATAAACAGGGCTACAAACAACTACTAAACTGCAGTGAGCAGTACTGGCCCCTAACCACTGATCACTATCATTTTACTGAACACACTGTTTTGAATCAGAAAGTTACCAGTAACATGAGCAATATGTTAAAGCAGAAAAATCCCCTAAACATCTGACCCATCTTCCAAGTTATTACAGACTATGCAAACACTGATATATTAGATAGATAAGCCAAACCAGCCAAAGCCACAAGACTCTTACATTTCCTATGATGAAACATTTATTCCCAGCTGACAGGTAGCTTCAACAGGGGCCATGTGTTTTGGACATCAATCCCTTTTCTTTTCTTTTTTTAAACTATTAAAAATAAAACGTATAGACTATAAACTTAAAAGGGGATGTAGAGGCTTGCGTTTTTTCACCTTAATGCATCCTATGCATTAAGGTGAAAAAACACCTGGCAGTCACCGGCCCCCTAGCTCCCAGTTTTACTTACCTGAACCTCTTCATTCAGTCGGTGGGGACGCACTCTCTCTCTCCACGGGCTCCCGACTCTTGATTGGATAGATTGATAGCAGTGCAAACATTGGCCCCCGCTTCTGTCAATCAAATCCAATGTTGCGGGTGCTGGGGCCAAGTCCTGCATTCAGCCTCTGCGGACACGGAATGCTGGAATTGGGAGCACGCTTGCAAGGTAATCCCCCAGGAGAGCACTTCTCCCACGGGGTTATCTGATTCGGGAAGGAGGCGCGAGAGCCACTGGGGGACACCAGAAGAGTAAGTTCAGGGCCACTCTGTGCAAAATGAGTTGCACTGTGGAGGCAAGTATGATAGGTTTGTTATTTTTAAAAATATTACCCTTACAATCACTTTAAAAAATGTCTGGTGAACCTTGAAAGATACAAAATGAGACAAATGTATACATTTCTGGGATTAAAGTGGATGAAACCCCATTCATAAAAATTTGAGCTGGGCACATATCTGCCGGGTTTTCGATCTCTCTTCAAAGCCCTAGGTCCGGTGGCTTTCTCCTGCTCCATTCTTCTGTTATCAGCATAACTTCTGACAAGTTCTCTGACTGAATTTTGTGTCGGGGTTGGTGCTATCAATATATTAGCAGATCTATTCACAACATAGCGCTGCATTGTTTCTTGCTTTTTCTGCCAATGTGGAGAGAGTGTACCTTTCCTCTAGGCAGCTGTCTTAGTGTATGGCAAGAATCTAAACCCACAGGTGAATCAGGACATGCACTTTGTAAACAGTATATAAAGTTGAAGACTGCAGATATACTTGTAAAACTTATGTAGGAGTATTTGTTTAATCTCTGTGTATCATCTGAGGCCGTTCACTTCAGAGTATATGTGAGGGTTTACATCCACTTTAAGGAAGTCTTCAGTTTCGTTATCTACTGTTAAATGCCCCTTCCCTCTGGATCCAACCTTGTGATTCGTTTACATTTTGTAACTAAACGGCATATAGAAATGGTTTACCTATGCAGGCATTTCGCAGTTCTGGAGGACTGTAGGAATTTAACAAGGTTAAGAGTTTGTGAGCAAATTCAATGCGTTCCTGCCACTGAATCAGGGCCTGCTTTACATCTGTGAAAACAAAAGAAATCAGAATCTGTGAATGAAATACAAACAAGCTGGATGTGCTCACCATGATATATGCAGCTTCACATACACCAGTGGTTCTCAACTCCTGTCCTAACAGGCCAGATTTTAAGTATTACCTTGTGGAGATGCAAACTAGAATACTGCAATCACTGAGCAGCTAATGATATCATCTGTGATGTATTTCAGTTATCTTGCAAACCTGGCCTGTTAGTGGGTCTTGAGTAAGGATGAGCTCAGGCACGTTCGCAACCGCACGTGCAGAGCGCGCCAGGAAGTTGGCATTGTACAGAGCTCATCACAAGCAGCAGTGAGATATTTTCCTTATACGTGGCTGCAGAGATCGGGAAACGTCTAACTGCCTGTGATCAGCGCTGTGCAGTGCTGACTTCCTGGTGGGCTCATCCTTAGTTCTGAGGACAGGAGTTGAGAACCACTGACATACACTATACATATTCTATTTGGAACAAAACCCTCCCACACATAGTATATAAAGTTCATAAGAGTCCCGTCCCACCTTTTCTCTGTAGATAAGGACGTGTGGACTTGAGGACAGACAGGAATATGGACAAAAGCTCCACTAAGTCTCCAGTCACGTGGCAGGCTGTAGCTTCATGGTACATCATATGCAAAGTGTTAAAAGACTGTGAATACAAAATATTTCTAGTCAAATACTTCATTACAAATGGTAACATTTACAGAAGGAAAACAATGTATGGAGTGTTTATTGTTCTGGTGACAAATGTAAAAGGTTATCATTTCCCATCAGCTTTTGTTTTGGTGACAGTGGCACCGCCACCAGGAGTGATGGGAAAAAAAGACCAAGTGGCTCAATCAGTTATTTTTATTTTTTCGTTTTTTTGTTTAAGTATAGAAGTTAAGATTGTGCCAAGTATATTTGAATCAACCTACTGATTACTTGCTTTTTCTGCTGGAAGCCATAGCATAAACTACTCTTTTAGCTAATCTTATAATTAATTTGCAATGAACTACCCCTCCTACTACAAAGGGTAAATCTACCTAGCAGAGACCACAATAAAAACTTTGCAAGAGTTAAATTCCTCCCTACTCTAGCCAAGCTCCCACCACTACACACTAGAAATGCTTAGTAAAATCCATATAGTCTATTTCTTTTGTTCAAAAACAAACTGGTGCCACGATTGCTTTAAAGAAAAAGATTCACTCAAAAGGGGAAGCACCGCTTGTTTGCCATCCCCTCTTACTCTGCTACATTTGGCAACTTTCAGGGGGAGCGGGTACCTGGTTTTGACATGTACCCGCTCCCACATCTGGCTGAGTTTGCCATGGCAAACTCAGCTGGAAGTTCAGCCCCTCTCCTCCTTTCCCCACTGTCAGGCCATTCACAAAGCGCAGCATGCTTCACGCATGTGCAGTAGGGAATCAGCTGTGAAGCTGCATGGCTTTACTGTCAGATTCCCTTAGCAGAGATGGTAATGACAGCACCCAAGAGCTAACAGAAAAATCGGCTCGGGTGAAGACACAGCAGGGATCATGGACAGGTAACTGTCCTATTAGATGTCAGCAGCTACAGTATTTGTAACTGCTGACTTATAATTTTTTCTGAAGGTGTCTTGGGCTCCGCTTTAAGCAAAGCGACATCCATGCACATATTTATATACAAATATAATTAAAATTGTTGGATGGCTGGCTATTTTAAAGCGACATTAAGTTTTTTTATTTTAACAAAAGTTTGTACCTACTTGCTCTGTGCAGTGGTTTTGCACAGAGCAGCCTGAGTCTTCCTCTTCTTGGGTCCACCGTTGGCCCTCCTAGCCCTTCCCTCCTGTCAGGTTCCCCCACAGCAAACTGCTTGCTGTGGGGGAACCTGACAGGAGGGAAGGGCTAGGAGGGCCAAAGAGGCACGCTTTCAACCCATGGCTCCGTGTGTCCATTCACACATGGAGCTGTGGCTCAGCCACGCCCCCTCCATCTCCCAACTGGCTCACTGGCTGTGAGTGCCAACCGTGGGAGTCAATGGCTCCTGCCAGAAGCCAATCAGGAGTGCAAGTCCCCTGAGATGCAAGGCTCTCGTGGACATCGGTGGATCAAGAGGGGACTCAGATAAGTATAAGGGGGGGGGGGGGGGGGGCTGCTGCACACAGGTTTATGCATGAAGGTAAAGAAAAAAAAAAAGAAAAAAAACTTGTGCCTTTACAACCACTAAGTCTATACTTCGTTTTACAGTTTCCGCACTAAAAGCCCATTCCCACCACTGAGTTGCGGCATAGCGCGTAATAGGTGTTGGTGCACTTTCCTGTAGAGGAAATGGGTCCTAAATGTACACAATACAAATGTTAACATTTATTAAATGCAAAATATATAAAATATAATAACCACCAAAAACATTGCATTTGCATTTCTAGGAAAACAAATTATGACTCACCTCAGTCATTAAGATCAATCCTCTGTTGAATACAACAAGAAGTCTGTCTTCATCGGATTCCAACAATATTCTAAAGGCACTGCAAGACAGGTAAAGCCATGGCAGATCACTTAAGGGTCGTACACACAAGAAGATTATCAGACAAATGATCGTTCGTTTTTGCATGCTAGTCTCATATCAAAAATGAGGTTATTAAAATTTACGAAAATTCTCATATGACAGAATACAACTTCGGAAGTGATGTATTTTCGGACATAAACTGTTCCGATTAAAAGAAAATGGAAAAAAATGTTTTTTGCCTACTTATTTTAGATGAACTGTTGTAATTGGCTCTCGAAAGCTGTGTACAAAATCAGATTATGATAAGGTCGCTTAGAAAGCAGTATTTTTCGTGCGATTTTCTGGTCGTGGTACTGGGCTTTACAAATAGGTTTCTTCCAGACCGCATTTACCCATGTATTCCTCACATTAAAGTGGATGTAAACCCACTCCCATCCTTTCTAAACTACTGCAATATTGGTCATCTAGGAGGATATACATGCCTTCTGCATGTATACTTATCTGTCAAATGTCTCCCCTCTGTCTGAGACCCGAAAAACTTCAGATTTTGTGGGTGGGTCTGTTTTCAAGGGCTCGGTGGGTGGAGTCGTGATGTCAGTAGACTCCCCGCCCACCTCTATACTCCCCTTATCATCATGCATTCTCCTGTGCATTTCTTACACTGAACTTCTGCTGATCACTAACATCCAGTCAAAACCCAGAAAAGTAACCACATGACTTCAGCATGCCCAAACATGCTGAGGTGCGGAACAGTCAATCCTTGGAGAGCAGCAGAAGAAAGGAGTGGGAGGGAATTAAAAAATAATGCATGTCTCTTAGGCTAGTGCACAAGATATGTAAATCACCTGTCACTCACAGCAAGGGGGAGGATTTGACAAAGTATTTCTCTGTCAAGATTTATCTCACTGAACAATAAAAAAAGAATTGCTCACAGCTGGATTAACTCTCTGTGGCAAGACGGCTACAGCGCGGACGATAACTGCCGGGAGGGCGTCCCTGGACGTCATCCTGTTTACTATCTCTCTGCACGCCGCCGCAGGCACGCATCGGGGGAAGTTCTGTGTTGGCCGTGTCCCTTGGGCCCATCCAATCACAGATCATGCTAAATGGCCAATCACAGCGGCCATTTAGCACTCGATCGGCGTGTCCAATGGGAGGTGATCTCATATGTAAACACATGAGATAATCTCTCATCGCCGGCTCTCCCTCCTCACACAGAGACAGCGTGTGAGGAGGGAGAGCTTCCGTGCTGCAGCTGCAGTGAGAAGTGAAACACACACACACACACACACACACACACACACACACACACACACACCTGTCCCCAGTGCCACCTGTCGAGGCCACCTGTCCCCAGTGCCACATATTAGTGCCACCTGTCCCCAGTGCCACATCAGTGTCACAAGTCATCAGTGCCACATATTAGTTCCATCTGTCATCGGTGTCACGTGTCATCAGTGCCACGTATTAGTGCCATCGGTCATCAGTGTCACGTGCCATCAGTGCCACGTGTCACTGTCCTGGTGCTCCAGGGCCATCAAAAGAGTAATAGGTAGTCAACAAGTTAGATGTGTAATTTATGCTCCTAGAACACGTGATGGTGCTCCCTGCATTTTGGGCCTCTCCAAGTGGCTAGGCTGTGAAAAAGTCCCACACTTGTGGTATCGTAATACTCAGGAGGCACAGAAGAATGTATTTTGGGACATTATTTATGGTATACACATGTCGAGTGAGAGAAATCACCTGTTACAATGTCAATTTTGTGGAAAAAAAAAAAATCTTCATATTGCAAAGAATTGTGGGAAAAAAATACAACACCAAAAACCTCACTATGCCTCTTACTAAATACCTTGGAATGTCTACTTTCCAAAAAGGGGGTCATTTAGGGGGTATTTGTACTTTCCTGGTCTGTTCGGGTCGCAAAAAATGAGATAGGCCACCAGTACATCAGGTGTGATCAATTTTTTCAAAATGTTCGGTCTTTTTCATTTATAGAGCAAAAAAACAAAACAAAAAACAAAACAAACAAAAAAACCCAGAGGTGATCAAATGCCACCAAAGAAAGCTATATTTGAATGAAAAAAAGGACAAACATTTTATTTGGGTACAGTATTACATGACTGAGTAATTGTCATTCAAAATGTGAGCACCAAAAGATGAAAATTTGTCAAAATCTGGTCACAAGGGGGGTTTAAGTGCCCAGTTGTCAAGTTGTTAAAGTCTTTTTTTTTTTCTTTGACGACGACAAACATGTCTCACACTACTGCTCTGTGCAGTGAATTTGCACAGGAAAGCCCAGATCCTCCTCTTCTTGGGTCCCTTCCCTCCTGTCGAGTGCCCCCACAGCAAGCAGCCTGATATGGGGGCACCCAAGCCGAGGCCGTGCGTCCATTTGCACATGGAGCCGCTCTGTTTCAGCCAATCAGGAGGGAGAGTTCTTGACGGCCAAGGCACTCATGCACATTGCTGGATCAACATGGGGCTCAGGCATAGAATGCATCAAGATAAAAAACATAAAAAACCTTCTGCCTTTATAACCACTTTAAAGCACACTTGGAGTATGCAGGGCAAAGTAACAGATTTTTACGAAAAACTGTGGAGGGGCAAAAAAAAAAAAAAAAAGGGGTACGCTGTGTGCTGCTGGGGAGGAGGAGAAGGTTAGAAGGTTAAAGTGAACTTGTTGGTTTACCCTATATTACCAAAGCTCAGGTTGACTTTAAATAATCTAATCAACACCAAAAATACAAAAAAAACTGTAAAACTGTCACATAAAAAAACCACAGCAAGAGCCACTCACATTGCAACTGGAAAATATTAGGATATCAGCAATGTTATTGTGCCTCCAATAACACTGATAATATTGTTCACTGTCTCTTACCTTATTAAAGTTGTCCAGCAGGAGCGGCCATCCAAACAACGCAAGTAACAGCTTATTGTAGTTTTCTTAAACTGTTTGATATCTTCCAGCTCCTCCTCTCTCATGTCTGGTCTCTGAGCTACAAAGAGCTGCATGAGATTAAACAGCTCTTCTACAGCCTGCACAAGCAAACACAATATTCAATTGCAAACTTTCCTTTACATTTTGTCTATGATTGCAGAAAATTAACTCTTAGACTCCTTGCACAGTAGCGTATTTTTATAAGCTCAAATAAAAAAAATAAAAAACAGGCTGGATAAAAAAAATGCTGATAATAGCAATTTTGTGCCGGCTTGTAGTAGCATTTTAGAAGCTTTGAGGAGTATTAGCATTTTATTACCATCTTTACAGTACATGAATTTTTTGTTAGAGACAAGAGGTTATAGGAATACAGTTGCTAGTGCTGTACCCCTATATATCAAAACCTACAAGGTTTGTTTGGAATATATGGACTCTCTCGGTACTAGGTAGTAGATATCAAACGTAGCAAAGAAAAATATACAAAAGTTTAACAACCACCAAGAAATATACATACAAAATATTTAAAACATATCCACCGCAACTAAACAATTTCTATCGGGTTTCCCCGTAGGATTTATGTTGAGAAGCGGTGTGACGAAATTCCTCTACCGGTTTTGTGGTAAACCACTTCTTCAGGAGGGGGATCAACGAAGTAGATCGTATAATAGTATACAATAAAATAAGAACAAAAAACAAAGCAAAATATATAATATGTTAACGATGTAAATTTACACTCAATTATCAATTGGTGAGTCGGTCCCCTTTTTTATAATTGAGTGTAAATTTACATTGTTAACATTCTATATTTTGCTTTGTTTTTTGTTCTTATTTTATTGTATACCATTATACTATCTACTTCGTAGATCCCCCTCCTAAAGAAGCAGGTTACCGTCAAACCAGTAGAGGAATTTCGTCACACCGCTTCTCAACATAAATCCTACGGGGAAACCTGATCGAAATTGTTTAGTTGCTAGGGATATGTTTTACATTTTTTTAATGTATATGTGTATGTATATTTCTTGGCGTTATTATACTTTTGTATATTTTTCTTTACTACGTTTGATTGATATCTACTACCTAGTACCGAGATAGTCCATATATTCCAAACAAACCTTGTAGGTTTGTATATAAGGGGTACAGCATTAGCAACTGTCCCAGTATTCCTATAACCTCTTGTCTCTAAAAACTATTGATCTGGATGATGGTACTTTTATCTATCGTGTGATTAAATTTTATTTGAGGGTATACTCACTTTATTGCCATTTGCCAGCAGTTTCTGTTGGGAAAAATGCTCCCAAAAACTCCACAAAAGCAACCTTTCAGCTCCTAAACACTGAAGCTTGAGAAATGCTTCTAGCATAAAATAGTGTGCATGGAGACATATATAAATACTATTGGCTTCTAGGAGCAAAAAAAAAAAAGAAAAAGTTCATAATAGCTTAAAAAAACGCTAGTGTGCATGAAGCCTTAAATGCAAGGGGTGAAGGTATCTGGTATCAGCTTCAGTTTTTGAAGCGGCTGACTTTTCATGAATAGAAAAATGATTGGAGCTTCTCATTTAAGTGCCTCTGTCACCAGGAAAGTGTAGGGGCAGACACTGTTGATCACCTTTTGAAAATTCTAGTTGCCGGGTTGTGTCTGCCAAGTCCCAGAACAAAGTCAAAGTCCCAGAACAAGCATTATGTATATTAGTGTCAGAACAACATCTCTCTATACCAGTCCTGGGACAGCAGTCAAACATTATTATAGTACAACTAAGGCATTTTTTTGTTTGTTTTGGATAGAGTAGAAATGGATTAGAACACCTGTCAGATTTAATTGCCGTCTTTTCCCCCGGAGAATTACCCCATTTTGTCCCGTTTTATCCTTGAAAGTAAAAGCAAAAACCCCACATTTTGGGTCGTCCCCAGAAAAGTAATAGAAGGGAAATTTTCCAATGGGGACACTAGTTCTGGTGACCTGGGAGTCCCCAAGGAATTTCCCCTCACTTCCAGTTTTGGTTATGGGACAGGAAGCTTAGGTAAACCTCCCCATTTGGACACAGATGGCAAAAAAATAAACTGACATGGGTTTTAACCCTCCATTACTCTATCCAAAAACGAAAAAAAAAAGAAAAAGTTTTGCCTATAGTTCTACTTTAAAGCAAAACATCAACTTCAAAAGATACAGATTAGAAAAAAATATTTGCTGCAGATGGTCAAGTTAGCAACACACAGAAGTTGTGCTCTGCATAGACTCAATAAGTAAGACACAGAGGTAAATCAGACCGTTTCCCTTTTCATGCACACACTGAGCAGAGATTAATTAGGAAGTTTCAGAATAGCTTGATTTTTCTTATAGAGAGAACAGTATAGCCCATAGAAATGGTTAGGCTGAATGTACATTAAGCCATTTTCTTTCCTGCAACCAAGGGTTAAAATAAAGAGAATCGCTTGTCATCGTCAGAATACAATGATTACTGTTGGCGGCAGTAATCGCACCATAAAGAAAAACAAAAAAAAAAAACCCTGAAGGCTGGTTTTTCTGAAGTGGAACAATAGGTTGACTTCACTACAAGCAGTCCATCCATAGGTAGATCGAAATTCAGCGGGTTTCTGCTCAACCAGACAAATTTGACCGATCGATGTCCAGTTTAAAGTGGAGGTACACCACCCCTGCAAAAATTAAAATCCAGCAGCTAGAATGACTGCAGCTGCTGACTTAATATTAGGACATATACCTGTCCTGGAGTCCAGCAATGTCGGTACCACAGCTGATGTTTCCATCAGCTTTTTGGTGCTGCAGCCGCCATTTCCGGTCAGGGAACCCCATAGTGAAGCATTACGGCTTCACGCCGGGTCCCTACTGCGCATGTGCGAGGCACTGCTGCACTCTCCTCCTGGACCAGTGGTATCCGCTCCCCCTGCCAAATGTGACACCGGAGGAGGGGAGGAGACAAATGAGTGGAAGTTCCACTTTTTGGGTGGAACACCGCTTTAAGACCGAGATTTAATTTTGTGATACATTATGCTAGCTGCAGAGAAATTGGTTAATTAAGGAGTAAGGATTGCTACAGATATTAAAGAAAACAATGGCACTTTAAATACACATTAACCCCAAACACAATTTCTTTAAAAAGGTTCACTGTGCTCTGAGGTCCTAAGTGGTTTTCAATTAAGGTCAATTAGCTTGTGGAATATGTTTGCATGAAAAGATCCCTTCTGTTCTAAATACTGTCCTTTCACAATAATCAAACATCAAGCTTTTCTCTCTTACCGCAGGGTACTGACTGGCATGCGGCGTTAGGTTTTTAAAGGCCCACTGAATGTTCTGATGTGAGGCAAGTTGACGGGTGAAGGCAGGAGACTGTTCACAACACATCCGAAGAATGCCGTAATAAGCTGGCAGCATGCCACGATTAAAAAGCACCACGTCTTGGTCATCATGATCAGCCAAGATATAGTTAAAGGCAATATTCTTGGTCACCACAGGATTCTGAACAATAAGGCGCACATTCTCCGGACAGTCAACACAGACATTGTACCAAAAGGAAAGCAGCGCTTGCTTGTTGTGGTTTGTGGCTATGGCTGGCTCAGACAACTTGGGCTGGAAGAGGTTCCACAGGTCCATGAAATATGTGGAGAACATAAGTTTTTCAGTTTTGGAAATCAAACAATAAGTCATGAAGCTAAAATAGGGCACCAGCTTGGTGGTACCATGAACAGCAGCATCAACATAGAGTTTTGCTCTAGAAAGAAGGCCCAAGAGGACATTGTACACCTGGTGTAGTACCACTGTGGTTTCTGGGCTGAGGGGCAGGTCACGTGTGGGAATGTGAAGAGAACGCGTGGATCTAAACATCTGACGAAAGGAGTTGCTTGGAATTAGTGACACCAGCAGGTAGGCTGCAGCTGTAACATAATAAAAAGTGTTAATTATCTTCAAAGGTTTCAAAGCTGAAAACCAAAAAGATTGCTCATAAATACAACCCTACTGACAGCACAACTTTAAGGCATAGGAAAGCATAAGTAATAATGAGAACTTCTGTTAGAATAACTAGGGCTGTAGTGATATCAGATTTTTAATGGCGAGTATGACGAGAATCCTTTCGGTCAAGCACTCGTCAAGTACCAATACCTTTGGAGTGCGATTTGAGCCCACGCAAAATGAATGGGCTCAAATCGCACTGCAAAGAACTGGATGCGCTGTGAACAGGAATGTGATGCGATTCCTGTCTGAAGAGCATGCAGATTCCTGGGTTCACACAGGAGCGGTGCGGGAAACCGCATGCAATTCAGACAGGAATTGCATCACATTGCTGTTCAAATGCGATTTGAGCCCATTCATTTTGTATGGCCTCAAAATCGCACTGAAAAGTTATCAGTTTTGAGTATCAGAGTATTTGCACATGTACAAGTGCAAATACTCGGTACCTGTGCAACCCTAATAATGCATTTAAGCAACTCAATTTCCATTTAACAACCACACTAAATTGCATTTTGAAAATTAAAAAAAAACAGCTTCATATTAAGATACTTAAAAAGTCATTCAACATAAAGCGTGCTGTGATTTTCTTAAAACCCAAGTAAACTTTCAGTTGAATCAACTATGTAGATTTCAGATGCATTAAAACAAATGTCGTGCAAAGTTTTACCCCTACGTTTCTTTAGAAAGCAGCCGACTGAGCAGAAAATCCTTCCTCTGCTGCAGCGACCCCTTGATCTGTGTGTGGAAGCCGTGGCTCTGTAGTGGTCCAACACAACCTCTGCTCAGTCAGAAGCAGAGCTCTCCAATCAGCAGGGAAATATGAGCTTTTCTGATTGTAGCACTAAGACCCCTTTCACACTGGGACGGGGTCAGCGGTAAAACGCCAATTTCACGTCGCTATTCTTCGTATTATGCTCTCAAAAGTGCTGACGTGTGCAAAGGTGCTTCTTTAAAGAAGTTGGTAGCTTACCAAACAATTTGGATTCCAAATTACAGGGATCATAAAAGGCATAATATCCATCGACCGATTAGTAATTCTCATATCAAAACAACATATAGTAATATGCTCCATGATGGATTGAGTTGAATCATACAGGGTCTGTTCTCTTGTCAAAAATACTTTATTAAATTCAATGAAATTGAGTACAATAAATATTGAGTATTGTACAATTCAGAATACTTATGTAGTAATCATATGTGGTTACAATTATAGAACTGATCGTGAGGTAAAGCATTGTGAAGTAATTTGTTCACAATTATGAACTAAACCAATATTGATGAAGGCATATAAATTTTATGTAATAATAAACATAATTTATGTAACAAATATATTTATGTAAGAGTTATTATTAAGAGTATGAAAAAACTAAAGATTTCCTGAATAATCTTGATATAATGAAATATGTTACATTACTAATGATTTTTTTGTAACCGAAGGTATAGCTAAATCATCATCAGGTGCAAAGAGAGACAGAGTAGAGAGAGGAAGAATAAGGTAAAGAGTGAAGAGTGGAAAAGGTAAAATAAATAAAAAGAGGGGTCCACCAGGTCGAACCAGAAGTCACAGTCCAACCAGTATTGTTAGCATGAGTTTAAATACAGGGTCTGCTCTCATACCCTCCTTAAATTGCTCACCAATGGGATCATATGTGGAAAGCAAGCAGGGAGAGACTTAAGAGTGTAATACAGCAGGGTTTTTATTAAAAAGGTTAGTTCCACTTAAAATTTAAGCAGTGAATACCAGACTTCAAAATATAAAAACACACCAGCCGCAGTATAGCGCAAAACTTCCAATCCCAGAAGATGTCAGTTTTGGCCAAGAGCGTCGGGCAGAGAGTGTGTGTGATGTCACTGCGTACTGGTGGATTTTTTATATTTGAAGCCTGATATTCACTGCTGAAATGTAAGTGTAATTAACATTTTTAATAAAAACATATCCTGCTATATTACACTACAAGTCTCTCCCTTCTTGCTTCCCACATATGATCCCACTGGTGAGCTATTTAAGGAGGCTATGAGAGCAGACCCTGTATGATCTGATTTAATCCATCATGGAGCATATTACTAAGATGTGGTTTTGATATGAGAATTACTAATCGGTGGATGGATATTATGCCTTTATGATCCCTGTAATTTGGGATACACATTGTTAAGCGGCCAACTTCTTTAAAAGGAGCACCTTTGAGAGCATACTGCACATCAAGCACTTTTTCCACAAATATACACATGGACTTTTATTAGAATTGATTGTCATATTTAAATTTCGGATGTATTGTTTGTAGTTACTGCTTAAACTTCATATGAGGTCCATATCACTGCAATATCCACAATTTCGCTAACGTTTGTTTGCACATTATGTATTGATCATAGTGAAAGATTACGTTGCACTATGTTTTACCAATACGTGTATAGTAATTAGTTTGTGAAAAAGTTCTAGTGTCCACCAACTGTGGTATATATACTGGAATTTACACACCTAGGAGACGCTATATTTGTAATGGCAGTGACGAGTGACTTACAGTGGGACTATGATATGGAATGGCTATCTGGGAGGGTCAATACCGGACACTTGTCATTAATGTCACTAATACAGTGATTATACTGTACACTGACAGGAAGAGATTAATATCTAAGGGCAAGCAAGGGGTTAACTGAAAGCCTAATAATGTGTAATGTGTGCTACTTTAACTTTCTGATTTGGCTCTTTATCTCCCTGCTTTCGAGGGACAACCGTTTTGTTTAATTGAACACAGCAGATCAGCGGATTTAAGCCAAAATCATAGGCTGAAATCTTCTGCCAAACACATGCGGTGTCCAATCACAGCACGAGTCAGCAAGAGGCACGCACATGCATGCCGCCATACCCGGAAGAATGGGCTGACATACAAGTATGTGATTGTGCCTGAACCCTCAGCCCACTTGCAGTATATTTACTGTGAGTAGTCACCAGGTTAAGACACACCTTTTGCGTTTAGCAGAATTTAAAATGAAAGTTCAATTGGGATTTAAATAAGGTTACATTAAAGACACTGGATTGGAATCGGTGCACTTACATGTTCTCACTCTGGGGTAATTGTGTGCCAACAGAAAACGCTCCACCCAGTTTTCCATATTCTGCAGTACCCAGCTGTGTGCTAGCTTGTTTCGAGGAGTTTGCACTGCCAGCCAGTCTAAACACTGAGACGGATTGTACTCAATTACCTGAAAGAATGGTACAGAAATAAGTAAGGGGGCAACTGCTTCAATTATATATGCCACGAATGGAAATGATTCATAGCATAAACTTATTTACCTCCCATATCCTTTGCAAAATGTAGGAGGCAAAAGGAGGCATTCCTGGAGGCCCACCAGAAAACTCCATGATCATGGTCAGCAGTTTGAAGAAAGGATTAGCAGCCTGCAAAAGACAATATCACATTAATAGCCAAACTGCTTATTTAAATGACTGTTTACATTGCCTTTGCTTCCTGCATACATACAATGATTACAGTACTGCCAAAACACCATCAGTTTCAAAATTACTATCACCGTTAGAAAAAGTGAATATGCAACATGAAATCTGACATTCTGCAAAGTTAATGGTCCACAGTATACTGTGCATTTTAAAATGTAACAATAGTGATTTTTCTGGGAATTAGATACCATAGGCGCAACTCAAACTTTCAACTCACACAGTGACCTTATATATGTAAAACCTGGCTATATATAAAGGCACTGTACGATTTAAGTTAGGAGTTTACAGCGCTGCACTGTATAAGTTACAATTCTTTGAAGCATTTATATGAGACGCACATTTAGGGCCAGTTCACACCACATGTAGTCCAGTGCATTTTATTTGTGAATCAAAAATGCATGGAAAGTAGGATATATGCTTCCCAATGGCATAGTTCACACCAGTGCGGCAAGTTCCAAGCAGTCTGGTTCGAGCAAAAAAAAAAAAAAAAAAAAAAAAAAAAGTGTAGAACATGCTGCATTTTGCTTGCACTGGAATACAGTAAAAACGCATGCAAAATGCACTGGAACACTTTGAAAAGGCACTGGACACCAGCAAAAAAAATAAAAAATGCATCTGTAAACGTGTCAGGAGCACTTCTACAAAATATTGTTAACAGAAGTCACAAGACTGCCAACTGCTGATGAGAAAGGGTATTTAGCAGTTTAAATTTACTAAAACAATATATTTCCATGTTCTGTGTACTGTGGGAGACCAGATATAGTGAATGCAGGATCCTGGGTTTAGTAACACTTTAAAAAAAAAAAAAAAAGAAGAAGAAAGAAAAATCTCATTATCCCTATGTTAAAGCTTAGCGAATTCTCCAATGTTTAAGAATCTCTGCTTAAAAACTGCTATGTAACCTGAAGGATTATCATATAAAGCAGATAACGACTTAATGCAGTAACCAGTGACCCCGCCCCCTTATGATTTCAGAGTCCCATCATCCCCCGGGCTGTGGCGTTATAAGGGGTGTGACATCACCCGGTGACCACGCCCCATACCTACATAAATCGTTGCGCATATGGCATTACAGCGGGAGAGAGAAGAGGGAAGACGACCGGGCCAACGCTAGTAAAAGAGCTGGAAGAAGATAGAGGAGGAGCCCGGCAGAAGGCACGGAGAGCGGAAGAAGACACCGGAGAGCGGGAGAAGAGAGCAGAGAAGTCGGAAAAGACCCCCCGGAGCTGCCTAATAAATTACTTTAAAAACCTGTCTAGTGTGTTCTTTTGACACATTTTTCCACCCCAGGTGAATGGTCCCCCATACTCATCCACATTGGGGGGGCGGGATCTGGGGGCTTCCCTTATTACCGGGGGCTCCCAGATTCCGATAAGCCCCCCACCCCGACAACCAACGGCCAGGGTTGTCGGGAAGGGGCCCTTGTCCTCATCAACATGGGGGCAAGGTGCTTTGGCGGGGCAGGGCCCCCCCCGTGTCCCAAAGCACCCCCCCCATGTTGGCCTGGTAGGACTCAGGAGGGGAGGGGGGATGCTCGCTCGTCCCCCACCCTCTTTCCTGACTGGTCAGGCTGGTGCTCGGATAAGGGTCTGGTATGGATTTTGGCATGGGGGTTCCCTTTAAAAATCCATACCAGACCCAAGGGCCGGGTATGCTCATGAAGGGGGGACCCAAGTCTGTTTTTAAAATAAAAATAAAAAAATTGGCATGGAGTTCCCCTTTATGCACAAGTAGCATGCCAAAGTCGGATCAGTTAATACGGAATCCGACTTTGATCTGACTTCAGAAATAAAAAGTAGTTCAGGAACTACTTTGAAGTCGGCGTGACTTAAAGTCATGCCAATAGGAATGGTAGTCATTCAAAATCATGGAGAATGACTTGTCATGCGCTTTTGCAGTCCAAAATCATGGGACAAGTTGTATAAGTGTGAAAGGGGGCTAAAGATGTTTTTTTTTGTTTTGTTTTTTATTGTGAAGCAAACAATAAATAGGACAAAATAAAGTCAATACTTTGTAGAGCCACCTTTTGCAGCCATCACAGCTACAAGTCGCTTTGGATAAGTCTCTATGGGATTTTTGACCATTCCTCCTTTGAAAACTGCTCCAGCTCCTTCAAGTTGGATGGTTTGCACTTGTGAACAGCAATCTTTAGCTCTGGCCAGATTTTCTATTGGATTGAGGTCTGGGCTTTGACTAGGCCATTCCAACTCATTTACATGTTTCCCCTTAAACCACTCAAGTGTTACTTTAGCAGCGTGTTTGGGGTCATTGTCCTGCTGGAAAGTGAACCTCTAGCCTAGCCTCAAATCACACACAGAGTGGTACAGGTTTTTCTCAAGACTATCCCAGTATCTAGCACCAGCCATCTTAGCCTTTAACATTTTTGAAAGGTCACTAAATAGGCTAAGCTGCAATGCAGTGGCAAACAGTGCTGTGCGCTGCGCTGCTGAACAAGACACAGCAAATTGTTTTCTATGTGACCTAGCGCTGACCTATATTGTTCTTGCACAGAAAACCGCAGGTCACTGCATATTGTGTGACTGAGGCCTGAAAAGTACCTATCAGATGAGAAATATAGGTGTTGCCTTTACTGGGGAAATTCGGAAGATCAGAAGCTACCTGAAATCTTACAGTTGCTTGACTGCCTACAGCCTGACCTCACACTTAAGCCTAGTACACACCACAAGTTTTTTTCTGTTCAAGCCGCTGTGCTAACAATCCAATGTTAGTACAGTAATCGCCCCCTTTTCTATTTTTTTCAACACCCCCGCCCCCCAGGAACCCTCCAGTCACTGCTCTTAGCCATTGGCCGCTGGTTTTCCAGCATGCTCAGCTGGGTTCTGTCGGACCAGCTGCTACACACAGTTTTTAAAGGACCGGTCGATGTCGCCCAAAATTCTGCCCATGTGTACTAGGCTTTAGTCACTGGTCTGCTGAGTTTGCAGCGCTTGAGGTTACAAAGCAGACAGCCAGCAAATGGCAAGTAACCCTCAACATAGCAGATGAAGTGTCAGGCTCAAAGTAAATAATGCTACAACAGAGAATATAAGTCTTTCCTAAGTAAACCTGTATAATAATAAAAATTGAAGACTGAAGATTTACTCTTGCATAAGCCCAGTTGTGACTGGTTCTCTTTAAATCTAACGCCCTAAATTAATTTAGTGGATTCGCTTAAAAAAAAAAAAAAAAAAAAAAAAAAAAAAAAAATGTGTTGCATACCTCTGGGGTCAGCTTCGCTATAGATGTGAATAGCATTGATGCAATCTAAAAGACAGAGTAAAGGTACAACTGTTAAATAAGCAAACCAGATTTTGCACTTGTTCAAACATCTTTATTTAAAACTTGGCATTCCTGAATGTTCATGAAATTACCTACCAGATAACAATTCATAAGATTTCAAACCCCACGACAAACTGTTGGGGATGAAACATGGGAGCTTAACGTCAAGTTAAAATAATCCTCATGCCGCGAACACACGACCGGACTTTCCGGCAGACTAGGTCCGACGATCTTCCCGACTGACTTTTCGGCAGAGTTCCGACGGACTTCCGAACAAACGGACTAAGTCAGTTCGAAAGTCCATTAGTTTTTAACGTGATGACGCAAGACGGGACTAAAAAAGGAAGTTCAATAGTCAGTAACCAATAGCTTCCCTTGCATCGTATTTGGTCTGTCGGACCAGCATACAGACGAACGGATTTCCAGATAGGAATTTAGTTAGTCAGACAGATTTGAAACATGTTTTATTTCTAGGTCCGTCTGTTTTTTTTTTTTTTATGAAAAACTATCGGATTAGCCCACACACGATTGGATTGTCCAGAAGGACTGATTCCGTTGGACCTAGTCTGCTGGAAAGTCCGGTAATGTGTACGCGGCATTACATGCATAACGGTACACTTTTCTGAAGGGCTACTTTCTAGCAGTAATATTTAGTACCTTTAGAAGGTCATGTGACCACACAGCCTCCTTTGTTTTGTTCTTTCATATAGCAGAGGGTGTGTCTGTATAGTGGGTGGGCAGAGGATGACCTTCCACACAGTGGGGAAGCACTATTCCCATCTGTGTACGCTACACTTTGCCCCTGCTGGGAGCTGCTCTTAACACAGCAGGATTGGATAGGGGCTGGTTGGTCAAACTCACTTGTCACCTTCTTCTTAAGAGGTAAGAATGTGCTCTTTCCCAGTTATCTTTTTGGGGAAGGCATTCAAAGATGGACCAAACAAGTGTTCACCCTGAAAGGCTTTACTACCTGCAAAGAGATTCCACCGACCAACACTTGAGCCAAAGGATCATTCTGATGTTGACAGACAGTGCCCACTGGGGAAAACGGCCGTATGGAGTCTTGAAGGCATCCACCAAGAAACTCAATGCTCTTGGAAAGTCTTCCAGGAGCTGCCAAATGGTGGGGTCTTATTTTCTTGAACGAAGCCCGTGCTTTAACCAGACTTTAAGAGCTAAGCAATCTACAACTGTAGTCACTGACGGCTGTAGAGCCACTCCTACCAGAAAGGTTGCCTTAAAGCGGTTTTGTACAGAAAATTGCAAGTTCATCTTATTCAAATGGCTTTGGAACATAGATGCAGTTATGACCATTGAAATAAAATAATATGCAGTATTTACCTTTTATTTTTAATGTTTATGCCGACTTCCGGGCTCTCCTCCCGTGGGAGTAGGCGTGTTTATCGGCTTCGCAATGGTCCCTGGGAACTTTTTTAGCTATTTCCCAGGAATCAGTGGGGGACACAGTCAAGCCGAAATTGCCATTTTGAAAGTGGGCAGGCAGCTCTATCAGCCATTACCACTATAGCACGAGGCAAAAGGAAGGGAAACAAAGAGGACACTCAATGAGCATGTGCGAGATGGAGCAGTGGATGCTGGGAGCTCAGTGTCATCGCATCCAGGAAGTAAATGCCTGTGGGCTTCAAACGCCCACAGTGAAAATGGAAACCGCCGGACTGCTTTTTTAAAAGTTTTCCTTAGCAATGAAATCGTCACGCCGGAGGTTAAAAAGACGCCGATCGTGGCTGCAAAGACACAGTAGGAATCGCCCAACAGTGACACAGGTAAAAAAACAAAACAAAACGGCAGTGGAATCCCGCTTTAAAGCGGGCCCCTAAGTTCTTATCCGTGGCATCTTTAAAGACCAGGACCTCATCCCCTGGAATCCTCAGGGTCTTAAGTAAGAAACAGCTGGAGAAGTCCATTTTTTTTTATTCCTCCACTGTTGAGCACTCACTCACTCTGGCCAATTACAGTGATCAGAAGGTGCAGAGCTGCTTGAAATGGCTTTGTGCACAGTGCCTGTGAACAGACCCTCCGAGGATGACCAGTTGGAATGGTTGCCCCAGGGATATTTCTGGAGTGACATTTGTAAACAATCTAGAAATAGACATGCCCCTCCTTACCATTTTTTACAATATGATAGCATATGGCTGATTTGCATTAACCACTACTAGCCACTTTACCCCCTTCCTGTCCAGGCCAGTTTTCATTTTTATAATATTTCTCACACAAATAGAGCTTTTTTTTAAGTGCTATTTAATGATTACATTTTTAATTTTTTTTTGCTAAACAAAAAAACAAAACACAAAAAAAAAACGAAATTTTGAGAAAAAAAAATTTGCTAAATTTTATAACTATGAAAAATTGGGTAAACAGGTAATTTTTCTCCTTCACTGATGAGGCTCCACTAATGGGCACTGATGGGACTGCACAAATAATCAAAACATTGATAATCAGTGCCTATGTCCCTTTAACATAAGCCAGTTATCTGCTTTAATCTCTCCTCACAGTCAGTTTGAGGAGGAAAAAAAAAAAATCTGATAACTGGCTTGTGCTTACATCCTGTGTTCAGCTGTCATTGGCTGACAGCTGATCATGTGGTAAAGGGCCGTTGTGATTGGCCCTTTACCACCATCTGTGATCAGCCGAGCCGCAGGGGGTACACGGAGAGCACGATTACTGGAGGGTGTCCATGTACACCCTTCCAGCAAAGGAAGCCTGCGGTGTAGACGTCTTTCGGCTATAGCACGAGCAGAAAGTGGTTAAAAAAATCCTGCTACACTCTTAGGATTGTTAGAACTGCTTTCAGGGGAAGGTGACGATCAACATTCAATTACATTTATTACATGACAGTCTGACACTTACATGTTCAGCAAGACGGTTGTTGTACCGGCAAAGGCTGAAAATGAGGTTGCAAGTTTGTCGGATATTAATTCCATCTCGTATATGCTGGAACAAGAATGGAAAACCCTAAAAAAAAAAAAAAAAAAATATATATACATTATTGAAACACAGATTTGCACATGCAATGGAGTAAAGTATGCAATATAAATTGTGCAAGAAGATTTAGTATTAAGCAAAATGCTAACAACTATCTCATCCAAGATAAAATATAAATATAAATCAAATACAGGACACACAATTACCTTTCCACCTGTTAAAGCTGCCATGTCATTCTGGGACAATGTGAGATGCCTAGAAAGTGGAGGGGAAATGGTAATTAAAATGAGCATAAAAAAGGACAAATGTTCTAACATGATTGTGTATCTTCTTTAACTACTACCAAAACTGAAAAAAATGCTCTGGCATTGGTCTCCGTTCTGCACATGATATAGTTTAAATTTTGTAATTTTCCTGAAAAGTAATAAAAAAATTTGGAGGGCACAGTTAGAGCCGGTTCACACATTGGCAACACGACTGCCCGCGACCTTGCGAGGCGACCTTGACAAGACCTGAGTGCGCACCACAGCGCGACTTACAAGGCAACTTCAAGTCGCCTCCAGGACAGGCGACTTTCCAGTGGCCAATTAAATAACAATCAGCTCTGTGGGAGGGAGGGGTTTGCCTGAAAAAAACAATTTTCTCTTCCTGTATTGTTGCTTCAGTTAAGACACAATCTGACTTTGGAGGCGACTTCCAGTGAACTCAATGGGTACAAGTCACCTAGAAGTAGGATTGAAGTAGTACAGGAACCTTTTCTTAAGTCGGAGCGACTTCAGTAGTGTGCATTAAGACGGGTCTCATTGACTAACATGGAATTTAACATGTTGCGCGACTTGGGGCGACTAAGTCGGATCCCAAGTCACCCCTGTGTGAACCGGCTATTAGGGCTTTAATTTGGTAGTAAATTTGGATACATATACATTGCCACAATTTTACAGAAAATGAATAGGAAAAAAAAAAGTTTTGCTCTAATTTTCCTCAATACAGTCTTTACATAATATGTGCACACCTATACATTTACCCCAAAATATAAAAGTCTGCCTATTAAAATGATCACATTAGTGTGACTTTTGTGTAATGTAGTGGAATGGAAAATAAAAATAAAAAAAGTTTGCGTAAAATGTTAGCGTCACAAAGAGAAGTCGGCTTAACTAGAGCACAAATTAGCAAAGATGACTTATTCACAGGTCTGTGAACAATAAAAAATTAAACTGAACAACATTGTGTTCACATACGTGCGCATTTGATGCTTGCATGATGAATGCACACAATACAGATAAGTCAAGGTCACTGTTGCCACCTGAGGGTTGTTTATAGGGAATATATATATATATATATATATATATATATATACACACACACACACATACATACATACACACACCAGCCACTTTATTAGGTACACCTGTTCAACTGCTCGGTAACACAAATTGCTAAAAATATTATATATATATATATATATATATATATATATATATATATATACACATATATATACATACACACACACACACACACAACCTCAAAATTTCACATACTGAGCCACTGGCCAGACCTTAAGAGTTTTTTCACCATCAGTTGACCCACCCAACGCCTCCCCTGCCCCTACGCACATTGTTGTAAATGATCTCATGAAATTACACTGTAAAACATTTTTTAAGCAGAATTAAGTTCCAGAAATAATTATTAACAACAACTTAAAAGTGGTTGTAAGCCCACTTTGTAAGGCCGCAGCGTAGACACGGTAGTGTGAAAGGGGCCTTAGTCTGTCTTGGGTGGGCTAATTAAAAAAAAAATCCATTAAAGAAATCTCTACTCTTTCAATGTCTTATGCGGATGCCAGTAGGCCACTGGGGTCACTTTCACTGGCTGGCACTGATGCAACTCATATTTAAATTATAAATAATAATCAATAACAAAGTCTCAATTGCATAATTTGAAAATACAATGTCCAAACTGCCCATCAAGCCACACCTATTCTGCAAGGGTGATGCTAGTCAAATGCTGAAGTACCATAGTCTATAACAGGTCATCAGCCTACCTTTCTGAACGAGACTGTTCCACCAGAAATGCAATGAGAGCGATCATCTTCTCTAGAGCTGCTGGCCTGTATTTTTCTTCAGCAAGTGATAGAATGTCTTCTTCCTCCTCCTCTTCTCCTTCTTCTTCCTCAGACAATACTTCAACCTGTGGCTAAAAATAAAAGTATATATGTATATATAATCAATATATGACAAATGACTAAGGCCCCTTTCACACTGGGGAGGTGCGGGCGTCGGCGGTAAAGTGCCGCCATTTTTAGCGGCGCTTTACCGTCATTTTAGCGGCGGTCTGCGGGCGCTAGCGGGGTGGTTTTAACCCCCGCTAGCAGCCGAAAAAGGGTTAAAACCGCCCGCAAAGCGCCGCTGCAGCGGCGCTTTGCCGGCGGTATTGCCGCGCTGTCCCATTGATTTCAATGGGTAGGAGCGGTTTAGGAGCGGTGAATACACCGCTCCTTCACCGCTCCAAAGATGCGGCTAGCAGGACTTTTTTCACTGTCCTGCCAGCGCACCGCTCCAGTGTGAAAGCCCTCCGGCTTTCACACTGGAGTGAAAGAAGCCGTTTTTTTTCAGGCGCTACACAGGCGCTATTTTTAGCGCTGTAACGCCTGAATACCGCCCCAGTGTGAAAGCAGCCTTAACCACACCATTCTAAACTAGCCATTCAAAGAACACACAATTTACTAGTATAGATCAAAAATATACAGGACTAAATACATATATCACTGTAGTTTGTCTACCTACATTTTCAGGCCCTTTGGTACCCATGTAAAAGTGTACCATGGTTGATATGGCTTGTAGGGACAACAAAAACTGGCTCTGAAAGAGAAAACATTTAGTTAAACATTTAACACATTGTAAATAAATATATTACCAAAAGGTGTATACAGAGATGAATAATACCTCTTCCTCTCCCATCTTGACAAACTCATAAAGGAAGGCAAAGTACTCAGTCAGATGTTTACTGTGAGGCTTCACACCGTGCTCCATGATAGAAAGCAATGTTTTCACAAAGCGAGTAACACAAGAGCGGCTGCCTATGTCCTCCACAGGCCCATCCATGTCATCAGAGCTGGAATTAAAATGTGAAAACATTGGTATGTTTTAAATTATAAGATATACTACCAATGAACCTTAATAGGTTTTCTACATGTAACATTTTCTACAAAGTACAGTAATTGCACGTGAAAAATGCTGTACAGTGAGGATGCTTTTTTTTATAATGAATGTCATGAATAATTTTAATTCATCAAATGACCCACAAAGCGCACACTGAAAGAAAACATAAAAACACAAATAACAAAACAAAATTAAATATTTGGTTTGTCCACCCTTTGCCTTTTTAAACGGCATCAATTTTCCTAGGTACAACAAATGTATATATACACGTATACAGTTTTTTTTTTTTTTTAAGAACTTGGCAGGTGGGTTGTTCCAAACATCTAGGAGAACTAATCACAGTTCTGTGGATATGTGCAGTCGGTTTCTTTTTTCTGCTATTGTATTTCCAGACAGACTTTATGATGTTAAGGTCAGAGCCAACATCTTGTTCTACTTTTTGCTAAAGGTAGTTCATGATTTTGGTTGTACGTTGGCGTCACTGCGCTTCTAAAGAACAAATGTGAGATCTACCTGTACCTCTTTGCAATTGAGGAGACCAATAATTCTGATCAAATCCACAACTTCATATGGAGAAATGTAGCCCCAAACCTGTAAGGACCTTCACTGTTACCTGCAGACACTCATCCCTGTACTACACCCTATGGCCTGTTTCACGCCTATGCAAGTTGCAGTTGGTACATATTCCAGTTGCATTTTGCAGTTTCCAGTACATGTTTTTGATCCATTGAAGCCTATGGAACCAAAAACACAACTTGATGGTCCCTGGCCCTTTCCAAAAAATGCACAGATGTAAACATGACCCATACGAAACCATGTTAAATGGACTGTAGTGTGTTTCTGCAAAACTGAAAATGCATAGGTGTGAACCAGGCCTGAGACTTTTGGTGAACGGCCTTGTGTTATTGACAAATATTTCACATATTTTATGCCAAATGAATCACTTGGCCTCAGTTCCACATTAAGGTATGGATTTTTAACTGTAGCTCTTCCATTAAGACCACTTTTAAACAGACGTCTTCAGACTGTAAATGGGTGTGTGTTAGGGATGCACCGATAACCGTTTTTAAAGAGTGCGAGTTGCGATACTTGTGCTTAAGTACTTGCCGATACCATTTACCGATAGCATGCGGTGCAATTTCAGGCCATAGAAAATTAATGGTTTTAATTGGCACCGCAAAGAATTGCATGTAGTTTAAACAGGAATGCGGTATAATTCCTGTCCAAATTACATGCAGTTTCGCTCACTGCTCCTGTGTGAACCTAGGCTTGGTATAGTGACTTCAGTCTGGGTTCACACCGAAGTAGTGCAAGAAAGAAGAGTGACCCACAGTTGATCACTTTTCAGAGGGCATTTGATAGGCAGTGGTGACTTACTATGTTAACCCATAAAAGCCACTCCACCATGTCAAATTTGTGTTCCTCTTTCACGTGGATGGGCATCACTCAAGGGAATACTGGCACTCGAGCATGACGGGGGGGGGGCTACTTTTTGCTTCTGCCACCATGGCTGTGGCATGTGTACACCCCCAGTCTGCTGCATCTGCAGCAGATCGGGGTGTTAAAATGCAGTTTGAACAAAAACAATCATTTATCCCGCGCATGAGCACGGCTGGCTTCCACTTGGTCTGTGTAAAACTCCAAATTCTTCAATCCTAAAAGTTAAGATGATCTACATAAAGCTACTCCCTTACAGGTTTATTTTGAAAAAAATAAAGATTATGCATTAAAGCGACTTTGTTGACACAATAAACATGTACATTAAAAAGGGATTCCTGCAAAGACAATGACACCTCCCCTGATCACTGCAGTGAAGAAAAATGGCTGAACATTTGTAGAATCTCACAGTTCTGCACTCAGTGGTTCAATCTGCTGTTCCCTACATCACTTTTGTATCCTGAAGTTGTGTAGAGTTAAGCAGGAACCACAGAGGTAAAGATTCAATGTCGTCTTTAGTTCATTTCAGACACCAATGATGAGCGCTATTCCTACCTCTGACACCAATATTAGGGCGCCATAACTCCCATTGACAACACTGATGGAGCACTATTTCTTCAATGGACACCAATGATGGGCACGATACCTCCCAATAACACAATGGGGTACTATTCCTTTCATTGCCAACATGGGGCACTACTTCTATAAATGACTCCAATGATGGGGCATTACTCTTTTAAACTGACATCAATGAGGCGACAGTGACGCTTCAAATGAGACCAAGGTTGGGGCATGGTTTACTCCCACTTGGACCAAGGCATTTTCTTCAACCACTGGGTTTTTGTTTGGAAAGTTTGGGGGCTCCTGCACTAGACCATAGTAACTTGTCATTAAAGTATAAAGGAGAATAAACTCATTATGCAACACTGCAGGTACACAGATCAAACAGACTTCATGTACAGTGAACCAAATATCAGCACAATCAAATAGTGTGAATGTGAAAAAATGATATAAGTAGCCGCTATCACTAAAAAGTGCATTCACTCTACTTAGGGAAAATAATAAAATAAAAAATATAGTGCTGTTCCACTAGGTATATTATAATAAACCAATATATATGTGATCCAGTGCTTAACCATAAATCATCATCATCACCATGCACACACAATCCATAAATCTTTAAAAGTCCATAAGAAATATCTATGTATCAAAGTCCGTTAAAAATGAAAACAGGTCACGAGTGACTGATTATAGTGGATCCAAAATATAACAATTCACCAACAAGTGCAAAGGTGGTAATGCTCTAAAAAGTGCTTGTGCTCCCCTCCACCAGTATCATTACGCTGCTCACCTCACATTTTGACCCCTGTTTGACCAGAGCGTCAAAATCAGTTTCCCCTCTGGGAATAATGGAAATATCTGGCATGGTGCAACACTTGCAATGCTCAGTCTTTCACACCCCCTTCTCTAGGTTCAGAAGAACCCCGGTAACTCTCATCCAATAGGATATGTATGAGGAAAGAGAAGGGCAAAAGCTAGTGCTCTCCGTATAAAAGATAATTTATTCTCATATAAAATTGAGAATACACAAGAATGGCACTAAAGTCGTGCTAGCTGGATAGGCATACAAGCATCAGTTTCCTGAGATCGCCACGCTGGGATGTCAATACGTAGGCTCTGCCCCCATTTTTTTTATGGACTTTAATACATAGAGACTTCATGTACAAAAAACTATTTGTAAAATCTGCACCCCATTTTTAAATCGAATGATGCTCCTATAAATTATGCCAAGCTGTATACTTGAATTATATCCACAAAAACGCAACAGGATAAAGAGGGAGATGCTGGAAAATAGAGTGAAATCATAGAGCTGTAGGTCCAGATTTGTTTTGGGACAATACAGATTACAGTGGAAACATACCCATCCTCCATGCCCGGTTGAAGATAGAGGTGCGCATGTGCAGATCGCAACCTTTGAATAACATGTATGCAAAGACGCTGAAACATCTGTTACAAACACAGAAATATGAGAAATAGAATAAATGTTTGGAAAAATTAAACATCTTGCACTTAATGTAAAAAAGGACAAATTAAAGGGTTGCTACAAAAGGGACTTTTTATGGTATTACAATAGCATTAATGCAAATGTACTGTTAAAAGTTGAAATTCTAATTATACATCCTTTTAAAGCCTGTACAACAAATTATACTAATGATCAAGTGGTATTAAAATCAATATTAAAGGGTCAGTTTACCTTTTCCCAAAAAACGAAAAAGTGCTACACCCTCCTCACACTGCCAGTCCCTAACTGCACTTACCTCCTTAAATGATCTTACAATGCCAATTACTGATGCAGCAGTCTGAGCATTTGAAAGCCAGGATCTTCAACACCCTTCCTTCTTTTGGCATGCCGAGGCCGCTCAGAGATTCTCACTGGTCAGCACAGTAATGTATCGGTGCTGACCAATGCCCGCTCACCATTGTGAGCATTATGATGCTACACAGCCTCTGGGCTGTGTACATTTTACAGATGCACAGACCGCTACACTGGCTGGTATAGGCAACAGAATATAATCACCAAAAGGAGGCAAGTGCAGCGGGAAGGCCAGAATGTACGGCACAGAATAATCTCTAGGATTAAAATGTCTCTGTTCAAAGCCAGAAAAATGACTTTTCTTGCTTTTAGCATTGTAGTAATCACAAACTCAGACACCTCTCTATCTTTTAAGACCTGGGCTTCAACAGCCATGAGGTTAAGGGCTGGTTTATACCAGGTGCAATCCAGTACTTTTTTAATCTGCATCAAAAACACACACACAGTGCTTTCAATGTACTCCAACGGCCCTAGTTCACACCAGTGCAGTGCGTTCAAGTGCACTCAACAAAAGAACATGCTGCAATTTTTCTATATAGATTGGACGTGGAACGTGACAAAACATGAAAAAAGCACTGGAACACATGTAAACGAACCAAAACACATAAAAAAAAAACGGAGGGGAAAATGCAGCAGAACACATAAAAAACACAAGTAAAAACATGTGCAGAAACGCATATGGAACGCAAAAGTTGTGGTGTGAACCTGCCCTAAAGCCAGAGACTGAGAAGCAGGCCAGGGGTTATCTGCTGAAGTCTGAGTATGTCTGTGTACCTTCTGGGCCAGTTTAGTGCAATGAGAATCAACGTTTTTCACTTCAGTTCTATCTTGTTAAGAAGAATTCACATGGGAGGGAAGGTATAGATTAAGCTGAACCGTGACCAGGAAATTATCATGGCATTCAAGGCTAAAGCTAGAGGATCCTGGCTAGAGAGGTAGTTTGTTGTTGAGTCTGAAAATTCCCCATTACTGACATCAGATTGAAGAGGTCTGGGTTACTTGATGTAGAAGAGGTCTGGGTCACTTGATGTAGGCATAAGCAGCTGATTGCTGGACAGTAAGTTTATGTCAATGAGAGCATCGGGATTACTTCCTGCAAGACTCCTGGTATTCTTGATGTCTGTGCTAAGGCACATTTAAGACATGGTCTGGCAGCACCTTGATTAGGTGTCCCTGCAGAAGGGGGGTTTAAGAGCCGCAGAGCCATGTGAACGGCTGAGCTCCAGGATATTGACGGGGAGTTTAGCTTCCACAGGTGACAATGTTTCTTGGACCATGGGGGACCTGAAAAACTTGCAACATTTCTGTTTACCAGCATCCCAATTTCGCTAGGCAGCAGTATAAAATGACTGCTGCTGAATTCCTGTGCCCCTCAATGACTGCAGTTTTGGCTGGAGCTGGGAGGGGCCAACATGGTGCTGTACAAACATTTCTGAAAACTTCACAGCACCATGCCTTAATATTCCTCCCAAGAGCCCTCAGCCTTGATACAAGCAGTAGATTTGAGCTTGAAAGGAATTATAAAAATTCAAATTCAATGAAAGAGGTGAAGTGGGGACAGTCAGACTGGAAAGCAATGAAGTTGATATTGGACCTTCTTCAGGCATGTAACAAGACAGCTTTTATTGAATTTAATGTAGCTTCTAATGGACATTGTGAGGAGCTCACAGTTTACAGTGAAATCAAAGCAAGCAATTTCAGTATAAGAGAGGAACCTTTACAACTGCACACAACTGAAAGCAAGGCTGGGGATTATGCTTTAATTATTTCAGAGATCTTTTAAGAAAAGGAAGATTCATACAGAATATTAATGGAGTAGTGGCAGCTTAAACAGTAAAATAACTTAACACAAAAGAAAGTGCAATTTTCGAATTGTGAACAGTTTTAATAACATACTGTTATAGCACATGCACAAACCTGTCTCACAATCTGATTGGGACACTTGATAAGGATCTGCATAGGCCACCAGTCATCATCAGCCATCCTGTCCAAAAACCACTTAAAAAATGAAGCAAAAATTTTAGAAGAGGTAAAACAAAGCTGTTTAAAGTTAAACTCCAAGCAAATACACAAATGATCTACACAAATGTGTTAAGAGTACTATATGCAAATGAATTTATAATTCTTTGCAGCCAGTTATTTGACCTAGGTACTACTGCCAGACAGCACAAATAGCTTCTGCATCCCTTAAGGGCCAGTTCACACCATAGAAACGCAGTCTGGATGCCTTCCAGATGCTTTTCTGCATGCACGTTTTTGATGCGTTCCAGTGCATTTTTGATACGCTTTTAGAGCATTTTTAATACAGTCCAGTGCATTATTTTCCCCTTTTTCTTAACCTTAAGGACATGTGCCTTCCAATGTGTTTATGCTTTTTACAGCAGTCCAGTACAGTCCAGTGCAGGAAAAATGCAGCATGTTCTACTTTTTTCTGGAACTGGAACGCACTGGAACTGCAAGCACTGGTGTGAACTATGCCACTGAAAACCATATAACCTACTTTCCATGTGTTTTGATGCAGAAAAAAAAAACAAAACACTGGACTGCATGTGGTGTGAACGTGCCCTAAAACCTCTCTGCATACTACACGCGAGTTGAGCAATACAGCCAGGTCTAGGACTAGCCTGTGGCTGGACATCGAGTGGGTAGCAGTACACTGATCAGTTCAACACTTATGCTCTTCTCTCGCTCTGCTGTCAGCTTTTAGTATAAGATGGACAATATTGTGCAATGCAGTACAGCCCTGATTAGCTAACACAACAGCTGCTGCTTTTCATTCTCTTAAATCTCATGTCTGCTGCACATGGGGATTGCAGAAACTAGAACCAATGAGGTTATTTTTTATATCTGCATGAAGGTTAGCAAAAAAGAAAGTACTCGTTCCAAAATTACTGGCAAATTCAGCTAAAGTTATGGTGTGCCTAAGGTTGTCACAAGTATAATTCACAAAACAGGTTATACATATCTTACCTCGCAGGCTGCCTGGCTGTTGTTAAACTGCTTTGTCAGCAGTTCAATCCACTGAAGCATGGTGGGCTAAACAGAGACAGAAAAAAAGGTTTCAAACGGTGTTCCAGGTGAAATGTGACTTTTAACATAAAAGTACCTCTAGAATACTCATGTCTCGTGCAGTGTAATAAAGGCATGCTGTAAACTATAGCCAGTTTTCTATTTGTGCAGCATAGTTTTACTTTGTAAAGTTCCTGCACAATGCAGCCATCTCCAGTGTGGGCATCCAAAGCCAATGTCCTTCATAGATTCTGTGCATGCTGGTTACCCATTATGCATCTGCCGATCTCGTGCATGCACAGTGCAGCACAAGCAAGGACAATAGCTTATAACTTGGGTTTCCATAGCAACAGCGGCATCAGAGGAAGTTGCTACCCCTTCTCCCACTTTTTAAAAATGCCGCTGAGCGGCCGCCTGGCATCTAGTCATTTCTGGTTTGGAAATAACGCAATGCCACGAGCCAGCGATGCCCATTGCCTCCTGGGATTGATGATACACATCTTCCAGGAGCCAATACAAAGCCGGAACCATGATATCATGGATCAGCAGCCATGATTACTGTAGTCAGCACACACACACAGGGGGACACATGAACAGGCAGGATCAACCAGGTATTTTACAGCATAGAATTGGACAAATGACAGTGCAGAAGCACTATGCTATTTACTATGCTTTAAAGCAACAGGGTCAATATTTTTTTTTTTTTAGGGTTACAGCCACATTCACTCTCTGTGATAAGGGTAAACAGGAAAAATACAGAGGTTGAATTAAAATATGACAGGGAAAGATCACAGCATAAATCTCCAAGGTTAATAGCCTTGACCTACTTACTGAAATTTTGGAACGAAGTAAAAACTTATTAAATTCTACAACATCCTGGGCTAAAAGAAGAGTTCACTAAAATGCTCATCTTGCCTCACATACTCTTTTTGTTCCTCACACTACCTATCCCTGTCCTCTCATCTTACATCAATAACCTTCAAAAATGTACTGAGGACTTCATTAGGGGGGGGAAAAAAAAAAGCATGAGTACACAAACTGTCCCTATAAACTGATAAATTGCTAAATTTCAATCAGGAATGGGTGCTCTAGATTTGAACAGATATTACAAAGCTTTGCTTTAGACCAAATGCAACAGTGATGGTTCTCCTTTCTTGGATAAACACTGGCTTCAAAATCAAAAAGCAAGCCCCCTACATAAACCTACAGGCCTTACTAGGAGTCATATAGTTGACCCACAGAGATATAATTTGGACACTGCTCATGCTCCAATAAGTACATGGGTATCTCTCCTCGTCTTCCCCGATAGGCGCCCTACAATTAGTAACTTTATTCCTGTGATTTCCTTAGCAGTGGTCAGACCAGGATTTGGATCTGCTGACTTGGAATATGGCAGGGATTCGCTTGATATCTCAGCTATATTCAAGAACAACGCTGATCTTTTGAAGACATAATCTATAGTTAATGCAGCACCAATAAATATTTTTATAAATATCTCAGATTTGACATCTGCTATTATCTCTACCAGTGGTTCTCAACCCTGTCCTCAAGTACCCCCCCCCCAACAGGCTATGTTTGCACATTTTCCTTTATCTTGCACAGGTGCTTTAAATTTGAGTCAATGGCTTGGTATTTTGGACAGCTATTTTATCTAAGCACCAGTTCTCAAAAAGGATATCGGGGAACTGGAGAAAGTGCAGAGAAGGGCAACCAAACTGAGAGAAATTCCAAAAACATGGCCTGTTGGGGGTATTAGAGGACAGGGTTGAGAACCACTGATCTTTACTGCTTGAAGACGATCCACTTAAACGCTCTACTTTTGATATATGTCGGTCAAACCAAATCAGAGAGGGATCTCCGTGATCTATGCCTCCATATGAACAATAACAGACAAGCTCCCAGCAATACTCGAAAGGGATCATGTCTTGGGGATCTCCTGAAATAACCAGCAATGGCACTAAACTCTTCAGCAGCCCTCCAGTTGTTGCAAAACTACAAGTCCCATCATGCCTCTGCTTGTGCTTGTATCTGTCAGCCTTGCAATGCCTCATGGGACTTGTAGTTTTGCAACAGCTGGAAGGCCACCAGCTTGAAACCCCTGCTCTAGATTATCCCATTTGGAAATACATGAATGGTATTCTACTGCTCTGTTGGTCTCTAATAAATACCCTCTATTTTTTCATTTATTTTTTTCTAAGAAAAATATAATCTAACATTGTGTAAATCCAACAACTATCAAATCAGGAGTAATGAAATACAGCTAAAGCAGCTAAGGTACGAAACTCTAAGAATTTGAGTAGCGCAAAGCCTGAAGTGGATGTTGCCAACGCTCAGCAATAGTGCCTACAAGTAATTAAGGGTTAGTACCCAACAAAATGATGGTAATCATTTTGGATAGATACCAGTCATTTCAATTATTTACCAACTTATTAGATCTTTTTGGGACTTCAACACCTGTCCACCATATGTCAAAAGCCAACCCTGCTACCTCTTTGTTCAATATGTATCATGAATTGCAGTGTGCATTTAAACTGGATGGTTTGATAAATATTCAGTAATTATTCACTTAAGCATTTAATTGTGTACAGTCCCATAAGGAATAAGTCATGTTTATTTTTTAAAAGTAATATAAAAAGGACCAGCAATAATAGGATTTTTACTCGCTGTAACAGCCCATTGAGAGACATAAGAAATTATTCACCTTCTGGGTTATACTGCCACCTACAGCAGGATGGGACACTGGTAAATAAAAAATTGTAGGCCAGCATGCCTTAGTTTAGTAGTAAAGCAGTATTAAAGCAGAGCATTAATGGGGATAAAGCGTTATCAATGGGGATTGATAACGTCACCTATGATGAAACGCGTCTGGGAAGGTACGCAGTGACGCCACCACGCTCTACGAGGGGAGGACGGGACGCTTTTTTGAATGCCGGCCGGCTTTTATGATTCGATGCAGTTTTAAGAAGTTTGTATGCAAGTGCAATATTTAAATCTTTAAATAAATTATGTGAACGATTTTACGCTATGGAGGCATTTTTTTCTTTCTGGGGTTGACGCTGGGGATACACCCGATTGCTGACTGTCAGTCTTTTAGTGCTGTGATGCTGCCATATACCGGCGATAGTGGAATCGTGATGAGATCATAATCTATCTTGGCTAAATTGTACTGAGGCTATTATTTAACCTGCATCTGGTAAGCGCATCAAAATTCTGGTGACGGGCACTCGTTTACAGTTGTGTTTGGATTCACTGCGGTGACGTGATAAGCACGGATAACCTGGACTTTATTTTCCAGTCCCAGCTTTTTGCAAGCTGCTACATGTTATTTCTACATCTTTCACAATTTCTTGCAGCAGTATTTGTGTAATGTTAATGTAAAAATATTTTTTAGGTAACATATTATTTTGTAGGTAATATATATTCATCTTCTGTGTGGGCTATCAATTCCCTATTTATATTTTTCTGTGTGGTTTTTTAAAATATTGAATAGGACCATTGGCGCAACTTTCCAAATTTTCTCATATTCATTCTAGTGTGTGTATCCCACTTAGAGCTGCAGGCTTTATTTTTCTTATTTTTTAATTATCTTATTTTTTAATATTCTTTATACTCCTTTTTAATAGCTGCACCTTTTTCCTGAGCGCAGTTTATTTTTATTTATTATCATATAGGGTAAGACCTGCACCCCTCAATTGATTTTACAGTGAGTATAAAAATCCCATTTTATTTCAGTTTATTGAGGGACTCAGGAATTCTTTTACCTTTGGTATGTCCACTTTAACACAGCAAATGTACACAAACAGATCCAAGAAAACATCAAAACCTGGAACTGCCTGCAGCTCAAAAGAGCAGTCTTAAAGACCTTTCTCATAAAGCTGGTGTTAGATGAGACAACGTCCCAGTAGTAGTATTAGTAAAGGGCACCTGGACAAAAATAGGTGGAACCTGACACTTGAGACCACAAGTTAGGAATATGGTCTGTCTGAACAACCTACAGATACTAAAGCAAGAAGATGGTGCAATCTTACAGGGACCTTCAAGAATGACAAAGATAATCAGTGGCTAATAGACTCATAGCCTAAGCTACATCCAGAAAACAAGTAGTACATTTCCATTTGCTATATTAAAGCAGGAATGAGGGAGTGAAGAATTATATCTTGAATGAGGTGAAAGTCAGAAACTACCTTGGGCAAGCTGAAAGTGCAGAAACCAAAATCTTGATGTTGCTTACAGCCAAATGTTGGTCCAGACCCAGTTTTAGAAAGAAGAGAATTTGTCCAATGGAAAAGCTCTCAGGATAAAAGTTCCAAGACTCACACAAAGCAAAGTAATAATTTCACATCCAGTGATAGACCTTGCAGGAATCACAGGCTCCGAGATGTCCCTTAGAACTTGGTCATCGATAGCCTTTCCAGTGTCCATGAAACAGGATTACAAATTTACCCTTGGAAATGTAGATGTGGGCAGTCTGGCAGGGCCCATGATGGGTTTGCCAAAAGCCTTAGCAGGTCACTCGATGGGCCAATCCAGAGCATTACAGATCCCTGGAATGTGCTCAATCTCAATCTTGTGGTGTAGTCGAGAAACAAGTGTCATTGAAGGACAGGCATAGATCAGAGTGTAATGATCCCACAGAGCCACCAGAGCATCCACGGTTTCCACTAGGGGAACCTTATACCTTGAAATAATCATCTCCAATTCTCTGCGGAACCTGGAGGCAAAGAGTTATTCAGAATCCCCCCATCTGTAAAACAGGGGCTGGAACACCCCCTGGTGAAGAGACTACTCCCCTGTGCCAAGGTGCCGCTGGCCGAGGAAATCAGTTTGCCAACTGTCTACTGTTGGAATGTACATGGTTAAGGCTGGCTATACATTATACAAATTTTCTTCTACAACTTTCCTTTAGGATTTACCAAAACCATTTAACACGAGGTCAACCCTAAACACTTTCAATTTGTATGTAATCAGACAGGACCTTGCTTGTACTACATAGTTGAAGGTAAATCTAATGGAAATAGAAGAAAATTGTATAATGTATGGCCAGCTTAAGAATGATGGTATGTGAAGTTCTCATCAGAACAGGATCTGCTCTACTTGCCGTAGTGCGACTTCTGATTCCTGCCTTATTGTTGATGTATGCACTGCTACGGCATTGTCCTATTGAATCTAGACTGGATGGCCCTCCAGCAAGGCAGTCCAATGCGACAGGCAAAGGCCCAAAAAATTGGATTTTTGTACTGGCCATAAAATCAATTTCTCCGAGTTCATCGATGGACAGCACTTCCTTAATCTTGACCATTGGGACGTCCAAAAGCAGTGCCAAAGAAAAATGAGGGGTGGGCAAAATAACCCAAGCCTAACCACAAGAGCCCTAACCAGTACTATGTACAGGAGCCCCATCTGAAATAAAAAATATTTAAAGAAAAAACACCCCTTATGAGGGAACACCACCTAAACAGCAGCCTGCAAAACCCTGCCACCAAAAGATGCATCAACAGATGCCAAAATATCTACTTTACAGAATGTAATGAAGGAATGCACTGATGGGTATGCACGGATGATCAAGTGGCTGCTTGGCAAACCTGTGATATTAATGCTTGATGATGGAAGGCCCAAGTAGTACTAAGAGCACGAGTAGAATGCACCGTGACAGGGAATGGAGGAATCTGACCCTTAATAGAATAGGCCTAAGTCACAGTCTGTCTGAACCATCTGGAGATGGTAGCCGAAGAAGCGGCCAGCCCTTTCCTTGGTCCTTGTGTAACCAAAAAAAGTGCGTCTGACCTTAGTTAGGAAGGACTCGGTGGATTCCAGATACACCGGAATCGCATGAATCACATCCAAGGTATGCAAAGCAAATTCCTTGGGATCACCCGGCTAGGGACACAAGGACAGCAATGCAATGTCCTCATTCAAATGGAAGTCAGAAACAACCTTGGGCAAAAATGACGGACAGGGATAAAAAAAAAAAAAAAAAACACTTTATCCCTATGGAGTACTAAATAGGGATTACGACAGGATAATGCTGGCAACTCCGAAAACCCTGTGGGCCGAGGTAATAGCCACCAGGAATGCCACCTTCTGGGACAATGTAGGTAAGGGAGTCTCCCGAATATTCTCGAATGGCGGTTTCTGGAGAACCGATAGCAACAAGTTTAAATCCCATGTCGGTAAAAGACAGTACAGGCGGAGCCACATGCCGGACTCCTTGAATGAAGGTACGAACTAAAGAGTGAGTTGCTATTGGTCGCTGAAAGAAGACTGCTAAGGCAGACACCTGGCCCTTGATGGTGCTCAAAGCCAACTTCTGCTTAATGCCCTGTTGAAGAAAAGCTAAGATCTGAGCCCCAGAAAAGGATCGCGGATGAACGCTAATCGACTAACACCAAGAAATGTACGCTTTCCAAGTACAATGGTATATCTCACTAGGAGTCGACTTCCTCGTCTTCACCATAGTAGGGATCACTGATCCCGACAGACCTCTATCTTTCAGTACCAGGCTTTCAATGGCTAGGCCATTAAAACCAGTTTCTGTAAAGCAGGATGGAAGCTCAGGCCTCCGTACAATTGGTCTTCTTTTAGAGGTAGTTTCCAAGGGATAATTACAGGCACCGGAAGACTTTCACCCTTGATTCTTCGTAGGCATCGCAGAAAAGGAAGGCGTTGGCCACGCAGTGACACTAGGACGACTGCTGCGTCTACCAGAGGAACTCGCAAGATTGCCATGAGCCTCAGTTGCTTCCTGTTGAACTGAACCTGCTGAAGGGGCCGATATTTGAGAAGAAAAACTACTGACCTGGCCAGCATTCACCCCAGAGTCAGACCCAGGTCGCTCACGAAGGAGGTCCATGAATCTGAAAAGCAGCGAAAATGTCCCCCCACCCCAGCAATGGGTGAGGGCAGACCTTCATGCTGAAGGAATCTTGTCAGTGGATCCGGAGAAGCCTGCTCTAGGCTTACCAGACCAAGATTGCTTGGAACTTCCCTGGGAAGACTTGAGAGATCCGTTTCCTTTATCTGCCATCCCAGGAGCCCGGAAGAATTTCTAATGGGCCAAGAAGGAAGGCCCCTGTCTGTGACGAGGCTCCTTCCCTTTCCTAGATTGAGGCAGGAAGGTACTCTTTCCCCCTGTGACAACCTTAATGATGTCATCCAGGGTAGCCCCAAACAGACGGTCGCCTCGAAATGGCAGATCAATGAGAGCTTTTTTTAGAGGCTTGGTCTGCCGACCAATTCTTAAGCCACAGCACACATCTGCTGAAACAGAAAGCTTGGACAGCACAGGAGCTGCATCACAAATATACTGCAGCCAATATAAGCAGCGAGAACCCGCTCACTACCCAGACCCTGGCGCAAAAGCTTGGCCCATTCAGTTAGGGTTTGCGACACCAGGGCCGAGGCCAATGCTGGACACAATGCCGACCCAGCCATAGTAAACATGCTGCATTCCCCAGCCTCCGCTTTCCTGTCAGCCAAGTCCTTAAAGGATGGGGATTCCTCTACTGGGATCATGGTTGCTCTATTAAACCTGGAAACTTTTGGGGACCACAAAAGGTGATTTTGGTTGTTCCCATTCCTTATAGGTAAACCTATCAAAATAAGACCGATAAGGAAACACCCTTGGTGTGCGAGGTGATTTTTGTGTACCAAAGGACACAGCCATGCTGTGGCCCTGTCAGCCACATCCCCCATTTTAGAGTCTCCTGCACCGCAGTAACAAGTGCGTCCACAAGCGCTCTTTCAGTCGCTGAGTCACACATCTATGGTGTCCTACTGCAATGAATGGAGTGGCAACCTCAGCCTGGACTCCGACCAGACCAGGCCACGCCTTAATAGGTCAGTCTTAACAGCTCATCTAATAAAAGATGCCCATCCACCTATGACACTAGCAAAATACTGAGGTATGTTGGTAGTAGGAGGAGCTAGACTGGACTGGCCTACGATTTCTTTGTGTATACATGTCCAATGGTCCTGAAGGCCGCAGTTTAACCCTAAGGTTTTACAGTTTCTAAATGTTTCCAATAATCTGTCAATGTACAAAGAATAAACCAAGGTATTTGTCACATACCTTTTCTTTTGAATGGATAAAAGTCTCCAAAACAAACGATGTGCTCAGCTGAAAGAAATAACACAAGAATAAACAGAAAATTAATAAGACAATGGTCCAACAGGCAACGTGTGATTTTATCCTGTGCTAGGTAAAGGACCCCACACTTTTGTTAACCACTTGTCTACCTGTGCCATTAATAGCATGTAGTAGACAGGTATTTTTTTTTGTAGAGCCAACTGTTAAGCCATCTGATCACTCCCTTAGCCCACCATAAAAACAGACCCCCTGATGTCTCAGTATGCCATCACGTAGGGGACTGTTAATTGTAAAAAAAAAAAAAAAAAAAAAAAAAAAAAAACACAACACACACAACACCTTTTTCAAGTCCCCTGTCCACATGAACATTTATACATGAGGTGGGTCTGCCTATCTGCAAAAAACACAATTGTGCTACACATCACCCCAAACATTAGAGAGCAATCATTCTAGAATCATCATTCACAATTAACTGATAACTTATAAAAAGGTTTTTAAAGCAGCAGCAGGGAGCATTGATAAGCACCTGAACGACCACAACATACAGAGATATACAATGTAATACAACATTGACAACATATAATCACACACATAGGTTGGACTTCTGTCTTTTTTTCAACCTCACCTACTATGCAACTACTGTATGTAACAATATGGAGTACCAATAATTTTAAGGCATAACATGTTTAGTAGCTATTTACTTGCTGTGACTAAAATATAATATTATATATATATTTATTTTTTACAAAAAAGGTTCACGTTTTGTGTTTATGTACACTAAAATGATCTTTGTCTATTTTTTTATGCTTCTTTTAAAAAAAAGGTTCTTCTTGAAAGCACTGATATACTGTTTGGATCATGCGATTTTTGCAGGCAGATCTTCTCTCTGATATCAGTAGGGCTGACTGACAAAATCATGCAATATTAAGATTGGCTCATCTTTATTTTAAGGGTGAAGAATCTGGTACAAGTAAATTTGCAGACATTGCCTTTTACCTTGGCTGTCATTAGGGACACCGCTTTAGGATCTGGTAAGGTGCTGGGAATACTGCTGCACAGCTGCCACATAAACCTATGAAACACAAGGCGATATTTTATAATTTCACTCCTTTAACACAGGGCATCTGAAAATATATATATATTTTAAACACACATATATATATTAAACATGTTTTTAAATATAAAAACACACCCTTACCCAAAATAAGTGTGTTCAAAAATGTTTTTGTCCTGTAGAAATTGCATGTTGTCGTGCCAGATCCACTGTTAAAACAAAATGTATGCATTACGGATGTTGCAATCAGTTTATGTAAAATGATGGCGCTGTTAATTTGAAAGAAGAGGTTATGCAGAAAGATTGGAGTGTAATACCCGTCCAATGGGCATCTTTAAGAGCCTAATAACTAAGCCAACAAAGTGCATAAACCTAAACGTCAATCTTTCTGCATTAGCCAATGGCTATCATAGTACAAAACCCTACCACTAACATAACACACACAGCTACTGTTGTCATTCAGTGAAACAAGAGAAGTGCAGAACTAATAATGTTGACAACAGAAAAGTGTACCAAAAGGGGAACAGACGTATAGCTGGTCTTGATGTTCCTAAAGGGGAATTCTAGCCAATATGACTGGAATGAGATGGAATGAACAAATTGTCTAACATTGCTATGAAGAAGCCATGGAAATCATACACTACCAGCAAGAAAAATGAGCTTGTAGATGAAGTCCAGGCAAAATAATTAAAACTGATGACTGCTAGGGAATAATGATGTTTGTTTAGTAGAAACACACTGAGTTTATTTTCAGACTCAGAAATCAAGTAAAAAAAAGAATGTAGGGCATACACTGGAACAGTTCCAGTTTAATTCAATATCTGATGGCCTTAGAAAATTACAGCATACACTGTGAGACAGTGCTACACACATACTGAAAGTCAGTTAATTAGTGCTGAACTGGCCAGTTTTCAGTAAAGCCGTGTACAACACTAACAGTTTTTCGTGCAGCTCAGCAGGTTGCACGAAAAAAAAAACAAGAAGCTGACAGCTCCATTTGGAGCCGCTGTACTAACCATGCAAGGTTGATTCAGTGATTTCCCCCACTGAGCTGTTCTGACAGGGGGACGGCTTCTGTTGGACAGAACAGCGCGCGCGCACACAGGACGAATGTCAGCTTTTTTTTTTTTTTTTTTTTTAACTGGCTGTTGTCTGACATTCGGCCTGTGTACAGGGCTTAAAAATGCACACCCAGCTTTAAACAACTTTGAACATAATCTGCCCTTGTAAGGACACCTTAAGCTTTAGATAAGATAGTGTTGATCCAGGAGCACATTTCCAGGGGAGACAGCTCATATTTTATAGCAACGGCCCCATCAGTAGGGCATGTACTCCTATCTCCCATTTATTCAACAAAGTATGTGTTGTGCAGGTCAGTAAGCTCAATACTTCTTTGAATCACTATACAGGGGTAATTTACTATAGCGTTTGGCAATTTCCAATCAATAAATTGCAGCTGTGTTCACTTTAAATAGCCAAATCATGTGCAGATTAAAAAAATATATATTTTTAAATGATTGGATAATTAAAGTGAACACAACTTAAGTGAACATTCTCTGCTCCTTTAATAAAACATATTGATTGTGTTTATCATCACAATTTCTCCTGTCTAGAATGGGTACATTTTTGCCAGTGATAAATTATACAAAAAATAAAAGTACATACAACAGTGAGGGGAAAAAAATAAAAAAAGCATTCGATCACCTGCTGATTTTGTACATTTGCCCACTGACAAAGAAATGATCAGTCTATATTTCTAATGGTTTATTTTAACAGTGAGGCCGGGTTCACACCACTGCGATGCGGGAACGCCGCGAATCCGCGGCGTTTTCCCGCATCGCAATACTCCCGCCGGCAGTTCACACCGCCCTATGCGGACGGCTGGGAGTGTCAATGTTATGTTAATGACACCCCCAGATCCGTCCGCATATCGCAGTGCGATCTACCGACTCGCACAGGAATCGGATCGCATGGTGTGAACACCCATGCGATCCGATTCTGTTGCGGACCAAAAAAAGGGTCCCGTGCGAGTTTGCTGCGGGAGCGATGCGAATTCAGCCATACTATCTGTATGGCTGTACTCGCATCGCTACGGAGATCGGATGTGATTTGCGGTGCGAATCACATCCGGATCTCCCCTGAGAGACAGAACAACAAAAAAAAAAAAATATCCAGAAAAACACATTTAAAAAAAGTTATAAAATCTATTTGCATTTTAATGAGAAAAAAGTATTTGATCCCCTATCAATCAGCACGATTTCTGGCTCCCAGGTGTCTTCTACACAGGTAACAAGCTGAGATTAGGAGCACACTCCTTAAGGGAGCACTTCTAATCTCAGTTTGTTACCTGTATAAAAAGACACCTGTCCACAGAAGCAATCAGATTCCAATCTCTCCACCATGGCCAAGAGCTGTTCAAGAATGTCAGGGACAAGATTGTAATCCTACACAAGGCTGGATGGGTTACAAGATCATCGCCAAGCAGCTTGGCAAGAGGGTGACAACAGTTGTTGTGATTATTCGCAATTGGAAAAAACACAAAATAAATGTCTCTCTCCCTCGGTCTGGGGCTCCATGCAAGATATCACCTTGTGGAGTTTCAATGCAAGGCTGAAACAACTAATCGATTAATCGACACCTAATCGATTATGAAAATAGTTGTCAACTATTTTCATAATTGATTAATTGGCCAGCCAATTCGTTGACCTGCCTATAGAATGCATTGTTTGTTTACATATCAGTTAATACAGTGCAGCACACATACAGCTCAGTACATCCTACATACAGGTCAGTAAGACTGGCCATACATTATACAATTTTCTTGTACAACTTTCCTTTTCATTTACCAAAACCGTATAATACTAGGTCAAACCTAAACACTTTCCATTTGTGTGCAATCAGACAGGCCCTTATACTACATAGTTGAAGGTAAATCTAAAAAAGAAAATTGAAGAAAATTGTATGGTGTATGGCCAGCTTAAGTGCCTGAGAACTTGTGAATGTGAGAGGAGCAATGCCTCATGGGGCATAAAGTCCTGGGCAGGAAGTGAGTGGGTACAAAAGGCAGAATAAGTTTTTTTACCTTGCTATAGGGGCACGCTATACTATAATTTGCAGCTTGCTATTGGGGCACTCTGAAGGCAGGAGGAACCAGTAGTATCAGTAAGGGACCGCAGAAGAGAAGAATTGGGGCTGCTCTGTGCAAAACCATTACACAGAGCAGGTAAGTATAACATGTTTGTTGTTTAAAAAAAAAAAAAATTACTTTAAAGACTGTTCAGCGAACATTAGCATCTGAACCCAGCAAAGGTGGAAGCCGATAGACTGGAGGCAATAGCAGGCATACAATTACATTTAAAGCAAACTTTCACATGGAGGAAAGCCACGTTATGTGGGAGCATGGCACATTACATGAGGGCAGGGCATATTTCATGGAGGCAGAGAACATTACATGCGCCCCAGTGTGAAAGGGTTTTAAATAAAAAATGTGATCCGAGTCTCATGAGATTCACCAGATTCAACCTCCAATAGTATACAGTATATCTCTTCTGTCTGTTATTCTCAAAGTGGATTAGAGATTTTGCTCCCTAACCATATAGTTGGTTATTTATATTTACCACTGCATATCGATTTTTAAGAATACATTATTTTTTTTAAACTTTACATATTAAATTATACGCCGCATTTTTTTTTTTAAAGGTTATTATCCGATTAATCAAAACAATAAAATCGGCCAACTAATTGATTACGAAAATAATCTTTAGTTGCAGCCCTATTTCAATGATCATGAGAACGGTGAGGAATCAGCTCAGAACTACATAGTGGACTCTTGTCAATGATCAAGGCAGCCGAGACAATAGTCACCAAGAAAACAATTGGTTACACACTATGCCGTGAATGACTGAAAATCTGCAGTGCCTGCAAGGTCCCCCTGCTCAAGAAAGCACATGTATAGGCCCATCTGAAGTTTGCTAATGAACATCTGATTAATTCAAAGGAGAACTGGGTGAAAGTGTTCTTGTCATAGGAGACCAAAATCAAGCTCATTGGCATCAACTCAACTCGGCTATTTTTGGAGGAGGAGGAATGCTGCCTATGACCCCCAAGAACACCATCCTCACTGTCAAACACGGGAGGTGGAAACATTCTTGGGGGGGGGGGGGGGGTTCTGCTAAGGGGACAGGACAAAATATAGAAAATATGTGGAGGGAGCTGAAGGTTCGAGTTACCAAACCTGGTGGCCAACTACAATAAACCTCTGATTGCCAACAAGGGCTTTGTGAGGGGGTCAAATACTTATTTTACTCATTAAAATGCAAAATGAAAATAAACCTACCAATAAAATGATACACCGATCATTTCTTTGTCAGTGGGCAAACGTACAAAATCAGCAGGGGATCAAATACTTTTTTTCCCCTTCACTGTACATACATATAAAGTGTTTGTAAAGTTTTTTTTTTTTTTTTGTTAAAATAACAAACATGTCATACTTACCTGCTCTGTGGAATGGTTTTGCAGAGCAGCCCCGATCCTCCTCTGCTTGGCGCTCCTGGCTCATCCCCCCTGCTGAATGCCTCCCACAGGCACTTGTGTGTGCTTGCTCCTGAGCCCCACTTCTGTGTCTATAAGAGACAAAGGGCACTGCTCTCCCACTGGCTGTAATTGACAGCAGCAGGAGACATTGGCTCCCACTGCTGTGTCTGAGCCAGTCAGCTATTATGCACATAACTGGATTGAGGATTTGGCTCTTGTATGTATTTAGGGAGGGCTGCGGTTGGAGCTGCATGCAAAAGGTTTTTTACTTTACTGCATAGAATATACGCAGGCATCCAATCTTATGTTGCTTGAACACAATGGTACAACATTTCCACAGTTATGAGATATATACCTCTAGGAGTTCTGAAGAGACATCGAACTTCACCTCCTTGCTGGTCTCCTCCTCTGGCTCCACACGTTTATAAAATAGCATGTAAGCACTATGAGTCTATGGAGACAAGACAATTCTGTATTACCAGTTCCAATTTTAGGCACCATTTCTATGTATTTAATATGTTAATGGTTTTTATGAGCATGTACCTTTTCAAAAGAGAAGTCCATAAACTTATCAGTTACAGAGTCATAGGTTTTTGTCTGAAGGGAGAAGAGAAAAAATAAATAAAACAAACAATGTACAACGTGACAATGTGAAATATAGAAGACCGCTTGATATTTAATTTAACATATAGCACTCTTAATTTAGGTGACTACCCAACACTTGCCATACTCATAACTTAAAGTGTATCAAAGCTTTTGTTTTGTTTTTTACGGATTTGTAATACATTAAACCACACTGCACTGCTCTCATGTAACCCATTTTAACCAATTTTAAGGCGTGGGTGCTTGGCTAACCAGTGACGATGCACAAATCCAAAAGGTAGAAAAAAAAGCCATCATTCGCTGTAGAAAGACCATTTTGTACTTTTCTATTTTTATATTGATGTCTTTTATTGGTGTTCTTTAGTGTCCAGATTTAGAATTGCAGCCACATTTTTTACAGGTCCCTATGGGACAGGGAAATAAGAATTACTTTACCATTTTTGGTTTACTGGGGAATGCCACATGCAGGGTGTGTTGCATCTTTTGTTTTCCATCCCGAACACTGGACAGTTATAAGGAACATACTTATTTTTTGCATTTTAGTTACTCATAAATACTGCTTTGGCTGCATGTTACCATGACCCTGGTTTGTGCATGGTGACCCTTGGCTCACCACACTTATTTAGAACTGTGGGCTTTCAGCTCTGTCTGTAACAAAGAGGGTCTGTATACCGTCAAATAGTGTTTACTTCCCAATACGGGACTTAGTCCTAATCATTCTGGAACATCATTCATCATTCAGAGTGCTGGCTTTTCTCTACATTTTTATTTTTTTTATTGTCATCATTGGGAAGTTTCACTTTCTTCATTTCTCTTGTTACTGTCATAGTAAAAAAAAAATGTTTAACTGGGGTTAGAAAAGGAATAGAGACGAAAACTTGCAAAAGGAAGACGTGCTGCTTTGTAACTAAAGCCGGCCATAGATTCATCAGTGTAAATGGCCCTGCTTGACAAGTTGATCTATTGAAGAGACACCCTGGAAAACTTTTGTCCATCAGGGTTTGCAAATGATGATCAGTGTATTCCAACAGGGGTGGGTCCCTCTGTCAGAATACAATGTCCTGGCCAGTGGGGGGTTGGGGTGGCGGACTGCAGGCCATTTTTGTGGATGAAGAAATTTGTCAGCTGCCTGGAAAAAATAAAATAAATACCCTTCTATGGGAAGACTTTATAAGGGTTTTTCCTTGTTTAGAAGAGAGTTCCTCTTCCTGTTGTGTCTGTATGACAAAGTGAAGGAATATCTCCACCCTTGAACAAAGGATCCAAAAAAATAAATAAAAAAAAATCTTCCCTCCTATATCCAAAACAAAAATCAAGTTTTGGATTGGATTTAGATATATTTTAAGTATACAGTTCTGTAGCAAGTGAAATATTTGCTGACCTCAGTATGTGACATTATGGCTGCCTAGCCTTATCCAGCGTTTTTAATACTTTGTGAGTGACTTTGCCAAGACGTACGTGCAGAACAGGAGTTCTGAATTCTCTGAGGGGGATCTATCAATTCTGCAGCACAGCAATGCTAAACAGGGTCAGTGAGAAAGATTTTGTGGCATTTAATACAAGACTACAGCTTAAAGTGGCTACCTTGTATAACAGCAGCTTTTTGTAGGCAACAAGAATTTCTTCTAAACTTGCACAGTTTAGGAGATATTCAATGCATCCGCATGTGCCGATGACGTCGGCAAATGCGCACTGAAGAAACGGCCCGCTCATGATGTTTTTTCAGCTGCTGTCCCATTACCGGCGGCTCCTGTGTGCATACACGGGAGTGACGTCAATGCGACTCCGGCCAATCACAGCGCCAAATTCCGTTATATGCGATTAGGTTCCTCCCCGTCCGGTGTAACATTTGGCACCTTTTAGGGGGAGCAGATACCCAACACAGGTATTTGCTCCCACTTCTGGCGACAGATCGCCGCAGATTCCACGGTGATCTACACCATGTCCAGCCCCTCCTTCAGTCAGGATGCACAGCGCAACTCACGCATGCGCAGTAGGGAATCAAGCTGTGAAGCCGCAAGGACTTAAATAACCGATTCCATTACTGAAGATGCCGGCGTTTCCACCCGGGAGCCAAGGGACAGATCGGCTTTGGGTAAGGACATCGTGTGCGCCTTGAACAGGTAAGTGACCATATTTTAAAAGTCAGCAGTTGTAGTATTTATAGCTGCGGTCCTAAATCCCTCCCTTAACTGCTCTAAAGTAGCACTGTGACAAAACAAAATCTGGCTCTGACCATTTATTAATTGTGTGTTAATGTGACAAATATAAGGTAAATCATCTGTCAGACGCTTTGCTAAGTGAGAGGCATGCTCATTTGAGTCCAACTGTGTTGCTAATTTGCTTAACCACTTGACCGCTGGAAGATTTAACCCCCCCCCCCCCCCTTCTCTTTATGACCAGGTAATCGCAATACGGCACTGCTTTACTTTAACTGACAATTGCTGTACCCAAACAAAATTCATGTCCCCCCCCCCATAAATAGAGCTTTCTTTTCGTGGTATTTGATCACCACCGCGGTTTTTATTTTTTGCACTATAAGCAAAAAAAAAAGCAGGCAATTTAAAATATATTTTTTTTTTACTTTCTGCTATAAAATATAATCAATAAATGAAAAAAAAATGGAATTTCTTCATCAATTTAGGACAATATGTATTCTGCTACATATTTTTTGGTAAACAAAAATCCCAATAAGCGTATATTGTTTGAAGACGCTATCACTTTTGCTCAAACCAAACTATGTTATATTAAATTTTTTTACTAGTAATGGCAGTGATCAGTGACTTATAGTGGGATTGCGATACTGCGGCGGACAGTCGGAACGCTAACTGACATTTTGGGGGCCAGTGACACCAATACAGAGATCAATACTAAAAATATGCACCGTCACTGTACTAATGACACTGGCTGGGAAGAAGTTAAACATCACAGGCAAAGGGTTAACTGTGTGCCTAGCCAGTGTTTGTGCACTGTGTGGGAGGTGCCTTTACTAGGGGAAGGCATGGGTCCATGTTCCTGCTTTAGTTACACAGGATCCATGTTTGCTGTACTGACAGAAAGGCAATCATCCTTGTTTACATAGGCAAATCCCTGCTCTTGCGCTCTGCCTAATGATCGCCAGGTGCCAGCGGACAGAGCCCACGGTACCCACAAATCAGCTACAGACACAGAGGGAGCGGGTCGTGCATGCACTCCCTAGACACGGTAGTGTTGAATCAAGTACCTAGTATGTAATCTGGTGCAGTAGTGCCACCTTTCCACGGTACAATTAAGTTATACTGGCAGCAGATGGTTAATCCTCCATCTTTACTTACAGCATGGATGTGCTCAGTTAGAGAAAACAGACATTTTCCAAAGGTTTCCTTTAAGAGGGCTATAAAATAAGAAGTGTACGATTGTATTGTACCTAGTTTTTCACATTCCAGCAACAAGGGTAGATTAGAACATATACAATACTTTATCCACATTGAATTGTTTAACTTATAGGATTCAAACAGCCAGCCAAATAGCTTTTTCAGAAAGTTGTCACAGATGTCGGCCTACATATTTCATGCAGTGCAGATTTTTTTTCCTCTAACAATGTGCAGTAACCTATAAACCAGTCATCTTTCAATCTCCCCATAGTTCTAAAATGATGCTTGCTGTGTTACTACACCATCCTTGTACAGTCTGAATAGAGCTTGATAGCCGAGTTAGTTACAGTGCTTGGCTAAATACTACATTTCTACTTTATGGATATTAAATTAACTTACGGTCATTTCACCCCCAAAACATTCAGAAGCAAGTTGAGCTGAATCAAATGGCTTCACTTCAGCATCATTGAAAAGATACCTGAGAAATGAAATGCGTTACTACCACAATATCATATGAAGTATAACAGTTAATTTTTGTAAAATATCTACACTAGTACTTCCATCAACTATCCCCACCACACATGAGCTGCCTCCTTGGTCTGTAACATCAGGCCTGGGGAAGTGGGTGGGCCCCAATCAATGCTGAATGGGGGCCAAGTACCTCCCTGGACCTGCGCTATCTAGCGTTTCTTATCTCTTGGCCAGAGTCAGCAGACTGCATAATAAGGATTGCTGCAAATAGGATTACTCCTCTTCTAAGAACAAAAAAGTATATAGGGCATACAGTCATATGAGGGCACTGCATTTTTAATGACAGTGCCATTTTAAAAGGAGTTAAAGCGGGAGTCCACCGGGACTCCGCGTTTTTTTTTTTTTTTAAAAGCCAGCGGCTACAAATACTGCAGCTGCTGACTTTTAAAATAGTGACACTTACCTGTCCAGCGCGCCCGCGATGTCGGCACCCGAAGCCGATCTCTAGGTCGCCTGTCGGGTCCTGCCGCCCCCATCTTGGGTATGGGAATCAGGAAATGGAGCGTTTCGGCTTCATTTCCCGGTTCCCTACTGCGCAATAAGGACGCTCCCCGCTGCCTCTGGGATCTGTGTGTTTCCCAGCAGGCAGCGGGGCACTTGCGGGAAGGGGCGGGCACTTGCGGAAAGGGGCGTACGTTACGCCCCTTTCCGCAGAGCGCTATCCCGGAAGTGGGTGCAGTTACCTGGATTATCCAGGTAACTGCACTCCCCTCCCCCCTGAAAGGTGCCGATTGTGGCACCAGAGGGGGGGAGGGTTCCGATGAGCGGAAGGTCCACTTTAGGGTAGACCTCCGCTTTAATATACAACTAACATTAACGGTTTGCTACTGTCTACACCAGGAGTCTCCAAACTTTATAAACAAAGGGCCAGTTTGCTATCCTTCAGAGGGGGCAGACTGACCAGTGGGAATAGAAAATGTCCCAGCATCAGTGGCAGTAAACAATGGCACATTATTGGTGTCAGTTAGAAGAATTATGCTCCATTGTTTGTGTCATTGGGAGGAACTGTTCCCTTATCGCTGGCTTCAGTGAATGAACTAGAGCCCCAAGGGCCAGATGAAAGTAAAAGGACTGCATTATTATTATACGGGTTTTATATAGCGCCAACAGTTTGCTCAGTGCTTTACAACATGAGGGCAGACATTAGTTACATTACAATTTGGTACATGAGGAATCAGAGGGCCCTGCTCGTTAGAGCTTACAATCTAGGAGGGAGGGTCAATTGATACAAAAGGCAATAGCTGTGGGGGGATGAGCTGATGGAGGAAGTAAAACAGTGTTTGTTAGAAGCAGGATAGGCTTCTTTGAAGAGAAGGGTTTTCAGGTATCGTCTAAAGATGGATAGATTAGGGGACAGTAGTCGGACAGATTGGGGTAGGGAGTTCCAAAGGATGGGACTGCATAAGGCCACCTGGCTGCAGTTTGGAGACCATTGGTGTACACTATACATCAAAAGTAATGTAAATTGCATCACCCTCCAGCTTATTTATGGCATGTCAAAAACAAAGTAGTAGTAGGTTGCATCTCTCGTCTTCCAGAAATGGATAAAAGTGGCATGCGCTAATGGGATTATTCAATCTACATTATGGGGAACCAGTTGGGAAGTTTAACACCATATTTCTATAGGCATCATATGGTTTTGCGTAGCCAAACTTTCACATCAGTTCTTCGAAACACAGAAGAGCGATGCCACAAATATACCATTTGGGCCGTCTGCCCCCACCTTTGTTTTTTTTACTTTGTTATCAGATCTATGCTTATCCCAATCATTTTTAAACACACTTAGTGCTGACGGACTCTCACTACCCTCTGCAGTTTGCTTAAAGCACCAACTACTATTTTGGGACAGTTCTGAACTCGTAATCGTTAAGTGTCATCAAACCCAGTACCTTGCATTCACTATATCTGATCTTCCACATTATTATAGTAAATATGAACTGCTAAATACCTTTGCTCATCAGCAGTCTATAACAGTCTTATGACTTCTGTCAGTGCCTGGTTAAAGCTTGCAGGAGGAGTTTTCATTCTACTCTGACTGTCCTATAGGCTGCAGGATCCCTGACCCTCTGTCTGGACAGTGTTGCTTGGCCCTGTACTGATCACATGCCCCACGCCCAAGGAGAGGAAAAAAAAATCTCTAGCAATACACACAAAACTGAGCATGTGCAGAGTGCCCTCAAGGTTCTGTACTATCAGATAGATTTAGGACTGTAGAAGAAGGGGATGAACAGAAAAGACAGAATCAAACAGCCTTTTGACACAATGCATAGGATTAGCCTCTTATGTTCCACGGTGTGTAGAACAAGCATGTTTACAGACCGATTTTACTGTTGTGAGTTTAGTAACACTTTAATATCATATTGATTATACAGACTTCCTAAAATCTTTTTCATACCCATAATGTATTTAAAGGTTTAAATCCTGTACCCCATTGTCCTTTTTCACCTATTTACACTTCCTTCTCTTTTCAATATCTTTTTGTAAATTAGGTCTCCAGAACTAAACAGACAGTAACATAAATGCAATCAAAGCTCTAAAAATTAACCAGAAAGATCTAAGGAAAAGTAACTTCAAAGTCTGGCCTTTTCGTCAAAAATGACAAGACAATAAGGGATTTTATTTTTGGAAAACGTTCAGTTCACCCAATTAGATTAGCAAGATAGTTCCTGGATCCCATTCAATCAACTTTTGCTAGAAAGGAAATGTGGTGAAACCCAAGGCCAGCCATTGACTGTTTGAATCTCAGACGGTTCAGTAGGAAGCGGCAAGGTTCAAACCATGTATGGGCAGGCTGAACATACCCAAGTTGATCAATCAATTTGGGTAAAACCAGCCTGCCGGATTTTGCATATGATTATAACTGGTATATAGCTACTAGAAATAATCATGGTCTTCTCTCAGCATGGATGGCTTCCCCACCCGGAGAGTACAGCGGCTTGGCAAAAGGGATTCCCCTGTCAACACTGTCACCCATGGTTGCAGGAAAGAAATTCACTCTGTGTATGGCCTGCCTAAGAGGATATTCTGGTTCAGATGTACACAACTCAGAGAAGACATAAAATCAGACACCCAAGTTATCTATCCTAACACAGGGCACTCACTCCAATACATGATTTATACAACACATTGTCCACTATAGGTCAGTGATGGCGAACCTTGGCACTCCAGCTGTTTTGGAACTACATTTCCCATGATGCTCATGTACTCTGCAGTGTAGCCGTGAATCATGGGAAATGTAGTTCCAAAACATCTGGGGTGCCAAGGTTCGCCATCACTGACATAGGTGATTGCCACATGAGGGCATGATTGCATAAAAAATTAAAAAGCTAGGACATACCATTTATTATTTTTATAAGCATGTGGATTCACAATGTCCCTGATGAAGCTGTAGTAGTGGCCACCGTCAGCAGTACCGGTATGAACAGTGACCCCTATTAAATCATACTCATAGCTCTCAGTCTCTCTCGCTTCCTCCCCCTCCTCTTTGAAACCTAAAAAAAAAATAACAAAAAACCTGGAAGATGATTGGTTTCTATGCAGAGCTGCACCAAATTTTGCAGTCTTCAGTCTTAGTAAACCAACCCCACAGTATATATTTAAAAGGCTACTATGACAATCTTTATTACAAGCAGTTTTAAAAAAAAATGTATACAAAACACAGTGTTGAATACACTACATAAATACAATTTTAAAGCTAAAGCCATCAATGGGGACAGCTGTTCTGGTGAAAATCAGTTAAGCTGAGATTTCTTCTCCCTTTGGAGAGATTTTATTCACTGTTGTGTTTAGGAAAGGACATAAAAGGGAAACTTTAAGGCCAGCTCAAAAGTGTCAGGACCTGGCAAACAGATAATCACACCATACCTTCTATTCTGTCATTTTTTCCCATTAAAAAATCTTCTGTGTAGGGAGTCATATCCAGTCGAAGAGGAAAAGAAAAGTGTGTGTTGACCTTTTCCTTCATCATGGTGACCATATTAAAAGTGTACCGCATTGTATTAAAGCTTAGTATCCTTGGCAATTTCTTAAAACAAGCTCTAAAAAAAAAAAGGACAAGAGAGGTAATATAAAGATAATATTCTAGCATAGATATGAAGAATAGCAAATGTGGGGTAGGGAAAAAAAAACTAAATTTTTTTTTAAAACTTTCACTGGCAGAGTTGGATCTAAGTTTTTTTTTGTTTGTTTTTTTTGCACAAATGGTAAAATAAATATTTATAATATTTCTGAAAGCAGGGACTCATCATAAAATGATGGAAGCTGCAATTTTTTTTTATGTCGCATGATACTGGCACAACTGCATATTTTCAGTAAAAAGTAAATATAGTGCAAAAAAAAAAAAAAAATTATATATATATATATATATATATATATATATATATATATATATATATATATATATATATATATATATATGAGTATTTTCTTTTATATAAATACAGGCAGTATTTCAGCAGTAGGTTGTAGTGCTTAGAATATTGACTGCTCTCCTCCAAAACTGTGGCCCATGATAATTTACAACTATTAAAAAAATGAAAGGCAAACATTTTTGTTTTCCTTGGAATGTATAAAAAAAATGCAGTTTGGTAAAATATCTCAAATACTTGAGTCTGTGCCTTCCTTCCCCTCCCCTTTGTCCCCAATAAATGTTGTTGATCCACAGTAGGAGCAGAATCCTATGGAAGTTTCATTTTTATTTTTTTATGGCTCTTTGCTATGATAGGAGGAGTACCAACACAAAAGTTTGAACACATTAATTCTTGCACATGCAGTTGACTGTTATTTAACGTTTGCGTTTTATTTTTTTACACATTCTAGGCTATTCATAGATCATACTTTACACCCATGCAGTGTCAGATTACGGTAATTTTCTGTTGTAAAATCCACAATTTGATTGTGGTAATGAGACTACACTGCAGGAGAGGCCGCATGTGTCAGAAAACAGAAAAAAAAAAAAGGATCTTTCTTCCAGATAACAGATTCTACAGAACATAATCGAGCACAATCTATATGCATAAGGCAGAAGTTAAAGCTGTTGTAAAGGTTCAGTTTTATTTATTTTTTTGTAAAACAAACATGTTCTACTTACCTTCTCTGTACAACAATATTGCACAGAGTGGCCCCACAACCTCCTCTTCTGGGGTCCTGTAGGCTTCTCCTCTTCTTGATTTACCCCCATAGGAAGCCACTTCCTATGGTGGTGCACTTGCAGGCTTGCTCCCAAGCCAGGCTATGTGCATCCATTGACGCACAGTGCGGCTCAGCCCTGCTCCCTGCATAGAATTTGATTGACAGAGGCAGGAGCCAACGGCCAGAGCGGGGACAACCAAGAAAGCTGCTACAGAGAGGCACAGTTCTGGATTGAGTAAGTATTTATGGGGGTAAGGGGGGCGATACTATTACAGGGACATTTTTTTAACTTAACGTAGGGAATGCATTAAAGTGTTTGTTAACCCAAAAAATAAAAAAATGCAGATCCTGGTCCCTTAAAGCAGATTATACAGCAATCTTGTGCAATCTGCCCCTCTAAACTGTAACAAAAAAAAAAACAAAAAACATTGATCTTGCCACTTCCTGTATGCCCTTGTTAAATAGACCACAATAACCAGGGTAGCTACGACCTTATCACCGTGGTCAAAGTATGTCCCTCCATCATACACTGTCCCCTCTGCTCTTCTCACTCCCCCCTGTCATCTGTGTCCGCCCCCCCCCAATCTTGTAGAATAAAATGAGATGCTGGCAGTGAAGTTTTTTTTGAGCTGTGTAAATACCTAATTTTCGATGTCTTCAGGCCAGTTTACAGCTTTAAAGCTATTAGACACGGCTTCTGCGGAGTAGACGAGCGGCCATGTGATCTCCCTGGCTGGCATCAGAGGGTGATCATGACCCCTCTCTCAGAAGCAATAGATCGGAGCTGAAATTAGGCATTTACAACACTATTTTTTTTAAAACTACAGACACAGTGTGCTATGCCAGTCTCTAATAGAGGGGCTGGCATAGTTTTATATGGATGGGTTAACAAACCCTTTAAGGTATAAAAAATGTCTAGCCTTTAGAACCACTTTAAAGCACTTGTTGCCTTGCACATCTAATATTTTCAAGTGCTTTTTTGTAAAAACATCCTGAAAGAAATCGCTTGTTTCACACAGACCTTTTCTCCGCTCGCACCTTCTTTCCACATTGGGAGCATGTGTACATATTGTCACCTTCCAATGTGTCCTTGATGGTGACTTCATCTAGTGACTCCTAAAGTAAAAACAAATAGGGTTTAGATAATGCACCTTATTCCAAAATCAAACGCACACAATTTTATGGTCTAAAGCCCTACCCTTTCTATGTATTTTTCACAATAATAAATGTTGGATTTTTCCGTATTGTCAAGTCCCTCTACCAACAGTCACAACAACAAATCAAATCAATGAATGTTCCTAATAGGTGACACAAGCAGCAGAAAAAAAACCTTGCAGTGGTTTTAAACCCTCACCACTATCCAAAATAGAAAAAAAAAAAGTTCTGGGGTCAGATATACTTTAGCCAAAAGCGAATGAACAAACTTGTCATCAATATAGGATATAACTTTCTAAAAGCTCGTCCTTTGCCCATACTAGATTTAAAAATGCACTAACAAGCAGGTGTAGCACCCGAATCAATGCATTTAATAACCAGGATAAATGCACTTGTAAAAATGAAGTATCAGATACATGGTTATAATTGTTTCCCCATGTTGTGTACACCAGTGCAGTGTAATCATATTTCACCATAATTAAATTTCTACTTTACATGAAAATCCATTTGTAACCTCTATGTATGAAGCATGGCAAGGACCCATTCCCCCACCTGATCCATGTAAACCATGATGCCCTTAAAGAGTTAGGTGAGCCCTTTACTTACTACTGAGATAAACTGGTCCTTAAAGTGATTGTAAAGTCTAGTTTGTCATTAAAAAACACATTATACTTACCTGCCATGTGCAGTGGTTTTGCACAGAACAGCTCGAATCCTCCTCTTCTTGGGTCCCTGGCTGGAGCTCCTGGCCCCTCCCTCATGTTGAGTGGCCCCACAGCAAGCAGCTTGCTATGAGGGCACCCGAGTCAAGCTGAAGCTCCGTGTATCCATTCAGACACGGCACTGCAGTTCAGCCCCGCCCCCTTTCTCTCCCAACTGGCTGTGTTTAATTAACAGCAGTGGGAGCTAATGGCGTCACTGCTTTGTCTCAGTCAATCAGGAGAAGAATATCCTGGATGGCAGAGGCACTCGTGGACATCGCTGGATAGAAATGGGCTCAGGTAAGTATTAGGGGGGCTGCTGCACACAAAAGGCTTTTTATCTTCATGCATAGAATGCATGAAGATAAAAAATCTTCTGCCTTTACAATCACTTTAATGAGAAACATGGTTTTCAATCTTCATACCACAATATTGGATTTTATTAGCATACACAAGTGGAACCGCCAAGCAAATCTGACACTTGTGTTTGGCTTGGGAACACAGGATACTCACATATATGTTTTTCATATCAGCTACCTGACATCTCACAGTATAGAATTCTTCAGCGGTCTGACTTACATGTTCACAATCCTAGAGGAAAACAAAGTTAGCAAATATATCAGCACAAGCAATAATACTAATCTGTGTAACAAAGGCATTTTTTTTAGAAAGATTTACTAAAAACATAATCTACAGTATTACTTGGCAAATGAGCATTGTTTCCAGATATCAAAAAAAAAAAATGGGGATCGGCTTCCCATTTGTCTGGCGGATTGGGCGACAGTCAGATGGAAATGGACAGCTAGTTTGTTTACATCAGACTACCCACAGAGAACAGCATGCTGTGTCTGTTCTGCATAGCAGAGTGGACACAGACCGGTCATTCGCCTGCCCAGTGGGCAACGGATTACTCTCGTCTGAAAGGGGCCTAAAAATATATTTTTTATTAAAGGGAGCATACTCAAAACAATAAATAAATCAGCTTGGTGTAAATAATCTTTTTGCCAAGTTAGAGGAAATATTTGCAATTAGCTACTTGGGGTCCCTCTAGTGCCTGATCTAGTAGCCTCCATCTTTAATATAACAAAGATATGGAGTAACCAGCATTTAAAATGCCTCAAGAAAAATAACTTGATGTATAACTTGATGTGTATGGTAACTGCAAATTTGCTAACTGAATATCCCCTTTTGTTTTAATTTGTAAAAAAATAAAAATAAAATTTAAACTACAGAACTGTGTTAAGGTTTTAGGGCAAGTTCACACCATAGAAACGCAGACCGGATACATTGTAGGTGCTTTTCTGTATGCGCGTTTTTGATGCGTTGCAGTGCATTTTTTTCCTTCTTTACTTTGAATAAGGACATGCGTGTTCCAGTGCGGTTTTGGTGTGTTCTTAGTGCTTTTTACAGCGTTCACGGTACAGTCCAGTGCAGGAAAAATGCAGCATGTTCTACTTTTTTTTCCAGGAACTGGAACTGCAAGTACTGGTGTGAACTATGCCAATAAAAATCGCATAACCTACTTTCTGGACTGCATGTGGTGTGATCAATGCTGAAAAAAAATACTGTAAATTAGGAATGTTTTCAGAAATAGAACAGTTAAACCTTACAAATTGGAAAATAAATGAACAGAAGAGGAATCCAAATCAAAATCAGTATTTGGCGTGACCACATTTTGCCTTCAAAACAGCATCAATTCTTCTAGGTACACTTGCACGCAATTTTTGAAATAATCGGTAGGTTGTTCCAGTCATCTTGGAGAACTAAGCACAGATCTTCTGCGGATGTAGGCTGCCTCAAATCCTTCTGTCTCTTCCTTTAATCCCAGACAGACGATGTTGTAGAGATCAGGGTTCTGTGGGGGTCAAACCATCACTTCCAGGACTCCTTGTTCTTATTCACACTGAAGATAATTCTTAATGACATTGGCTGTATGTTTGGGGTCGTTTTCCCGCTGCAGAATAAATTTGGGGCCAATCACATGCCTCCCTGATGGTATGGCATGATGGATAACTATCTGCCTGTATTTCTCAGCGTTGAGGACACCACTGATCCTGACCAAACCTCCAACTGAATTTTGCAGTAATACAGGACCAAACTTGCAAGGAACCTCCCCATCATGTTTCACGGTTGCCCGCAGACGCTCATTTCTAAACCTCTCTCCAACCCTTCACAAACAAACTGCCTCCTGCTACAGCCAGTTTTGACTCCAGTCTAGCGCTCCTGCTGCCATTTTTCTGCGCCCTCTTCACCCCAGTTCCTATGTTTTCATGCATATCCGAGTCTCGTAAACCTTGTTTCCATGTTGAAGGAATGACTTTAGGCTGCAATTCCCCCATGAAGACCACTTCTGGCCAGACTTCTCCAGACAGTAGATCTGGAGACACCCACAGACCTACCAATTGAACAGAGAGAATTTATTGTGGAAGTTATCTTTACTGTTATCTTACAATTATTTTTCATCTGATGGGGAGTTCTACATTTGATGGGGAGGTCCTCCATTAGACTTTATTTGAGATTTATAGATGGCCTCCTGGAGGATGGTACATCTAGATTAGGTTAATTTTTTGAGTACCATAATTGGAACACTGGAGAGGCTGAAAATTATGAGATACACTACTTGGATGTACTCCTTAAGGGAGTGAACAAGGAGGGTATCACTACTCTCTATAGAAAACCTTTGTCAGGAAATTCCCTTTTAGCTCAATCAGGACGCCCTAGACACACCATTAAGGGGATCCCTGTGGGACAGTTTTTACGAATCAGGAGAATCTGTGGTAGGGTTGATTTTGAGCATGAGGCAGCATCTTTATTCCCCGATGGTTCTTGGAAAGAGGATATCCAAGATGGATGATCAATAGGGCTTGGATTATTGCCAAGAATAAAAACAGAACAGACCTTATCCGTAGAAAAAGGATGCATGCTCAAAATCATCAAAAAAGAATGACTTACAGTATGGAATTCAAAGAGATAAGAGATTGTGAATAGACATCTTCCTGTTCTATATGCAGATGAGACTTGTGCCAGTATTCTACAGGGAGGAATCAATGTAGCGCCACGCAGAGCACCCAACCTGGGTCAATCGCTGTCCCCTAGTTTCTTTAAAATAAGAACTATCAATCTTTAACATTGCTGCATTTCAAGGGAAACTTCAAGTGTGGCATGAATGGGTATCCTTGCTGCAGCCATGTAGTCAATGGAAATCAGTTTTGTTCAACAGTCACACAAAAGCACTATGAAATAACCGATTTCTACAACTGCAACACTAATTATGTTATATACCTACTGACATGCAACATTTGTCGCATTCAATATGTGGGTAGAACAACCAGGCATCTTCGTGATCTTTTCAATGAACATCTATATAGTGTGACAAAAAATTTGAATACAAATGTAGCTAAGCATTTAAATTCATGCCATAATGGCAATACTTCAGCTATGTGTATACAAGTAATTGACAAGATCAGGTCGCCAGTGAGGGGGTGGGTGATGTGTTTCGGTTGCTGTGCCAGAGAGACGTTTCCTGGAAAATTTCACCTCTAGACTCGCTGCTCCCCACATGGGTGTTACTCATTTTTCTGACTAGCCAAATATACATCTTTTCCGGCAGTATATTATCAGGCCCATATCGCGCGCCCCCCCCCCCCCTTTTTGTCACATCCATTCCAAGCTATATACTACTATTCTTTGCCTTGTGATGTGTCTGTCAATATGGTCCTTTTGTATTTAGTGTCTCTAACTTTCAGCGCAAATATGAGTTTAATTATGATAGCTTTGTTTCTGATAACATGCACACCCAAAATAGCTGGTCATCTAATTAATTTATTGAATCAAGTCCCTCCTATAGATTACAGAAGGACAATTTAAAATTAGGGCCGTGTTGTTACCGCCCATATTGTTCCATAGATTATATATAAGAGAGAGAGAGAGATACCTTGATAGCGTCCCCATGGTTTTGATTAATGTTTTTATTGTGGGGCTAGCCAAATATATATGTATTTACATATATATTTACTCAGGTGTAATGGAGTATAGCAAACATATATTCATTTTAACCATTGGGATATGAATGGGTTATATTGCTTTTCAATTTGGATGTTTTCTTCTTTTCTATATGCATTTATATTTTTTACACATATGTACACACTTTTTCCTGTTTTTTCATAGCACACTATTTGTATATATTGATATATACTCATCACTACCACTAACCTTATTTATGAGTGGATATCCAAATATATGCAAGTTTATATGTCTAGGTCTTTTTCTTTCTCAATGTTTATGTGAATCACATGTGGCTAGAAATTGAATGATCTGTATCACCTGTTGCTATATTGGATAGGTTTATATAAGTAGAATGCTGCTGACTTACCTTTGTAATGAATAAGTGCAACTGTTAGTGTGTGAAACTCATCTACCATTTGAACTGTTTGTAGCACTTGGGATGTTCATTTATTAAACAAGAATTTTGAATGGATCTTGGAGTGCAGCCATTTCTTCAGTGTTAAGTAGATGGATCCCGCTGGTTTCCAGAAGTTCTGTGTTGGGGGCACTGCTGGAGATCTTTCAATGTCAAAGAGAAGTAAGCATAAATGTGTCTTTCATCTGCTGCATACATCTGACAACCGTCTCCGGTCCTCAATGTTGCCTATTTCTTTGCGTTTCTAAAAAGAGCTTGAACAGCACATTTTGAAACGCCAGTGTGATTAAAAATCTTTGCTGATGCAGGATAACTAGCTTGTGTCTTGTTGCTGTGCTCAGTCTTGCCGCTGTGCTCAGTCTTGCCATGATGTATGACTTGTGACATGAAGTTGTCTCCCATAACCTCACCTTAGCAACAGTTTGGCTGCTCTTCACCCAGTTGTAAGCCTTCTACACAGCCATTTCTGTTTATGAATGTATTTCAACCAACATATAAAATTGATGATCTTTAGCACCTGCTTTATATTGGTATAATTGGTTAATCATACAGCTTACTCTAAGCCAAACACCCTGACTTTCTGCAAGTGCACATAATGTAAGAAATTATGGTCTGAAGCCAAAGGGTGGTCACACCAAATATTGTTTTGATTTAAAGGTTTCTTCTGTACGCTCACTTTGCATTTTTTAAATTGATAAAAATAAACAAAAAAATGTTTTAAAGCATTCTTACTTTATATAGCATTTCTACACACCTGCCTAAAACTTTTACAAAGTACTCTATGGAAAATAGTTCACTTTAGTTCAGATCAAACATTTATGTTTTATGATTTTAAACATTTTCCTACTCTTGTTATAGATTTCAGAAAAGTTTAAATAAATCTTACCAAAGACACAACATTATTTGTAATGACCCCTCCAAATAAACTCTTTACTGTGTTTTTCTGTTGAAAAATAAGAAAAAGGATTATGTTAAAAGGACAAATTATACTGGAAAAACTCAGGTGATAATAGGCAAGGAGAACTTACCAGCTCAGGAGACATTTCTTCAATCTTTGTAATAAGGTCTGTGAAGAACTCTGTCATATCTTTCTGTTCTCCTGTGTTGAGTGGCTGCTTGTCCATGGTGTAGGTCTTACAGAACGGCCTTGGGTTATAAGCTTTACATTCACTTTCCTGGAGTAAACACATTACAACACTTCAATGGTAGCACACAAATATGGGATTGAGTGTTTCCGTCTTTTACAAAAACCATAAAACAAATCAAGACAATGGTCTTCTGATGCTTAACGAGGAACTGCAGTCTGCTTACATAAATATGTAATAAAAACATCTTTGCCATTCTTAACCACTTGAGGACCGCCGTATTGCCATTGTACGTCAGCACAATGGCACAGGCAGGCATAATCACGTACATCTACGTGATTGCCTTCCAGCGGGTGGGGGGTCCGATCGGACCCCCTCCCGCTGGTTACGGCGGTCCGATTCGGTCCAGGAGCGCTCCGTGATGAGGGGATGGCCGTTGGTTTTCGGCCACCCCCTCTGGATCGCTCCTGGCCAATGAGAAGCTTCCTCCCCTGTGTATTGTTTACACAGGAAGGAGGAAGTGATGTCATTCTCCTCGGGGCGGTCTTTTTGACCGGACTACGAGGAGAACAGTAAAAGTAAGTGTGCACCAACACTACACTGACATGTAGGTACACACAGGCACACAAACCCCCCCCGATCCCCCCCCGCCCCCCCTCCCCCCCCAGTCACAGTGTCACTGATTGCATTGATCATTTCTTTACTGATCAATGCATTCAGTGTCAGTTGTGACAGTAAAAACTGTCAGGACAGTTAGTGTTAGGTCCAGGGTAGCCCCCTATCACCCCCCAATAAAGATTTAACCCCCTGATTGCCCCTAGAGTTAACCCTTTCACCCCCTTTTGCCAGTGTCACTAAGCGATCATTTTTCTGATCGCTGCATGTGTCGCTAGTGTCGCTAGGTAGCTAGTTATTTTTTTAGGTTCACCGCCAGGTTTTTATATCGCTAGGTACCCCGATATACTACCCAATAATGTTTTTAACCCCCTGATTGCCGCTAGTTAACCCTTTCACCCCCTTTTGCCAGTGTCACTAAGCGATCGTTTTTCTGATCGCTGCATTAGTGTCGCTACAGTCGCTAGGTAGCTAGTTATTTTTTTAGGTTCACCGCCAGGTTTTTATAGCGCTAGGTACCCCGATATACTACCCAATAATGTTTTTAACCCCCTGATTGCCGCTAGTTAACCCTTTCACCCCCTTTTGCCAGTGTCACTAAGCGATCATTTTTCTGATCGCTGCATGTGTCGCTAGGTAGCTAGTTATTTTTTTAGGTTCACCGCCAGGTTTTTATATCGCTAGGTACCCCGATATACTACCCAATAATGTTTTTAACCCCCTGATTGCCGCTAGTTAACCCTTTCACCCCCTTTTGCCAGTGTCACTAAGCGATCGTTTTTCTGATCGCTGCATTAGTGTCGCTACAGTCGCTAGGTAGCTAGTTATTTTTTTAGGTTCACCGCCAGGTTTTTATAGCGCTAGGTACCCCGATATACTACCCAATAATGGTTTTAACCCCCTGATTTCCGCTAGTTAACCCTTTCACCCCCTTTTGCCAGTGTCACTAAGCGATAATTTTTCTGAACGCTGCATCAGTGTCGCTAGGTAGCTAGTTATTTTTTTAGGTTTACCGCCAGGTTTTTATAGCGCTAGGTACCCCGATATACTACCCAATAATGGTTTTAACCCCCTGATTGCTGCTAGTTAACCCTTTCACCCCCTTTCACCAGCGATCACAGTATAAGTGTCACTGGTGACGCTGGTTAGCCAGTTATTTAGGTTCCCCGTCAGGTTTTTATATAGCGCCAGGGACCCCCATATACTACCTAATAAAAATTTGAACCACCTGATTGCCCCTAGTTAACCCTTTCACCACTGATCACCGTATAAGTGTTACGGGTGACTCTGGTTAGTTTGTTTTTTATAGCATTTTATATTCAAATCCGGAAGGCAGTGCTTCGTTTTCGGGGTCCCGTACGTGGCTAGGCTCCCAAAAAGTCCCCCACATGTGGTATCCCCGTACTCGGGAGAAGCAGCAGAATTTATTTTGGGGTGTAATTTGACTTCTGCCCATAGCATGTGTGAGCAATATATCATTTAGTGACAACTTTTTGTAAAAAATTTTTTTTTTTTTTTTTTGTCATTATTCAATCCCTTAGGACAAAAAAAATAAATATTCAATGGGCTCAACATACCCATCAGCAATTTCCTTGGGGTGTCTACTTTCCAAAATGGGGTCATTTGGGGGGGATTTGTACTGCCCTGCCATTTTAGCACCTCAAGAAATGAGATCGGCAGTCATAAATTAAAAGCTGTGTAAATTCCAGAAAATGTACTCTAGTTTGTAGACGCTATAACTTTTGCGCAAACCAAAAAATATTCGCTTATTGACATTTTTTTTACTAAAGACATGTGGCTGAATAAATTTTGCCCTCAATGTATGACTAAAATTTAGTTTATTCGATTTTTCTTATAACAAAAAGAAGAAAATATCTTTTTTTTTCAAAATTTTCGCTCTTTTTCCATTTATATCGCAAAAAAAAAAAATCGCAGAGGCAATCAAATACCATCAAAAGAAAGCTCTATTTGTGGGAAGAAAAGGACGCAAATTTCGTTTGGGTGCAATATTGCATGACCGCGCAATTACCAGTTAAAGCAGCGCAGTGCGAAATTGCAAAAAGACCTCTGGTCCTTAAGGTATTTATTGGTCCGAGGCTGAAGTGGTTAAGCTTCCCTCCAACCACTTTGCATATTTTATATTTACTGCGATTCTGTACTTGCCCATAATGCTGCTGAAATCTCCCTCAACCGAGTCTGGCCGCAACTATTTTTACTGTGGGCAGCTGAAGCTGCTGCTTGTTCACTTCCTGAATTTACACACAGAGGCACACCTCCAGCTCTGCAGTTTTTATTGGCCCTCTTATGACTCATCCCTCCCATCCTTCTGAGAAAACTCTCACAAGAGTGAGAGAGAGTGATGCATGTCAAATGCCTAGGCTTTGTTCCAGACAAGAAAAAGGAAGTGGGCCTTATAAGGTATTTTCTGGCAGAAAAAAAAAGTTTTACTATCCAAAGTTAAAAAAGGGCAGACGATTTAAGATGTTAAAGTGGTTGTAAACCCTTACATGGTTTAGGAGATATTTGCCAAAACACAGGCGCCGTAGACAGCTGCGTGCAGGCACACTGAGCGGCGATATACCGCAAATGGCGGCTCCCGTGCGCATGCGCGGGAGTGACGTAATCGCGGCTTCGTCGAATGACAGCGGCGGAGCAGCGAGACCAACCAAGAAAATGGAGGTTCCGGACTACAGGGGACAACTGTGACTTCGCTGGCTCCTGTGTCAGGTAAGTGACACATAATGGACTACTATGCGATGCATAGTAGTCCATTATGCTTTACCTTTGCAGGGAACCAAAAAGAGGAAGTAAACTCATCAGGGTTGAAAAAATGACTGAAGTTCCGCTTTAAAGATGAACACTAGGCAGCTGTGATGCCGAGTGTCTCAGAAGTAAAGATGGACAGAGATTCACCAAACTGGACAGCTGTGTCTAAAAATTGTCGAATTATTCCAGGTTAAATGTTCAACGTAAAATTGCAGAGTTTAAATTAGGGTTGCACTGATACTAGTATTGGCGCCGAGCATTTGCGCGAGTCTAATCCGATACCTGGGCAGCCTCAAATGTTATCGGTGTGGTGGTAGGGGAGTTACAATTACAAGCACCGATTTCCCTTTGTGGCTTTCAATAAAGCAGCTGACAGCAACTTCTTCTCAGCGATTGTAACTGCCCCCACCGCCACACTGATCAACTCTGATGTCCCCTGTATCCTCCTCTGGGTCCCCTTCTGCATCCTCCCTGTCGCAATCTGTCAGGATGGAGAGTGGAGGAAGGAGCCGGTAAATATGTAATTTACCGGCTCCTTCCTTTTCTGAATGAGCAGTCAGCGATCACTGACTGTCCATTCATAATTGAGTATGGCGTTTACGATGGCTCCGTTTATGAATGAACAGGAGCGTCCGTCTCCTGTCCATTCATCTTGAGGCTACAGAGAAAGGAACTAGGGAATCTGTGTGCTCAGTCCCCTTCCCTGTCTCAAAGGGGAGACATCAAGGGTTCATTTAGACCGCTGATAACTAACCAAGGCCACCCTACCCCAAAAGAGGGCTGATAAAAATAAAAATAAAGAATTCAACTTTTTTTTTTCCATTGGGTACTATCAGTCTTAAAAAAATGGTATCGGTGCAACCCTACTTTAAAAATATATTCATCTACAGTGCATAATATTCTCAAAATATTCAGAAAATATGGAGAACCCTCTGTGTGCAAGGGACAAAATGGAAATGCAACACTGGATGCCTGTGATCTTTGGGCCCTCAGACAGCACTACATTAAAAATTAGGCATGATTCTGTGATGGACATCCTTGCATGGGCTCCAAAATCCTTACAAAAATCACTGGTTTGTGAACGCCGTTCACTGTGCCATCCAAAAATGCAAGTTAAAGCTCTAACAAGCAAAGAAGAAGCCACCTCTGAACATGACCCAGAAAGACTGCCATAAAGTGGTCTATTGCAAAGTGAAAAACTGTTCTGTGGACAAATCAAAATTTGACATTTTTAAGGTTAAAAAGGAGAGGGACCTTCTGGTTTCCTATTAATGCTCAGTTCAAAAGCATGCATCTCTGATGGTATCTGTAGTCGAGACCTTTTCATAAATTTTAAACGTTTGGCGCATCTTGAAATAACCGACCCAGGACAGTTGAGCAATTCGATTCCTATATCAGGCAGGAATGGGACAACATTCCTCTCCCAAAGCAAATCGAAAACAGAACAAGTCAGTGCCAACAATGTAAGAAAACCAACTGCGTGCAATAGGCATAGATACAGTGCCTTGCGAAAGTATTCGGCCCCCTTGAACTTTTCAACCTTTTGCCACATTTCAGGCTTCAAACAAAGATATAAAATAAAATTTTTTTGTGAAGAATCACCAACAAGTGGGACACAATTGTGAAGTGGAACGAACTCTATTGGATAATTTAAACTTTTTTAGCAAATAAAAAACTGAAAAGTGGTGCGTGCAAAATTATTCGACCCCTTTACTTTCAGTACAGCAAACTCAATCCAGAAGTTCAGCAAGGATCTCTGAATGATCCAATGTTGTCCTAAATGACTGATGGTGATAAATAGAATCCACCTCTGTGTAATCAAGTCTCTGCATAAATGCACCTGCTCTGTGATAGTCTCAGGGTTCTGTTGAAAGCGCAGAGAGCATCATGAAGACCAAGGAACACACCAGGCAGGTCCGTAATACTGTTGTGGAGAAGTTTAAAGCCGGATTTGGATACAAAAAGATTTCCCAAGCTTTAAACATCCCAAGGAGCACTGTGCAAGCGATCATTTTGAAATGGAAGGAGTATCAGACCACTGCAAATCTACCAAGACCTGGCCGTCCCTCTAAACTTTCAGCTCAGACAAGGAGAAGACTGATCAGAGATGCAGCCAAGAGGCCCATGATCACTCTGGATGAACTGTAGAGAACTACAGCTGAGGTGGGAGAGTCTGTCCATAGGACAACAATCAGTCGTACACTGCACAAATCTGGCCTTTATGGAAGAGTGGCAAGAAGAAAGCCATTTCTCAAAGATATCCATAAAAAGTCTCGTCTAAAGTTTGCCACAAGCCACCTGGGAGACACACCAAACATGTGGAAGAAGGTGCTCTGGTCAGATGAAACCAAAATCCAACTTTTTGCCCACAATGCAAAACGATATGTTTGGCGTAAAAGCAACAGAGCTCATTACCCTCAACACACCATCCCCACTGTCAAACATGGTGGTGGCAGCATCATGGTTTGGGCCTGCTTTTCTTCAGCAGGGACAGGGAAGATGGTTAAAATTGAGGGGAAGATGGATGCAGCCAAATACAGGACCATTCTGGATGAAAACCTGTTGGAGTCTGCAAAAGACCTGAAACTGGGACAGAGATTTATCTTCCAACAAGACAATGATCCCAAACATACAGCAAAATCTACAAAGGAATGGTTCACAAATAAATGTATCCAGGTGTTAGAATGGCCAAGTCAAAGTACAGACCTGAATCCAATCGAGAATCTGTGGAAAGAGCTGAAAACTGGTGTTCACAAACGGTCTCCATCCAACCTCACTGAGCTCGAGCTGTTTTGCAAGGAAGAATGGGCAAGAATTTCAGTCTCTCGATTTGTAAAACTGATAGACATACCCCAAGCGACTTGCAGCTGTAATCGCAGCAAAAGGTGGCTCTACAAAGTATTAACGCAAGGGGGCCGAATAATTTTGCCCGACCCACTTTTCATTTTTATTAGTTAAAAAAGTTTCAAAAATCCAATAGATTTCGTTCCACTTCACAATTGTGTCCCACTTGTTGGTGATTCTTCACAAAAAATGAAATTATTATATCTTTAGGTTTGAAGCCTGAAATGTGGGAAAAGGTCGAAAAGTTCAAGGGGGCCGAATACTTTCGCAAGGCACTGTATACAATACACCCATAAAGCAATATAACAATAATTGCAGCTCTCTGTAGTTGTAATACGTGTATACTTCACACAAAACACCAATGCAAATATTAGTGTCCTTAAATAAAAAGGAAGTACTAAAAAATTCTAAATGTTAATGGTTCAATGGATGTATAGCCACATTGCCAGTGCAAAATCCAGTGAATCAATGAATAATCCAAGCGTAGCTTGTTAAACCTTCACCATAAAAGTAAAAACTGCCCGCTGTGATGTGCCTTCTCCATCTAGGAAGATTGCGCGCACGCGCGCGCACGCACGCACGCACGCACACACACACACACACACACACACACCAGAAAGTAATGTGGTTTATGGACAGAACAGCAAAAAGCACTCGTTACTCACAATATCTCTCCCTCCAAGGGTGCATCTCTCCAATCCTTTAATAATGCTTGTAAATGGAGAACTCTCTCCCCCCCCCCCCCCCCAAAGGTGCATTGCTCAGTTCCATCAAGGGTTAAGACCAGCACTCACATCCAAAAGGAACCACCAGCAACAAGATAGTGCAGGGTTTTAATGGTGACTCAAGCATGCATAAACATTAAAAAAAACATTCTTAAAAATAAAATACAAAGCTAATACAAATATCGATGTCGCTACTCACACTTGCATAAGGGGTTGCCACTCCAGGAGGGCGACCTCTGGCAGATTAGCTCATTTTAGCTAATCTGCAAAACATACAAATGTAGTTTCAGGGGTGGACAGGCAAAAAATCTGACTAATGATCCCATGAAGCTACAAGCACTTCCATGGCAGGAACCCCGTTCCTTGAGACAAACCTGCATAGTTTGTTTTTAAGTTAGATACTTACAATTGGCATTGACAGGGTGCCAAAGACTCAACGGGCTAGCATCTGTCGTAACGATCTTCCAAGAATTTTTTTAATTTTTTAAATTTTTTTTTACAGCCAAGTGCAGGCCTACATTTTCCCACAACAGAATAGAGTATTTGAGGGGTCTGGAGTAAAAATGGGATTTCCTCAAAAAGGAGAGACTTACTTCATCCAGGACTCTCTTGCAAAAGCTAAGAGTCAGTTAACTCCTGAGCTGCAGAGCATCATTCTGGGATTTAAGAGCCTGAAATATTCTGGCTTGAGCCGAGTATTTTTCTCATTAGATGGTCAATTAACTGTATCACAATTAAAGGAATAATGCACACAAAAGTATAGCACCTGGGACCTGCACTGTGGTGAACACCCAAGAGGCCAAATGGCATGGCCATGATCTGAAAGTGCAGGGGACTACAGCAAAGCTTAAACACTGGTGCGCTGGAAAAATGGGTGCATGCATTTACATGTCCTTGATATCCACAGAAGCCAGGGCTAACAGTAGACCCATGCAGGAGATGAGAAACCGCCAGCAGCCCATTACAACTATAGCTTAAAGTAGTCAGGATGGAGAGCGGGACAGCCAGCGAAAAACAGAGCTCTAGAGAGAGCTTAAAACCATTAGTTGGGTCCTTAAAGACAGGTGCATCCTCCACCAGAATGGCAGTTGGTTTACTAAGACAGGAAACTGTGGGATCCACAGTGGGGTTAGACAACACGTATAAGGCTAATAGGCACTTGAGGGAAGCAAACACATTGTTAGGGTGTTTCTAATCTCTGTAGCGCAAGACCAGAAAAGCTGGTGCTTTGGGAAACGCTTTGTTGTCTTAGGGGCTCTAAAGGACCCATAACTGAGAACAGCACTTGTAAAAGCAACAGGCTGTTCCTCTTGTTTTAGCATGGTGAACAGTGCATTAATAGAAGCTGAAGCAGTCCATTTTATTTTCAGAGGAATAGCTAAAGACTGCAGCACTTCATAGGAAAGTGTGTTCAGAAAGAACGATCTCAGAAGCCTCAGCAGGTCAGATACAGAAACTGCAGGGGAAGGTACAGGAGCATATACAGGAGTCAGCAAATAACTGAGTGATTTGGAAGATAAAGATATGCATGTATATAATAAAGATCTCAGCCAAGAGGGAAAAGGAGCTGGCTACACCCCACAGAGCTAGGGAAGATTTCCTCCTGAGATGGGATAGACCCTAGGCTCAAAGGGCCCGATGAGTCCAGGCTGCAGACATCAGCTGTACCAGTGGGAGCACTGCAAGCAGCACTGAAGCGGTTAGTAGAGTGTAAGCTAGAAGCAATGAGAGCACAGCTCTGATTGGATGTACAGGATTCAATCTCAGTCTGCTAAAAGTGGCTTATTGCTGAAATAGCCATGTCCTTTAAACTGCTATTTTAATTATTGCAATTGAATGGAATCTATCATGGCCATTTATTGTTGCCTTTGTAGTAATAGGTAGGGAATAAGGTTTTATCCCAATAATCTGGTTAACTCATTTTGTATAGTTCTTTAAATGTGCATACTAGAGCTGCACAATTGTTAAAAAATCGCGATCTCGATTCAACTTCCCTGACAATCTCTATTGCAGAGTTTGCCGATTCTTTCATATAAGTGGAGAGTCTTATTTGCTCACTCAGCTGTCAAAAGAAAACATCCAGGCAGTCTGCTAAGTTTTAATATGAAACTTAACTAATTCTTCCTTCTCAAATCAAAGGGAAACCTCTGTGTGTGTGTAAAAAAAAAAAAAAAAAAAAAAAAAAAAAAAACAGGCAGTCTACCAAGTTTTTAACAATGTGTAAATGCAGGAAGTTTAAACACTTAAAGTCTAAAATCTTTTTCTGACACTTGTTTAAGTTAAAATCAATATTTTTTGCTAGAAATTACTTGGAACCCCCAAACGTTATATATAATTTTAGCAGAAACCCTAGGAAATAAAACGCCAATTGCTGCTATAATTTATGTTATACTGTATTTGCTCAGCAGTCTTTGAAACACAATTCTTGGGGGGAAAAATACACTTCAATGAATAAAAAAAAATTTAAAAAAATTTAAAAAAAACAGTAAAGTTCGGCCAATTTTTTTTTGTTTTAATGTGAAAGATGATGTTAAGCCACGAGAATCTTGATCTATCTTCTAAGCAAAAAAAATTGTGATTCTCATTAGCCAGAATCGTGCAGCTCTAGTGCATACTAATACGATCTCTTGGATAACATAAGAGTCCTGTTTTTTGGAGATTTGCATCAGTCATAGGCAAAGATTCTATTAAAAAAAGTAATGGATATCCTCATATCCGCAATAAGGTGGAGCTTTCCAAAAACAGGAGCAACAGTGACTGAACTTTAAAGCTGAAGTCCAGGTATGATTTTTATTGCACACTTACATGGTCAGCCTCCTCAGCAGTCCAAGCTAAACCAATCACTTAAATAGACTGCACTACTATAGTAACAGCAGCAATTTTCCAGGTCCTGCGCTTAGTGGCTTCCACTCTGCACACTGACCATAGTATATGAATACAAATAGTTCTTTGGACAAGGTGAAGATCATGACGTTATCCCCTCCACCTCATCCAGAGAATGCCTTGTATTCATAGAAAAAAAAAAATACAGGCATTCTATTACTGGTGGCAGTGCCATTTTGTACAGGACCCAGAAGATTACAGCTATTACTGTGATAATGCCAAATACTACCTACAATGATTATCAGCTTCCCTAGCTAGTCCTCAGGTATGAAATCTGTAATAAATAAATAAATATATACCTGGAGTTCAGCTTTAAAAGAAGTTAATAAACAATATACTAGAGTACAACAAGGAGACTTACCATTAAATAAGTAAACATTTTCTGGAGTTCCAGCAGGGTGGTTTTATGTTTAATATCATCTGAATACTGCAAGAAAGGTTTGAAATATGTTTAAACAGTTGAACAACCAGATGCTTTAACCCTACTTTAGGACACATTCAAGTAAATGTAAACAGTAAGCAAGTCAAAATTTACAATTTAATAAGGGGAAATAGGCATTCTTAATGTTTTTTTCCAATTATTGAGCAGAAAGCTCAATTGAAATTTACGTGAAAAGTTTATAGAGAAATTCATGGTGCTGCAAAGCACTGACTTCTGTGTCTTGTCTTTCTTATGCAGCTGCAGTGCCAGTAGAAATGCCTCTGCTGATGGCTGCAGAAACACACACTCTTACTTTGTGTAAAATTAGCAGTCTATCTACAATGGTTCAACAAGCCCCCCTACCTCAGATAGAACTAAAAAGTCTGTAATGTGTCCCATTCACTTTCCTGCCCAAGAGTGTGCTGATGTAGACCTGTAGTTCTGACTAAAGCTGAACTAAAATGGTCAGCAGGGACTGGCCAAATTTTGTTCAGCATATAGCTATCATCACGTTACATGGACAGCCACACATTGAACAGATAATAAAGCATGCTCACTGAGTCTGTAAAGCTTAGTGTGTGAAAGAATGCTTTAATACTGCTGCTAAGAAATTGCAAACACCCTTCCATTACCATTTTAGCATGAGCGTGTTTCTACAAATTAAAAAAAATGTTTTAATAAAAATTACAAAAAATTATTAACAATAGCGTTTAGGCTGCCAATTTCAGGTGACTGGACAGGTCCCCTCCTAGGTAATACCACTCCCCAACAGAAAACATTTGTTTTATTAGCAAGCCATAAGCCACAAAAGAAAAGAAAAAGGGATGGGATCTCCGTGTCCTGTGATGTACTCCAAGAAAATGATTTTACAGGTTAAAAAATAAACTAATTTTCTTCATCATACATCATAGGACAAAGAGGATTTTCGGATCGATAGGGATTTCTCCAAGGACTGAACGTGTACCATAGCACCAAGCCAAAAGGCCCCAAATAACCAAAACAGAATAAATCAGTTAGAACCTTATGCAGCAGCCTGCAAAACACAATGCCCAAAGGTAGCCTCCTCCACAGTGGCTCTAACATCCACTTGGTAAAACTTGATCAAAGTATGAACCGAAGACCAGGTAGCAGCTTTACAAACGTGAGCTACCAAAGCCTGATGAAGAATAGCTCAGGAGGCAGTGACACTCCTGGTAGAAAGAGCCCTTACTAAAAAAGGTGGGACTTTTCCTTTTAAACAGTACAGTACGTTTGAAAAACAAGCTGGGGGATTCATCTGGATATGGTAGATTTGAAGGCTGTTTGACCCTTCTTTGGGCCCAAAGGAGGCACAAAGAGGGAATCAGACTGACCAATAGCAGCTGTCAACTTCAGGCAACACCTGACACCATGAACCACATCAAGAGGCTTGTCTGCCTATGACTGAGGCCTAGAATAGATGGACGGTTACAAAGTCCTGGTCGAGTTGAAAAGAAGAAACCACCTTGGGGAAAGAAAAAAAAAAAAGGACAGCCGAGGAACAGTTTCCGACACTCAGAGGTGAAGTAATGGAAACAAGACAATAACCTTTCACGTAAAGACCAAACAAATATCCTGGATAGGGTCAAATGGAGATTTTCGCAATACAGATACTAGATTAGGGACACATGGAATCAAAAGTCTCCTAAGCAATGGGACAAAGCCTAACACCTTGAACAAAGGCATGCACCAAAGATCGTGAAGCATTCTCAGAAAAAAGGGCCGCCAATGCTGAAATTTTAATCCACTCCAGACTTGACAAAAGCCAGCATATAGCCAACCACATACATGTATGAGTGTATGAAAATCCCAAGCCTCACACCAGGAAAAATAAGTCTTCCAACTTCTTGTAAAACCTCTGGAACTCGCTTTCCTAGCTGTCAGCAGGGTAGGAAAGACTAAATCAGAGACATCTCGGTCCTAGGACCCCGGCTTTAACAGCCATGGCGATAAAGCCAGCAACTGTAAAGAAAGAGGGGAGAATGGACTTTGTAACGGGTCAGGTCAGACTGGAAGAGTCCAGGGGGGTCTCCATTGATATGTTCACAATATCGGTATATAAGCTTCTCCTGTGTCAAGCTGGGACTATCAAGATTACCAAATTCCTTCCACTCTAATCCTGTAAAGTAGAAGCAAAAGTTGCACGGTGGAAGGTATAATAATAATAATTATATATATATATATATATATATATATATATTTTTTTTTTTTTTTTTTTTTAAAGAAAACTGGTCTCATGGTGCCACCAGAGCATCCAATGCGAATGCTTGAGGATCCCTGGTTCTGGAGACAAAGCCGTTTTAGACGGAACCCGTATGCAAGAAAATCCATATCTGGGGTTCCCCTTCACTGAAATTGTTCCTCAAATACCTCTGGGTGAAGAGCCTACTCCCCCAAAGATAGTGGTCATCGGCTAGGAAAGTTTGCCTACTAATTTTACACACCTGGAATGTGTATGGCAAACACTGAAACATAAGAGTTCTGCCCAAATCAGTATGAGCTCTACTGCATGGACTGTGATGATTTACATATGCCACTGCTGTGACACTGATTAAACACTCACACAGGGAAACCTATACGTAACTTTACCAAGGGTTCAGGGTGAGGCAATCACCCTCAGTTCCAAGATGTTGATGGGCAACAACCTCTCCTGTAGAGACCAAGTCCCCTAGACCAAAAGTTGGTCTAGGATTCCCTCCCCTTCCTGGAATGAAACTAGGCAAAGGACACAGCCTTCAATAAGGCTACCATCTTTCCCAGAAACCATGCAAAATGAAACCAGGAATAACTATTTTGAGCAAGCCTACCTGTGTCCTGAGTAAGACATTTGTTCGGAAGGAGGATCACTTTTGCCTGGACAGTGTCTGGGATTATGATTAGTTTTTCCAGTCTCTGGGCTGGGATCAAGGCAGACATCTGAAAATCTAGAACTAAGAACCACTGTGAACCTTACAGAAGTGGTTCTCAACCGGGGGGGGGGGGAATCGGGACCCCCGTCGGGCGTCGAATGACGTTTTGCCAGGGGTCACAGAATCCTGGGCTTTTCCTGAAGCCCGCACCGCTCACCCAGCCTTTTCGCGGCCACCCAGCTGGTCTGCTCCTGAAGACCACAGACGCCCACTCAGTCTTTGCAGCTGCCCATTCAGTTCATGGCCTGGCTGGAGGGCAGAGACTAGAGGTCAGCTAACTAGTGAGGAATGTGAAGTGGAAGGGGCTGAAGAAGGCCCCCTCTCTTGATTTCATCATAGGTGTCACTGCTGCAAGATACCACAAAGTCGGAGACACAGTAAGACCCAAGACACAGTGAGCAACACTACCTGTGATTATAGTTGCCATTAAAAGTCCCCACTACAGTTCTCAGATCAGCAGATGACCTTGATCAAGAGCACCTAAGTTGGCTCAGCCCAACTCCCCACCAGCACTGCCACTCATCCCAACTCCCCACCAGCACTGCCAAAAGAGGGGGAGGATGAAAAAGAGAGAAAGAATAATAGAAAGAACAAGAACGTCGGCTAGAGAGAGGGGTGGGGGAATAAAACAAAAAAACATGTTAGGGAAGAAAGCGATAAAAGGGAAAGAAAGGAGAACAAAGAGTGGTACATCCTAAAATGTACTATAAGGACTTTTAATACTGTATGTGTGGAAGGGACTTAGGGAGCATTAAATGTGCGTGGTTTAGGGGCGCAAATTACTTGTCTTGCCTGGGGTGCTGACAACCCAAGCTACGAAAATTATTTTACTGTTAGGGGTCCCTGCAACTTGGGAAATTTTATGAAGGGGGTCACGGCACTAGTAAGGTTGAGAAACCTTGCTTTACAGAGTGTGTATTGTGTGAGTCACATGGGACTCAAAGTGGATTTCTCCTGCAGAAGGTGGTCATCCATGTACCCTATTGGTAGGAATCCCCTTTGAGCGCAAGGGTCCCAAAACTAGAGCCAGGGCCTTTGTCCCTCTGGGACAGGCCGAATGGCAGGGCCACCGACTGGAAAGGAAAGTCCCTCCACCACCAACCTCAGAACCCCTTGGTGAGGTTGAAAAATTGGAACATGTAAATAAGCATAATTGATATTCACTGGCACCAGAAAGTTTAATTGATGTAGAGAAGCCACTACAGACTGTACACATTCCATCCGTAATTTTCTGTACCATTAGACACTTCTAGAGTCTCTTGAGATCCAATATAGGACCAACATATCAGTTTGGTTCTGGAACAGTAAAGAGGTTTGAGTAGAAACTGTGAAGCTTCTCGTCCTCAAGGCAGATTAATCACTCCTCGAGATAAGATGAGAAACATTTGAAAGCATGAAGTGTGGATGGGGAAGGCTCCGAAAAGCCACCTTGTAACCATAAGTCACAATTTTGCAGACCCATTTGCCAGCATTGTCCCCCCAGCCTTAACTCCATGAAGGCCTGTAAACCTCCCCCTAACAGAAGAGAGTGTGGTCCCCTTTCATTGTTATGAGGACTTGTCCCCTGGTTTAGAGGGTTTCTTAATTGCAAGCATGGCCTTCTTTGTAAGCGCTAGTAGAGTATTCTTACCCAGAGTCACGTCCTGGACATAATTATCCAAAGTCAGACCAATTCATCATTCCGCTTGAAAGGGCAAACATCCTACGCACTTCTGGCAAGGTAAAACCGCTGACCCACACTTCAGTCATAAGATCATGCATATGTGCACCAACAGGAATCCCAGGCGAGAAGGAAGTTGCTGCATGTACTTCAAGACATCCACTGAAAACCCAAGAGCATGTGGAAAATCCTCCAGATTTCTGCTCGATTGAGTTTTTTTTTTTTTTTTTTTTTATGTTTGAATGGTGTGGTGGAACTTATATGCAATACCATATCAATGACCCAGAGGCACCATCCCATCTAAAACATGTAAAGGAAAACTCCAAATAAATATACGTGGGACTTTGTGCCAACTGGGAGATTGCATATGTGTAAGTAACACGTGTGACATGTGTAAGCATATAAAAAAAATATTACTTTTAAACAGAGTTCATAAAAATTGTCACTCATCAACGGATCAGTCACAAGGTATACATTGAAAACAGTCTTAAGATTCATGCAGGCAAGGTCAAGTCCGGCCTAGAACAACATATTGGTCTATGCATTTCGTGGACACTGCCGCTTCTTTAGGATCAAGGATGCCAAATCAGGCTTGATCATCACAAATGTATGCACTCCAAAACTAAAGTAATGCAATAAAATCCAAGTATACAGACAAATCATATAAATCAACATGTTATAGACAAAAATATATAAATTGTGGCACCAAAAAATAATACAATCAATACTTATATCAATACATAATCAAATAAATCTATCAGTTGATTCACTTCACAGCTAAAATTTCTTAAACTTGTAAAAGTTTACATTCCATACTTGACAAATAAAGTTATATATGCTGCACTATGAGAGCCTTCTCCCTGTTTCCACTATCTGCTTTATGATCGAGCTGTCTGTGAAGAGCACGATCTGAATTGGATGGATGGGTTAAGCAAAGAAGTGTTGGGTCTCTGATATAGAAGGACTGACTTGTTGAGATCCTGGGATCAGTCACACACGTGATCCCTTTATAAGAGGGTGTGGGTCTGGTATGCATATCACCTGCCTTTGGTGCTGTGGTCACTGAATCTGCAGATTCACTTGATGACAATTATTTCTTCAACTTGTAAAAGTCTTGATTTATGCAATTGTATACTTTATTATATAGTATTTTCATTTTACAGCACGTACATTGTGACAATCAAGTCTACTGCATTGGCATCCTTGGTCCTGAAAAAGCAGTATCTCCAGGAAACGCTTAGAACTTATGTTAATCTAAGACGCACTTGACCTCACCTGCCACAATCTTGAGAGTAATTTTCTTTAACGTGTACATTGTGACTGATCCATTCATGAGACACATTTTTTATTAAGGATATGTTTAAATAAAAGTAATATATGTTGCTTTTATGTGTTGGTGTTATTTACACATATGGAATCTCCGAGTTGGCACAATCGGAGTCTTATGCATAAGTTAGGATTCGTCTTTCACATCACCTGACGAGCCCAGACCTTGAGGTTCTGGGACACGCCTGCTGGTGCAATAGCTGGTTGTAGAACTGCTACCAGAGTAAAAGGAGACTTTGATTTGCACCTCCAGGTGTTTGCCCGATGCATCCGTAAACACTGGTAAGTCATTTACTGAGTATGTGAGGGTCTTTAGATAAAAACCTACCAAAGGCAAACTCCATCTTTTCGAGAACTCACTCTTCATGCATGGGGTATTATTAAGCAGACCTTTTTGATCAAACGCCTTGTCATGAGTTTTACATACAAAACATTTCACGCAATGCCATAACACCAATCCTTAAACCTTTGGAGAAAAGGACTTTGGAAGTAGTAACTTCAAATTAGTAATAACTACTTCCTCAAGAAGATTCAAAGGCTTTTTGAGCCCGGGATAAACTCTGAACCTGGAATAGCTAAGAGGGCACTGTGCCAGTAAGCACCAGTGTGTTGGTTTCCACACTGAGAAATTCCTATGATCTTTTTGTCAGCACCCTGACCCCACAGGGAATTGGCGTAGCCCTTAAAACCTTGCTGTGATCAGTAGTCCCACAGTAGACACAACGGAGCTGCTGTGACCTGTGGTCCTCTCCAGGAATGCTCAAATGGGCTCCTTTTAAAGAGCCTGCTGCCCAGCGGTCCTCTGCTCTGTGACCTGTAGTCCCAAAGAAACTGTTCATAATGTTCATACGACAGTGTACTGGGAGCCCTGCTTTACTCCACACGAAAAATAGAATAGCAAGATGGCTGCCAGCATCTAGCTCCCTGTCCCCTTGTGACATCACCGGCCATATGCTTGCATATGCCTACAGCTCAGCAGTCTTGAGGGAATGAAGGGAGTGGAGAGATTCCCTCCACCTGGGATTGCTGCCCTGGACCTGCACAGCACCCTATCAGTCTGAGGCACAAAATCTAATTGTGCAGGGTCCAGTGCCAAACAGCAACATTACAGGCATCCCGCTTATCTGAGCTGGGGCCAGGTACCACTCCCCTGAGCATTAAAAAGTCGTAGGAAAATGGATCCGGATAATGCCAGTCTCCTAATCTCAGATGGAATCATTGAGAAGTTAGCTATATTTGTGCAGAGAGCTGCACAGGAAGGCCATTACTAACTGAATCCTTTCCTGTTGAGGAGGGGGTTATACCTAGGAGGGGGCTGTTTTTTTAGCCAATGCCAAATTACCTAAAAGGTGGCAGTAGATCCTTATGGATATGAAACACCTCTGTCTCATGTCCATCCACTGTTTATTATTGCACTTAGTGATGCTTATTAACAATTCTGTATTATACCTAGGAATATTACTATATTAATATACCTTAGCAGTAAAGATGGCTTGCCTGGCCGCTGGTATCATGTACAATTGCTGAATGGTAGATGCGAGATAACAGGTAGCTCCAAGATTTGTGAGTCCAACAAACCTGCACTCCGCTCGCACATCATCATGTGGCCAGTAGTCCCACTTGTAAGGAGCATGGGAAGCTGTAGTGTAATATGAACAATAAGACATTGTAGAACAGACAGCTGTTCACCTACTGCACAAAAAGAGCTATGCTACGGACATCATTGTCCATGTACATTAATCAAACACATCATTCAATAGCATAAATATACAATAATGTTTGACCAATGAAGAATGCATGTCTAGAAAGCATATAAAATGTACATTTAGTATACTGTATTTTACAGGAAGTATCCTGTCATCCAACCCTTTACACAAAGTGGGAACAGGAGCTAAGATACAGCATTTTGGATAACTCGCTGCACAAATATTTCCAGATGAGAACACCTGTTTCAAGCTTTGGCATACATATCTTCAGGTGATACAGGTGTAGTTTAAGATATGAGTAAGCATTTCTAAAAACCAGGCAAATCTTTTGCTTTTTTTTTAGCCGGTAAAGTTTGAAACCAAGTTTTTATTGCTGCCGTGTGCACAATTGATATTTCTATGCTTTTCTAGAAAACATTTTTAACATTTTATGGAAAACAATGGCTTGCAGAAGTTTAATACAATTCTCTGATTTCCAGCCTGACATTTTTGCCTGAGTAAGGAGGCAAGGCTTTCCAACTGGCAAACTGCAGAAACTAGAGAAAATGAGTTACACACAAGATTCATCTCACTTGAGGCAAAACAACGGACTTGCTACATGGTCTGTCAACTGCGCTAGTAAACAAATTGCCTACAATAATATATAAACTCTCTAAAACTGGCAAATAACTGTACTGAAAGAACTAGAAATGGAGGTTCGCATGCCCATGTCCAATGGCCAATGAGAGAGACAAAAGAAAGAAAAAAAATCATCCTTTGTTGATAGAAAAGTATATCAAAGGAGAAAGAGAAAGCAAAAAAGTATGTGAACACTTATAGGATGGAAAGCTTATTAACTCTGTAGGGCAGCAGACAATAGAAAGATGCACCAGTAGTGCATCTTTTTTAGCCTGCCCTTATGAATATAGGATTATCAGATAGTCACTATCTGCTAGTAAGCCTCCCTCTTACAAACAATCTGACTGGCCAATTACGGTGGGATGGTGCCTAGCAACCAAGCCACTCGGTCTCAGTCAAAACGATCTTGCTATGGGGGCACCAGAGACGCAGCTCCGCGTGTCTATTCAGACACGGAGCCATGGTTCGGCTCCGCCACCTCTGTCCTTCAAGGTTAATCAACTGATTGACAACAGCGGGAGCCAATGGCACCCCTGCTGTGTCTCAGACAATAAGAAGGCAGAGTCCCGGACTGCCGAGGCCCTCGTACACATCGCTGGATAGAGATGGGGTTCAGGTAAGTATAAGGGGGGCTTGCTACACACAGAAGGCGTTTTTACCTTCATGCATTAAGTTAAAAAAAAAAGTCTGCCTTTACAACTACTTTAATTCTGCAATGTTCTTATATTAAACAAAGCTACCCTCCTTACAACCAAACCACACCAACCTGTTTTTTCAAAATTTATGATATCAGTGATGTTTAAGGTGCCAAATAACTGTCCAACCAAACTATTCTAAATGGATACTTGTGAGTGCTGAGGTAACTAGCCCAAAGTATCAGAACAGGATTTAACTGCTTCCTGCCCGCCATAATCAGGATTAGGGGTGCAGCTACAGTCATGATCCTGGTTTCATTTTTCTCAGCTGGCGACGAGCTTTCATGTAGTAGTGATCCGAGTGGCTCTACAGCGACCCGATCAATTTAACGGGGAGCATAAAGGGGCCTCTCCTCCAACCGCTGATTTAAAGCTCTCCTGTGCATTCGGGGAGCCTGGGACCTCTGTGACCAGTCAGGTCTGGTAAACACAGAGGGAAGGAAGGTACCCAACACCCTCCCATGATGTAAGAAACTGGAAGCATCTGATAAAACCTAACTCGGTTTGATCAGATGCTTTTGAGGGCGGAGGAGAGATATGGTGTCTAATAGTAAAAAGAGCACCTGATCACTGCCCATGATATCATAGATGTTTTTCATCCCTTGCATTTAGGGTTGCAACGATACAACTTTTTTAAGACAGAGTACAAGTACCGATACTTTTTTTTAATGTCATGCGACAGTAGCACCGATGAGGCGTAGATTTTTAGCAGTTTATTTTTATTAATGTTTTTTTACCATTTTTTTTTTTTTTTACAATATATTTTTTTGTTGCAATGCTTTCTTGGGTGGACAAAGACATGCTTTTTTTATTTTTATAATTTTACTTTTAAATATTAAAATTTTTCATGGGGGGGGGGGGGGTTTGGTTAGATATCACCCCTGACATCCCCCCTTTGAGACAGAGAAAGGGACTGAGGACAGAGATTCCCCAGTCCCTTTCACTGCAGCCTCAGCTGCACTAAAGATGAATGGTCATGAGACAGCGGCTCCTCTCCATTCATAAACTGAAGCATCGTAAACACAGTTGACAATGTTTTAGTTAAGAACAGAGTCAGTGATTATTGACTGCATTCGGAAAAGGAAGGAGCCGGTAAATGACTGATTTACCGGCTCCTTCCTCCGCTCTCCATCCTGACAGATCTGGGGGAGCAGAGGACATGGAGGGGGACACGGGACAGTCGGGGATGAACGGTGGGGCCCGTTACAGGCACCGATCTCCCTATATAGATTTCAATAAAGCAGCTGAAGGCTGTGGGAGGAGGAGGAGCGTCTGTCAGCTGCTTTATTGAAATCTATACAGGGAGACTGGTGCTTGTAACTCCCTCACCACCGCACCAATCACCCCTGACTGCCCAGGTAATGGATTAGGCATCGGAGCATTTGCATGAGTACAAGTACTCATGCAAATGCTCGCTATTGGCACAGATACTGGTATCGGTGCAACCCTACTTGCGATAGAAAAAAAAAATGATCTTAAAAAAAAAAAAAAAAAAAATTGAAGGCACCCCTTACCTCTTGCACAAATGTAAATGCATATGTAGGTCCATGTGAACAGTAATTTGACCACATGTGAGGTATCGTCAGAGTGAGAGCAATAAATCTAGCTGCGTGTGTAACTCATAAAGGCTTTTAAAGCATTGCCTATGGATAATTTAATGTACCATAGTTTGATGCCATTTCACAGGGGTGGATACAGGCTTGACAGGTTAGGTATCCATTTTCTTACCGTAGCATTAAAAAAATGGGTATTGCGTTGTGTTTGTGTACAAAAAAATTCATTGTGTATTTTTTCCTGAAAATTTGTGTTTGATAAACCATTGCGCAAATATTGTGCGACATAAAAATTTGCAATAGCAATCATTTTATTCTCCAAAGCCCATATTTTTAGAAAATGTATGTTTGGGGGGGGTGTCTAGGCCCATCTCCCCACTGGGGCACTAGCTGCTTTTAACTCCTGCTAGCAGCCAAATAAAGGGTTAAAATCACCCACAAAACACTGCTGCCAAGTGCTTTGCAGACGCTTTGGCAGCAGCGCCCACTGATTCCAATGGCAGGGGCGGTCAAGGAGCGGTGTGTATACACTGCTCCCGCACCGCCTGAAAGATACTGCTTGTGGGACTTTTTTTTTTTTTTTTTTTAAGTCCTGCAAGTGCACCACCCCAGTGTGAAAGCACTCGGGCTCTCACACTGGGGTGGTGTTTTTCAGGAGCTTTACAGGTGCTATTTTTAGCCCAAAAGCATCTGCAAAATGCCCGAGTGTGAGAGGGGTCTAAGTGTTTTCTAGCAAAAATAAATAAAAAATGCAGATGTATGTATGCAATAAATGATAGAATTGGCCTGTGTTTGAAATGGTTAAGCATCAAAATAAAACCACTGCCTTTGTTAGAACAATCTCAGTGAGCTACAGTTTCAGATGACATTGCCAGAAGGAAGCAGGAAGAGAAGCTTTAAAATCAATTTTTTTAAATGGCTCACAAATTAGGGATACCAGAACACCTCTCCTAACCCTCTTCCTGCATCTTTCTTATAACAGCACATGAGGTCTTTAAAGTAGAACTAAAGGCAAAACTTAATTTTTTTAGTTTTGGACAGAGTGTAAAGTGATTAGAACATCTGCCAGTTATTTACGTTGTCTGCGTCCTTGTTAAGGAGATTCATCCATTCTATTTCAAATGGGGACACTAGTTCTTGGGTCCCCAAGGTATTCCATTAATTTGCACTTCCTGCTTGGCTATGGGACAGGAAGTACAGGGAAATCCCAGCAATGGGACACAGATGGTGAAAAGAATCTGGCAGGGGTTAAACCACCATTTTACTCTATCCAAATAAAAAAAAAAAGAATTTTTCCTATAGTTCTACTTTAACTTAATTTGCCCAGAAAGCAGTAGCACAGAATTGAAAAGCTAATAAACTGGCTCTTACACTGCATGTGCTGTGCCATAACCCAATTGTGTAATAGTCTGTAGTTCTCCACTGAGCCTTTCACCATCTCCACCAATAGGTCATATGCTGCAGCTCTGGAAGAATGCGATTTACATTTGGGCTGCCGTCTGTCCTTAAGACTGGGTAGCATGAAGAGGAGATTGAAAACATCTCTAAGGAATTCCTGAAAAACAAAAATCCTGTTAGACTTTGACAAGTGAAAAGATTTAGACACAATTAATTTGTAATCCTACCTGCCCTTCCCTTGAAAATTTGAAAGGGGGCTTGTGTTTGATGACACTGGTTGCAAGTCTGAGGAGTCCTGTCATACCATCATCTTCTACATTACCATCTTGGTAGTCAAGAATTTCTCTGCTAAAATATAACAAAACAAAGAAAAAAAAAGTATATAATTGTACATAGCTTTATAAAGGGCTCATTTTATAAAATACATATACATCCTATGGCCTAGAACCCATTGTTTTGAGTTTAAAGGGTTAGTCCACCTTTAAAAAAAAAAAAAAAAAAAAAAACATTTTCAGGGGAAAATGGGACTTAAAGAACTGCAGTATCTAAAAAGAAAAAAAAAAAAAAAATATGTTTCCCCTTCATTTGACTCACTTGCAGTGAAACAACTTCTGCTTTGCAGAAATTCAAAAGCTACACTGACATTCCCGGTCTCCATTCCAATTTAATTTTGGACAGTGAGCTTCTGTTGCCTCGCTCTACAGCTTTGTCTTATTAACAGCCATAAAAGTCACTGGCCCCACTGACTTACATGGCCAGGGAATTTTATTCAAGGACTTGTCAAACGTTTGGATTTTTGTCTAGGCTTTACATTTTTCTTGTGAACAAGAACTTATTCACATAGGGCCTAAGATCATTCAATTTTTTTTATTTTTAATGACTCAACATTTTAATATTACCCTCTTTGCGATATTTACAGCAGGATTTGCAATATTTACTTGTTGCATGAGATATTTTGTAATAAAAAACAAATATCTAAATGTGATGAGAATTACCGAATTGACCCCACATTGAGATACAGAGTAAGGGGAAGATGGAGGCATAGAGGGAGAGAAGTAAATATAGAGAAAGATAGAAGAGGAAATTGCATGTATATACTGCATATTTGCTTGATCTCCATCTTGTTTCGTTTCTCTCTCTCTCTCTCAAAAGTATAAAAATGATTAAGCACATTCAGATCATCTAGGTTAGGCATAGCTGAATGAATTAATTCTTTGTACTAAAAGTAAACAAACTTCATATTAAAAATGGTAGAAAATTCAAAGGAAAAGTAAACTGAACCTGGACAGAAACTCTACGTTTTAGTGAATGGGCCTTTTTAGCCATTTCCCACCCGTAGGATGTCTTATGACGCCCTGAACTGGAGTAGTCATGAACCTGAAGTGGAGATATCGGATGATGCCTACAGCTACAGGCATCTACAGAGTATCTTTTTCAGCCGTCGACTCTTTACAATGTAAAAGCCATCCTAGCGGCTGACTAGCCACTGGATTGCCTTTACGGCAGTTTGAGCATTTTTTCCCCAAATTTTATTTGGGTACAGCATTGCAGGAGCATGCAATTGTCAGTTAAAGTAACACAGTGCCATATTGCAAAAAATTGCCTTGTCAGGAAGGGGGGTATCTTCCAGAGGTCAAGTGGTTAAAACGTGACATTTTAGGTATCAATTTACTTGCAGTAATATCTTTTATTTATATATTGTGCTTTTTGCATTAAAATTAATCAAACTGTATTTTTCCCCCATAAATTGCATTTGAAAAATCTCTGCGCAAATATTGTGTGACATAATTTGCTACACACGCTACTTTATTCTCTAGGGCAGGGATATGCAATTAGCGGACTGCAAAACTACAAGTCCCATCGTGTCTCTGCCTCTGGGTGTCTGCTTGTGGCTGTCAGAGTCTTATTGCATATGCCTGCTCTATGGCCTCTGTTAAAAAAAAAAAGAAAAAAAATAAAAGTGTCTGTGTGTGATTTTCTAGCAAAAGAAAAATTTAAGATTTTTACATGTAGGAAAGAAATGTCAGAATTGGCCTAGGTGGGAAGTGGTTAAACACAATAGTGAGTATAAAACATATTCAGCAGGAATAAAAAGATGAACACTTTCTGCTTATTGGACAAAGTGGACGTAAAGAAAGGTTGAAAACAAATAAATACTGTCTACGCAACTCTATGCTCCCTATTAAACGGAGTAGCACATGTGCATTATTTTTACAATGTAGAAGCTGCAGCTGTGGATTTGTTTGGCAACCAGAGTCCAGACATGAGGATTATTAAAGTATGTCAAAAAGCAAGAATATAGTATATTTAAGCTTGCAAGTCTGTAAAGGAGGTGGCTGCTTAGTTTTATTTTTAATCCACTTGCCAAATGCTGGCTCCCCCACGCAACATGGTGCACATGGGCACTGTGAGCGCTCCATGGGGCACAGACCAACGCAATCTGCAACTGCCGTGTCCACCAGACACAGGATAGCGGGGCTTGGTACTGGGCCGATGTGAGTTTCCCAGATGCCACTTGATCGCAGTGCGATCACATGGCACATAGTAAACAATAGTCATGAATAGAAAGCATTCATTACATAATTTTCTACTACTGCGTGTGATCACACGGCAGCTGGGAAGTTGCAAGGATACAAATATTTCGTCATTTAAGAATTGTACTTAGCCTGAGAAAAGTAATGCAACCATGACATCTATGGACAGGCAAGCTCCAATCTGCAATCATTAGCATTTTTATTCTTGGGTTTATATATTTTAAGTATTATACAGCTTTTAGCATTTGTTACAGCTTCAGGACATTAGGGCTGCAAAGCAGGTTAGCTTCTAAAGGCTCAGAGATTACATTAATGGATAATCACCCTAAACGATATGGACAAGATTAACAAAACAATGTTGAAAAAGATCACAGGAGAAGGCGAGACAAAATGGGTTGAACCTGTAATTACAACAAGAGGCATACCTGCGAATGCAGTCGGCTAAATGTCTTGCTAACGCATCCAAATCAAGCAATGTTGTCTAAGAAAAAAAAAAAAACACACTTAATATCTAGTACTTGATCTAAACATCCAGACAGGTGCAACATATTTCAGATCTACACTATGGGGTACATTTATAAAGCAGTGAAAAGGGAGATTCTCTCCAGGTAAATCTTCCTGAAGCATTTGTTTTAAATGACAGTGAATGAGTCACCACCAGTGAATGTTTAGTGAAGGTCACACTCACTGCTTTTAAATATGCCCTAGGTCAGTGATGGCGAACCTTGGCACCCCAGATGTTTTGGAACTACATTTCCGATGATGCTCATGCACTCTGCAGCGTAGTAGAGTATTCATGGGAAATATAGTTCCAAAACATCTGGGGTGCCAAGATTCGCCATCACTGCCCTAGGTATTGCCGAAAAGGACTGTTAATTCAAGAAAATGATGAGCAAAGCCCAGAGAGGCACACTTAACAATTGCTCTAAGACATTCTGGGTCAGATTTAAAATTCAGCTGGCAAGCAGAGTATGATGGCAGTTTAGTAAAAGGAGGATTAAATATTTTAGTTTAAATATTGACATATTTAAGCAACAATGCCTGTAACAAATATTCTCAAACTGAGACACTACAATGTTTTTCTATGAGATACAAAGATATGAGATACAAATAATAAATAAGAATGACAGTATGGCTTCATCTTCTGAATAGATCCTGCAAATTGAACTGCATGATATACATCCTTCCCAATTAGAAAACGGCCATCAATAAAATAACAGCAACTTCTAAAGTTTTGTATTTCCAAGTTCTAAAAAAACACTACTTTCTCATTTGTGTGCAACACTTCGTAAAGACATTTTTCTGTTACAATAGAGTACATTTTATTCCAACTATACCTGGCTAGCATCCTTGACATGAATGTTATCTATCAGTTTACACAGTAACCAAAAATATTCTTTACATCCAGGTCGCAGAATGGTTTCTTCCTCATAGTCCTCTACCTGTAAATAAAACATAATATGTATATAAATGTGTGTGTTTATAATATTTATATATACACACACACACACACACACACACACACACACACACACAATCTGTAAATGCTTAATGCCCAGTACACACCATCCGATTATCGGACGAATGATCGTCCTTTTTTTGCATGCTAATCTCACGCTGAATCTGATGAGTTTACTAAAGTCACGAAAAATTCTCGTACGACAGCTGTACTGATTAAACGAAAATCGTATGATCTGGTATCGTACGAAAAAAAATTCCGTGCACGTCCAATAGAATATCGGAAAAACTGTCCTGACCGGCTACTAACGATCCGATTACCTTATGGCCAATTAGAAAGCGGCATTTTTCGAACGATTTTCGGATCTTGTGTACAGGGCTTAAGGGGGGTGGGGATTTGATCATGTTGGGATAGAGGAGGTTAAAAATAAAAACAACATATAGCAGGGTATGTAGAAGGAATCTAGAAATACTCTGAAGATAACCATTTTGACAAATAAGGGACATCAATAAATGTCATAACTTGCATCAAATAGGTCAAGATATCCCAACGTTGTTTTAAATGCAACTCCAGGCAGTTTGTGGGTGCAATGCCAGGCTCCTGCAGACCCTCTGTGTAGTTGTCTGCCAGTATCTCCAATATGGGCAGTCACTAACAGGAGGATCAATGAACTACTTAGAGTGCTCATCACCCTGGTAGTTAACCGAGAACTAGCCTCAAAGGCTGAAATTTCTTGTAGCTCAATCATTCACAGAACTCAGTGAATGAATGATGCAGCCAAGTGGGTGGAGCCCCACATGTTGGCGCTCTTTCAGAATAGTGACAGCGGGAGAAGATCCCCTGTCTGCTATCATGAGGGGGGGGGGGGGGGGTTCAGGGGGAGAGCAGGCAGATGCTGAACATATTACAATGTTACATCCTAAATATGGGTGTAACATGTTCAAAAAGGTGAACTTGTCCTTTAACTATACTAATAAAAATTGGATTTTTAGCTTTTCAGAGTTTTTGTTTTGCTTCCCCCACTACTATCAGATTTTATTTAATTTGATCTCTAAAGAGACGTATGGAGCTACTTGATGCCTGTAGTCTACCTAATGACTTGTGAGCTGACTAGTTGGATGCTTATGTACAGATATCCACCAATTCATTTGCCATGTTACTCTAAGATTAAGGCCTCATGAACACCGGATGTTTGGCTATCTCAGCTGTGTACTGCTGTCTGCATTCACCTTTAGGTTCCACCAAATGTATTTGAGACAGGAGGAGGGAACAAAAGATGTTATAAAGAAATATTTGTGGGAGGCGAGACATTTATGATTTGTGTGCCACTTCTAGGGCACCACTGATGTAGGGGTTAGAAATGAAGCGAGATAATAGTACATACACATGGTGTGCTGAAAATATTTCCACTTACCCGAATGGGTTTTAGTGCTTGAGCATCAGGAAGAAACTTTAATAATGTTGATGCAGCCAGAAGCAAGAATGATCGATTTATTGAGTCACCGCCATCCAGACCAGAAAGGGACAGCTTGTATAGACCATTGCATGATTCGTGCCGAACTGCAGTCTTTCAGAGAAAGAAACTTAATTTTACATTTCAATCCAAATTATGTATATATTAAACAAGTTAAGATCATTTTGAATATTTTTAAACGTTCCAATGTGTTACTCTGAAATGATCGTGTGATGATAGGAATATGGAAACTGCCCAAGCCAAACAGTATAAACTCCAAGGGCTTTCATCTTCATTCTTTGTTTACCATCTAGTGAGTCATATGTCACTAAACGAAAAGTAGTCAGAGAAGTCATACTTCCTGACCTGCATTTTTGTTCTAGTAAATCATCAAGCAGTAAAACAATGATAAAAGAGGTAAGCCCTTACAGCTTCCAAATTCCTATACTGACAGGGTATGTTTAAACAGGTTATAAAATGGTCTTTCAATCAGATTTAGCGCTATTTGCCTATTTCTGCATTAATTCCATTGCAAAATGCCTATAACAGGGCTCAAAATTTCAAGTCCTGAGCTACAAGTCAGGCCTCAAATGTTACTCGCCACCAGTGCCTCAATCAATCCCTACCCTGCCTCCTCCTGACCTGTGCCTGTAATAGATAGAACGCATCACAGCATTGAACCGGCGTTCTATCACAAGCACAGGTCAGGAGGAGGCAGGGGATGTGTCGAGCAGAGCAGTGACAATTATAATGTAAGCACCGATAACAGCGTGCTATCCCGCGGCTCTCCTCTTCCTCCCCAGGGCGATTGCTGGGAGAACGGCTCCCAGCAGGGAGTGATTCTAACGGGGGGGGGGCTACGTGTGACACGACACTGATCACCGCTCCGGACGATCACGCGAGCACACTCACGGATCTCGCAGCAGTCCATTTGCCTGTCCGTGCCCTTCTGCCGACGTAAATGTTTATGCGCGGTCGGCAAGCGGTTAAAGCACCTGTGCAAGATAAAGGAAAACCTGCAAACGTGGCCTGTTGGGGGGTACTTGAGGACAGGGTTGAGAACCACTATTGTACTGTACTGTCAGAAGTTTAATTTACAGGTACATCATTTATATTATCATAATCATACAGTATTCAGGAGTTGATTCGTAGACCATCAAAAGCAATAAGTTGAGGGGTAGGCAAAAAACAGCTAAATTTACAGCAATAGGCCCACAGGAAGATCAAGAAGGGTCAACACACCAAACAGGCAGAAGCACCTTGTAGATAAAACCAAGATCATCAGTGGCTCAAACTACAAACTGTTAAGAAACTTTAATATGTGAACAGAACAGGCAGTAGTTCGGCAACCCTTAGAGAAGGACTAATGCTAGATGCCACGATGAATTGAAAAAGCACAAATCTCTAGGGGAAATGGGTGCAGGATGGGAAAGACTTGTTCCCTCTGGGCAGAAGCCTTAGGGAAAGGTGATTAACCACACAACCAGGTGGAAGAAGAGGGAGACACCTGAAGGCCCTAGAAAGGTACAGAAAGTTGCAAAGACATCATAGTAGAGAAACTCCTTGCAAAGAGGAGTGCACAAGGAGTGTGGGGCCAAAAAGTCTTGAAGATGACATAAAAGGTCTAACCAAGACCTACCAGGCACCAAGAGCCAAGTGTCTTGTGAGCAGAATGGAAAGATATGAAATAGGAACAATTTCTAGGAAAGGGTTTATTATCACACTAATTAGGAACTACCTCACATAATTACAGATGAAGGAAGAGCACCCAACTTGGAGGATACCTAATCAGGGCACCAGAGATGCTGGGAGATCTCAGAGTGAGAATTTGTACAGCAGTCACAGAATTACATATGTTTGATGAGATGGGCAGACAAATGCTAAGGTATCTACAGACAGCACATGGAGGGAAAGAAGCACATACATGGGGCACAGAGGATAGATGTGATGCTCCAGTACTAGGTCAATTTAAAAGTCTTGTGGTGTCAAGGCCATTTATTTTAAGGCTGCCAGAGCAGAAAGACTGCTTAGCTTGTAAAACTGGCAACTCAGCGATTCTTGACCTTGATTTGGAGAGAGGGCATATATTAAGAATCAGTCTACATTTAATGGAGCTAGCTTCCACACGTAGTAACAGGTATAGTGCCGGTGACCTGGAGTGGACCAACCAGCCACTGGCTTCCCTAAAGAAGTCTGCCAGCAGAACTGAAAGTTTCATGGGAATGCAACTGAAGGTGCCAATGGCAACACATTAATTAACTTGTTGTCAGTGATGGACAAAATTTTGTGCCAACGAGGTAATATATAAGTCTCTATAAAATCAAGCGAGGGTTACACCCAGATGTTCTAAGCAGAACAAAGTTGGGGAGAAGTCTAAAGATGCGGTGTCAATCGAAGGATAAACTGAAAGAAATCCCATGGTCAGATTTGATTCAATAAAGAAAAAAAAAAGTCTCCAAGCCAACCTGGTACATAATGGCTAAGGGTTTAGGAGTCTAATGATATAACACCACAAGATGTGGCAAGTTTAAAAGCTACATGGCAGTTTAAAGAAGAGGGGAATAAAACCTCATCACATTGTGGTTGCTGTTGAAGTTAGAGGATTCCTCAAATGAGAGATACAGTTAGGTCCATATACTATATATATATATATATATATATATATATATATATATTTGGACACAGGCACAACATTTTCATACTTTTGGCTCTGTATGCCACCAGAATAAAGTTAAAATGAAACAATTCAAATTAATTTTAAGTGCAGACTTTCAGCTTTAATTCAAGGGGTTGAACATAAAATATCAAGTACAAATTTTAGGAACTACAACCATTTTTATACACAGGCCCCCCACCCCATTTTCAAGGGCTCAAACGTAATTGGACAAATGAATCCAAAAATAAATAAAATGTTTGTTTTTATTATTTTGTTTCAAAGCCTTTACTAGCAATGACTGCCTGAAGCCTGGAACCCATGGACATTACCAAAGACTGCATTTCCTCCTGATACTTTGCCGGGCTCTAACTGCAACTGTCTTCAGTTCTTTGTGGGTCTTTCTGCCTTTAGTTTTGCCTTCAGCAAGTGAAATGCATGCTCAAATGGGTTGAGATCAGGTGACTGACTGCCATTGCAGAATATTCCTATATACTTTTCCTTCAAAAGCTGCTGGGTTGCTTTTGCAGTGCGTTTTGGATCATTGATTATCTGTACTGTGAAGAGCCATCCAATCAACTTTGCCGCATTTGGCTGAATCTGGGCTGACAGTATCTCTCTAAACACTGTAAAATTCATCCGGCTGCTTTTGTCTTCTGTCACATCATCAATAAACATCAATGACCCAGTGCCACTGGAAGCTATGCATGCCCATGCCATCACACCGCCTCCACCATGTTTTACAGATGTTGCGCGTTTTGGATCATGAGCTGTTCCAAGCCTTCTCCACACTTTTTCTTCCTGTCATTCTGGTACAGATTAATATTGGTTTCATCCGTCCAAAGAATGCTTTTCCAGAACTGGTCTGTTTTTTTTAGATGTTTTTTTGGCAAAGGCTAATCTGGCTTTTGTATTCTTCAGGCTTATGAATGGTTTGCACCTTGTAGTAAATCCTCTGTATTTGCTCTCCTGAAGACTTCTGGATTGTAGACTGACAAGGATACTCCCCCCACCTCCTGGAGAGTGTCTTTCACTTGTCTGAATGTTGTGAATGGCTTTTTCATTACCATAGAGAGGAGCCTGTGATCATCCACCACTGTTGTCTTCCATGGACATCCAGGCCTTTTATGTTGCCAAGTTCACCAGGGCGTTGTTCTTTCTTAAGAATGTACCAAACTGTTGATTTGGCCACTTATAATGTTGCTGCTATCTTTCTATCATTTTTGAAGTTTTACAATGGCCCGTTTCACCTGCATGGACAGCTCCTTTGAACACACGATGTAGATTCACAGCAATAGATTCCAAATGCAAATACCACACTTAGAATCAACCTTTTACCTGCTTAATTGATGAAGACATAAAAAGGAGTAGGCCACACCTAGCCATGAAACAGCTTTTGATTCAATTGTCCAATTGCTTTTGGTCCCTTGAAAAAGGGGGGTGGCTATTCTTAAAAGCTGTAATTCCTAAACCCTTCCTCCCATTTGGATGTACATACCTTCAAATTAAACTTGAGTGTGCACTTTCAGCCCATATCCATTATATAACTATAGCTTGAAAAAGTTTTGGTAAATACCAAAAAAAAAAAAAAAACGAAAATTGTGCCCGTGTCCAAATATATATGGACCTAACTATATAGTGGTAGATCTATAGAAAAGCAGGCAGAAGCCACTCTGTTATAAAATCAGCAACAAGTCTACAGAAGGTTGTTGGTTACTATACTAATGAATAGACGTTCTTAAGAGCATGATGGTGCATGCAGTGTTGAATAGAGGGGAGTCCACAAGAAGGATTTTGAAAGTCCTAGAAAAAGATTGCCCCTTGTGAGTGTAAGCTGCAAGGAGATGTAGGAAAAACTGCTGCCTCAAGCTAGCAAATAAGAACAAAACATGGAACAAAACAGCACAGAGAAGAAAGCAACAGAGGTTCTGTGTGTACCTCTTGGAAGAACAGAGTAAACCCACTTGCAGACAAGAATTTTTCTAGCACTTTGTTCACAAGTTTAAATCAGTATTTTTTAAGAAAATTACTTAGAATCATGTTTTGTTTTTTAGCAGAGACCCAAGGGAATAAAATGACGATTGTTGCAATTTTTTATGTTACACGGTATTTGTGCAGCGGTTTTGTAAAAGCAATTTTTTGGGAAAAAAATACACTTTAACGAATTAAAAAATAAAAATTTAAAATTAAAAATAAAAATAAACAATTAACCCCAAGTTTGTGAAATGTGAAAGATGATGTTACGCCTAGTAAATAGATACCCAACATGTCACGCTTTAAAAATTGCATACGGTCGAAAAATTTAGACATAAAACCTCCATAGGCGATGCTTTAAAGGCCTTTACAGGTTACCAGTTTAGTGTTACAGAGGTGGTGGTCCAGTGCTAAAATTATTGCTTTTGCCCTAGTGGCAATACCTTATATGTGTGGTGCCAATCCCCTTTACATATGCGTGCATGTCTTATGTATGTGTTCGCTCCTGCGTGCAAGCACAAAGGGATGGGTACGCTTTAATTTTTTTTCCCCCTTATTTTGCTTTTATTTTTACACTATCCCTTTAATTTTAGCACTTTTCAAAAAGACCCCAAATCTTTTTTACCTTTAAAAGCAAAGGATCAAAAATAAAGAAATAATTACATATTTTTTTGATTTTTGCTTAAAAAATAAAACAAACTTGTTTGCTTCCAGCCTGGACCGGAAGTGATGTCATGACATCGCTCTGGTCAAAGGCCATAGAGGCAATCAAAGCAGATTTACTCTGATTGCCTGTGTGGGCAGTCGTTTCTCGGGCAAACTAGCAGAAATGGTAAGCCCGGGAAACACTGGTGAGGGGTGGGAGGAGCTCACGAGCCACTCAGACTGCTTTCATGAGAAAGTCAACCACCAAAACAATATACCAGGGTTAGGGCTGATGTTATCACGATGGGCATACCCCTCTGAAGGGTACAGGATCTGGGTACCTAGAAATGGATCACAGCCCTGAACCTGTATAAAAAATTGCAGCTGACTAACTCTTTGTAAATTGTATCAAGGTGAGCGCAGAATGCAGGCTCCAGTGCACAAACATTATAGGCTGGCCCCATTATTATGGGGTCCAGGTATGGTTCACGAGATGTACATTGAGGATAAAAAATCTGCTAGTGAGCCAGAAGGTGATAAGCAGTCAGATCTTAATAGACCTGTCAATTGAAGAAATAAAAAATAATGAAGTAAAAAAATAATATAGAAGTACTTGTAATAAATGGGTACCCTGGCGGGCAGGTCCCATTAGAGCTTTTTGCCAGAGTCCATCTGAAAGTAGCAGCATTTAACCCACAGTCCAAGAAATCAACTCCTGTGTCTTGTACTGTACTCCAAGGCATGGAATTTACAGGTATGTGAAAATTATTTTTGCCTGCTTTTTGCAGTTTTTTTAATGGACATTATTGTATCTTTGTTTTCTGATAAACTATAAAATCCAATAAAAAAAAATAAAAATTAAAATCAGGATATATAAAAACAGTATTTAAAGTCGTAGTAAAGTCGTACATTTGGAAATCCGCTGACAGGCAGGGTTTTTATAACGGAAGAGACCCTAGAGGTCTTTTCTGTCATAAATGTCCCCCCTGCCTGTCAGCAGGTAATGTGATCTGAGCCACAAACGCGCAGCTCCAACCACAGTAAAGGCTTGCTCTGTGTGCTGTGGTGATGGGACTCCCACGCGCATGCATGTGAGTGATGTCACATCAGCCTGGACAATTAAGCGGAAGAAAACACGAAACCTGGAAGGAAGACAGGGTGAAGATGGAAGCGCTGGGGACCGGGAGAGCCCTGACAGCATATCCCTGGAAGGCTCTGTGTCGGTAAGTCTGTCACAATATCCTAACATGCAGTGCATACTAGTACATTATGATTTAAACCTGCAGGGGGACCATTTATTTTAATTTTGCTTCCGAGGCTTTACCACACATTACACATTAAAACCCACCTAGACACTCTTCCACTGCAGCTAGCAAATTCTATGCTCTAGCACAAAGTGGTATAACTATAGACACATTTCACTAATCCCAATACTGTATACAACACTCATTTTAACCCATCAATGGCCAAGATTATACTTTAAAGCGGAGGTCCACCCTAAAGTGGACCTTCCGCTCATCGGAACCCTCCCCCCCTCCGGCGCCACAAATGGCACCTTTCAGGGGGAAGGGGGGGTGCAGGTACCTGTACAGTACAGGTATCTGCACCCACTTCCGGGATATCTCTCTGCGGAAAGGGGCGTAGATTACGCCCCTTTCCGAAAGTCCCCCGCTGCCTGCTGGGAAGCACACAGATCCCAGAGGCAGCGGGTCCATCCTTATTGCGCAGCGCGGCTCGCGCATGCGCAGTAGGGAACCGGGAAATGAAGCCGAAAGGCTCCACTTCCTGATTCCCATACCCAAGATGGCGGCGGCGGCAGTCCCCGAGAGACGATCGAGAGATTGGCTTCGGGTGCCGACATCGCGGGCGCGCTGGACAGGTAAGTGTCACTATTTTAAAAGTCAGCAGCTGTAGTATTTGTAGCTGCTGGCTTTTAAAAAAAAAAAAAAAAAAAAAACGCGGAGTCCCGGCGGACTCCCACTTTAACCAACAGGTCCAATTCTCAGTATATTTTCCACACTCTATGTTGATATACAAGTTTCTCATTTCTATCAACCAGACCTGAATTTGTAAATATTGGAAAAAAAAAGTCCAGAGAAAAAAAAAAAAAGATGGATCTTGGCCACTTCTATAAGATACTCATTGGAGTATATTTATTAAGATTATTAGGTTCCAATAAATGTTTTACGGCATTCCACATGCATCCAATTTATGAATGCCTTTAAGCAACTTATGGTGTCTTCTGGTCTCAAATGCATACAACAGGCCATGCTCCACAAAAGGAAATTGCAACATATTATCCCTTCCCCATCCTGCAAGGTGTGGAAGTTAAGAGGCAATAAAATATATCTAGGGAGAAAGGCCTGAAAGTTCTCCCATGTCCCTAGGATACTGTGAAGTCTCCTGTGAAATTTAAAGTACTTTCTTCTTCAATATCCCATAAATACTCCATCAAATTTCCTAAAAACAGTCAGCAGTAACCTGCAAAGAGAAATATTCAAAAAGTAGATTCTGACATCATGTGAAAATGATACAGTGCCTTGAAAATGCATTCATACCCATTGACATTTTCCACATTTTGTCACGTTACAACCAAAAGCGTAAAAAATAAATAAATATTATATATATATTTTAGAGCCGCACGATTCTGGCCAAAATGAGAAACATGATTATTTTGCTTAGAATAAAAAGATCATGATTCTCGCAATGTAAAATCTTTCACATTATACAAAAAAAAGGGCTAACTTTATTGGTTAATGTGAGTTTTTTTTCAAAAAAAATTGCACTGAAAATAGTGTGACATAAAATATGAGAGAGATCTAGATATATAGTAAATACTTTCTAGATTACAATTACAGCTGCAAGTCTTTTTGGAGATGTCTCTACCAGTTTTTCATATCTAAAAAGAGTGAATTTTTTGCCCATTCTTCTTTGCAAAATAGCTCAAACTCTGTCAGACTGGATGGAGAGTCTGAACAGCAATTTTCAAGTCTTGCCACAGATTCAGAATTGGATTTAAGTATGGAATTTGACTGGGCCATTCTAACACATGGATATGCTTTGATCTAAACCATTCCATTGTAGCTCTGGCTGTATATTTAGGGTCACTGTCCTGCTGGAAGGTGAACCTCTGCCCCAGTCTCAAGTCTTTTGCAGACTAACAGGTTTTCTTCTAAGATTGCCCTGTATTTGGCTCCATCCATCTTCCCATCAACTCTGAGCAGCTTGACTGTCCCCGCTGAAGAAAAGCATCCCCTCAACATGATCCTGCCACCATCATGTTTCTTAGTGGGGATGGTGTGTTTAGGGTGATGTGCAGTGTTAGTTTTCCACCACAAATAGTGTTTTGCTTTTAGACCAAAGTTACCTTTTAGTCTCATCTGACCAGAGCACCTTCTTCCACATGTCTGCTGCCCCCCCCACTTGGCTTCCCGCAAACTGTAAAATGGGACTTCTTATGGCTTTCTTTCAAAAATGTCTTTCTTGCCACTCTTCCATAAAGGCCAGATTTGTGGAATGCACGACTAATAGTTGTCCTGTGGACAGATTCTCCCACCTAAGCTGTGGATCTCTGCAGTTCCACCAGAGTTACCATGGGTCCCTTGGCTGCTTTTCCTTGCTCGGCCTGTCAGCTTAGGTGGATGGCCATGTCTTGGTAGGTTTGTAGTTGTGCCACATGCTTTCCCTTTTTGGATGATGTATTGAAGAGTGCTCTGTGAGATGTTCAAAGCTTGTGATATTTTTTTATAACCTAACCCCACTTTAAACTTCTCCACAATTTTATCCCCAACCTGTCTGGTGTGTTCTTTGGCCTTCATGAAGCGGTTTGCTCACCAAGGTTTTCCAACAAACCTGAGGGCTCCACAGAACAGAGGTATTTATACTGAGATTAAATCACACACAGGTAGACTATGTACTAATCTGGTGACGTCTGAAGGCAATTGGTTCCACTTGATTTTAGTTAGGGTTATCAGAGTAAAAGGGGCTGAATACAAATGAACGCCACACTTGTAACAACAAAAAATTGAAAACCATTTATCAATTTCAAAACACTTCACAATTACGTACCACTTTGTGTTGGCCTATCACATAAAATACATTTACGTTTTTGGTTGTAACATGATAAAACATGGAAAATTTTAAGGGGTATGAAATACTTTCAAGGCACTGCAACTCGGGGTTCAGCTAAAAGCTGGGAGGTGTGTAAGGATTGAACCCCTGAATAAAGATATAGCAAAGGTTCACAACCTGCTTTAAGCTAATCTTCAACAATGTTAAAGCCGTGGTAAACATTGTTTTGAAACAAAATGCCAACAGATAGGATATTTATGATATATTGGTCTTTTCTGTCATAAATGCTTCCTCCTGTCAGCTGTCATGTACACTGAGCCACGCAATGTGCAGAGCAGTGAACATTTAAAGCCCCGATTTGTACCGCTGTGCGCATGAGTAGGACTGACGACATAGGGGCCCGGCCAGTCAACTGGCGAAGTCATCGAACTGGGAAGGAAAAAAATTGAATCACCCGGGACCCACCAAATCCATCACAGCACGGAGTTGGAGGGTTCAGTTTGACAGGTTCGTTTGCCATAATGTTCTAATATGCTGTACCTACTAGAACATTATGGAAAAACCCACCTGGGGGCCCCTAAAAAGAAGACTTCATTACCGCTTTAAACTTGACATTTTTAAGGAAAAAGAAAAGTAAATGTTACATTGCTTTACTGAATCTCACAAAAAATGTTTCCCCTACAATGATAGGCATGGTGTGTATTGAAATCTTACCTCAGGAATAAGGAGAGTTAATTTTTTGAGCCAATCTTGTAAATTATCACTGTCTGCAAGACTAGATTTCACCATAGAACAACAATGAGCCCAACTAACAAGGAGCCACATTGAATAATGTGTAACTGGAGAATGAAAAAAAAAAACACAGGAAATATTAAATAGTTAAAAATTTTACTTTAAAAATGACTACTGTTAGCACAAAAACAACAAAGTTAAGGTACTGAAGTACAGTGTCACAAATTGGATTCATACTTGCAGGAAAATGGCTCACAGTACAGGGCAAAGGAATACAGACAATATTTGATTTCTTTAGTGTCAGAAAGCAAAGGTACCGGAATTAGGATTGCCTGCCAACGAGAACTGCACACTCCTGCTGTTTGCTTTATAGCCATTAAAGATGAACCCCAAGAAAACAGCTAAATAAACAGATGAAATACAGTAAGGGAGTTATTTAAGCTACCAAAAAAGATTTTTTATGTATCCATTTACTTCTTGGATTTATATAGCTACGCCAACAGTCTTTTTTTGATCTGTTAAATATAGCTTTGGAAGTTTTTTTGTTATATCTGGCAAGTGCAGGAAAAACCTTCTCAAATTCAGGGTTGTCGTGGGTCCCCTTACACACTTCCTGCATTCTCAAAAAGTCTATTTAGCCCTCCTAGTCTTTATCTTGAGCTACAGAGAGAGATATGGGAACGTGGGTTGATGAGCAGTCTAGCGGAAGACATTGGGCACAGCTGACACCACGCAGTCAAATGCTGTGTGTTGGTCAACAAAAGGGCTTACAACCTGAATGTATTACTGGAAGATCAATGGGTATTTTTCTGTACTTGCAAGGTCTGTGCAGGGATAAAACTTGGGCAAATGTCCATTGGACAGTGTAAAGGAGGTACATCTGACTGAAGTTCATCTGTCACTGATATTTCTTCCCATCAGCATGTAGACCAACTGACAATCTTTCTGCTGCTTCTTCCATTCCCAATTTAAAATCTGCTTTACAATGGACTGCAAAAGGCTGACATCAAATCAGATTCAGATATTCACATTTAATGTAATGAATCTAAAACTGCATAACAAACAGGAGTTTAGTAGTAAAAATAACTGCCTTTTCTGAAATACGTTTTTTTCCTGCGAATAACGTGCAAAGATCATCTTAAAGCTAGAGGTTATAGCAAATCCATTTTACGCAGAGTATACAATAAAGCCTCGCATCAATCATGACATTCCTTGCTGTATAAAAACAAAAAAAACACTAAACAGAGTTCTACGGTGAGGTTTATAACCAGATTCTCTAGTCATCATGCAGAAATCCGTAAAATCCTTACAGCTCATTGGCCCATCCACACCGAGGATCCTGTTCTGGCTAAATATGTTAACCTGTCTCCCAACATTACTTTCTGCAGATCAATTTCTTTACGTGACAAACTGACATCCAGTCATTTTTCCACAACACCTCAGAGACGCCCATCAAGGGGGATTCACAGGTATGGCAGGTGTGCATTTTGCCCATGGGTCCAGACAGGCGAGCATTTCACATTACCTAATGGTGAACACTTTACTCCCAATTTATATGCTGATTGTGAGTGGTCTATTTAATGTTATGCAAATGCTCGGCCTTCTATGTGGGCAAAACCATCAGACAATTCCGTGCCCGCATAAAGGATCATGTCTACTATTCCTCGGGGGGAGATGATTACATCAGTTAGTAGACACCTAGATTTATACCTCAAATTCGACACCTCATGGTCTCCTTCAATGCTTACAGTAGTCCCCTCTAATTCATTGGGGGGGAGGGGGGGGGGGGGTGATTGGGACAAACAGGTCCTTAGAAAGGAGACTGTGTGGATTGAGCGACTTAATGCCCTAGGTATTAATGAGGCTCATTCCTACAAGCCTTTTCTATGAATTTACTTAAATATATTTTTATTTGGCTTAGTATAGATGGGCGTTTTTCCGAAAATGTTATACGTGTTGTTTTTTTTTAGATAGTGGTATACATATTTTTGTAAAAAGCGTGGCGTTTCCCTTTTTTTCGTTATTTATTTTTTGTTGTCCTCTGATATTTAAGAGGTATTAAGATTATATGATTTTTTTTTTTATTATATATGTTAACACATGTTTTGTAATCGCATTGGTGGACGACATGCCATTTCCATTGTATTTGGGAGCATCATGCGGTCACCCAGAGTCATTGGCCTTGGTTAAGCCTATGACACTGGGCCTGTCTGAACAGGTAGATGGGTATTCCCACTCCTGACGGTCAGTGCTGTGTATCGGTGCTTGCCCCGTTCGCTCCCTGCGTACTGTTCACCCACATTGTTGTGATGCGCAGGTGCGGGTAGCTGTTGCGGGCGCATGCGCCTTTACACCTGTGGCCGGCCCGGATGACGTCACGTCGGCGTAATGGCTGATTGGTTGACGACGGGCAGGACGTGTGTACAAAAGACACCCCGCCGGCGTCTTTCTTTGCAGGACACATATTGCGGTCTTTGGTGGCTTACACGCTAGGCTGTTCAGGACTCTCGGGAGGTATTGTTTTTGGACTTATTTGTCTATTTTTTCTCCACCCTTTTCAAGGGGGATATTATGTAATAATCTTGGCCTCTTTTTTTTTTAATCTGTCGTTTTGGATTGCAGACTCTGTACTTTTGGTACTAGTGGCTGGCACTGGGTTGTGCTGACATCTTTACCTAAAATTGCTTCGCTATGGTACTAATTTGGTCTAATACGATCTCCATTGGCCCTCTTTTCCCGCGATTTATGGAGAGTTGGTCTCATCTAGTATTTTAGGAGTATTCACCTTGTGGGACCTTCTAATTTATCTAGATTCTACCCTTTTGGGTTTGGCTCTTATACATAGTATATACAGTCTAGTGTGTGTCCCATTTTGCCTTTTGTTTTATGGGACATCCATTTTGTGAATTCCTACGTGATTCAGTAAGTGACTTTTGGGTACTTTTTGGTCCATTGGGAGAGACCTCATCTAACCCCTCTAACCTTGGTATAAGACTCTTTGTATTATGTTACACACGCCCCCATGGTGTTCCTTCCCTTTTCGTGCCCTGCTGTACACCGATGCTTGTCTGTCGCCTAACCAATGTCTCTACATATCTTTTTAATGCGTTACTGCACATATTTACTGATGAATCTTTTTAGAATATTTAATAATATTTTTTATTTTATTTCTTAGTTACATTAAGCTCCAGAAGAAGCGTCTGTTGAGAGATGCGAAACATGTCGAGCATAACATCACCACTCAACCCTCATTGATGTTCCACTATGCTTGGATCATTTTTTTATTCCATATATTGGATAATTATGTGGCTGCTCCACTAATACAGAGGATCTATATTATATTATTTTAGTGGTAAACACAATTGAGGAATAATTGGTGTGGATATCTGATGATTTTTTTATGTACTGATTATTGCTTTGTTTTGTAAAATATTTTTATAAATAAAATAATTTTTTAATTATTCAGTTGTTGTAATCTGTGCCTAAAAAGTCCATAGCCCATTTTTCCTCCAAACTGACGTGCAAAGAGGGTGGGTCCAGATTACTTTTTTAATATAAAGATGATAAGACGAATAAAAATCTTTCTATTCACGAAGAGGTCCAAAGGAGGGAAGTTTTGGAGGGTGAAGAACAGCTTTAATCAGAATTAAATCTGTTTAAAACCTTTTAGAAAATATAATGCCACAAATGCAAAACTAAGAATGCTAGCAGTTCAGCACAAATCATGATGTAAGCAGAAGCAATAAAACAAAAAGGGATAAATATTTATCAGAGAAAACATTTACCTTCATCCCTTGACCTATGATCAGATTGAGCTTTCAGTACCCTGTAATAATGACACAACATCTTAACATGCAAGGTACATTTTTATGTTAAAATTTAGCATTTAGGGCATAAACAAAATACTGAAGGCATGAAGTGGCTAGCTGCAAATGACATTAGATCAGGGGTAGGCAATCTTAAAGAGGTGGAGAGCTACCTGAACATGGGAGAAGTCAAAGATCACCGGGCACAGTGTTGCCTCCTCACATCCAATTTAAACCTCTAATTTTCGTCCTACCTCTTCACAATCATCTGCATTGCATGGCAATCATCGGTTTAAATCAGGTGGTGAGGAGGCAACATATTGCCTCTTCACCACCTGTCAAACACACTTGGATCACTTTTCAGAGGAGCAGCTGTGCCTGCTGCACTTGTGAATGAGCCTTTAGTTGCATTCGGCAGTGGTACCCTTAGGGTTCATTCACACAAAGTTTGGGGGGTTGTAAAACCCTGGGGTTGATTTATGGATTTACCGCCCCTAATCCCCAACCCCTTTAGCTGCTGAAGCAGCAGTCAAAAGGTGTACAACATGCTGCAACAGGAATTAAACCCCCTGTTGCTTTTGGTGGGTGATACAAATAAACAGGGCCACTCTGCAAGCACCCCACTTTAAGGGGTTAAACAGGTGGCAAGGAAGCAACAAAAGGCTGCCTGCTTTAACCCCTTGTCTGCTGTACTGCACAAGGTTGCATGGCATCTGCAGAGCGGCCTCATTTACTTAAATGGGTCATGCTTGGCTGGTGCTACACTCACCAACCATGACGGGGCATATAACTTTTGCTGCAAAATGTGTACACCCTGGCCACTGCAGCTAAGGTGTCCCTGCTGGCTAATGCGTTTTGAAGATAAAACACCTTCCTCAGAGCCTCAAGCTGGTTGAAAACATGTTAAACAGTAGGGACCCCTACATGTTCTCCCCCATGATCTGGAGAGTGCTGGTTCCAGGACTGTATAGCCAAGGGATGGAAGCCAGTTTATGCGTATCGATTTCCACATGCTTGTTAGATAGTTTTTATCTTTTTTATACAAAATAAATTTACTTGGGATAATGGCTGGTGCGCCCTCTCTTCCATTATTTTTCTATTATTTCACACTGACCTAAAGATCTCTTCTTTCCTGCTGCTGGCACCAATCTGGAGACCATTAGCCAGGAAAAGAGATGCAGTGTAGTTGGCATCACTCCACATGGGGCAGAAGCCAGGATTATAGAGGCAGCATCGACTTATGCGGCTCTTGCTCCTTACTACAGCTCCAACTTTACAAGTAGTCCCTCTGCCTTGCACTGTTTTATGTTCTGGATTGGTGGGTCATCATGCAGAGACCGTGAGCTACCAGTCATCTTGCCGCGATCTACTGGATGCTGACCCCTGAATTAAATAATACAGATTAGCTTCTATCTGTAATAAAGCTATTGTTTACAGAAGAGTAATAACTTATTAAAAAGGGAATTGCTGTTTATGCTGAGCTGGCAGAGCAGGTGGCCATGTAGAGCAGATCAGGAAAGTAGAAGGAGGAAATTAGAATTTTCAAAATGCTCTAAACTATAAAAGTCACTTTGTCTGAATGAAGCGTTTGTATACCAAGTTTTAAATGTGATGCACCTCTGATCTGCAATAGTCCTAGACAACTATCACCAACTATAATGAGAAACAAAAGAAAGCAGGATCCTGTCCTATTAAAAATACATTGCTGCTGTTATCTATTAAAGTTAATCTATCACCAAAACATTTTTGGATTTTTTGGGTTGGAGTGGGGAAAAATTAGAACTCCCATCAGGTTTTACGGCAGCTGGGGAGACTCCTCTATTTTCAGTCTGAAAAAAAGGTTGTTCCTGGGACAGAAAGTTAAAGGAAATCTCTCTAAGGGCCTCGTGCACACTGGGGCTCTTATTTTTTTTCAGCTACTTTTCATCTGAAAAGCAAACACTCCTAAACTGTGTTTTTTTCTAACCACATTTAGGCATGTTGAGTGCTTGGGCATTCATTGATTTCATTGGTCAGAATATTCATTTATTCTGGTCATTAAAATGAAAAAACGCTATAAGCAGCTAGTGTTATGCATGTTTTCCCACGTTTAGATGCATCAGTCATTTTCTATGCTCAAAAACTCCTCTCTTGAATGTACAAGTGATATCTTTTTTCAACCTCTAAAATCCTATACAGTGCCTTGAAACAGTATTTCATACCCCTTGAAATTTTACACATTGTGTCATGTTACAACCAAAAACGTAAATATATTTTATTGTGATTTTTTGTGATAGACCAACAAAGTGGCACATAATTGTCAAGTGGAAGGAAAATAAAACCATCCCCACTGTGAAACATGGTGGTGGCAGCATCATGTGGGGATGCTCTTATTCAGCAGGGAGAAGGAGACTTGCAGCTGTAATTGCAGCGAAAGATGGTTCTACATTGTAGACTGACTGAGGGACTGAATACAAATACAAAAACCATTTATCATTTTTCTTTCACTTCACAATTATGTGCCACTTTGTGTTGGTCTATCACATAAAATCCCAATAAAATAAATTAACGTTTTGGGTTGTAACATGACAAAATATGGAAAATTTCATGGGGTATAAATACTTTTTCAAGGCATTCTAAAAGCCTATAGTATGTATGGACACACAGAAAAACATGGAGGGAGGTTTAGAGGCAAAAAAAAAAAAAAACCTCAAACGCAGCATTTTTAGATCAAGTGTGTATGAGCAGGGCCGCTGTTAGAAATCATGGGGCCCCATACAGCCTACCTGACGGGGCCCCCTTGACCCCGCCCACAACCCACCCTGGCTCCTCCCACAACCCCACCCCTCGTTCCGCCCCTGCCTCCACGCTGTCAGGGTGGGTGGGGGGGGGGGGGGGTGTCTGGAGGCAGGAGCTGGAACATGTAACATTTATAGCGCCTCACCATTCATAACTGCATCTGAATGGGAGAGATGTCAGTGTTTTGACATCTGTGCCCTTTCAGTTTGTGTCCCCATACACCACCGACTTGTATCCATTTACATCAGGCTACCTCTGATCTGTCACATTTAGGTCTGGAAAAATAGAAAAGGATATTCTTTTCCAATTTTTTTTTTTTCCTACCTGAATGGACACGGAGGAAGGTGGATCTAAATGCACACAAGTCAGTTCATACCTGTAAACCTACATGGAGCTTTCAATCAGGTCTGCATGAAAAAGGACCTAATTGCAAAGCTTGGGTGAAAGGTTATCAAAGGGGTGCGGTTTGGGGGTGGTAAAAATGCAGCTTGGCTGTGTGTTTTTACTGTCCCTTCCCCCATCACATGTGTAAAAGTAGTATCTCACTATGTGCTCATGATGTATGGCTCTGTCAGTGTAACATGACTGTGTGGTGCTGACGTTGTTATGGCTGTGCTGAGTTAGTCTAACACACAGTACAGCCATATATCAGGAAAGTCAGCACCCAACAGCATGTTACACTGACAGAGCCATACAGTACCTGCTGTGCCCTGATCATCACAATGATAATAACCATGAGCACACAGAGTCTGGGGACTGCACATTCTACAATAGTGTGACCTGTTAGTGTCTGTATATGTGCAGGGGACTGCTTGCCTGTGCACCACTGCCATTGTCCAGATTACTCCTGCTGCTGTCTGTCTCAGCCCTCAGTGATAAGTCCCTCAGGCTGCAGCACTTACTGGATGAAGGGAGCCATATAACAGTAATATCCATCCGCCGGAGAGGCACACAGTGAGCAGGAAGAACTTTAGTTTGTGCAGGTATACTGAGAACAGCATGCAATTGTATCCCTGCACCCAAAAATTGAAAAAAAAGTCCCTCTTCTGCTTTCACCTCCTGGGCCCCTCTGGTAACCTGATGGGGCCCATGAAATTGTACTGCCCTATCAGTGGCCCTGTGTATGAGTCCTTAAAGCAACAAAGACAAAAAAAATTGTTTTCCTTTTTAAAGTAGAATTTAAAAAAGGCCAATTTCGCCCCCCCCATTTTGGATAACTTATGGGATGGTTATAACTCCTGTTTTTTGTTGTCCTCTGTGTCTCATTAGGGAGTATTCCTTTCACTTCCTGTCCCATATCCAAAATACCTTGCCCCCATTGGAAAATGTCCTCTTTATTCTTGTTCTAATGGGATTTTCTTTCATTATCAGTGAGAAAGGTGAAAAGAAAAAATAGGTAATTCTCCAAATGGGAACACAGACCACAATAAAAATACAGACAGGTGTTCTGTACCCTCTCCACGCTATTTAAAACCAATAAAATAGTTTTGTCTTTAGTTAAGCTTCAAGTTAAACCCAATTATTTTTGTTTTTGTTGCTTTAATCACTTAAGGACCGAACCTCTTTTTTAGATGTGTTGTTTACAAGTTAAAAACAGTTTATTTTGCTAGAAAATTACTAGGAACCCCCAAACATTATCATTATTTCTAACACCCTAGAATAAAATTGCGTTTATTGCAATACTTTGTTTGGAAAAAATACACTTTTATGAAATAAAAAAAATAAGGCAGCAGTAAAGTTAGTCCAATTTTTTTTTTATATTGCAAAAGATAATATTAGGCCGAGTAAATTGATACCCAACATGTCACGCTTTAAAATCGCGCCCGCTCGTGGAATGGAGACAAACTTTTACACTTAAAAATCTCAATAGGCAGCGTTTACATTTTTTTTACAGGATGTGCGTTTTGAAATACAGAGATCTAGGGATAGAATTATTGCACTCGCTCTACCGATCGCAGCGAAGCCACACATGTGCGGTTTTTGAATTTTCATATGCAGGCGCAACTCACGTATGCATTCGCTTCTGCACGCTTCACTTTTACACTGTTTTAAAAAAAAATATTCACTTTTATTCCTATTACAAGGAATGTAACCATACCTTGTAATAGAAAAAAAGCATTACAGAACCTCTTAAATATGAGATCTGGGGTCAAAAAAAAAAAAACTCACAAATTGTCATTTAAATTATTTTTTTTTTAAATGGCCCTTTAAGAGCTATGGGCGGAAGTGACGTTTTGATGACGCTTCCGCCCTGCAATGTCATGGAGACGGGTGGGGGCCATCTTCTCCTCACTCATCTCCATGCCCAGCTAGTGAAAGCATCCGATCGCAGCTGCCGACGGCTCGGGTAAGCAGCAGAGAGCATTGCTGCCATAACAACGATATCCCCCTTCATAGTCAGGACGTATATATCGGCGTGCGGCGGTCCAGAACTGGTTAAGGACTCGTACACACTTGATCTAAAAAAGCTGCTTTTACAGGCGTTTGAGCTTTTTTTCTAAATCTCCCTCCACGTTAACCTGTGTGTCCATACATAAGAGGTTTTCTTTTTTCCCCCCCATGTTTAACTTTTTAAAAACATATGTTTTAATCTAGACTTGCCCCTGGGCTGCTATTCTCACCTAAGCGAAATTGACCTGTTCCTGCTCCCACAGCTTCCTGGGATATCAAGTTGCTTGTCCCATGAGGGTGTAGGAGCAGTAAAAGTTGCCAGTGGGTGGACTTGGCATCCTTCATCAGGGGTTTGCTGCAAGAGCAAAGACAGCAAAGACACAGAAAAAAGGGATGGGGTATGGATCTAATTGCTCAGTATAACATATACAGCAAGACTTTTACCCACACAGGTGTATGCTATATCCCACAGTGAATGTAGGGTGCAAACTGATAACTCACCTTTGGGCTAAATTGTCATAGGTATAAGCAACAGACATCAACCTCTGAATCATACATGTTCCTTGTACCAGAACTAAAAAAACCTATTAGAGAGACAACAAAAAAAATAAAATAAGATAAGATGCTAATTAATGTAAAAAATAAATAAAAACACTAAACTTAAAAGGGGAAATCAAAATTGAACAGCTGACTAAATGGGAACCAAAAGTACCTGTGCTGCTTTTGCCAACTTCCTTTAGAAGCTGCTAAGTTTGTATTAGTCCTCTAGCTTTAAAGGCCAATTCCACTTTTGTGGGAAAATAAACATCAAATAAGAAAATATAGCATATATAATTGATAAAAAAAGCCATATTTTAGGTGTTCTTAAAATTGACTTTTCTTTTCAATCTGCAGTGCTGTACACACTGGAAACTTCAATGTAATATAGCAACCTGGAGGTGTTCTGTACATCATTGGTGAACGAAAAACCCCCACATCCAGATTCACTCTGCAGGCAACAGACAGCTCTTTGTGTGGAGCTGAAACATGTAGGCTCCCAGAGGAAATTAATATGTTTCTCAAAAAAGTGGAGACCATGAACAATGATGTGCTTTAATGTGCCCTACACTCCTCCATCAAAACCGACAGATTAAAAGCTCTGAGAGAAAAAAAAAAGAAGGCCTGAAGGATTGCAAGGTCAATGACTGGAGTACAATGGATAGCAACAATTATTCACTAAAGCCTAGTACACACAATGAGATTATCGTTTTTTCTAATGCATGCTAGTGTACATATCGAAGAAGTTACTAAAGTACGAAAATTCTCGTACGACAGAATAAAAGTTTGAAAATGTATTTGTATTGTATTTTTGGGCGAAAACGGTACTGAATTTAACAGAAATTGTACAATCTGGTATCGTACGAGAAACATTTTCACATTTGTTCCTTTGGATAATTTTGGACAAAAGGTGAATTATCACGAATGATCAGATTATCGTACGATCACTTCGAAAGCATTTTTTATACAATATTCTGATCAGGTGTACTAGGCTTTAGTGGGTCAACAACCTGCAACACATTAGGTACAGATCAGGACTGGTTGTATGGATAACTAGGCAATCGATCGTTAGGACAATGCTCAGGCACAACCACACGATCAGTCATATATTGGACTCTATTGGTGGACTCCCAGGACACAGTGTTACTTTGCACTGAATAGGCTTTTTAAAGTGGTGTTCTACCCCGCCCCCAAAAAAAAAAAAAAAAAAAAAATCATGAATGTGCCTTAAAAACATTTTTTTTTTTTTTTTTTTTATTCACCTCTAAATGGCTGTTGCTAGTAGTTGCTATTGCTCATAGTCTGCCTCCTTCAGTGCCTGGGATCTTGACGTCACTTCCCCTCGGAGCAAGGAAGGGCTCAGCTCTGCCCTCTCCCTCTTGTCAATCATCTGGGACACGTGACAGGTCCCAGATGATGGCGCGGCCAATCACGGCACCGCCGAACGGAGGGGGAGACGAGTGGGGCTTCGATCCCCCGCATCGCTGGACCCTGGGACAGGCAAGTGTCCGATTATTAAAAGTCAGCAGCTGCAGTATTTTTTATTTATTTTTTTAAATGGGAACCCTGCTTTAAAGTAATATGTGCTACCATGTGTCACATTTTACATACTTGCTCATCCAATTTTTTGGTATTGTGTTCATTTTTAGGTTAAAGGGATTCTAAAAAGGTATTAATTGAACAAAAAAAAAAAAAAAACACAACAGGTTATACTAACTGCTCTGTTCAATGGTTTTGCACAGAGCAGCCCCGATCCTCTTAGTTTTGCATCCCCCCCCCACCAGCTCCCCCCCTCGCCAAATGTCCCCAATAGCATATAGGGGCACTCGAGCAGGTTTGCACCTAGGCTGCACTCCTGTGAATGGACATTTTCCATTCATACTTATAGCGTGGCTTGGCCCTGTCCCCTGTTCTCTCCCCATTGGCTCACTGGATTTGATTGACAGCAGCAGGAGCCAATGGCTCCCAATGCTGTGTCAGCCAATGACCAGAGAGAGACCCGGGACAGCCGCTGCTCTCATGCACATTGCTGGATCTAGATGGGGCTCAGTTGAGTATAAGAGGGGGCTGGGGTGGAGCTGCACCCAGCTGTTTTTTTTCTTATTGCATAGAATGCAATTAAAGTATAACTAAAAAGGTACAACTAAGAAATTTGGATAGAGCAGAGAGGCATTAGAACGCCTGTCAGTTTTTATTGCTGTCTGTTCTTCTGTTAAGGAGATTCATCCTCTATTTGTTTTGTTTACCATTATCATTGAAAGTGAAAGTAAAAGAAAATACCAAATTTTGGGTTGTTCCCAGAAAAGTAATATAGTGGAAGTCTTCCAATGGTGACCTGGGGGTCTCCAAGTGTGCAATTTGCAGGGATTTCCTCACACTTCCTGTTTGGCTATGGGACAGGAAGCGAAGGGAAAGCTCCACAATAGGACACAGATGGAAAAAAAAGATATCAGAGGGGTTATAACCCTCACTTGCTCTATCCAAAATAGAACCTATAGTTGCCAGAGGGAGTAGGGCACAAGCATTGCATGGCACTGTAAAACAGAAGATGCTTTGGTAACGATGTAATAATATTATCACATTGAAAGGGAAAAAAAAAAAAAAGCATCTCTTGTGTAAAATACCCATCTTCGGTTTTAGCCTACACCCCCACACAAAAAATTCTGGATCTTAATGCCGCATTTCTATCTTGCTTTTAGCACCATAAGTGTTCAGAGCAGTCGGTCATGAACCTGGTAAGATCAGAAATGCCAACTGCAGTTCTGTTAAATGGGGTAAACACTAATAAAATCAGCCGAACGTTCAACCAATTTTCCTTGTTGTTTCACAGCAAGTTTTTTTGTGGTTTCTGATCATGCGCAGTCTTTGGTTTCTGATTTTTCTCATCCCAAAATCGTATGAAAACGGTACACATTAAAAATAAAAAAATTGTTCTTTTGGTTCCCATATGAGAACATTTTTGGAGTTTCTCCCTTTGGAAATTTGTTTGGAAGGTCAGAATCGGCTGTCGAAAGTTGTGTGCACACTATCAGAAAATCATACGATTGTTCCTCTGACGAAAATGTTCACCAAATTTTCTTATAGTGTGTACGTTGCTTTACATTACACTGTATGGCGTTGCCATTAGCTACATATACAGTGTCTTGAAGTATTTATACACCTGGAAATTTTCAACATTTTGCATGTTACAACCAAAAACAAATGTATTTTATTGGGATGCTACGTGATAGACCAACCCAAAGTGGCACACAGTTGTAAAGTGGAAAGAAAATGATAAATGGCTTTCAATTTTTTTTTTTTTTTTTTTTACAACTAATTCTGTGAAACGTGTGGCATGCATTTGTATTCAGCCTCCTTTACTCCGATATCCCTAACTAAAATCTAGTGGAACGAATTTCCTTCAGAAGTCACCAAATTAGTAAATAGAGTCCACCTAGGTGTAATTTATTCTTAGTATAAATACAGCTGTTCTGTGAAGCCCTCAGGTTTGTTAGAGATCATTAGTGAACAAACAGCATCATGAAGGTCAAGGAATACACCAGACAGGTCAGAGATAAAGTTGCGGAGAAGCTTAAAGCAGGGTTAGGTTATAGAAAAATATCCCAAGCTTTGAACATCTCACGGAGCACTGTTCAATCAATCATTCGAAAAAGGAATGAGTATGGCATAAATGCAAACCTACCAAGACGTGGCCATCCACCTAAACGGACAGGTCCAGCAAGGAGAGCATAATCCGAGGAGCAGCCAAGAGGCCCATAGTAACTCTGGAGGAGCTGCAGAGATCCACAGGACAACTATTAGTCAAACACTTCACAGATCTGGCCTTTATGGAAGAGTGGCAAGAAGAAAGCCATTGTTGAAAGAAAGCCATAACTAGCTCCATTTGCAGTTTGTGAGAAGCCATGTGAGGGACACAAACATGTGGAAGAAGGTGCTCTGGTCAGATGAGACCAAAAATTTTAACTTTTTGGTCTAAAAGAAAAACACTATGTGTGGTAAAAAAAAAAAACTAACACTGCACATCACCCTGAACACACCATCTCCACCATGAAACATGGTGGTGGCAGGATCATGTTGTGGGGATGCCTTGCTTCGGCAGAGAAGCTGGTCGGAGTTGATGGTAAGATGCATGGCGTCAAATACAGGGCAATCTTAGAAGAAAACCTCTGCAAAAGACTTGAGACTGGGGCAGAGGCTCACCTTCCAGCAGCAGGACAACGACCCTAAACATACAGCCAGAGCTACAAGGAAATAGTTTAGATCAAAGCATATCCATGTGTAAGAATGGCCCAGTCAAAGTCCAGACCTAAATCCAATTGAGAATCTGTGACAAGACTTGCTGTTCACAGACACTCTCCTTCCAATCTGCAGAACTTGAGCCATTTTGCAAAGAAGAATGGACAAAAATTTCACTCTCTAGTTGTGCAAAGCTGGTAGAGACATCCCCAAAAAGACTTGCAGCTGTAATTGCAGGGAAAGGTGGTTCTAGAAAGTATTGACTCAGGGGGGCTGAATACAAATGCACGCCACACTTTTCACAGATTTGTAAAAAAAAAAAAATTTTAAAACAATTTTGCATTTTTCTTCCACTTCACAAGTATGTGCCACTTTGTGTTGGTCTATCACATAAAATCCCAATAAGATACATTTACGTTTCTGGTTGTAACATGACAAAATGTGGAAAATTACGAGGGGTATGAATACTTTAAGGCACTGTATCTGTTCTTCAGAAATCATGCAATCACCCTGACTAAAATCTTCCTAAATCAAGAACAGAATGCATGTAAATTTACCTCTGTTAAACGAGGTATATGGAGGCCTTTTGAATGATCTGCACCAGACTTTCTTGATTTTCCAGGCCAAGCTCTTTTCCTGTGGCTCTCTGCTAATCCCGACCAAGCAAAGACATCGTGATATGCCAGATCCAGATCAGCCGGGTCCACAGCAAACTGACAGATCAACTTTAATAAACATGCTAAGCAGTCCAGCTGCCACTGTGGAGGCAAACAGCAAAATTTGATTAGACTAAACAGGTTGTTTTTTTTACTTTATCAACATATGATAAGCTTTCTTCATTCCTTTTAACAGCTCTCAATTTTGAAATGACACGATGCTTACATTAAAACCAGAGCTATTTTTAACCAATTCCCGCCCAGCCTATAGCAAAATGACGGCCGGGTCGGTGGTTCCATTATCGGGACTGGACATCAAATGACAGCGCAACACAGATTTTAGGAAGAGTATCTGATAGAGACTCTTTACCACATGATCAGCTGTATCCAATCACAGCTGATCACAGTGTTAACAGGAAGCGCCGCCCCCCCAGGATACCCACCCAGGACCACCAGGGATGGCCACCACTGATGACTACCAGAGGTGCCAAGCTGTGCCCAAAAAGTATGCTAATCAGTGCCCATATATGATGCCACACGGTGCCCATCAGTAATGCTTGCTAGTGCCACCTATGAATGCCCATCAGTGTCACCTATGAGTGCCCATCAGTGAAGGAGAAAACGTACTTATTTACAAAATTTTATAACTGAAACAAATACTTTTTTTCCAAGTTTTCTGACTTTTTTTTGTTTACCAAAAAATAAAAACCCCATTAGTGATCAAATACCACCAAAAGTAAGCGCTATTTGTGGGAACAAAATTATAGTTCGGGTACAGTGTAGCATGACCGCGCAATTGTCATTTAAAAAGCGACAGCTCTTAGACCCCTTTCACACCAGGGCGTTTTGCAGGCGCTATAGCATTAGAAATAGCGCCTGCAATCCGCCCTAAAAAAGCTGTACCATTGTCTGTAGTGTGAAAGCCCGAGGGCTTTCACAGCGCTGGCAGGACATCAGGGAAAAGTCCTGCCAGCAGCTTCTTTGGAGCGGTGAAGGAGCGGTGCGTTTACCGCACCTCCACCACTGCTCCCCATTGAAATCAATGGGGCAGCGCTGTAATACCGCACGCAAAACGCCGCTATTTCGGCATATTGCTGGCGGTTTTAACCCTTTCTCGGCGGTAAAACGCCGCTAAAAATAGCGGCATTTTACCGCTGACGCTATGAGCATTGTGGTGTGAAAGGGGTCTTAAAGCTGAAAATTGGCTTGGGCAGGAAGGGGGGGATGAGTGCATGGTATTGAAGTGGTTAAAGTACAACTAAACCGAAGAACCAAAGGCAGAATATATTGCATATTACCAGTCTTTAGAAGTGGTGGCTACATTTGTTTCCTAAAGTGGCATTAAAACTATTTGATTATTATCTCACATCTCCTGGAACTACTTGTCTCACATGGTTGAGGCACAGTATTTCTATGTGGAGGCTCTAACTCTACACATCCCAAGATGGATAAATCCTCTGGATCCCTACCTTTGCTAACCCTGATTTCATATGCTACAATTATTTGTTCACTCAGGCTGGCTTGGTGGATGTTTGGAGGGAGCAACCTCTATACCTCTATCAATCACATATGGATCCATCCTCCATCACAGTTTAATACCAGAGCTATCCCTTCAGTACCCTGGGCAGATTATGACCCAGTCATACTTCACTGTCGTTCCCTCTTATAAAGATCTAAACCTTCCTTCTGAACCTTGAACTCCTCTTCCATACTTTCCCACATGGAAGCTTTGGATAAGCTTCAGATGGTTACGGTGGAATATTTTCAACTGAAGACAAGTTTCCTCCCACACCACAGTCTGGGACACATACATAACAGTCGAGAGAGGCCACGTGATACAGATTGCTTCCTGCCGACAATGCCAGAGGGACCAATGAAAGAAGGAACCAGAATCGGAGCTTGAACAGATCGCTCAAAACCAGAAGGCCGACTCCACTTCATGCATGTGTCCTCATCTTGACCAACTTAAAAATGGGCTAAACTTGTGTCTTTCAGAGGGAGGCAGTTACACCAAGCGAAAAAAAAATGCTTTATAGTAAGAAGCCTGGCACCATGCAAGTTAAACATTTGCGCTACAGCACACCACAACCAAATTCCACAGCCTTTAGAACCAGACATCACGTATTTACCAGTAACTGAATCAACACCCTAGCCGAATTCAAATACCACCTCTCCAAGCTTTGTTCATTCCCTGGCCCCTTCCCCACAGAAGAAGTGGAAGAGTCCATTTGAAATATCTGACAGCCCACTATCTCAAAACAAAAACCTCTCCCTGAATGCTGATATTACAGTGAAGGAACTCCAGTAAAAAAAAAAAAATCTCGAATCTGGCAAAAGTCCAGGCCCTGATGGCTATACTGCCTGATTTTACAAGAAATTCTTATGCCACACTTTACAGCTTTAATCATCTCAAGAAAGGCGACTACTACCACTCTGGACTCTTTCCAAGCCAACATTGTCATGATTTCCACAGGTTAAAGGAAAGAAAAATTACTTGATTCCAACATCAATACAGTTAGTGTTGGAGAAACCCCTCAATTAGCGCTGTGTTCTGCAGGTGCAGAGCATTCTCCACCAACAGAACACAATGATCACTACTGGCAGCTATACTGCAACCAGCCTGCCCACAGACAGATTGAAATGTATCTGGTTCCTGCTTAACATACTGAATTTCAATCCGTTTATGGCTGGCATTAGTCTAACCGTACAATTTCACTCCTGATTACAGATGTAAAGATCATGGTGAAGGTTCTGGATGTTAGAATAAAATTCTTTCTGGGTCATCTCATCCACAAAGACCAGGCAGGCTCTGTGCAATTGAAACAATGTCCGCCAGGGAATACAGCTCATCCATCTTGCCAGAATTTGGTCATTTGAGTCTATATTGCTTTCATTTGACAAGCTCAAAGCGTTGATACCCTTTCCAAGGAAAATAGAAGCGCTCTGCTATTTGCAAATGGGCTTTAGAAGAGGACTTCATAGGTCAAGGCCCTTTATGCCCTGTCAACAACAGTAAAATATGCAAAATTGAAATCCAATATGCCTTAGGTCCAGGCATGGCTGCTCTTTGGCCCTGATCATCCTAGCCTTATAAAATCTTGTAACAAACATGTAGATAGTAGCAAGCAGAGATGCCTTTATAACAATGCAGGCTCCATCATATAGTCCTTTTAAGTTGCAGTGTCTTTGTATTAGGTAGACGATACACCGTCAATGTACTCATGGCTGGACCGGTCCACGAGTGGCGTGAAACGGCTCTCAGTGTGGACCAATGGAGTTGCCCTGCACCAGGTTACTATACATGCAAATTACGGATGTCCTCCATGTGAGTTTTATTCCTTTACTCTATTATTAAATGCTTAACAGTCTACACTGAGAGGCGCCTGTATCTTGTTTTTAGAAAATTCTGCAGCTGCCATTCATTAAGGCAGATCCAGACATCTGGGACCTAGAGTTTGTGGGCGATCACCCAAAAAAATGATGGGAAAATAAAGCTAGGAAAGAAAAAAAGAAAACTAATGTAGACACCACATCCAATGACCGGTAATAAATATTTGTTCTCAGGTTTAAATACAAATTAAGATTCAGAGAGTACTATCTTGTTTGCATTGCAGAAATTGCAAATTACATCACTATCTAATGGAAATACCGAAAACAACATCAACTCACCACAGTCCAAGATTCATGCTCTTTGGGCTCCAAAATTCCAGAGTTAAAGATTTCAATCAGTTGCTGAAGACCGCCAGAAGCTACGAACTAAAAATAAATGCCATATTAACTGATCAGACCAACATGTCAAGGATAAAGGCTCTACTATGCAGGTAATTTCTCTACTGTAATACTGAGCAACACAGAATGCATCCTGTTTTTCAATGACTTATGGATTCATGTCAAGGATAACAGACAAATGGCATTTACAACATGGACTGAAGAGACTTCCAAAAGTTGTAAGCAATTCACAGATGTGAAAAAGTAAACAGTTAATATAATGCCACCGTATTTAATCAGCGTATAACATGCACCCTAACTTTAAGAGGAAGTTATAAAAAAATAAATAAAAAAAAAAAAAAAAGCGCTGCCCGCATACTCTAAAATTGAGGAAACATCACTGTCAGCCCTTTCTCATGTGCTACTCCTGTGTCACTCATTGTAAATCGAAGCTTCTAAATAGCTCCATTAATCCCGGACCAGGTCATGTGACTGCTCTGCTCTCTTTCATTGACAGTCACGTAAATGTTCTCCTCCAATCAAAAGCTACACTCGAGGAGGAGACGGAGCAGGAGGAGGACAGCGGCGTTAATTGGGGGATTTAGAGGCTTAGATTTACATTGATAGTTAAACAGAAGCAGGAGTGGTATATAACAAAGCCATGTCAGTAATATTTTCTGAACTTTAAAGTATACTGGCAGCGCTATCCCACGGCCAGGAGAGGCGGGGCTGCGAGCCTGACACCCTCTCAATGGGTGGCACCCGGGGGCAGACCAAAACATCCCCACCCCATTGCTAAAAAAACAAACAAATAAAAAAACAGACATCGGCGTATAACACACAGGCACGGTTTACCCTCTAGATTCAGGGTAAAAAAGCGAGTGTTATACGCCAATAAACACTGTAATTTAACACCTGAGACAAAGCTTAAACTGTAGAGCATATACTGGGTGCCATGGTAAATGCAACACAAAGAAGCAGCTGTTATTTTTGGGTGTCCAGCTTATTAGATGCCGGGCTTACATCCCACCCGCAGTCACTGTGTATCCAAAAGAATATAAATATAATACCTTGCAGCTCCATGTGTTTTTACTGTTTTCAATCTGATCTTCACTGGAATCATCAGAATCTGGATACAAATCACTGTAACTACCCTGTAAGAAGATATACATTAACATGTATTTTACCTTTGAGCTGAAGAAATCAATCTTTAATCTTTTTTTTATATATGTTTGCAGAACTTCCCAGCTTAAAGTGATATTAAAGTCAAGTTTTTATTTTTAAATAACAAACATGTTATACTTGTTCTGTGCTGTGGTTTTGCACAGAGCAGCCCTGATCCTCCTCTTCATGGGTCCCCTGTAGATGCTCCCGGCTTCATCTTCCTGCCGAGTGTCCCCCCAGAGCAAACTGTTTACTGCAGGGGAGCCCCAAGCAGACTTGCTTTCAAACTTTGTATCGCTCAAACCGCATTGCATCCACACCAAAATGGTGCAGGACCCTTTTTTTTCTGCACTTAAATTGCATTGCATGGATGTTCACACCTATGCAATGCAATTCTGGCAATCGCATGGCATTTTGCAATCTGTTTCAGGTGTCCTTAATCTGACATGGACACTCGGAGCAGATTGCATGGATGCCGTGCGATTACTAAGCAGTGCAATGCGATAAAATGCAGCAAATCTTGTGCGTTTCCTACATCACATTAGTGTGAGCCAGCGCTTAATTTGCTAGTGCATCTAACATTACCCTCTCCCTAAATTGACAATGTTGTTCAAAGGTGTCACCTATGCTCCTACAATGAAGTAGAGACCCCCCCCCCCCCCCCCGCCCCTTCTGTTACTTGCGGGATCACCAAGTAAAAAATAAAAGGAAAAAGTCCATATCTTGGTAGTAAAGTACAGGACACAGGCAGAGTATTCATACCTAATGGGTTAAAGGAATATTCTTTCAGTTGAAGGGACACTGGCAAAGCTTTAGAGAACACTCCCCCACTCCATGAGTTCTCAGTTTTGCAGCAAGCAATAGAGAGTAAACCAAGGGATAGAGGGCTGCGGCCTGTACTGTCCTCCAAGATACAAAGTTTACAGGGAAGCCAAAATTCCGTTAATTTTAATTGTACAGTACAGGACACAGGCAGGGTATTCATACACCATGGGACTTCCCTAAGCTATGAATAGCATCTGGTGGAAAAAGCACTGAGGTGGAAAAAGCACAGGAGGCAATTTCTCATTCAGAAAGTAGCTCTTACAAACAGATTTCATATTCTTCATGTGACACGAAGCAGGGAGTCTCTTGAGGGGTCCAGAGAACTGGACAAATAGGAAATCTGTCCATCTGATTAGAGCAGTAGCCTTGAGGTATACTCTATGGCTTTGTCCACGCACTAGAGAGATAATTCCTTAGGATGCTTAGAAACAGAACATAAGAATGGGTGAGAATGTCCTTATAGAGGTGTAATGCTGAGAAAAATTTAAGGAGAAAGGAGGGCCTTGTGCGCAAGACTGTCTTTTCACTGTGAAGAATGAGGAAAGGCTCTTTACAGGAAATGGGCTGACATTATTAAACTAGTCTAGAAGATGCCATAGTGACAAAAAAAAGCTACTTTGCATAAGAGATTCTCTAGGCCAGTGGTCTCCAAACTTTTCACAGACACCAATGATGAGACACTATTCCTCCCACCGACACGAGCAATGGGGCATAATTCCTCCCATTGATACCAATGATGGGGCACTATTCCTCCCACAGATACCAATGATGGGGGCACTATATCTCCCATTGATACCAATGATTGGGGCACTATTCCTTCCACCGATACCAATGATGGGGGCACTAGTCCTCACACTGATACCAACGGTGGGGGCACTATTCCTCCTACTGACTACAGGCACAATGTATTTTTTTTACTCCCACTGGCCCATTTTTTATTTCCACTGGCCACTCTGGTCCCTCTAAAATCTAAAGATCATAAACCGGCCCTGTGTTTAGCAAGTTTGGAGACCCTTGCTCTAGGCAGATATATCTGATCAAAGGCTGGTTTAGCAGGGCAAAGAGAAACAAATTACGATCCCAAGGGAGCACAGAGTGCTGGGAAGAGGGGCTTAATACAAGATACACCTTTAACCACTTCCCGACCAGCGCACGACGATGTACGTCGACAGAATGGCACGGGCAGGCATATTGGCGTACAGGTACGTCCAATATTCGATGCCGCCCTGCCGTCGGGAGCGCGCCGCTGGCGGCGCGCTCCCGCGCTGGTCGGGTCCCCCGTGAGTCCGGTCGCGGGACCCGCGGACTCGATCGCCGCGGGCATCCCCGCGATCGTCTCACAGAGCGGCCAAATGGAGGAAATGCTGTGTAAACAACATTTTTCCATTCTGCCTAGCAACTAGTGACGCTGATCTCTGCTCCATGTGATTGGAGCAGAGATCAGTGTACACTAAATGAAAGCCCAACCCCCCCCACAGTTAGTAACACACCTCTAGGAACACTTAACCCCTACACTGCCACCCACTGGTTAACCCTTTCACTGCCAGTGTCATTTACACAGGAATCACTGCATTTATATAGCAGTGATTACTGTATAAATGACAATGGTCCCAAAAATGTGTCAAAAATGTCCGATGGGTCCCCCACAATGTCGCAGTCACAATAAAAATCGCAGATCGCCGCCATTACTAGTAAAAAAAATAATAATAAAAAATTATTAATAAAAATGCTATAAAACTATCCCTATTTTGTAAACGCTATAACTTTTGCGCAAACCAATCAATAATCGCTTATTGCGATTTTTTTTACCAAAAATATGTAGAAGAATACGCATCGGCCTAAACGGAGGGAAAAAAATGTTTTTTTATATATTTTTGGGGGATATTTATTATAACAAAAAGTAAAAAATAATGCGTTTTTTTCAAAATTGTCGCTCTATTTTTGTTTATAGCGCAAAAAATAAAAACCGCAGGGGTGATCAAATACCACCAAAAGAAAGCTCTATTTGTGGGAAAAAAAGGACGTCAATTTTGTTTGGGAGCCACATCGCACGACCGCGCAATTGTCAGTTAAAGCGACGCAGTGCCGAATCGCAAAAAGTGGTCTGGTCTTTGACCAGCAAATTGGTCCGGTCTGAAAGTGGTTAAGAGAGGTTGTTGCAATGGACAGTGAAGCCAGAAGCCTTAAAAAAAAAAAAAAAAGAATGGATAAGGCTGATATCTGACATTTATGAGTACTTGAGGCCAATTTCTGGTCAAGACCTGCTTGTAGGAAGGCCAGAATGTGAGGTACAGAGTAATTTTTGGGCTTGAAGTGCCTGCGTTTATACCAGGCAAAAAAGATTTCCAGGTGCGATATGTCCCTGGAAGGAAGCTTTTCTTGCTTTTAGCAAGGTAGGAATCACAGGCTCTAAAACCTATCCTTTACCACCTGGGTTTCAACAACTATGCTGTTAAAGTCAGACTGAGAAGCAGGATGCAATAGAGGGCCTTGAGATAGTAGATTTGACCTGCTGGTAAAGAGACCAGGGGATGTCTACAAGAAGTTAGAATATGTCTGTATACCAGGTTCCTCTGGGCCAGTTTGATGCAATTCTAGTCAGTTTTCCTCTGGAAGGTTTTATACGCTTCATGAACAGGGCATTTTTTTCCTATTCAGCACTGTGCTACTTTACTGGCAATTGTGCGGTCATGCAACACTGTACCCAAATAAAATTTATATACATTTTTTTCAAACAAATAGAGCTTTCTTTGTGTGGTATTTGATCACCACTGTTTTTTTAAATGTATATTTTATATCATTTGAAAACAAAACCACTATATTGTCTACTTAATTATAAACATAGCCAATAAAATCAAAAATGTCTTCATAAATGTAGGTTGTAGGTCAAAATTTATGCAGCTAAATTCCCAATGAGGTTTGTGCTCAGACGAAGTAGGATTCGCACTGTAGGGAAGACCTAAATTAGTCTGAATGGAGACCAGGGAATAATCAAGGCATTCAAGGCTAGATTTGTACCCTTAGGTCTGCTTTGTCAGATTTCTTTTTTTTTCCCAGGAGGGAAAACTTCTCTAATAAGATTTGCGCAAGTTTGCAACCTCAAAAACTCGAGGAGCTTCCATTTTGTTCTCTAAATAGACCTCATTTGTCCTTTCCGATTAACTTGCAGACCAGAAAGGTATGCCAAGAGGTAGACCAATCATGTTAGCCAACATTTATTGGCCAAATGTGAAGCAGGTCCCCCTTTTCTAAAAGGTGTTGTCTCTCGTCTTGTTTCCAATCAGGTTTGGTCGTTCTAGACTAGGGGGTGATTTCAATGTCCCCCTAAACCCTAATCCTAAACAACTCCACAGGGACCTCTACTCTCCCCTACAGAGCGCTAAAGCATATTCCCAGTTGGATTACAAGCGATCCCCTAGTTACAAACATCTGACAAACTACTCCTACTTACAAAACTGAGGGAGACAACAGGAAGTGAGAGGAAATCTACCCCTAGGAAGGGAAATTTACTCCTGTAATGCCGCGTACACACGACTGGACTTTTTGACAGCAAAGGTCCGACTGAACGAGTCCGTCGGACAATTTGATCGTGTGTGGGCTCCATCGGACCTTTGCTTGCCAAAAATCAGGGGGACTTTAGAAATAGAACATGTTTTAAATTTTCCCGGCGGACCGAGAAATCAGTTCGTGTGTATGCTAATCCGACGGACAAAAACAGATGCTAGGGCAGCTATTGGCTATGAACTTTCTTATTCTAGTTCGGTCATACATCAACATGCTCAAATCCGTCGGACTTTGGTGTGATTGTGTGTCCAAGCCCGTTCATTCAGAAAGTCCACCGGAACTCCGCCGAAAGTCCATCAGGAAGACTGTCGGACCTAGTCCGGTGAAAAGTCCGGTCGTGTATACAAGGCATAAGAGTTATTACGAGAAAAAGGTGTCTTCACTGAGGCTTTATAACCAAGCCTTGTTTCCACAACAACCCAAATTTTAATTGGGACAGAAAGGGAGGTGAAATCTTCTGCACAGGGGCACAGACAGCAAAACAAACATTACAGGGGTGTTAACCCTTCCCTATGCTATCCAAAAAGCTTAATTTTTTTTTTTGGCTGGAGCTACACTTAAAAAAAAAAAAATGTATCTGTTCCGACAAACAGATTCCACTAGTTACATAACATTCACAAATCACAAATATGATACATGACTTTCCTAAGGTAAGTCCCTCTCCCAAGTGTGGACATACAATTCTGGGGTTCACCCTTCCATCTAGTCAATTTTTGAGAGCAAGAGGGGGTAAACTTTTCCCTTTCTTCCCTTCCTTCTCCCCCTACTTGTGTGTTTAATTACTTTATTTAAGGGGTGATTGCTAGGGGCGAAACATTATATAAAAATCTCCCATACCCCATTTCAACCTTATAGTTTTGTGTTGTCTTATAAAAAAAAAAAAAAAAACCCCACACACATCCCAATCCTTTTAGCCACGTGTTATAAAATATTTCATTTGGGAGTGGCTGCACAAAGGCTCCCACCCTAGGTCCACCCCAATTCCGTACACCCTTTCCCATCCCTCTTTCCTTCCCCAATTCTATTCTAGTTATGTATTTTTGTATGTTGAGATTTTTGATTATGTAATAAATGTTTGTCTATTCTAAAAATGAATAAAAACAACTTAACCATTTGACGTCCAAGCTATAGCCAAATGATGGCCACATCGCGGACCTGAATTTCCGGAAGGCCATCATATGACAGCCTCCCCTATGCACTCTCCCTTCGCGGAGTGTGCTATGATCACTGAGACTTGGGTGATCACCGATCCGAGTAAGGGGCCGGTCCCGGCCCCTTACCATGTGATCAGCTGTCAGCTGATCACATGATGTAAACAAAAGCTCAGTAATCAACAGCGTGAGAAAAAAAAAAGCCGATCACCGGCTCCTCTGCAAGGGACATCGGTTCCGAAGAGGAAGAGGCAATTATGCCTTTTCTGTGCACACTACTACCCCCTGCCAGTGCCCCCCATAAATGCCCACCAGTGATGACAATCAATGACACCTAGCAGTGCTGCCTATCAGTGCCCACTATTGCCACCCATCACTGCTACCTATCACTGCCGCCTCATCAGCATACATAAATGAAGGAGAAAAATGTGTAACAAAAAAAAATTATATATATATATATATATATATATATATTTTTTTTTTTTTATATTCAGTCTTTTTACATTTTTTTTTAACAAAAAATAAAAACCGCAGAGGTGATCAAATACCACCAAAATAAAGCTCTATTTGTGGGAAAAAAAGAAGATAAAAATTTCATTTGGGTACAGTGTTGTATGACTGCGCAATTGTCATTCAAATTGCGACAGAGCTGAAAATTGGTCTGGACAGGAAGGAGAGGGGTTTAAGTGCCCAGTAAGCAAGTGGTTAAACAACCAGATTCAACTTAAGAACAAACCAAACACCTGTACCCCTTTAAATCCAAACCTTATTGAAGAAAAAAAAAAATTGTTACATACACATGGTATACATTTACAGCCCCTTCCTAAAAAAACAAAACATAAAATCTAATTAAAATCCTTTTAAAATTCTTTTATAACACAACCTTGCATTCATATAGACTGCAAGAGTATTGTTTCTTTCCAATCGTCTGCTAACCCTCACCATGGTTTTCCCCAAAAAAAGATATCCAAACAAAAACCTTAAAACTAATAATAACCCTGATGTGTCTCCACTTATTTGGGGGGTCCCAAATCTCTTTAGAGGAATTTAACTAGCATTAAAGCTGATGAAACCAGGGACGTGCCCTGGACCGGAGGGTCTTCCAGTGCAGAAGTGTTTGATGGACAAAGATGCAGAGAATTTTGCTTTGGTCAAATAGACCCTTTTGTGTGTTAAATACAGCTAAAACCAGATGAAGAAACGGGTGTTTAAGCCAGTTCTTTCTCCAGTGCAAGGGACGCATTGTTACTCTGAGGTTGAATGCTGTCAAAGACTTGGGCAAAGTGAATGTTCTTCTGCACCGACACCCTTTTCTCCTGGTCTCCATCATAGCTAAAAGGGAGGCTACTCCTCTGTAGGGTACTCACGGAATAGAATGCAGAATATTGGGGAAGCGTGTCTGTAAAGAGTACGTGGTAACCCAGGTGTAGACTGTCCTGTAATGAATTAGGATTATAGTGAAGGCACTCGGAGTGACTTCTAAAGCTTTGCCAGTGTCCTTCACCTGAAGGTACATACCTATAAACCATGTTGTATGAACGCTCTGCCCATGTGTTCTTTAAGATTAACATAATTCCTTTCAATTTTAATAGGCAAAATTTACACACACAAAAAAACAACAAAATAACTTACAGTAGACTCTCTTCTTATCCTTCTGTTAGGCTTGCCTAAAGCTTCAATAATTTCAAGAGCGTAGAGAAGTTTGTGGGCACTTTTTATGCGAAGCAAGTCCTTCCAACATGGTCCATCATTTCCCTTTACAGAGAAGAAATGTGATTAAAATAAGGGAAATAGAAAAAAAGAAATCGTGATACCCAAAATTAAAAACTTTGAAGCTGAACCCTAGAACAAAGCAGTTGCATACACCTTTGAAAATGCATATAGACTCTGTTCTTACTTCGAAAGAACTTGTATTACTATTCAGCCATTTTCATTGTAATACTGTTCAGCCAGTTTCATGATCCTGGCTGTCAAGGTTCAAACACTGCCAGGTCCTTGACCTTATCAGTACATCTTGGTCAAAAATCACACCCTGTCTGATGACTAGGCAATGAAGAACAGGCAGCACAGTCCTTAGATTATACCACGACTCCCTCCTACTGCCAGCCGATTACTTGTCAGAATGGCCCAGATTGGGTCAAAGTGTTTTCCTCACCCAGTCTGAGTGGGCAGGGGAATACTAGATGCCAAAATCTAGACAAAAAAAAAAATTTAGATACTGCATAAGCTGTTTTTAGAATATCTGTTTGAAGTTCATACTTAGAACTTGTACATCCAGCTTGTGGGCAAACACTTGTTACTTTGCAGTGCACAGCCGCAGAAATAAGAATTGAACTTGCCGAGTGCCACTCTACTCACCTGCTCCTCAGACACATTCTGGAATGCCTGCAGCATATTGGGACACGTGGGCAGTAACATCAAGAGCTCCCATACACGTCTAGATAGGTTCTCTGCATGAAGATGCAGCTCCTCACACCTAGCGCTCTGTAATCAAAAGACCATTGATTCTATCAAAACATTTGGCAATAATATAAATATTCAACTTAACATAGGTAAAGATATATCTTTTCACAGTTCTTTCCCCTATGCAACAAAGTACATGTAGAACTTCGTCTCATGGTTTTACTAACTCCAATATCGAGGTCCAACCTGCCCTCTCCTCCCCTGACACAGCTGATCTAATAGCTATGAAGGAGATGGCCGATTCATAGCTGCAGCTAGTCTCAACTATGAGCACTTTCCTAAGACAAGCAATGGCAAAAGGAAAGCAGAGTGAGGGAGGACATGTTGGCCTCTGCATTCCCCTTGCCATTGATTTAAGCAAAAACATTTCTCAAAACATTAGACAATCTTTGAAATTTGCCATGGATATTTTTAGGGATGCACCGAAATTTCGGCCGCCGAAACATATCGGCCGAAAATGGCCCTTTCGGCAAAAAGCCGAAAGAGAATTTCCGCCGATACTGGTGCCGAAAATGGGGCGGGGCTTGCGGGGCTTGGCCCCGCCCCCGGTGCCGCCCATCACGGGGGTGTCCTATCTTTAGCTCTCCTGCTCCCCTCCCTCCTCACCTATGCTGCAGTCAGCCTGTGGGGTCTCGCTCTAAAGTCCCCCTCTCCACAGCGGTGGCTGCATATGTCTCCTCAGCCGATGTGTAAATCGGCTGTGCAGGAGCTGGGCACGATGTTCACTGTGAAAGTGAAACCAAAGCAGAGGCGTCTAGCAGCGTGTGCTGTGCTCTCTGCCTCCCCCTAGAGTGCAGTACCCAGCATGGAGATTAATGAAGAGCTGCAGCTGCCAATTTAAAAAAAAGACTGTCTATATATGTTTGTATGCCTGTGTGTTGTGTGTGTTATATGTGTGTGTGTTATATGTATGTATGTATGTATGTATGTATGTATGTATGTATGTATGTATGTATGTATGTATGTATATATATATATATATATATATATATATATATATATATATATATATATTATATATATATATATATATATATATGTATATGTATGTGCACGTTTATATGTATGTATGTGCATGTTTATATGTATGTATGTGCATGTTTATATGTATGTATGTATGTGCATGTTTATATGTATGTATGTATGTGCATGTTTATATGTATGCATGTATGTATGTTTATATGTATGTATGTATGTGCATGTTTATATGTATGTATGTTGTGTGTGCATGTTTATATGTATGTGTGTTGTGTGTGCATGTTTATATGTATGTGTGTTAAGTGTGTATGTGCGCATGTATGTGTTATATGTGTGTTGTATGTTTTATATGTGTGTGTGTGTGTGTGCACGCGTTTTTATATGTGTATGTTTATATGCACTGGTGAGGCACAGGCAGGCTACATGGCGGGCACTGGTAGGCTGCTGGCACAGTGAGGCTGCATTGATCTCCTGTAGCATGTCCGCAATCTCTGACCATCTCCTGTACCATGCCTGCAGTCTCTGACTAGCTCCTGTACCATGCCTGCAGTCTCTGACCAGCTCCTGTACCAGGTCTGCAGTCTCTGACCAGCTCCTGTACCAGGTCTGCAGTCTCTGACCAGCTCCTGTACCAGGTCTGCAGTCTCTGACCAGCTCCTGTACCAGGTCTGCAGTCTCTGACCAGCTCCTGTACCAGGTCTGCAGTCTCTGACCAGCTCCTGTACCAGGTCTGCAGTCTCTGACCAGCTCCTGTACCAGGTCTGCAGTCTCTGACCAGCTCCTGTACCAGGTCTGCAGTCTCTGACCAGCTCCTGTACCAGGTCTGCAGTCTCTGACCAGCTCCTGTACCATGTCTGCAGTCTCTGACCATCTCCTGTACCATGTCTGCAGTCTCTGACCATCTCCTGTACCATGTCTGCAGTCTCTGACCATCTCCTGTACCATGTCTGCAGTCTCTGACCATCTCCTGTACCATGTCCGCAGTCTCTGATCACCCCCTGTACCATGCCTGCAGTCTCTGACCAGCTCCTGTACCATGCCTGCAGTCTCTGACCAGCTCCTGTACCATGCCTGCAGTCTATGACCATCTCCTGTACCATGTCTGCAGTCTCTGACCAGCTCCTGTATCATGCCTGCAGTCTCTGACCATCTCCTGTACCATGCCTGCAGTCTCTGACCATCTCCTGTACCATGCCTGCAGTCTCTGACCAGCTCCTGTACCATGCCCGCAGTCTCTGACCATCTCCTGTAATATGTCCTCAGTCTCTGACCATCTGATGTATGAAAATATTTTTTAAAAACAGTCATTTTCGGTATCGGTGCTGTTTCGGTATCGGTTTCGGTTTTCGGCCTAGTGTATTTTTCATTTTCGGTATCGGTTTCGGCACCAAAAAACCCATTCGGTGCACCCCTAGATATTTTGTTTCTATATGGCTTTTGACATAGCACACCATAAGCCTGTTCAAAATGTGTTAGGATTGGAATACGATTACAAAGACAGGTAGGGTGAATAAAGTTTGGCTTTAGAAATAGACTATAGTCCCAGTGCATACGCAGGTCTACTTTAATGCCAGTCCCTGGAGCAGTTTATAGTCAGCCATCCTTTTAGCCCTATTTACTGTCAGAAATTTAGAAAAATATACAGAAATTTCAAGCATAGCGGCATATGCAATTGACTCTCCTTCCATTGTATTTTTCAGCCAGCGATTCCCTTCACCATAAGGACAATCATAGCGGCTGTTCAGCCCCTTGATCTTTCTTACAGGCCGCCGCCCTCCGGTGCCACTCCCAGGTCTCCGTTTGATCGGTGAGCTGGAGAAGGAATCCACCACTGGCAGAAGTTAGCCATAGAGATTTCTGAGGGAAAGATGGTCACCGCCAATCTTTAGGACTCTGAGGCCCGGGCGCGACGTTAGGACATCACATCCAGGCTGGTGGAAGTAAACGAAGCTAGAAGACTTGGCAGGAAAGCCCAAGAGCCTTAGTTTTTATTTTATTTTTTCATCTCAGCCTTCCCTGCCTGAACGAGAGATGCGAGGTCTTCTAAACCCAAGTCTCTCCGTAAGGAGGACTATTCCTAATACAAGGAATATTTACATTCCTTGTAATAGGAGCAAAAGTGATTAAAATTTTTATTTTTATTTTTTAAAAGGAAAGTGTTAAAATAAAAACATTTAAATAAAGTAAACAAAAAGAAATGAAAGCACCCCCATCCCCGCATGCAGAAGGAAACGCATACACAAGTCGTGCCCCCATATGTAAACATCGTTCAAACTACACACATGAGGTATGACCGCGAGTGTTAGACCCCCTCTAACACTAAACATGTAACTTATAAAAAAAATTTTAAGCGTCGCCTATGGAGATTAAGTACTGAAGTTTGGTGCCATACCACAAGTGTGCGCAATTTTAAAACGTGACATGTGAGGTATTTACTCGGTGTATCATCTATCACATTATTAAAAACCGTGCTAACTTTACCTTATTCATGAAAATGTTTTTAGTTTCCCCCCCCCAAAAAAAAAAAACTAGGATAAAAAAAAAAGGATTTTTGTATTGACCGTAAAATCCTATTCTCTGAAGTTCATTGACAGACACAGAACCTTTAAAGTGGTTGTATACTCAGTTTTTTAACTTTTACCTACAGGAAAGCCTATAATAAGGCTTACCTGTAGGTAAAAAAAATATCTCCTAAACCTGTACGGTTTAGGAGATATTCCCCTCGGTATGCGCCGCTGACTGCAGCGGCGCATGCGCACAAGGGGCTTCTCGGCCTGAAAATCCGGCAGTGGCCGGCCGGCCGGAATGAAATCTCCCGCGCGCATGCGCGCGGGAGTGACGATATTGCGGCTCCGGCCACTCACAGCGCCGGAGCCGCGATACCCGGAAGAAACGCAGAGGGAGCATGTCAGCTCCCTCGGCGTGGATCGGGCCAGATGTCGGGGCCTCGTTCTAAGGTAAGTATTTCATAATGAGCTAGTATGCGGTGCATACTAGCTCATTATGCCTTTTGCTTTGCAGGTTTAAAAAAAAAAAAAAAAAAAAAAAAAAAATGTGCGGGTTTACTACCGCTTTAATCTTGACCTTAGGGTTATATTGCCACCTTCAGGAGAGGACAAGGCAGAACAGAAAAACTGCACAGGGGTGGTCCTACTGGCAATAACTGGCTATTGGCTACAACCTACTATAGCCTACTGGCTATAACCCCTCACTCACAGTTTCGTCAAAAAGCAGCACAAACAATTGATAGGAGAGGTGGGTGCTGTGTCCGTCAACGAACTTCAGAGAAAAGGATTTTACGGCGAGTACAAAAATCCTATTTTCTCTTTCGTTCATTGACGGACACAGCACCTTTAATCCTGACCTTAGGGACGTCCCCAAACAGTTTTTTTTTTAAACAAAGAGGAGGGGTGGAAACAGCAAGAAAATAAAAACTCCACCCATAACAACCAGAACTCCTCAGTGGAGGAGTTGCAACCTTAAAACCTGCAAAATCCTGCGGCCGAAGCAAGCACCTGAAGATGCGCTCACAAAAAAATTGTAAAACTTAGTGAAAGTGTGAACGGACGACCAGGTTGCTGCGTTACACACCTGGAAAAACGGACGCTTGATATTGGAAAGTCCAGGAGGCACAGATTGCCCTGGTTGAATGTGTCGTGACAGGAAAGGAGGGCACCCACCCCCTTAAGGCATAAGCCTGAACCACGATCTGTCTGATCCACCAAGAAATGGTGGCCGACAAGACCACCAGGCCCTTCTTCGGACCAGCCACTGATATAAACAGCGAGTCTGACCTCCGGAAAGGAGCCGTAGCAGACATACACCCACCGAGCCCGGACCACGTCCAAGGAATGCAAAGCAACCTCTTTGGGATGTGACAGCTGAGGACATAGGGATGGAAGTGCAATGTCCTCATTTAGATGAAAGGCCGAAACAACCTTCGGAAGAAATTAAGGCTGCGGACGCAGCCCTGCCTTATCCTTGTGGAGGATCAAGTAAGCAGGGCTTGCATAACAAAGCCACCAACTCAGAAACCCTTCTGGCAGATGTAATAACCACTAGAAAGACTACTTTCTGAGAGAGTGTCAATAAGGGGATCTCCCTAATGTTTTCAAACGACGGTTTCTGAAGCACAGAGAGCACCAGATTCAAATTCCACGCAGGCATCGGTGGTCAAGTTGGAGGGGCCACATGTCTAACCCCCTGAACAAACATACTCACCAATGAAGGAGTCGCCAAAGGTCGCTGAAAAAAAGACAGCCAAAACGGATACCTGCCCCTTAATGGTGCTTAATGTAATCAGAACCACCAGGATCCCCTGGGCCTCCACTCTGTGGTAGAAGTTCGAGTGGGGGGGGGGGGGGGGGGGGCATAAATCAGCCGATAATGCCCCCATGGAGCCAACGTGTCTGCCGCGTCCGCCCAGGGATCTTTTGACCTGGCCACAAACCTCTGTACCTTCAGATTGAGTCGAGAGGCCAAGAGATCCACATCTGGTGTGCCCCACCATAGGCAAAGGAGCCAAAATACATCCGGATGCAGTGACCATTCCCCCTGGTCCAGCATCTGAAGAGTTGGGTAGTCTGCCTGCCAGTTTTCTATGCCCAGAATGTATACGGCCAACAGCGCCGCTATACCGACTGCAGGATCTGAATGACCTCCAATGCTACAACCGAGTTCCTTGTCCCTCCTTGATGGTTGATATACACCCCCGCTGTGGCATTGTCCGACTGGATCCTGACCGGATGCCTCGGGAACCTCTGTGACCATGTGGAGAGGCACTGCCTGATAGCCCGAAGATCCAGCACATTGATCGGCAGGCGGGATTCTTCTTGTGCCCAGCAATCCTGGGCCGACTGTATGCCCCAAACTCCCCCCCAGGCAGTCAGGTTGGCATCGTTGTGATCACCGTCCAATAAGGAGGAAGGAATGACTTTCCCGGAGGAAATCCCCGACTAGCTGGCTCACCCAAATTTGACAATCCAGAGACGACAGACATTTGGACAGGATCTCTTTCTGCAAGACTCGAGTGTGGAATTGAGCATACGGTACCGCCTCAAAAGTGGCTACGATGAGACCCAGGATTCGCATGCAAAAACACAGCGATGACCCCCTGCAGGACACCAACAACTTCACCGCAGCTTGAAGCGTCTGCAGCTTATCTGAAAGGAGAAAGACTCGCGCCTCTGAGGAGTCCAGATTCAAGCCCAGGTACTCCAGACGTTGAGTCGGCACCAACACAGACTTCTGGAGGTTCAGTACCCAACCAAACTCTCAGAGTCTGTATGGTGATCGCCGCAACCTTAATTAATTCTGAGGCGGAAGCTGCTCTCAGAAGGCGGTCGTCCAGGTAACCCACGATTTAGATCCCTCATTCTCTTCGCAATGCCAGAATCAGGGATAGCACCTTGGTGAAGACCCTAGGTCCCGATGCTAGGCCAAAAGGAAGAGCTACAAATTGGTGGTACTTGTCCCCGACTGCAAATCACAGAAACCTCTGATGCCTGATGCATATGGGGACATGCAAGTATGCGTCCTTGATGTCCAAGGATGCCAGGAAATCCCCCTGGAGTGCAATGATTCCATCCTGAACCTTTGTACTTTCACAAAGCCGTTGAGGGCCTTTAGATCCAGGACCGGATGGACCCCTTCCTCCTTTGGGACTACAAACAGATTAGAGTAGAATCCATGAAACCTTTCCAGCGTCGGCACAGGTACTATCACTCTCTAGAAAGCAAAGGGGCCATATCTAAGACCGCATCACAGACATACTTCAGGCCATGCACCAACTGGTCTGACAGTTCCACGCAGACCGGGGTAACCTTTTGCTTCTCCAACTCATAGTGTAACAATTTAGCCCATTCAAAAAGCATCTGTGACACCAGGGCCTTGGCTAACACTGGCCGCAATGCTGACCCCACCACTGTAAACATGGACCGGGCACATTCCACCGGAATCAGGTGATGCCGTCGTCTGCTCTCCCCTGTGCCAGCCACGAGGCGTTCTGTGCAATGGGCGATTAAGAAAAACTGGCTGTGGCTACAGAAAAATGGACACAGTTCACGCGGCAGCCAGCCCACATGGCATACACACATATACCCCACCATTGCCTAAAAAACAGGGAAAAAGAAGAGCGGAGCACCAACCGTCCAGCACAGCCCCTTGCCAGGACCCCGAGCTCCCCCCAGAGGACCCCCAAAAAGGGAAATGCACCGCACCTTTATGCCGAGTAAAAAACTTTGGCCCATAGCATGGGGAGGAGGGAGAGAAGAGAGGGAGAGGAGAGAGGGAGAGGAGAGAGGGAGAGGAGAGAGGGAGAGGAGAGAGGGAGAGGAGAGAGGGAGAGGAGAGAGGGAGAGGAGAGAGGGAGAGGAGAGAGGGAGAGGAGAGAGGGAGAGGAGAGAGGGAGAGAAGAGAGGGAGAGAAGAGAGGGAGAGAAGAGAGGGAGAGAAGAGAGGGAGAGAAGAGAGGGAGAGAAGAGAGGGAGAGAAGAGAGGGAGATACCCCCTAATCGACATCCCAGGGAATGCCCAGCTGCACCATCCTGCCAAGATGGGTGGAACCATACCTTACCCCCCCTGCAGGGACTGCTGGCCGCATTCCACGGACAGACCCATCACCCGAGCAGTAGGGGTTGGCTGTCAGCTACGGCACACTGACACGGACAGCAGTAGCCCGGTTATGTGTACCCTGGAGCATATAACTCAGCGGCCGCCCCTGGATCAGACGGGGCATGTCGTGGCCAACCCAGCGCATAGCTAAGGTTTGCTCACGCTTGATGGCTGGGGAGACCATCAGGATCTATATTATGCAGCCTGTCACCCAGCCAGCTGTTGATTGTAGATCACAGGAATCAAAGCAGAAAAAAAAAAAAAAAAAAAATTCCCAGGACCAATGGTCCCCACTGGGAGCCAGGTCCTTCTACACTAGGCAGAAAAAAACTGAGCTGCTGGAAGCAGAGTGAGGGGTTATAGCCAGTAGGACCGCTGTTTTTAGATGTTCTGCCTAGTCTTCATGAAGGTGGCGATATAACCCTAAGGTCAAGCTTGTAAAGAGTAAACTAGTGCGCTCCACCTAATATGTCATAAAAAATTTTTTTAAAAATTTTTTAAAATATTTAAATAAATACAAAATTGATGCGCATAGGAAGCAGCCAGCATAAAAACAGTGATCTCTGCACTAAAAAATAGGTATATAAATTAATAAGAATGCGGCGCTACCTAAAAGTACTAAAACTTATAAATGAATAATAATCCCAAAATCAATATAAATCAAATAATATCGACTAAATGAAACATGGATATAATAAGAAATGAATCCATATAGATAATCCAAATAAAGATACGTGTGCACGCAATAAATGTGCAACAATTAGTGAATAAAAGTCTGTGAAAAATTATCAATCCAGTGATTAAATAGAAATAATTTGCATAAGTAATCCAAATATAAACAAGCGTATAAAAAATATATATATATATATATAAAAATATATAAAAATATATAAAGTGAAAAATCCGTGAAAAAACAAATGTAGTGACTATTTAGATAATCAATATACACACGTGATTGTCCATAAATAAAGTGCACTGATGACTGATGAATTGCAAAAAATATACAAATAAAGTTCATGCAAAAAAGTGTGAAGAATCAATTCCCAAGAGTGGCAAATCACTGCAAACTTCAGTGCTTAATGGGTGCACCAACTATTTTCCCCAGCCTCTCACCTCCAATAGCTGGTAAACAGGCACTGTGTAAAAGGATAACTGCTGGCTTCTTAATCTTTCAGTCACACTGCTCCACCGCTGTTTGTATTTCACTGTAAGGTTATATATTATATGCCCTCCTAATAGCTCCAGGAAATCCAAGCCATATAAAGTGGAAAAACACAGAGGGCTTTCATGTGTAGTATCTTCGCTTTTTTATTGAAATAAACAGGTAAAATCCACACTTACATTCACAAATACAGCAGAGTGTGCAGCAATCGCGGACTTCCGGTTTCGGCCGTAAACCGGAAGTGATAGGTCCGACACCAAATTCCTTCCCTGACGCGTTGCGTTACAGAACGTAACTTTTTCAAAGGGTCAAGGCCCTTTGAAAAAGTTACGTTCTGTAACGCAACGCGTCAGGGAAGGAATTTGGTGTCGGACCTATCACTTCCGGTTTACGGCCGAAACCGGAAGTCCGCGATTGCTGCACACTCTGCTGTATTTGTGAATGTAAGTGTGGATTTTACCTGTTTATTTCAATAAAAAAGCGAAGATACTACACATGAAAGCCCTCTGTGTTTTTCCACTTTATATGGCTTGGATTTCCTGGAGCTATTAGGAGGGCATATAATATATAACCTTACAGTGAAATACAAACAGCGGTGGAGCAGTGTGACTGAAAGATTAAGAAGCCAGCAGTTATCCTTTTACACAGTGCCTGTTTACCAGCTATTGGAGGTGAGAGGCTGGGGAAAATAGTTGGTGCACCCATTAAGCACTGAAGTTTGCAGTGATTTGCCACTCTTGGGAATTGATTCTTCACACTTTTTTGCATGAACTTTATTTGTATATTTTTTGCAATTCATCAGTCATCAGTGCACTTTATTTATGGACAATCACGTGTGTATATTGATTATCTAAATAGTCACTACATTTGTTTTTTCACGGATTTTTCACTTTATATATTTTTATATATATATATATATATATTTTTTATACGCTTGTTTATATTTGGATTACTTATGCAAATTATTTCTATTTAATCACTGGATTGATAATTTTTCACAGACTTTTATTCACTAATTGTTGCACATTTATTGCGTGCACACGTATCTTTATTTGGATTATCTATATGGATTCATTTCTTATTATATCCATGTTTCATTTAGTCGATATTATTTGATTTATATTGATTTTGGGATTATTATTCATTTATAAGTTTTAGTACTTTTAGGTAGCGCCGCATTCTTATTAATTTATATACCTAAGGTCAAGCTTAAAGATGCTGTGTGCGTCAATGAACGAAAGAGAAAATATATACAATGTTTGGGGGTTCTGAGTAATTTTGTAGCAAAAAAATTATGATTTTTACATGTAGGAAAGGAATGCAAGTGGTTTTAAAGGATTTTCAGTCAACTGGCCTGCTGGGAAGCTTCCAACACCAATCAGTGTATACTGACAATGGCGAGTCCCCACAGTAGGCTTGTGTGGATGCAGGAATCCATTTTTTTTCCTTCAATCAGCAAGAGAAAAAAAAAAAAAAAAAAAAACCTAACAAGTCTACCCAGCTTAAGGCATTCTTGCACACGATATTCCTGTTTGAGCATCTACTTTTTTACACTTTTATATATATATTTGCACACATTTTCACACCTTTTCCCGCATATGCGTTTGTGCAATTTTCACGCAAATTCACACATGCGATTGTTTACACGCCTGTGTGCATAGGCACATTACAATTAATGGCCCTTATTTTAGCTCAGTAAAAAAACAAAAGCTGTACTGAGCTTTTTCAAGCTGGAATATGCAAGAGGCCTTAAGTTTCACTATGCAGATAAAAAAAAAAAAAAAATAAAAATAAAAAATTACCTCAACATCTTCTAAGTTCATTTCTCCTGATGGAGGCTTAAATGAAGCTAACATTTCCAGCAAGTCGAAGAGAGTGGTGAGGTGAGGTTCTTGTAGAAGAAGCAGCATGGGAATGTTTTCTTTCTGTGGGGGAGGCAGACACGATGCTGGAAGCTGCACTCCTTCCCCTTTTCTTTCCCGCCGTGGGGCACCCAATGATACAAACACCATCTGAACATAACATACAAGTATCAGTTAATTTGAATTACAATTTATGATTTAGAAAAAATGATAAATGATTGTGTACAATTTAAAGGTGTTTTAAACCTTTTTTTATTTTTAGTTTTTTTTAAACATCATGCCTACCTTCACTCTGCAGTTAGTTTTGAACAGAGTGGACCCAATCTACCGCTTCTGGGGTGCCTCAGCAGCACTCCTGGCTCCTCCCTGCATCGAGTGTCCACGTTGCAGAAGCACGCTCCCAAGTCCTACATCTGTGTCCATTCACACAGAATGCAGGACTCGGCCCAGCCCCCCAGACACTGCGTCATTGGATTTAATTTGACAGCAGCGGAAGCCAATGGCTGTGCTGCTATCAATCAAGCCAATCGGGATACGAGAAATTTCTCTCTTTACTAAAGGGATTGTAAAGACAAAAACCTTTTTACTACAAAAAGGAGGTTTATACTTACCAGCTCTTAATGGTAAGCAGCCCCTTACCTCCTCTTCTGAAGTCCCCCCGGCGCTCTCCACTCCATGTCTTTTGCGCACGACACCATAGCAGCCTGCTTGCTATGGGGGCACACTCCGAGAGACACAGCATGGCTCAGCCCTACCCTCATTCCCTCCTTACTGGATTTGATTGACAGCAGCAGGAACCAATGGCTACCACTGCTGTCAGCAAAATTTGTGAGATTAGGAAGAGGGGCAGAAGGTCTGTAGCTGGACACAGCACTGGATCGATAGAGGTCTCAGGTAAGTGTGTTGGTAAGGGGTTGTGGGGGTAACAGGCAGTGAATTTTTTTTTATTACTTTAATGCAGAGAACTCATTAACCACTTCAGCCCTGGACCATTTGGCTGGCCAAAGACCAGAGCACCTTTTGCAATTCGGCACTGCATCGCTTTAACAATTGTGTGGTCGTGCGGAGTGGCTCCCAAACAAAATTGACGTCCTTTTTTCCCCACCCCCAAAAATAGAGAATTATTTTGGTATTTGATCGCCTCTGCGGTTATTTTTTGCGCTATAAACAAAAATAGAGCGACAATTTTGACAAGACGCATTATTATTTACTTTTTGCTATAATATCCCCAAAAAACATAAAAAATTAAAATAAAAAATAAAACGCTTTCCTCAGTTTAGGCCAATACCTATTAAACATATTTTTAGAAAAAAAAATTGCAATAAGTGGTTACTGATTGGTTTGCGCAAGTTATAGCGTCTACAAAAAAGGGATTTGTTTTCTGGCATTTTTATTGCCGCGATCCTACTCATGGAGCTCGCAGTTGGCGGCACGCACGTGACCACACGGCGGCAAATTCAAAGGGACGTACAGGTATGCCCATTTGCCCAGCTGTGCCATTCTGCCGACATATATGTACATGGGGCGGTTGAGCAAGTGATGAAGGTAAAAAAACCTTTAGTGTTTAGAACCACTTTAACCGCTTCAGCCCCGGAAGATTTTACCCCCTTCCTGACTAGAGCACTTTTTGCGATTCGGGACTGCGTAGTTTTAACTGACAATTGCGCGGTCATGCGATGTTGCACCCAAACAAAATGTATCTATTTCCCCCCCCCCCCCACAAATAGAGATTTATTTTGGTGGCATTTGATCACCTCTGCGGTTTTTATTTTTTGTGCTATAAAAAAATAAAAAAAAGCGACAATTTTGAAAAACGCAATATTTTTTTACTTTTTGCTATAATAAATATCCCTCAAAAACATAAAAAAAATGTTTTCCTTAGTTTAGTCTGATATGTATTCTGCGTATTTTTTGGAGAAAAAAAAAAAAAGTCACAATAAGTGTATATTGATTGGTTTGCGAAAAAGTTATAGCGTCTACAAAATATGGGATAGTTTTATTGCATTTTTATTTTTTATTAGTAATGGCGGCAATCTGATTTTTTATTGGGACTGCGACATAATGGCAGGCACATCGGACACTTTTGACCCCATTTTGGGACCATTGTCATTTATACAGCGATCAGTGAGGGGGTTAACCACTAGGGGTCAATGAAGGGGTTAAGTGTGTCTAAGGAGAGTGATTCTAACTGGGGGGGAGACAGGGAGCAGTGATCTTTGTCATATCACAAGGCAGAACGGGGCAATGCCTTGTTTAAATTTACTTTTCCCTGTTCTGAGGCTCAGTGACACGATCGCCGGGAGACCGGCAGACAGAGTTCGCTGGTTCCGCGGGCACAGTCACACCATACGTGGCGGGCGCATCAGCCTGCTATGCCCGCCTCTTAAAGGGGGCGTACAGATACGCCTATTTGCCCACCGCTGCCATTGTGCTGACGTATATCAGCATGCAGTGGTCGGAAAGTGGTTAAAGTTGAACTTTAGTCAGAAAATTAAGTTCTGCTAGATCACTTTAACCCTTTGCCGCCAAGTGAACGCAGATGTGCGTACTCGGCTTTCGGGGGTTATACCGGGATGATGCCTGCAGCTGCAGGCATCATCCCGGTACCGTTTTTTAGAGCTGGTGATCGGCTTTCCAGCTTACCGGGGCTCCTGTTCCATCAGGAGCCTCGATCGACAGTCCGATGCCTCCGGCGCCCAGGGTCCTGATCGTAAACACGGAAGCGACATCATGGCGTCACTTCCCATTTACTCGGCTGCCAATGGCGCCGGTTTTAAAAAAATATACAGTATTCAGAATCGCCGAAAATGGCGATCTGAATACTTTGAAGTGCAAAGGAGGGATTGCAGGTCTTTTAGACCCCCGATCCCTCCATAAAGGAGTACCTGTCACCACCTATTACTGTCACAAGGGATGTTTACATTCCTTGTGACAGCAATAAAAGTGATCACATTTTTTTTTTCTTAATTTTAAAATAAATCAGAATTTTTTTTTTAAAGCGCCCCCGTCGCTGCGAGCTCGCGCAGCAAACAAAAAGGCATACGGAAATCGCGCCCGCATATGTAAACTGTGTTCAAATCACACGTGAGGTATCGCCGCGATCGTCAGAGCGAGAGCAATAATTCGAACACTAGACCTCCTCTGTAACTCTAACCTGGCAACCGTAAAAAAAAAAAAAAAAAAAATTTAAAAGCTTCGCCTATGGAGATTTTTAGGTACTAGTTTGTCGTCATTCCACGAGTGCGTGCAATTATAAAGCGTGACATGTTTGGTATCTATTTACTTGGCGTAACATCACAAAAAAATTGGGCTAACTTTACCGTTTATTTGATTTTTTTTAATTCATGAAAGTGTCCCTTTTCCCAAAAAGTTGCGTTTAAAACACCGCTGCACAAAATATTGCAACAATCTCCATTTTATTCTCTAGATTCTCTGCTAGAAAAATATGTATGATGTTTGGGGGTTCTAAGTAATTTTCTGGCAAAAAATATGGACACCAATGTCAAAAATAGGCTTAGTCATGAAAAGGGTTAAGCTGACTGCTTTTGCAGGTATAGCTATGTAAAACATTAGAAATAAGTGCCTATGCTGTGAAAAACCCAGCAATACACAGTTTCATCCGGCTCTGCACATCCTCAGTTGCTCTCCATTTTTAGGCACAGCCAAATTTGTAGAGGTTGAACTGCTGACTTTACCTAGGTATGGACCGCCTGCTGTGGATTCACGAATGGGGGGAGCCAACCAGCAGGTCCGGCGGACTCCGTGTCCGCCGGCCACCCACGATCGCTCCAGAGACCAGCAGAACAGGGATCTGTCGGTGTAAACAGATCATTCTGTCAGGGAAGGAGAGCCAGATCTGTTTCTATTTAGTAGGAAAAAGCGATCTCTTTCCTCCTCCAGTTAGCCCAGCCCACATACAGTTAGCAACAAATCCCAGGGAACACACTTAACCCCTTGATTGGCCCCTAGTGTTCACCCATTCCCTGGCAGTGACATTTATACAGTAATCAGTGGCTATTTTTAGCTCCGATAGCTGTATAAATATCAATGGTCCCAAAAAGGCGTCAAGTGTAAGATCTGTCCGCCGGAATGTCGCAGTCCAAAAATATATATACATCACTGATCCCCGTCATTACTAGTAGAAAAAAAAAAAAAGCCATACATTTTGTAGCTATAACTTTTGCAGAAACCAATCAATATACGCTTATTGCAATTTTTTTTTTTTTTTTAAACCAAAAAAGATGTAGAAGAGTACGCATTGGCCTAAACTGATGAAGAAATTAATTTTTTCTTTGGGATATTTATTATAGCAAAAAGTAAATGTAGCGCCGGCTCCTGAAGAGCACGCGCTAGGTTTTTGAAACTTAATGTTACACCTGAACTGCAGTTTAGTTTGGGTATAATTCTAAAATTTTGACCTCAGCATCAGTCTGACTGGACTATAGGGTGTTCAGCCTGGCCATAGGGGGCACGGTCTCTTCTGGCAGGCATGGAAACACAGTCTGGTTGGGTGCTTTAATGTTACTTTCTCTCTGAGCCAGCCCAGTACGGTCGAGAAGTATGTTCTTACTCCATGGTCCTGGTCCTCCTGACCAGCCCTCAGGAAGGCTATGGCCTGGGGTGTGGATCCACCTGATTTTATGTCTCGGGGCTGGCTAGCCCGAGGCAAGGAAACTAAGGAAAGGATTCGGAGGTGATCCGGTGCCGTCTCCGGTTGTGGAGAGGCCCAGCAACTTCGTAGCTATCCATGGGAGGACTCTTCAGAAGAAGGCCAGGCACGGGCTGGCTTCTAAGCAAGAGCCTGGTGAGGCTGAGGTACCGCCGAACTGGCTCAAAGATACAGGTACCACACAAGTGTTCTACAAGTATTCAGGTTTCCTTGTTCATGCTCTACAACAGTCTGTGGCAGAGACTTGTTCCTGATTTAAGCACCCTGTTGGCTGCTAGGCCTTGGGAGAGAGGGACTCTCCAACTAGCGTGAACATCCAGCTGTGAATGACAATTCTCTGGATTCAGCCAAAGTAAGCAAGTTCTTTATTATTGACCGACACTAAAAGTACCTGGACTTTTTTCTCCTAACCCTCTGATCCTATACTGAGAGACTGTTGGTTAACTACGTTTTTGTAAATAAAAATCCCTTTAAGCAGATCTGTTGTCAATCTCTAAAGTTTCTGGGCCATCTACCATGGAAATCCCGAAACACGCAAATTGAGGTGAAGGTAACGGTAAGCCCAATCAAACCAGCAGCTCCTTCGGGGGTTAGTGCTACATAAAAATGTATTTTTTTTCTTCAAACAATTGACTTTTTTGTTTATAGCGCAAAAAATTAAATGCGGAGGTGATCAAATACCACCAAAAGAAAGCTCTATTTGTGGTTAAAAAAAAAAAAAAAAAAAAAAAAGACGCCAATTTTGTTTGGATACAGCATCGCACGACCGTGCCGTATCACAAAAAATGGCCTGGTCATTAAGGGGGAAATCCTCTAGTCCTTAAGTGGTTAAAGCAGAACTAAATCCTCCTGTCCTTAACAGCCAAGGAAGCTGCCATCTTAGCTACTGTTTGATCTGAAACTGTCATGGTGCTGCACATGTGATCAATTATGACAGCAGCCATTTGATGGTTTCACAGTTTGGTTCAGGACACTAGTATTCTAGGAATGTAACTGTTATTTGAAACCGTTAAAGTGGAACTTTACCCATAACAACCTGATAAAAAAAACAATGTTCTTTAGCAAAGAACATACACTCCACATTAATAATTAGGCTACCAAAAATGAGGGTGTCCTACAAATTGCCTCTAGCATTGCTCCGATTTCTTCCTTCCTGGTAGATGCCATGTTGCTCAAGTCCAGAGCCCCTGAGCTGAAGTAAATCATACTGCAAAACTAAACCCATCGGTTTCAAAAAAAGTTACATTCCTGTAATAGCGGGATTAATGACGGTCATATTTGCTTGTTTCCTAAACCAAACTGTCAAACCATCAAAAGGCTGGTGTCATAACTGATCACATGTGCAGCACCACGGCCCTGAAGAAGGTGTAACTTTTGAAACACGTCAGCCAGCAACGGTTTGATGTCCTCTTTGTAGGATCTGGAGACTGCTATCAGCAGACAGACTGTCACAAGTCAAAGACTATTTTAAGCGTTTTTCATCTACCTTTGTGAGTAGTTTTGTGTGTTCTTTTAAATAAACTTGTTAAAGTATAATGCACAAGGCCGGTGCGCCCTCTCTTTTCTGTTTTTTTGTTTGATTGCTAGGATAGCCCTATCCTTGAGGGCAGCATCCTGAACTTTGAACTGTGGGGCTAACACATTTATGTGCAAGAGTATTTGTTGTACTGAATATTCCTTGGTAGTTTTAATTCTGCTTTAAGGCTGTCAGCAGATCGGCCTCTACAAATTCAGCAATGCCTAAAACTGGAGAGCTACTGAGAACATGCAGAGCAGGGTGAGATAGTGTATTACTGGATTATAAACAGTATAGGCATTTTTTTTTAAATGTGCACATAGCTATACTTTCAGAAGAGGCCAGCCTGAAGAAGTGATCTAGCAGGACTTAATTCTCTGACTAAAGTTCCACTTTAACCACTTCGGTACCGCGCTATTGCCAAATGACGGCATTAGCGCGGACCTACATTTCCGGGACTACGTCTATTGACGTCGTCCCGTGTACGAGCGGCCTGCGCGCGCCCTGTGATCGGCGAGTCCATGAGACTCGCCTGATCACAGATCCGTGCAAGGGGTCGATCCCGACCCCTTATCACGTGATCAGCTGTCAGTCAATGACAGCTGATCATGTGATAGAACGGAGCCGGCAATCGGCTATTATTCCTCCTCGCGCTGACAGCGCGAGGAGAAAAAAAAAAAGCCGATCACCGGCGGCCGTGATCGGGACATTAGTCCCGATCACGGCCAGAAATGCAAGCGCTCACCTGCCCCCTGCAGTGCCAATTTAATAAAAGTTAGTGCCCCCCGTCAGTGGCGCCCACAGTGCCACCCACAGTGCCACCCACAGTGCCACCCACAGTGCCACCCACAGTGCCACCCACAGTGCCCACAATCTGCCTCAAAGGTGCTGCACCCCAGTGCCGCCCATCAGTGCCCAGCAGTGCCGCCCATCAGAGCCACCTATCAGTCCCATCTATCATTGGTACCCATCCGTGCCACCCATCGGTGCCACCCATCGGTGCCGCCTTAACTATGCCCATCAGTGCCCACCAGTGCAGCCCATCAGTGCCCACCAGTGCAGCCCATCAGTGCCCACCAGTGCAGCCCATCAGTGCCCACCAGTGCAGCCCATCAGTGCCCACCAGTGCAGCCCATCAGTGCCCACCAGTGCAGCCCATCAGTGCCCACCAGTGCAGCCCATCAGTGCCCACCAGTGCAGCCCATCAGTGCCCACCAGTGCAGCCCATCAGTGCCCACCAATGCAGCCCATCAGTGCCCACCAATGCAGCCCATCAGTGCCCACCAATGCAGCCCATCAGTGCCCACCAATGCAGCCCATCAGTGCCCACCAATGCAGCCCATCAGTGCCCACCAATGCAGCCCATCAGTGCCCACCAATGCAGCCCCCATCAGTGCCCACCAATGCAGCCCCCATCAGTGCCCACCAATGCAGCCCCCATCAGTGCCCACCAATGCAGCCTATCAGTGCCACCTAATCAGCGCACTTCAATGAAGGAGAAAAATGACCCGTTTGCAAAATTTTAGAACAAACTATTAAAACATGATTTATTTTTTTTATTTTTTTGCATTTTTTTTGTTTGTTTAGCAAAAAATAAAACTCCGAGCTGTAACTAAATACCACCAAAAGAAAGCTCTATTTGTGGGAAAAAAAATGATAAAAATTTCATTTGGGTACAGTGTTGTATGTCCGCGCAATTGTCATTCAAAGAGCATCAGCGCTGAAAGCTGAAAATTGGTCTGGGACTGAGGGGGGGTTTAAGTGCCCAGTAAGCAAGTGGTTAAAATCGATGGGTTTCATTACGCTTTATGATTTACTGTTGTTCAGGGGCTCTGAGCTTCAGCAAAATGATGACCTCCAGCAAGAAGAAACAATGGTGGAGGCAAATTACAACACACACATATTATATATAAAATATACACACACATGCATACATACACACACACACATATGACACTTTGCCACAATATAAAGTAGTGAGTGTACAGCTTGTATAACAGTGTAAATTTGCTGTCCCCTCAAAATAACTCAACACATAGCCATGTCTAAACCACTGGCAACAAAAGTGAGTACACCACTAAGTGAAAATGCCCTGTGGCCCTGGTGTCATGTGACTTGTTAGTGTTAAAAGGTCTCAGGTGTGAATGGGGAGCAGGTGTCTTAAATGTGGAGTTATCGCTCTTACTCTCTCATAACGGTCACTGGAAGTTCAACATGACACCTCATGGCAAAGAACTAAGGCTCTGAAAAAAGAATTGTTGCTCTACATAAAGATGGCCTAGGCTAAAGAAGACTGCCAAGACCCTGAAACTAAGCTGCGGCATGGTGGCCAAGACCATACAGCGGTTCAACAGGACCCGTCATGGTCGACCAAAGAAGTGGAGTGCACTTGTTCAGCATCATATCCAGAGGTTGTCTTTGGGAAGCAGACATATGAGTGCTGCCAGCATTGCTGCAGAGGTTGAAGGGGTCATCCTGTCAGTGCTCAGACCATACACCGCACACTGCATCAAACTGGTCTGCATGGCTGTCATCCCAGAAGGAAGCCTCTTCTAAAGATAATGCACAAGAAAGCCTGCAAACAGCTTGCTGAAGACAAGCAGACTAAGAACATGGATTACTGGAACCATGTCCTGTGATCTGATAAGACCAAGATAAACTTATTTGGTTCAGATGTCAAGCGTGTGTGGCCGCTACCAGGTGAGGAGTACAAAGACAAGTGCGTCTTGCCTACAGTTAAGCATGGTGGTGGGAGTGTCATGGTCTGGGGCGCTACAGTTCATTGAGGGAACCATGAATGCCAACATGTCCTGTGACATACTGAAGCAGAGCATGATCCCCTCCCTTCAGAGACTGGGCCGCAGGGCAGTATTCCAACATGGTAACAACCCCAAACACACCTCCAAGATGACCACTGCCTTGCTAAAGAAGATGAGGGTAAAGGTCATGGACTGGCCAAGCATGTCTCCAGACCTAAACCCTATAGCATCTGTGGGGCATCCTCAAGCGGAAGGTGGAGGAGCGCAAGATCTCCAACATCCACCAGCTCCACAACGTTATCGTGGAGGAGTGGAAAAGGACTCCAGTGGCAACCTGTGAAGCGTTGGTGAACTCCATGCCCAGGAGGGTTAAGGCAGTGCTGGAAAATAATGATGGCCAAACAAAATATTGACACTTTGGGCCCAATTTGGACATTTTCACTTAGGGGTGTACTCACTTTTGTTGCCAAAGGTTTAGACATACAAAAATGTGAGGGGTGTACTCACTTTTGTGAAATATATATAATATATATCTATATTAACATAAATTCGTACAAAGTTTGAGAACTGCTCTAGATACAATAAATCAGCTTTTTCATTTTCCTCTATTCCATTTCCCTTCAGTTACAACTAAAAGTCTGGTAAGCTTTTAAAAGCAGAGCTGCACCCAAAAGGAGAAGTTCTGCTCTGAGGCTTCCTTCTCTGCTCCTGGTGAAGAAATTGCACTTTTGGGGAGCGGTACCCGATCTTCACAGGTACCCAGGCTCCTACTTGCGCTCCGATCGCCTAGGCGATCAAACCCGGAAGTTCTCCTCCTTCTGCAGTCTTCTGGGACAAGTGACAGGTCCCAGAAGGCTACGGAACCATACACAAGGCGCAGTGCCACTCACGCATGCGCAGTGGCACCCAGCTGTGGAGCTGCTGTCACAGCTGGGTGCCCACAGTTAACATGCCAGGGACAGACGACAGGAGGGGAGAACAGCTGGATCAATGGACAGATGAGTGGCTATTAAAAGTCAGCAGCTACAATTTGTGTAGCTGCTGGCCTAATGATTGCACAGGAGACTGGAGCTCCACTTTAACCACTGAAGAAAAAAAAAAAAAAAAGGAGGACACCTGCAAGGGTTGAGGACGACAGTCAAAAATGTATTGCAACTAAGTTCAGGTTTTGTTTCCTGAATGTGTTGGTGACAATGGCAGTGAAGTTGGTTTTATTTTGAAAAATCATTTGCAACTGTAGTGGGCTTAAAGACTAAAGATATTGGCACAAAACCGTTCTGTTATCCTAGAACCTGGAAGAAAAAATATCTGAAACCTGCCTGTAACTTTGTAGTTACAACTCTGAACAAAGGAATAAATTTATTTAGCAAGTATGATGCCAACAGCTATTCATAAGGAATAAGAGACAGAAGTTTAAACGGTTAGAAAAATTGAATCAAATAAAGAAAAATAGCCAGGGCCGTCTTTAATATTGATTGGACCCTGGGCAAAAATTTTCTTAGGGCCCCCCTCCCCCCATGCAATTTCGCTCTCCACCTTCTCTGAGACATACAATAAATATCAGCTAGACTTAAAATCAGTTTACTGTATCAGATCAGGCAGCGATTGTGATTGGTTGCCAGAGGTTACAGCATATCATTACTGCTCACTGACTGGTTGCTAGAGGTTACAGCACTCCTTAGGGCTCACTGATTAGTTGTTAGAAGTTACAGCACATTTCTGCTTGTTGATTGGCTGCTAAAGATTGCTGTACAGTAATACTGCTCACTGGTTGCTATAGGTTACAGTACATCTTCTCCTCACTGCGGGGGGGCATGATATACCTATGAATGCTGCCTTTATTTACATATCAATGTAGTTGGCCTCAGCTATTTACATATGCATGTCACTGCTATTTACATATGAATGCCAGTATTTACATGTAAACACAGGTCTGCAGGTGAGTCATCTGTACACAACAATAGGGCAGAGCTGGGCAGCATTAGTAGCAGCACAGGAGTAAAACTTAAAGGGAATGTAAACTGGGATAGTTGGCAAGTATGAGGCAGCTGCTTTGGGCCCCACAACAATGACAGGGCCCAGGGCAGTTGCCCCTTTTGCCCTGCCTTAAAGACGGCCCTGAAAATAGCAAGTCAAGTCAATTACATAATAATACCTGCATGTCCTTAAATCCGAGTTCATGAAGAGTTTTTTCATCGTAATCCGTTGTCAACTCATGACCAGATGAAATCATTCGAACAGGACCCATAAGACCACCTTTGGGGAAAAACAAATCCATCTAACTTTCTGCACTAGCAAGCCATTTATCAAAGTTTTCACAGCATGTAATACATACATAAATAAATCAACATTTGGTGATGCAAAACCTGCAGTAATTGGATAGAACCATACGGTCTGCTATTATAGGGACAGGGGGCCTCATTTTCTGTCCTACCTACTGTATATTGAATGACTTCTTTCAGAATATAAAAATATCTAGTCCTCAAACAGAATGGTCCTCAGGCACAAGTGCAATGTTAATTACCAAACCTGTAATAATGATTAACCACTTGAGGTGATGGGACTTGCTTTTTACGATTTTGCACTTCCTTTTGTTATTGAATGCAAACATTAAGGGCCCATTTGGTGTTAACTTGAATTGATTTATGTAACTGGGCTGCCTTAGAAAATAGATGCATGTAACATTTTTGGCAGGGAATCGAAACATGCATGCATTGGCAAGTTGTGTTGGGGTGCCTTTAGAATAAAAAGCCCTGCATAGTACCTATACATATTAAATGTATGCTACTGCAGAGCAATAGTGTGAATGGGCACCTTTAAAGTCCACTGTAGCAATGCTTTTCAATTGAAACAAACTTAAAAATGAATAAACACCATACAAATGTATTTATATTTAGACAGTCATACATATTTTTGTTTATTACAATTACTATATGCTCCCTTTAACCACTTTCAGACCGGACCATTTTGCTGGTAAATGACCAGAGGTCTTTTTACAATTTGGCACTGCGCTGCTTTAACTGGTAATTGCGCGGTCATGCAATGTTGTACCCAAACAAAATTTGCGTCCTTTTCTTCCCACAAATAGAGCTTTCTTTTGATGGTATTTGATTGCCTCTGCGATTTTTATTTTTTGCGATATAAACGTAAAAAGACCGCAAATTTTGAAAAAAATGATATTTTCTACTTTTTGTTATTAGAAAAATCCAATAAACTCAATTTTAGTCATACATTTAGGCCAAAATGTATTCAGCCACATGTCTTTGGTAAAAAAAAAGTCAATAATTGTATATTTATTGGTTTGCGCAAAAGTTGTCACATCTACAAACTAAGGTACGTTTTCTGGAATTTACGCAGCTTTTAGTTTACGACTGCCTATCTCATTTCTTGAGGTGCTAAAATGGCAGGGCAGTACAAAACCCCCCCAAATGACCCCATTTTGGAAAGTAGACCCCCTAAGGAAATTGATAAGTGGCATGTTGAGCCCATTGAATATTTTATTTTTTTGCCTCAAGCGATTGAATAATGACAAGAAATTTTTTTTTTTTTTTTTTTTTTTTTTTTTACACAAAGTTGTCACTAAATGATATATTGCTCACACATGCTATGGGCATATGTGAAATGACACCCCAAAATAAATTCTGCTGCTTCTCCTGAGTACGGGGATACCACATATGTGGGATTTTTTGGGAGCCTAGCCGCGTACGGGGCCCCGAAAACCAAGAACCGCCTTCAGGTTTTCTAAGGGCGTAAATATTTGACTTCACTCCTCACTACCTATTACAGTTTGGAAGGCCATAAAATGCCAAGATGGCACAAAACCCCCACAAATGACCCCATTTTAGAAAGTAGACACCCCAAGCTATTTGCTGAGAGGCATGTTGAGTCCATGGAATATTTTATATTTTGCCACAAGTTGCGGGAAAATTACAAACTTTTTTTTTTTTTTTTCACAAAGTTGTCACTAAATGATATATTGCTCACGCATGCTATGGGCATATGTGAAATTACACCCCAAAATAAATTCTGCTGCTTCTCCTGAGTACGGGGATACCACATATGTGGGACTTTTTGGGAGCCTAGCCGCGTACGGGGCCCCGAAAACCAAGCACCGCCTTCAGGCTTTCTAAGGGCGTTACAGTTTTGAAGGCCATAAAATGCCAAGATGGCACAAACCCCCCCCCCCCAAATGACCCCATTTTGGAAAGTAGACACCCCTAAATTTAGGGGTACACTAGTGAGACTAGGTAATAAATGGCGGGTGCCCTGAAACTATAAAAAAATAACTAACCAACCAGCGTCACCTGTAACAGTTATATGGTGATCACTGGTGAAAGGGTTAACTAGGGGGCAATCAGGGGGCTTTATGCGGTAGTATATGGGGGTCCCTGGCGCTATAAAAAGCTGCGGCGAACCTAAATACCTACCTGCCTAACTAGCGTCACCTGTGACACTAATACAGCGATCAGAAAAATGATCGCTTATTAGGCTGGGTTCACACTGGAGCGATGTGGGAACGCCACGAATGCGCGGCGGGTTCCCGCATCACATGCCTCCCGGCGGCAGTTCACACTGCCCTATGCGAACTGCTGGGAGTGTCAGTGAAATGTTAATGACACCCCCAGATCAGTTCGCATATCGCAGTGCGATCTGCAAACTCAGATCGCATGGTGTGAACACCCATGCGATCCGATTCTGCTGCGGACCAAAAAAAGGGTCCCGTGCGAGTTTGCGGCGGGTGCGACACGAATTCAGCCATACTATCTGTATGGCTGAACTCGAATCGCACAGAGATTGGATGTGATTTGCACTGCAGTGCGGTGCGAATCACATCCGTTCTCATAAACTGCTGCAATGTGAACCCAGCCTTAGTGACACTGGCGACGGGGGGTGATCACGGGGTTAAACCTTTATTGGGGGGGTTAGGGGGGTACCTTAGAACTAAAGGGGGCTAACCCTAACTGCCCTAACAGTTATTACAGTCACAAATGACACCCGCTGGGTGATCAGGGGGTTAAACCTTTATTAGGTAATAAATGGCGGGTGCCCTGAAACTATAAAAAAATAACTAACCAACCAGCGTCACCTGTAACAGTTATATGGTGATCACTGGTGAAAGGGTTAACTAGGGGGCAATCAGGGGGCTTTATGCGGTAGTATATGGGGGTCCCTGGCACTATAAAAAGCTGCGGCGAACCTAAATACCTACCTGCCTAACTAGCGTCACCTGTGACACTAATACAGCGATCAGAAAAATGATCGCTTATTAGGCTGGGTTCACACTGGAGTGATGCGGGAACGCCACGAATCCGCGGCGGGTTCCCGCATCGCATGCCTCCCGGCGGCAGTTCACACTGCCCTATGCGAACTGCTGGGAGTGTCAGTGAAATGTTAATGACACCCCCAGATCAGTTCGCATATCGCAGTGCGATCTGCAAACTCGGATCGCATGGTGTGAACACCCATGCGATCCGATTCTATTGCGGACCAAAAAAAGGGTCCCGTGCGAATTTGCGGCGGGTGCGGCGAATGGCTGAACTCGAATCGCACAGAGATCGGATGTGATTTGCACTGCAGTGCGGTGCAAATCACATTCGTTCTCATAAACCGCTGCAATGTGAACCCAGCCTTAGTGACACTGGCGATGGGGGGTGATCACGGGGTTAAACCTTTATTGGGGGGTTAGGGGGGTACATTAGAACTAAAGGGGGCTAACCCTAACTGCCCTAACAGTTATTACAGTCACAAATGACACCAATGCAAAAAAAAAAAAAAAAATGGACATTGGTGTCACTGTGACTGGGGGGCAGGGGTAATTGGGGGGGTGATCGGGGGGGTGTGAGTGTGCCTGGCATGTTCTACTGTGTAGTGTCGTGTTGGTGCAACTCACCGATCCTCTCTCCTCGGTGTCGGAACGAAAAATACTGACACGGAGGAGAGATTACATCACTTCCTCTCCTGTGTTTACATTACAGGAGAGGAAGTGATGTCACGAAAACTTTCTATTCGTCGATCGTGCGATCGCGAGGGGGTGGCCATGAATGAATGGCCGTCCCCTCGTCCGGGATCGCTCCCGAACGAATACCGACCGCCGCGGGCACCGGGCGGGGGCCCGATCGGGCCCCCGACCCGCGGGAAGGCAGGGACGTACATGTACGCCCATATGCCTGCCCGTGCCATTCTGTCGACGTACATCGTCGTGCGGCGGTCGGGAAGTGGTTAAGGTACTAGAAAACAGAAGATTTGACTTTGGTATAATTCCTGCCACAGCTGCAAAGCATCGCAGCAAGTGTACAACCCTGGCTTCTGCCTTTGCAGGTAAAGGGAGAATAGTTTGGGAGTTGTAAAAAAAAAAACCACACATCAACTACATTGCTTTACTGCCCCCTAACCTCACGTGTGAATGAGCTCTTGAGACTGAACATATGTTTCAAAGGGTGCCTTGACTGAAAAAAAAAAAGGGGTAATAAAGTGCCACCTTGAAGTCAAAAGCTGCATCCTCAGAACAGTAGACATTCACCTGGTAAAATATTTGAAAAGGTAGGAACAGAAGGCCGGGTGGCCTGTTGGGAGACAGAGGCTTGGCGCTTAAAGGCACAGGATACTCCAACTGATCTGGTGAAGTAGGCACTAAACCGCGCAGTAGGGGGTATTTGTTTTTGAACTCTTGTAATCAAATCCCTTATACACTGGGTTTTGAAACAAAAAGCCCCATAAGAGGTCCAATGGAAAGAACAAACAGGAAATCTGTCTAATTGAAGCAGTACCATTAGGCTTCCTTTGGATTAGGGTTTCCCCAACTAGGTTTCCTCCTGAGGTTTCTAAGTGTTCCCTGTAAATTTCTGCTTCTCAGGTAAGTTACCAAGTGATCAGTAAGGGGCATGTTCTTCCTTCTGACCACCATGCTAATGTGCTGTAAGCTGGGGGTATAGTAACAAGTGGCAGAGGTTCCCTAAGATCTGAAATTTGTTTCAAGGGTTCCTCCATGTTAAAAATACTGAGATGCTGCTTTGAAATCTTGGGAGCAGGTGTTCTGGCATATTCAGTCTGGCCATCATTTAGTGTCCGCCCCGTACTGCGCAGCGCTAGCGCAGTACGGAGCAGAAGAAGCTTCGGAAAATCTCAGAAGATGAACACCGCCTACGCCGTGAGTCGAGGTGGTAGCCCCACCATCCAAGCGGACATAGGGCTGTGAAAATTAGAGGGCCCCCTCACGGGCTTGCCGCGCTTCGGGCTCGGCTCTTTTATATTCCTACTCTATGTCCACTTGGATGGTGGGGCTAGAACCTGGACTCACGGCGCAGGCGCTGTTCATCTTCGGCTATTTTCGGAATCTGTGTGCGCTGTGTACTGCCTCCAGCTAACAACTGCACTATTTTCTTCATTAGCGCATCTCCCACAGCTATTACCCTTCTGTATAACTTGACCCTCCCTCCTAGATTGTAAGCTCTAACGAGCAGGGCCCTCTGATTCCCCCTGTCTTGAATTGTATTGTAATGTGTGCCCTAATGTTGTAAAGTGCTGTGTAAACTGTTGGCGCTATATAAATCCTGTAAAATAATAATAGGCTTGCAAAAGTGTATATAAATGCAAGCTCTACAATTGTTAGACAAGTCAGATAGGAGCTCATAAGGCTAAACTCTGTGTATGCTGCCCTATTGCAAGGGTCATAGAGGTCAGAACCAATGAGCAAATATCTGTCCTTAACTTGTCTCCTCGTACGAGTCAGAGAAGACTTCTTAACTTGTTCCAGAGTGTGGTCTCAGGTGAATTTCCCTCACAAACTTGGTCAACCTGGAACCCAGAACTCTGTGAGGGGGGCCGGACCACTGGTCGATCGACTGATCCCCAAAAAATTGGCAGAAAAGACGCATTCTGGTTCAAGGTGAGAACAATTCATAATTGTTTCAATTTGGTTAGGGAATAAGAATACCTATATCCAATATGCCTCCATTGTAAGAAACTGTATAAATTAGACCTGTATGTTGTACTACTTTGAACATAAACCCGTACGTTATCAGCTGTTAATAAACCTGCATTGCTGAAGTTCTGCCTGGTTCGATACTTTACTATTCTACTTCACTCCTGCTACTGTCAGTCAAATCCTCTGAGGAGGGGGTGGGGTGTCAGAGCCTAGCAAAGTTGTGGCCAAAAGACAGCTACAGCACTGGCTTAAAATGCCGGGAGTGCCTCATCAGTGTCAATTATCAGTGCTGCCCACCAGTGCCATCTTATCGTTCCCATCAGTGCTAGCTCTCCATGTCACCTATCAGTGCCGCCCATCAGTGAAGGAGAAAATGTACCCGTTTGAAAAATTTTATAACAAAATATGAAAAATGTTTTCAAAATATTCTGAATTTTTTGTTGGTTTAGCAAAAAAAAAAAAAATCCAGTGGGGATTAAATACCACCAAAAGAAAGCTCTATTTGTGTGAAAAAAATGTCATATGGGTACAGTGTTGCATAACCACGCAATTGACACTCAAAGTAAGAGCGCTGAAAACTGGCCTGCGCAGGAAGGGAGCTCTGTGCAGCGGATTTGCACAGAGCAGCCTAGATCCTTCTCGGGCCCCTCCAGGCCCCTCCCTCTTGTCGAGTGCCCCCACAGCAAGCATCCCAAGCTGAGCCGCAGCTCTGCGTGTCCATTCAGACATGGAGCCTCTATTCAGACCCACCTCCTCTCTCCCCAGATTGGCTAACTGACTTTGATCGACAGCAGTGGTAGCCAATAACGTCACTACTGTGTCTCAGCCAATTGAGGGGAGAGTTCTGGATGGCCGAGCCACTCTTGCACATCGCTGGATCGAGATGGAGCTCAGTTAGGCATTAGGGGACTGCTGCACAATGAAGATTTTTCTTATCTTCATGCATAGAACTCAGCTTTTCTCCAAGCGTCTTCCAGTGCAGCCCATGAGACGATGAGCCAGAACTTACCAGTCTAGGGAGGGACAATTGCCTGAAGGACCTTATGACCAAATGCCTGCTCCAGAGCAGATAGGAGATCCAGGCGACAATGTTTAACCACTTGAGATCCGCGCTATTGCCAAATGACGGCATTAGCGCGGATCTACTTTTCCGGGACTACGTCTATTGACGTCGTCCCGGTTACGAGCGGCCTGCGCGCCCCGAGGGGCGCGCGTGGCGCGCTCTGTGATCGGCGAGTCAACGAGACTCGCCTGATCATCGATCCGTGCAAGGGGTCGATCCCGACCCCTTATCACGTGATCAGCTGTCAGCCAATGACAGCTGATCATGTGACAGAACGGAGCCGGTAATCGGTTATTATTCCTCCTCGCGCTGACAGCGCGAGGAGAGAAAAAAAAAGCCGATCACGGCCAGCAATACAGCTGACCACGTGCCTCCTGCCAGTGCCCACCTGCCCACCGCAGTGCCATCCTGAATGAAAGTAAGTGCCCCCCATCAGTGCCACCCAGCAGTGCCCATAGTGCCCACAGCGCCACCCACAGTGCCACCCAGCAGTGCCACAATCTTCCTTAAAGGTGCTGCACCCCAGTGCCGCCCAGCAGTGCCGCCCATCAGTGCCGCCCATCAGTGCCCAGCAGTGCCACCTATCAGAGCCACCTATCAGTGCCCATCAGTCCCATCTATCAGTGGTACCTATCAGTGCCCATCCGTGCCACTTATCTGTGCCACCCATACATGCCATCTTATCTGTGCCCATCTTTGCCCATCAGTGCCGCCTTATCTGTGCCTATTAGTGCCACCTTAACTATGCCTATCAGTGCCCACCAGTGCAGCCTATCAGTGCCCACCAATGCAGCCCATCAGTGCCCACCAATGCAGCCCATCAGTGCCCACCAATGCAGCCCATCAGTGCCCACCAATGCAGCCCATCAGTGCCCACCAATGCAGCCCATCAGTGCCCACCAATGCAGCCATCAGTGCCGCCTAATCAGCGCACTTCAATGAAGGAGAAAAATGACCCGTTTGCAAAATTGTATAACAAACTATTAAAACATGATTTTTTTTTTTTTTTTTTGCATCTTTTTTTGTTTGTTTAGCAAAAAATAAAACTCCGAGCTGTAACTAAATACCACCAAAAGAAAGCTCTATTTGTGGGAAAAAAAATGATAAAAATTTCATTTGGGTACAGTGTTGTATGCCCGCGCAATTGTCATTCAAAGTGCATCAGCGCTGAAAGCTGAAAATTGGTCTGGGACTGAGGGGGGTTTAAGTGCCCAGTAAGCAAGTGGTTAATGAAGGTCGAATAACTGGACCATGTGGCAGCCCTGAAAATTAGTTCCATGTGGCAGCACAAGACGCAGACAAGGCTCTTGTTGAGTGTGTAGCAACAAAAGGTGGAGGTACTTCTCTAATTTTGTAAGTTTCAGAGATAGCTTGCTTTATCCATCTAGCCAATGTGGCTTTAGATGCACGTTTTCCCTTGTGTGTTCCTGAACAAACAAGGCATGTTTTTCTAAAGGTCTTTGTGACCTCAAGATAGACAAGGAGAATGCTTCTCACGTCTAAAAACGAAACTTTCCTTTCTTGGTTGCTCTGTGGCGAACCTACAAAAGGTTTGTCCTGAGATCTGTGGAATGTACTAGCCACCTTAGGCAAAAAACCTGGATCAGTTCTCAAAACAACTCGATCCTCAAAAACCGTGAGGAAAGGTTCCCTCACTGATAGGGCCTGTAACTCACTTACCCTACGAGCTGAGGTGATTGCTACAAGAAAAATTGTTTTTAATCTAAGTAACTTAACTGAAATATCCTCTAGGGCAGTGATGGCGAACCGTGGCACCCCAGATGTTTTGGAACTACATTTCCCATGATGCTTATGCACTCTGCAGTGTAGTAGAGCATCATGGGAAATGTAGTTCCAAAACATCTGGAGTGCCAAGGTTTGCCATCACTGCTCTAGGGGCTCAAAAGGAAATTCAACCAGAGCTTGAAGCACCAGGAACAGGTCCCAAGTTGGACAAGTTCTCATCAATACTGGCCTAGCCCTAGAAATTGATTTGAAAAATCTAGCTATAGTGGGATTTTCCAGATTAAACTGGAGGAAAACACGGATAGCTGCCGCCTGTACCTTTAAGGTATTAACTGAAAGACCTTTGTCGACACCCTCTTGAAAAAAATCCAAAATTGAAGGAACATCATGAGTTAATCTTTGATTTTCAGATAACCGCAAGTTACATTTTTTCCAAGGTTTTTTTGCAAACCTTGGAATATATGGATCTAGTGATTGGTTTTCTGCAATTTACCAGAGTATTGACTACTTTGTCAGAGAACCCTTGGGCACTCAGTATCTTTTCTTCAGATACCAAGCCGTCAAGCTTAAGGAAACCACCTGTGGGCGTGACACTGGACCTTGTGATAGGAAGTCTTCTTTCTTCAGAAGACTCAGTGGAGACTCCAAGACCAGAGTCTGTAGCAGGGAAAACCATGGCCTCTTGGGCCAGAAAGGGGCAATTAGGATAAGATCTGTTTCTTCTAGAAGAAACTTTGAGGACTTCCGGAATAAGTTTGATCGGCGGGAAGGCGCAACCGAGGCCGAATGGCTACGGATTCACCAGAGCATCAATCCCCAATGATTGATCTGCTGGGTTCAGATAAAAACTTCTCTGTCTTGTGATTGTTCCGATTTGCAAACAGGTCCACTTCTGGACAACCCCATCTGTTGGTGAGATCCGCAAAGACTTCGGAATGAAGGGACCAATTGTCTCGCTCTACCCGGTAGCAGCTGAGATAATCTGCGAGACAGTTTTGTGTCCCCTTCAGGTGCACTGCTGTAATTGAGGCTAGATTCCCCCCTTCTGCCCATGATAAAATCTCCTAGGCAATAGATTTGGAAAAGTATCCAACTCCTCGTACCTCCCTATTTGTTGAGGTAGGCAACAGTCAGAATAATTATTTCCGTCTGTAATGTCTGCAAGGCTCTCTGAACTGCTAGCTCTGATTCAATGAAGCTCTTGTTTCCCTCGAGGACCATTCTCCCTGTGCTACTGTGCTGCTGAGGTGGGCTCCCCATCCCCAGGAACTCGCATCTGTAGTGATCCTTTGGGATATAGGAATGGACAATGAAAGACCTCTTTTAGGTGCAGCTTTGTCCTCCACCACCAAAAGCTTCTTTTTACCCACCAGGGTAAAAAGACCCTCGATTCCAGGAAACTTACGTCTCCGTCCAAGATCCTTAGTAGCAAAGGCTGTAATGGGCATTGATGAAATCTTGCCCATGGCACTGTGGGAAAGCACAAGGTCATCAGACCCACTGCTCTTGAAACCTCTCTAAGCTGGACCAGCTGATTAGTCTGTAAGGCTGACATTGTTTGCATCATTTTTGAGACCTTCTCCAGCGGGAGAAAAACTGTTTGGTCTACTGAGCAAACGTCGTACCACAGATATGTCACTTTCTGGGCTGAAATTAAGGAAGACTTTTCTTTGTTTATTAACCAGTCTAGGGAATGAAGGAAGACTGGTACAGTCTGGAGATCCACTAATAACTTCTGGCATGACTACCACTATTAGGAGGTCGTCCAGGTAAGGGATAATAGTTATCGCCTTTAACCTTAGTGGAGCCAGCGCCTCTCCCAACACTTTTGTAAAAATGCATGTGGTTGAGGACAGACCAAATGGGCTCGAAAATGAAAGTGCTGAATCTCTGTTCCCATCTTGACTGCTAGCCTCAATCTTTGTAAGGATGGATAGGGATGTGCAGATAAGCATCCCTCAAATCCAAAGTGGCCATGAAGCAGTTTGGGTAAAGCAGGTTTTTGATTGTGATCATCTCCATACGAAAGTGCTTGTATCTGATTGAACGGTTTAGAGACCGAAGGTTCAGGGTAAGCCGATACTTTCCTGGTGGCTTTCGGATGACAAATAGGAATAAAACCTTGCCCTGATCTGACCAGGGATCAGTACTTTTTGATCTAACAAGTCTCCAATTTGGAGACCCAGAGCCCTCGCTGTTTCCCCAATCTTGGGGAGGGAAGGTGACCAATAATCGCTCTGGTGGTTGGCGAGAAAATTCCAGCCTGTACCCATTGATCCCTATGTCTAGGATGAAAGGATTTTAGGTGACTGCTGCCCATTGTGGGAGAAAGGCCTTCAATCTTCCTCCCACTGGGAGACACGAGTCACTGTGGCTTGGCGGGTTGTTGAGGAGGATTAAAGAAGACGCCCCCTCTACCCCTGCCTTTGTGCCCTGTCCAATGTTTTTTAGGCCCATTGTCCTTTTCTCTAGGACTCTGCTGCCTACTTTGGCCACAAAAAAAAAAAAAAAAAAAAAAAAAACTTCTAGCTGTCAGCTTTTTCTTTTTCTCTGGAAAATCCTTGTTTCTATCGGCTGTGCGTTCCAGAGCCTCCTGCAGTCCTGGGCCAAAAAAATAATCACCTGTTAAGGGAAGCCCACATAGGCGCAACTTTGAGGCAGCATCACCTGACCAGGTTCTGGCCGAAATTCACTAAGGATATCCCCTCTTTTATCCATCGGTCCCCAAGCATGCCCATATCGTCAAACGCTAGGTCTGAGTTTTTTTTTTTTTTAAACCTTTGAAAGACATGCGTCTTAACTTAGGATTTTTGTTCCACGGCTGCGCGGTTTCAAATGGAAACCTCCTTTTTAGGTTACTAGAAAAGAAAAGGTTCTCTCTCTGGATTTTCCCGCTCCAAGGGAACTATGCACTGGAAAAACTCTAGACTTTTTCTTATGCAAACCCTTGTACATAAGATCATGTTTAGACAATTGTACCCTCTCCTCTTCCAACTCAAGTGTTGTATAGATAGCCTTTTATTAAGTCATCAATATCTTCTGAAGGTAACTGAGCCCCTTGTGGATTCTCTATCCCTGGGCCCTATATCCGACCCTGATTCTTCCAGAGAAGAACGGGTAAAACTGGCTTCAGCCTCAGAGTCTTCCTTCGCCACAATCTGTTGTGGAGCACTACCGACTGAGGCCCTAATTGGAGACGGACCCTCTGTGGGAGCCTGAAGCTTTTCAATTAAGAGAGTTTTAAATGAGCTAAAGGTAGACGCAATCTCATCCCTAACAGAAGTCAGCATTTTCTGACAGGAGGCTACCAGGTCATCCTTTACCAGCCCTTCTTTACAGGTGCGGCAAACTGCTTTGCTGCATGAGTAGCTCAATTTGTTTGCGCATCCACTGCCTGTGCGGGTACTGCAGAAGGATCCATCCTGCCCCTCTGGTAGTCCACAGCCTCTGCTGCTTCTTCACCATTCAAACGCCAGCAGCCAGCATCCCCTGTTCACGCAGTTTATGGAGACCGGAACCAGCAACTTTGGCGCCCGAGGATGACTTCATATGCCCCAGAAGTGCCCCTCGCTGGATACTTCCTGTGGGCCAGCTTGTAGCGCAGTAGCCCCCCTCGAACGCCACGGCTTCCTCTTTCCCCTGAACATACAAGCCAGCGCTATGGGGCCCAACATCAGCATGGTCCTGGTCCTCTCCAGGCACTGAGAACAGGGGACAGCCACACAACCAACTTCCCTAGTGGAGATGCTGCTTCTGGCAGAGGAGAAAGGTCAGTGATACACCCCAAACAGCCATTAGAGCCCCTGCTCATGAGACCTAGGGGTCCAGGTTCCAGGAACATGTTACCCTCTGTCCGGAGGAAACACTAATAATTGATATGGGGCCTGGAGAACCGCCCTTTTATCTGGTGGGGGTAATGCGTTTCCTTTCCTGGTAGGAGGAGCCCAAGGTCTCATTGGCTGTCCTGGAAGACGCTTGGAGAAAACCTTCTGCCTTGAGAATCACTTTAAGCCAAAAGTTGCTCACTCACGGTAATCAGTTTTATCAATATACTGTTTACATTAAATAACGATGTGGAACATATAGTAGCTTTACTGCAAAGCAGGCACTAAACAATTAAATAGATACACAGCTGTCAGTGACACAAAGTAACAATGTACATAAATAGGTTAGACTAGCAACAACACCAAATATAAATTTTAAAATACATTTTTTTCCTTCTGTTCCCTGCAGCTGCCCCTAAAAGGTTGCTGGCAACTACTACCAATATTCCTGATATATGCCTGCTGTACCATGTACTTGTATGAAAAAGTAGCCTGTTCTTTGTATTGCTTCCTGGTGTTCCTTCCAGTCACTCTGGTTTTCTATTAAAAACAGACCACACTAAGCAGGAGAACACAGCGTGGTCAGTTCTCTAGCTACGCTGGGGACTCCGCCTGCTCTCCTCCAATGATCAGTCCTGTCCTGACACATTCTCAAACCCCTCCCCCCACACCTTTCACTGGGAAGCTCTGTGTATATCCTTGCTTCTCCCCCAGTTCTTATGTAGCTGAGAACATAGGGAATGTGATCAAAAAAAGGAAAAGGTTATCTATATATTTTATATCTGTACACAAATGTTTTGCCTTTCATTTCCATTTTAAACTGAATGTTGTTTAACAATGATCATTTAAAATCACTTTAGCATCTTTGGCGCATCCACCATTTGACTGAGCACTGCATTATTGAGGGTATGAAGTGTGCCACGTTTCCCTATACCTATAGTAACTAGAATATGACAGTAGTGGCAGACTCTGGGGCAACTGTTTTTGAGCATACAGGGCAAAATTCTGATAAGCTTCTAACAAGCACAAGTTTTTATTTTCTAAAAAGTGCAATGTGTCACAGCACTTCAGTATGCAGTTTGTATAGCATGCTATTAATTAAATATGTCCAGTAACAAAACAGTAGAAATTTTGTCTCAAAATATCATTGGCTTGAATCAAATGTGAATTTTTGCGGTAGTTTTTCATAGTGCAAGCTCAATATCTCAAACAGCAACCTACACTAAAACACAGAAAGAATAGCATTATCATTCCTCACCAGGAAAATCACCTTTACGGCTGCTCTGTCCAAACTCTTGAAGCTGAGGCTGCTGATTTAGCTGATCTTTCTGTAAATTTTCATACCAGTGAGTGACTTCTGCCCGCAGGTCAGCTACCTGGTCACTTGGATACATTTCTATGGTCATCTAACAAGGGACAAAAAAAATTAGCTATGCAAAAACACAAATACATTCTGTATAATAGAGGTGGTAGTACTCGGACCTTATCAGGAAGTCCCGCAGGTTGGCAAACAATTCTAAGAGGCAATGACTGCTTGTCATTCAGTGCTTTCAGGTGGCTGCTGATACCAGTTCCTTCAATCTGCCATTGCCTTAGATGGTAGGCAAACCTAGGTGAGAAACAAAATGGGGTGGTTACAATAACATACTGGAAATGCCAACCCAAGGTAACAGCAAACAAAGGGAAAGCAAGTTTCTTTTTGTCCAGCTTTCTAGTGACCAACATCCCTTCCGTTTACAATAAAATCCAAGAGCACTGTAAAAATAGGATTTTTGTACTCAATGTAAAATCTTTTTCTTGGAATACATTGAGTGACACAGGAAGTAATTTTCTGTATTCAGTATATGGTTGCCTACAGGAGGATAGAATACTGACAAACCAAAAAGAAAACAAAATTAGGCCAGCCCAGGATCTCTCCTCTACCCAGTACACCAGTCTGTGCTTCAATGCAGACAAGAGCTTAGCCTCAGTCTAGTATGCCGCGTTAAATGTTTCAAGAGAACACCCTCTTTAACAGAGCCAAGTCTCCCACACTGGGTATATGGGTATATAGACTATCTTTATATAGTGTCCTTACATATCCCAACATGCCTCAATAAACCACTCGCTTCCAACTGACATTGTATAATTAGGTGCTTGAAATAAAATATAATTTATCCATATGAAATATATAGGTATATGCACACAGAAAAAGCAGACTATGTATAAGAGGACACACATCTGTACCATATCCATATGCTTGTGCTTCCAATAACTTGAATATATTCTGCATCAAGATAAATAATGCATATGAGTTATACGGATATGATTTGCAAACAGCCAAAGGAAACCGTTCCATATTTAGTGGATATAGAGATATATATATATATATATATATATATATATATATATATATATATATATATATATATATATATATATATATATATATATATATATATATATATATATAAATAATGCATTACAACTATCAATACTAATCCAGATTAAGAGGTGGGCAAACTCGGTCAACACTAGATAAATATATTACATAGAAACATTTATTTTTATTTTTTTTGTTAACATAGATCTGTGTTTGTCACAAGCATGTTTGAAGCAACTTACTGTGTTGACTGACTCATTACCTCTACTGGAAGTCTATTCCATGAATCAACCTTTCAGTAAAGCAATATTTTCTAAGATTAGTTTTGAACTTTCCTCCTATTAGTTTAAAGGTCGTGTACCCTCTATTTATCTGACCCCCTACTTTAAAGACACTAGAACTCCATACCTCAAGATATATTGGAACAGACAACCGCCTCACCAAGGCCAGATTCACCTGTGAAGGGTGTTAAAATGACCAGCAGTCCAGCAGAGAAACCAGGATTAGATTCAACAAAGTTGACATAACTAAAGAGGTAATGTGCATGGGAATACCTCAGCAAAGATAGGCTAGAGAGTATAGAGGAAGAATCCTGTCTATCCTAGATATAGGCATCACAGAGCTAAGAATTCTTCAGACTCCCCAGAACCAAGTACTTGTATGTGTGGAACAATGGAAATAAGTCTCGTCTTAGAACAGCTAAGAATCTTTGTCTGTATTTGTAAATCCGAAGCAGAGTCCAGACTCCAGTGCCAGGAATGTTTTCTTCATGAATCTGCAGAGCAGCCAAGAAGAGGGACTTAACCCCAGGTGGACAGGTCTCATCGAGTCCTGAAGGCATTCCCTGTACTTAACTGTGGACCATCCTTCAACATGCTTCATCTGAGATGCACTTTGGTTTCCGAACTTCTCATGTCCAGCTAGCTAGCATGGACAATTGAAGGGAATCAGTATGGACAATTGAATCCAGACTACTTCTCCTGATGCATCGAATACTCCTATTGCTTCTAGATGTTAAAGACACAGCAGTATCTAGATGGTGTTCAGCAGTGCCAGAACAAGGAGAGCTGACCCAATGTAGAAGGAACCACCTGATCTGGGAATTCAGAATGCTGCTCTGGAGAAAATCTGCCAATGAATGTACCCCCCTACCTAGGAAGGGTAGAAACATTCTTCTCAGGCATCTGATGGGGATGTAGAATGATCAGGCCAGGATCCTTACAGGCAGACACACAGGTCTGTTGAGGAACTAAATCCACAACAGGGTAAGGGGCTGGGGTGGCCCAAGAAGAGATGGGAAAAAGGGAGGTTTGGTTCTCTAGCTACAGGATGTCATTGTGGTAAATCACTGCTATTCTGTTGCCCCTGGAAGATCTCCCGTCAGATGAAGGGCAGAGTTCTTTGATATTGTTTTGCTTGTGAGTATCCATACATTTTAATAAATTAGTTATTAACTGTACTGCACTATGGGATTTAGTTGCTTCTTTCTTTGAAATCGTGCGATTTCAAAAGCTGCATCTCAGTGTGCCTTCGGGTGCGACACTGAAGACATCTGTGCAGCTTCATGCACAGATATCTATTGAAGTTGCACCCGAAATTGCCAAAAGTACTGCATGTGCTTTTTCAAATTGATACGGCACTGCAAAGTCGGCGTTGCATCAATTTGAACATTGCCATTGCTGGCAATAGGATGCTACTTGTCATGCGATTTGACCTGTCAAATCGCATGAGAAATCACTCCAGTGTGAACTGGGGCGTAATGGCGCTGAGACAAGTTTATGTGAAGTGATCCAGTCACTATGTGGGGCATGCCATTCTGAAGTGTGGCAGGCTTGGAGGCACATCCAACTGGGAGAGAGGGAGACGGAAGCCATCTATCCCTCCATCCTGGCAGGATCTATCATTCTAAAGTGCCGTTAGACCTCTTGAAACATGGGGCCTAAATGTTTAGTAAACGGATTTGTATAAGGTGGCTGGTGCATATTTGGTGTGAAGCGTTTGTATAGACGGTAGACTACCTGAGTTTGAATTTTTACTACACTTTAAATAGTTTGACTGGGCCCAGCTGGCCAAAACAAACTATTTCCTTCACCAACATGTGCATGCTGCAGAAACTTGTAACAATGGCATAAACCAGGTGTTGCGAGGATATTCCCTTGTGGGGTACTCGCAGGGTGGGATGCGGAAAAGGGGTAAAAGCAGTCTGTGAAGGGAGTACGCTGTAACCCGGTGATGAGGTACTTGTGGCTTCACAATCTGAAAAGTTTACCACTGAATAAGTGAATAATTTCCAAACATTTCCTGACAGTTTTACATATAAAACGGATACTATTTTGGATACATAGTGTACTTCAGTTAATGGGGATATTATGTTTTATACTTGCTGTGGGACTATAACAACAGTAAGGGCACTTTCACACTGAGGTGGTGGGGGTGGTGGCAGTAAAGCACTGCTATTTTTAGCGCTGCTTTATGGTCGTCTTAGCGGCGTGTTTCAGCTGATAAGTTGCTTTTAACCCCCACTAGCGACCGATGAAGGGGTTAATAGTGCCCGTGCTGAAGTGCTTCGGCGGCGCTGCCCGTTGATTTCAACGGGCCGGGGGGTGCTTTAGGAGTGGTGTATATGCCACTCCTAAAGCGCCCCAAAGATGCTGCTTGCAACCACCACTCCAGTGTAAAAGCACTCAGATTTTTAAACTGGAGTGAAAGGAGAGGCGCTTTACAGGCACTATTTTTAGCACTAAAACGCCTGTAAAGCACCTTAGTGTGAAAGTCACCTTAAAGAAACATCATGCTCCTGTCTTACCTGTCAATGTTGCTGATCCCTATATAGAGTCTAAGTTTTTCTTGTCATGGTGGGTGAACCCTTTCACCCCTTCTCACACAAAGGGGTCCTTTAGGGTCTCTGTTCTATAGCGATGGACCACGGCATTGGACCTGTATAGCACCCTGCAGCCAACTCCATGCATTGCACCAAGGTAAGTGCCCAAAAACACCATTACAGGCTGTCCTCAAGGTGTGGAGTCCAGGTATGGCTCCCAAGGTTTTACAAAGCTTGCACTGATCCCGATGCGCACCATCATTGTGTTAGAAGACAGTGAAAAGCTGAAGTAAAATAAGAAACTAGTGAAGCAAAATATATTATTCTGTAAGGGAGAAGTCCATCACCTTAGGGCAAAAAAAACTGAGAAGCAACCCATGTAGGGTTATTGAGGGATGCCCAGGAGGCGTGCCCTCAAAAGCTTTGCCACTGTTCAAATCATCACCCGAAAGTATCAGCTTGTAACCCTGGGTCTATGAATATCAAGCCTGTGTCCTGTACAATTGAAATATATACAAAGTATCTAAAACGAATACTTAAGGTACATACATAAATGTTTAAAGCATAGTTTCCCTTTATCTCATCTTTTTCACATGCACAATGAAGAAAAAAATGCTGAAAAAATTGATTTAAGTGATTTAGCATTAGTATATACAGTATATATGAAAACAAAGTAGGTTGGATTATTCTCTAAGCAGATACAAGATAGAATAAACTACCACATATGTAAATGTATATGAACTGTAAAGCAAAATAAAAACTATAGCTTACCGTCTCCTGAAAGCTTCAAGATGTGTTTTTAGCATCAACAGGCCTCTTTCAATGATGGTGAGGCTTGACTGTGCATCCTGTTCAAGGTTACTAGAAGCAATCATAAGGCTTTCCATGCACTTACTAATGAACTCGTTCTCTTTTTCTAGCCCAGTTTTTCCTGAAAAATAAACTTAAATGTAAAACAAACACTTACTAGATACAATCTGAAAACGATCTCTTGCAACAATTAAAATATAATTCTCACCATTGATATAATAGGAGTTGATATACTGGATAGCAGCACGGCTTACATCTCCACTGTGGGCTCTCAGTGCAATGCCCCAAAACTGATCCATGCCACACAACTGAATGATAAAAAAAAAAAAAAAACACGTTTATTAATGGATAGTGCGTCAACTAGCTCAGAGTGAACAGAATAGCAGTGCAGTACTTCCATAAATGTACAATAGCCAATATAGCATAGAATTCAGAAGTTTCTAGAGAACCTTTTTTCTTGGTATCATTTTTCTTGGTGTTCTGGCCCAATCTCTTGGATTTGCCCAGCCTTACCATAAATTGTAATCAAATCTCACCTCAGAATTTGAGCCCCCATCATAAGCGCTGGTTGCTAGGCGAGCAAGATTACAAAGGTGTTGAAAAAGGTTCAGTCCTGTCATGCTGATTGTTTCAGGTTTTAGCTGGGGCATCTACATATAATAAAAAAAAAAAAAAATAATTACATACACATTATATATTTCAAGACAACACTAGCATTGTTTTACACAAAGGAAACGACCCATCTACAGTTGAATTACCTTTTCCAGAAATAGATGTTTATAGGTCTCCATTCCCATAGCGTGCTGGTCCTTGCTGCGCACCTGATTTAAAAACCAGTGTAATGCATCATCATAGCACTCCAGGTCTTCTACAAGGCAGTGCCACAAGATGTCTACCTGCTCCAAACTTAACCCTATAAAGAAAAAAAATGTGAAGCAAGCAAACACAATCTCTAATTGGCTAACAGTTACATTAAATTAGAACTTCAGCACAGGGAAGAATTAGAACCTTAGCCAAGCTTTTCAAGTGTGCCCACAGTGTGGAGATTCCTTCCCCCTCCCCCTCTTCCTGAGCTACAAATGTCACAAAGGGTGGTAGATATTTCCATAAAGGAAGGGGTAATTCACCTTAACAGTTGCCCTGGATCAGGTGTCCCTATTTGAAGACATCCCCCATAACTGTTTCAGTGACAACCGCAAAATTTGAGTCTACCCCTACCGTCTGTCCTGACGTCAATAGTTATGACAATTATTGGGCATACACAAGCTATAGAATCCAATATAAACATTGTAATTTAAAATACATACGGAAATGGTCTGGTGATCCCAGTGTTGAGAAAACGCACGTCAAAAACTGAAGCCGTACTTGAACCTCAGCACTGTGGCTGTACCTGTAACAGTATGACAAATAGAATAGTAAAAAAATAGTTTGGGCCTATTTGCTATGTAAGGTAAGAACATGCAATAGGCTTTCATTTATACTTGAATTTTCAGCTGGTCTGCCTATGCTTGACTACCCAGAATCCTATTCTAATTGTCCCTGATCCCATTTGTATTTTAAGTCTCCCTACGATCAACAAAAAAAAAAAAAAAAGAAAACAGTTATTTTTTTGTTTTTTTAGGTCCATTAAACTTTAATGTGAACATCTTGGCGTGTTTTTACACCAGAAGCATGCCTCTCCTCCTACAGAACTGCTCTCCTTCCCCTTGCCAGGGATAAACTCCCGAAGCTTAGTACATATGCAAAAACACCTGGGAGAAAAAAATAAAATAAAAAAAAAAGCTTCAAAATACTGGGATTATGCCCTGCCCAAGTGTGAATGCAGGCTACATTTAACCAAAATCCTTGTCATGTAAGGCAAGAATAAAAAAAAGTTTTCCCAACCAAATTTGAGCTAGGCATTAAACAGCATATAGAAAAGGACTGTAAAACAATAAATCCACAAAAAAAGCATGACGGCAACTTAAAAGAAAACTCTACTTAAAAAAATAAAAATAAAAAGTGTAACATTCAAGTATGGATTCTTAAAAGTACCATATAATGCTCTCAGCCCCCTCCAAGTTCCATTTTTGTTGCTGTGATCTGACTTCCTGTCAGAGGGTGGTGACATTTGGTCTTAACAGTCCCACTGTATGTAGGAAAGTAGCCACCTCTCTTACCCTCTCCCAAGATGGTCTAAAGACTATGGGACTTGTAATGTGTAGAGCAGTGCACATGACTACAAGGACAATGCACTACTTGTTCCAAATAAATGGAAGTGAGGGGAGAGGAGAGGTTCAGGAACTCACAGGAGGATGTTATAAGGAGGCAGAAAAACTATTTTATGAAAAATAGATTACAGGTCCCATTAAGCAAAGGATGAGCATGGAATACTTTTGAAAATTGTATTTTTTAGTGTAACTTTAAACTGCATTTTGCACAGTATATTATCAGATCAGCAAATTTTCTATATACACTTACAAAACATGTTTGTGCCTCCCATCACGAATGGATTGGATATAGTGCACCAGATTATCAAAAAAAAGCTTCATCATGTTGAGTTCCTTCTCTGCCCACCTAAAGAGAGAGTTATAAGGTTTATACATAAAACATTACACTGTAAAAAAAAGGAAACATTTCCATGGAAACATTAAAAAACAAAAATGAAAATATTTAGTAGTGTATTTGTTAGCAACTTATGTGTATGTCTTTGTTTGATCAACTTTCAAGTGGTTCTAAAGGCAGGTTTTTTACCTTCATGCATTATAGAATAAAGACAAAGCACAAAAAGGAAAAAAAAAAAAAAAAAACCTTCAGGGTGCAGCTACCCCTCTCCCAGCCCCCCATCTCTATCCAGCGATGTGCAGGAGAGCAGCGGCTCTCCCGAGTCTCTCTCCCCTCATTGACTCACAGCGCAGCAAAGAGGATTAACCTTCAGAATCACTTTAAAGTAGCACTATCGTGTTTTCCCCATTTCTTTAGTAATCATTTTAGAAGAAAATTATTTATTGGCCCAAACCCTATAATTTCAGTATTTTGTGCAATAACATATTATTCTATTCTGTTAACATTCAACTGAAGGACTACACAGCCATAAGCTGTAGCATAACCACAATTGAAAGAACCTGGCCACAGCTGCAGTAACCCAGGATGAGGAAACGGGACAAACTGTACAAAAAAAAAAAAAAAAAAATCCCATGTAGGAGGCATGAGAGCAGTGTCGCAACCCCCCACCTCTTAAAACTCCTGAGAAAACTGCATCTGCAGATTTCTAAACTGGGGATCGCTCTGTGAAATGACATGGGTATCTAAGTACACAATCGTGCAAATAAAAAAAAAAAAAAAAAAAAAAAAAAAAGTGAAGCATGAATTACAATTTACTCTTGCAACTGCCCTTATCGGATAAGCAAGTGAAAAGGGTCAGCACTGGAAATTTAGTCAACGAATGCTATCCAGAATTACCTTTGAAAACTTTAGCAGCTAAAAACATTGGACACTACTGGCAATGCTTTCCGCCTCAAGGGAATTTATTTTCTTATGGAAAGTGCAACATCCAAAAACCACTTCTTCCAGAGTTGATCTGCACTGACAAACTCTTGAAGTGGTACTAGCCATATCATAAGCAGATGAATATTATGTAGCTGGAGTTCCGTAAAATATACAATGATGCAGACATACAATAACTAACCGCTAGCGGACCAGCCGTCACAGTTTTACTGCAGCATCATAGCTCGACTGCACGAATCGCTTTTATGTTAAGTCAGTAACAAACGGTCACTAGGGGGGCGCTTGCACGCGCGCCCGAGCTGATGTGAGTGCCCGGCGGTCTCCTGCGATCACTCGGGGCACATGGAGAACCGGGAGCTGTGCGTGTAAACACACAGTTTCCGATTCTCTGAGGAGTGATCCGACAGATTGTCTGTTCATACAGAATATGAACAGCGATCTGTTAGTTTCCCTGCACAGTCGCCTCCCACTTCAGTTAGAACATGTACCAGGACACACATTAACCCCTTCATTGCCCCCTAGTGTTAACCCCTTCACTGCCAGTGACATTTTTACAGTAATCAATGCAATTTTAATCACACTGATCGCTGTATTAATGCCAATGGTCCCAAAAACGTGTCAAAATTGTCTGACGTGTCCGCCAAAATGTAGCAGTCATGATAAAAATCGCTGATCACCGCCATTACTCATAAAATAAAAAATAAAAACACCATAAAACAAACTGTTTTTTATTTATTTTTTGGGCATATTTATTATAGCAAAAAGTAAAAAATAATGCGTTTTTTTTCCCAAATTATCCATAATATATTTATAGCACAAAAAATAAAAACTGCAGAGGTGATCAAATACCCCCAAATGAAAGCTCTATTTGTGGGAAAAAAAGGATGTAAATTTTCTCTAGTTCATTGACAGATACAGCGCTTCATTATTCAGAAACCTAAGGACGTCCCAAAGCAGTGCCAAACATGAGGGGTGGGCAATAAGAATCCCAGGGCTAACAAGAATCAACCAGGTAACAGGAGCTCAACACAAAGCAACCGAAGCCCAACCTGAACAATACACCCTCAAGAGGAAAGAGACCTTCTAACAGCAGCCCGCAAAACCTTGCAGCCAAAAGAAGCATTCTCAGATGCCAGTACATCCACTTTGTAGAATTTAGTGAAAATGTACACAGACGACCAAGTGGCCGCCTTGCAAACTTGCACAGCCAACGCCTAATGATGGAAGGCCCAAGAAACAGTAAGTGGCCAAGCAGAATATGCCTCAACAGGGAAAGAAGGAACCCAACCCCTGATAGAATAGGCCAGAGTCATCGTCTGTCTGGTCCATCTACAAAAGTTTGCAGAAGAAGCAGACAGCCCCTTTTTTGGCCTGTCTGTGATCACAAACAGTGAGTCTGATCTCTGAAAAGACCCTGTGGCTGCCAAATACACCCAAATCGCTCAAACAAATCCAGGACCTGCAAGGTAAATATCCGTTAGGATAGTTTGACCTGGGACACAGGGAAGATAACACAATATCCTAGTCAAAAGGAAATCAGGAGGGAACCATAGACAAGGGTGAAGAACCACATCTTTGTGGATCACCAGGTAAGATGTATGACAAGATAACTCCTACAGTTCCAAAACGCAAGCAGAGGCAATGGCCACCAAAAAAAAAAAAAAACACCTTCTGGGACAGAGTAAGCAGAAGAACCTTATGAATATTTTCAAAGACAGACTTCTGTAGAACCGAACGCACCAAGAGCAGATCCCACGGCGGTAAAGAGACCACGCTGGTGGAGGCAGATGTTGAACCCCTTGATTAAGAGTAAACGCTAGGGAGTGCGAGGCCAGGGGACACCGAAGAAAACCTCCAAGGCCGACACCTGGCCCTTTATTGTACTTAAGGCCTGTTCAAACACCCCGTGAGGGAAGGTCAAAATCTGAGCCACGGAGAAAGAGCGAAGGTAAATGCCAAGCACCTCACACCAGGAACTGTATGTATGCTATCCACGTCCGGTGGTAAATCTTCCTAGAGGAAGACTTCCTAGCCCTCAGCAGCATCGTAAATTCAGCACCTGGCTCAGAACAGCCAGGCCTTCAAAAACCAGCGACTAGAGCAGGTCACCACCATGGCATTGTCCGACTAGATTCGTACCAGGAGCCCCCGAAGTTGATCCGTTCATCATCCATACATAGTTTGATCGCTTGAAGTCCCAGGATATTGATCAGCAGTCTGGACCTCCAGTGCCCAACAACCCTGAGCAGAACCCAGGACAGTTCCCCACCCAGACAGACTGGCAGTGGTGGTGACCACTGTCCAATACAAGGGGAGAAAGGATGCCAAAATACCAGAGAGCGAAGCCACCAGACCAGAGACCCCCTGGTTTCCTGGCTCAGCCAAATCTGATAGCCCAGAGACCTCGGGCACTTGTCCCATTACGCCAGGGTCTCCTGCGAAGGGAGCTTGTATGGAACTGTGCAAATAGAACCGCCTTGAAGGTAGATACCATCAGGCCCAACACCCACATGCAGGACCGCAGGGAGGCCCACCTGCGAGACAACAGTACCTGAAGCGCAGCATGCAACTTCTGGAGTTTATACAAAAGAAGAAACACTGGCCAGGGATGAAGCTGAGGAATGGAGGGCAGATGCCCGCAACAGAAAGCAGTGGCCTCCGCCGCCCACTGTAGGGCCGCCCAACATGTAGCCCGTCTGGTAGACCGCAAAGCCACGGCCTAAATTAGTGGAGGGCCGCCGCAAGGGTCACACACTCCCAGGCCCAACCATCCAGCAGGTGCCACAGTGTACCCCCCTCCCCCATGGTGTCAACCCTGGAGGGGGGGGGGGGGGCTGGGTGTGGACAGAGTGTCCGAATCCCCTAGGCCAGAGACCTGGGCCTCACCTGAGGAAGGGGGGGCGGAGGAGAACCCCAGAGGGACCGACCAGTACCCGTGCCCCACACCACTCCAGGGAAGGAGAGGAGGGGGCCCTTTACTCACCGATCCAGAGAAGCACATAGGTAACGCTCCCAGACAGATCCTCCTTCCCACCGAAGTGGGGTGGAGAAACACTGCGATACAGGCCGAGACCCGGGCGTATGCAACCTCGCGAGAAATTCAACTTGTAGGGCCAGCCCCCATCCAGGCTATGTCACAGCAAACCTAGGGCGTAGCTGCAGTCTGCACAATCCGTTCGCTGGCCAGACTGGGGGGGGGGGGGGGGGGGGGACTACTGTATCTAGATTATCCAGCCCGTCACCAAGTTTGGAAATTGATTGCAGATCTCAGGAAAAAGAGAAAAAAAAAAATTCGAAGATAAAAAAAAAAAAAGTTTAAAAAGCAAACAAAAAATTGCCAGGACCAGAGATCCCGACAGGGAAATAGGTCCTTACTCCTGACTAGGCAGGAAAAAACAAAACTGAAGGACTATAACAGAGAGGGGTGTGTATACCACCTAGGACTGCCCATAGGCGTAGCCAAGTCTTTTTTCTGCCTAGTGTCCTACTTCCTTAGGGGGAGATATAACCCTATGGTTCTGAATAACAGAGCGCTGTGTCTATTAATGAACGAACGAGAAAAATATTTTTCAACCTGGATTTGGGCCTTAACCATACAAGTTTTAAAAAAAATGTAAATAGGGGTAGTAAAGTCTGGGTGACAAAAAAAAAAAAAAAAAACATTCTCCTGCAAGTTAAGAGCATAATGTGATAGTCTGCATGGCATACCAGCACATTATGAAATACTTAAATTAAAATTAAGCCCTCCAGCAGCTCTATGTCACCGCTGCAGAGGCTTTCACCTGGTCTTGCTTCCAGGTTGGTGGGCTGTGGCCAATTGAATGGCCATGCCACGATGACGTTCCCTCCCAGTCATGGGTGCCGGAGTCCTGTCCGTGGCACGCCACTCTGAAGGAATGGCACGGGTATGCCATTCCTTCAGAGCGAATGCGCCAGTGATGTCATTAGCTACAGCTCACAGGAATATCTTCTAAACAGTGTAAGTTTTATTATAAGCTTTCCTGCAGGTAAAAAATCACATTAAGGTTTTGACTACCACTTTAATGAACTGATAAAATGTGTAGTTCATATACACTACAGATCTACTAAAATAGCATTTTTATTTTATTTTTTTTAAATAAACCTACATTGTGATCCAGTGGGTGTCATAACTGCTCCCGAACTGCTGAAAGGTGCCAAATAATTTAGGTAAAAGTCTTAGAGACACAACAACAGACCTAAAAATGACAAAAAGGAGAAAAAAATAATTTACTGGTGGATTCGTAGCTCACATATCTATGTATGAAGTATTAAGATATGCAGGACAGACATAACTCAAATTGTTACGCTACTTAAAAGGTCAATTAAAACAGCCAGCCAGTTCAATGAAAACTGAATTTTATTATTAGCTGAGCACCAGTTTCATAAATGGTTTTGGGGACCCTGTGTATTTGATCAGTTGAGTTTCTAGCATTGCGTACCCAGACAATTATAGGTAGTCTCAGTCACTTTACATTCTGGAGGACTAAAAAATCAAGACGAAGAATACATTATGAGAGGAGGCAGGCTCAAGAACTCAGCAGTGAGGATTTTGCAGCCGGAGTCACTGGGACTTAAGCACAGCCAGTATAGGACTCTCCCAGCAATCACCCATTACTAAAATATCAGTTGTGGCAGGATGACCATTAAAACATACTTCTGGACCCAAGACCAAAACTATTGCAGCTTACCAGTCCTTGGATGTAGTAGCTACATTTGTTTGTTTTTTTTCTTTCAGGTTTTTGCCTTGAATTTTCACCTGGTGATGTGGCTAGTAAACAAACTCCCTATCCTTGTATGAAGGCACTTACTCACGTACTGCATCTACGGTCTGCTTAGAACATATTAAGCGGGACATAGATGGGTAAAATTTTGAATGCAAAAACTGTTCGTAAAAGTCTTAGGAAAATTTGTACAAAAATTCTCAGAACATTCGAATGTCGTCGAAAGATTTTCTGTACTTTTAACATTTGATATCAGAATGAATGACTTTAATTTCTACCAGTGTGGTTTTCAGTCGTTTTAGGAAAAAATGTCCACCCTGCTCCTTCAAATTTTCTTGTCATTGGGGTTAAAAACTAATATGGATATGACCCACTAATGATTAGTGGCGGGTAATGAGTGGTGATTAGACAGAGACTGAGGCAGGATGGTAAATCCCCAGACGTCATCCTATGACAAAACACGCATCGGGTGGCTAGGACATGCTGATGTGATCACGTTGGAATCCTGAGGGAACGGGCGATCGCTTGCCAGCCGGCATATATGTAGTTTTCTTGTGTTTTGTAAGTGCTTTTATCCATATTTATTAAAATAATTTACCAGGTTTACACTGTGTTCCTGACCTGCTGCCTTTTGAAATAACATACGTGAATTACCATACGGGATCTTCAATTGGGACCCTATCGGGTTGTGTTTTGATTGCAAGCTGGTTGATGTTTGCCTCTGGTAAGCATGCATTCTTTATGGTGGTCAACACATATTGGTGACGGAAGATTGCATGAATCTATCACAACCACTTATTTTATCACTTGGACTTATATTTGATTTATTGCATTTATTATCGCTCATGATATAACCTTTATTTGTACACTGTTGGTGGTATTTCACATTTGATTGATTGTACATTAATTTACTTATTATTTACATCTGATTTAATAATAGGGGTGTCACGGTCAGAGCAGCTAACTTTCTTTATAGGACGGTAAATCCGTCCTTGAAAAAGATGATCCAAACAATCTCACAGAGCCAACAGCACATCTGCCAGGAGTCTATCATGTCAGAGTACAACATCTGCATCTACTCCAAGAACAAGCCTTAGGAGACCAGGCAAGCTATGAGGCAATGCAAACCGCTCTGCAGTAAATTAGGTAAGTACCTGGGGTCTTGGAGAGCATGTTATGCCCAAATGTCATATCCAGGCTGGTGCCACAATGCCCAGTGCAGCAGGGTCAGGTAGCGGCACTCTAAAGGCCAATCTGAGGATAGGCCATGTTGGACAGTTGCAACTCAGAGACCAGCAATGTTGAGAACTTTGATTCAAGATAAAAAAATGTATTACTCCCACACCAAATTTCTTAAGGTATGGACCCCATTTCAGCATGCTGGTGGTAGGATGGAATAATCTTGAGCTGTCCTGCAACTTTTATACATGCCCCTGTTCAATCCTCCTGCAGGCATCGACTTAAACCAAGGTTAAAGTAGAACTAAAAAGGCAAGATTTCTTTTTTGATTTGAGTTTGTGATTAGAATGCCTGTCAGGTTTTCATTGCTGTGTCCCAGTTAGGTAGATTCACTCTCTCGGTCGTGTTTACCATAATCACCGAAAGTGAAAGAAAAAAACCAAACCCTAAATTTGAGGTAGTCCCCAGAACAGGAATGGAGGGGAAATCTTCCAATAAGACATGTCATGGTTATGCAACTTACCTGTCTCCATGTGTTCATCTCTAGAGACCAGCCGACTCTCACCTGACTGCTTTTATAATCCCTCCTCTAGCATGGCTCCACCCTAGCTCCTATCAGAGAACTCTATATTAACTTTTGCACTGCAGGCCAACCCTGCTGATCAACCTTTGTGTGTTTGGCTTCCTGTTACCTGCCTGCCATGTGCTCTACATTTGTTTCTGTTACCGACCTTGGCGTGTTCTCAACTATTCTTTACTGCTCGTGACTCTGACCTTTTGGCGTGTCCCCGACTATCCATGTTTGCCTGCGACCTTGAACCTTTGGCGTGAACTCTGTTGTCCTTTTCTGCTTGTGGCCCTGACCTTGGCTTATTCCCTTACTATCCCTATCCTCCTGTTGCCTACTGTGGGCGTGAGCTGGGGGACCCTGGGGGTCACGACCTGGAGCCAGTTGCAGCCCAGTCCATCCTCACCACTAGAGGCTCTGGTGAACACCTGCTGGCTCTTAGACTCCGCGCCCTAGGGAATGTTACGCTCTAACCCCCGGTGGGATCCGTCTTGGTGTTCCAGAGGCCCTGCCTTCCTTACCACCTTGACTCCCATCCGCAGCAGTCAGCCATAGGGTCCACTACCTTGCAGTGCACTCCTAAAGGTGTACATCTTTCACCTAGCCTCAAAGAAAATGAAATCAAAGGTCAAGCATTTTACTTAAAATCAGAGTAGCATAAGTTTATGTTGTAGATACATTGTACAACTTATTCCACAGAGATCAATTATGCCTTTATTTTCGCGTTTAAATTTAGGGTAACCTCCATGAATGTGAAATATTTACGTTTCACCTACCTGTTATTAGCAAGGTTTTCCAAGCAGCCTTCAATGAAACGCATTCTAATCTGCCTGTCCGTAAACCAGCAAACCAAGGAACAAAGAAGCTTTTCTGCTTCATTAATTAAACCCTCAGACAGGTGAACCTACAGAATACAAAGAGATGCTGGTTACATGCCATGTTTGAGCGTTCAGGGCTCCCTGACTGCTTCTATCACATGAACTCACAGCATCCTCATCTTGAACAAGATCCCAAAGGAGAGTATTTCCCTTCTTGCAAACATTGTCCAAGTTGATGTCCATCACCGCATTACTGTTGTACTGGTGTTTATGCACAGAGGGGCCTGAACAACCAATAGGAGAAAAAATAAAATAAAAATATGTTGTCAGAAAATACCAAATTAAAAAGAAAAAAAAAAAAAAAAAATCTATACAAACAGCACAGCATTACTACATTTTACTTTAAAATTGGAGAATGTTGTGTACAGTTACTTTCCCTGCAAAACTGCAGCAGGCATTATGAAAAATAGTTTATTACCTGAGGATTTTTAAACATATTAATAGGAAACTAAAGTTAATATAAGGGAAGCACATTAAAGATGGTGCAGCAGTTTACATTTTTTTTATATATATATATATATATATATATATATATATATATATATATATATAAAAAATATATAAAAATTTGAGCCTTTCAAAAGATGTATACCAACTAAAGCACATATCTAGCCCTGTATATACTCAATGCCACCCCATTTTATATTTTATCATAAAATTAAGAGCATTATATAGTGTCTGTGTGCTCTAAAATTGATTATAGATATTTGGTTGCACAAATACCATGCAACATTTAAAAAAAAAAAAAAAAAAAAAAAAATATTTTCTCAAATCCAGCACTGTGCATGGCTGCATCTCTTCTCGCAGGGATTTGGGCTACTGCCTTCTGTGAATTAGAGATGGGCTCATGCCTTTAGGATCCTAGTCCCAACCCACCTGCCAGGTTCTAGCCAGGAAGCCAACACTGCTAATCATAGGCAACGAGACATTTCCCCGATCTGTGCAGCTGCGGACCAGGAAAGGTCTCGCTGCCTGCGATTAGCGGTGTGCCGTGTCGGCTTCCTAGCGGGATTGGGCAGGTGGGTTGGGACTAGGATCTCAAAACACGCCTGAGCACATCTCTACAGTCAATCAAATGCTGTAATGAAGAAAGGGGGGGGGGCAGGGCCAAGCCCCACTGTGCGTGTCTGTGGAGCACAGCTCCACAGATACACACAGCTGGGAAACAAGCACTCATGTGCCCCAAAAGCAAGCGGCTTGCTAGGGGGAACACAGAAGGGGAAGAGCCAGGAGGTGCACCGAATGGAAATTTTGGTACTGAAAATGTAGGATGCACTTTGCGAAAAACCAAAATTGAAAATGACAGTTTAAAAAAAAACAAAAATTATATATATATATATATATATATATATATATATATATATATATATATATATATATATATATATTCACATGACCCATGAAAAACCCAAATCAACACAAAATTGCGCGTTTTAGGTACCACGATCAGCAAAGTGCCAAAAACATTTCCACCCGATCTGTTTCAACTGCCGAAATTTCAGTGCATCTCTAGCCAAGATTGCTGACAAGGGAATTCAAGAAGAGAAGGTTTGGGGATATACAATGTTTATTTAAAAAAAAAAAAATTCAATTGCGTTTAGTGACCCTTTAAACTTGCATAAAACTGTAAATAACAAATTTAACTAGCAGTTCCCTATACTACACCACTCGCACAGGAATTTGGTGGAGGGGGACTGGAAACCAATCAGGGGTGCTTCATGCAAGTGTGTGACAATCAGCATGCAGATAGGAGGTGAGAGAAGAACAAGCAAAGGTATAACCCTTATCAGTTTGTTGCTGCTCCTTCACTGTCCAGTCAGAAGGCTGCCAATGGAGGAGGGGAGAACACTTTCTCAACCACCTGATTGTGATGTGTGATTGGGCTGTGAAAAGCTAAGGAAAAGTTGGATAGAAATACATATCTTTCGGCACATAAAACAGCTACCATACATGTATTTCATCTCTGTATTTAGCAGCTTTTCTGCTTTAAACATTGCATGCATGTGTAATGATACAATATAAACACTACACTAGTGATGCAGTACAGAACTCTTACCTTGACTCAGATGCTCATGGTAAATAGAAGCCAAATTGGGTAGGTGCTGCTGAAGGTGTGAGGTCAGCTCAGCATGGGAATTAATCTGTACAAGTTCTTCCTCACAACCAGACTCCTCACCATCAAAGTCTGCCATGTTTTTCTCAGACTTTGCACTTACTTGTGAGCTACTACAACTCACATCATCCGCACTCAACATGTCATCTACCATGTGCCTGGAAAAAATGAGAGAGGGCATAATGATTACTTGATAAGGTCATTTGGGCAGCTCTAACAGTAATAACAATGCTCTGTTCAAGCAAGCCAATAAGTACATAACCAAGTAGAAGGCTTCATTCACATGGGTGTATGGAACCCTACATATTTACAGAAGGCCATGTTTATCCACCCAAGGAGCACAGGTGCTTTGCACAGCTACATGCCACTACGCAAATCAAAAACAGAGTGGATTTTCACTTGCACCCCTTAGTATATATCCATGCTGGACCGATGCCCAACATTCAGGGATACATTTAAAAGGAACACCTTTGGAACAAGCTAGGTGTTCCACCTGTAGTTCGGATGGCACATGCAATATATTCCAACTCCTGTCTCCTCTCCTCCTGCTCCCCTCCTCCCTGTGGCAACAGGATCATTTTCCCGCATGAGCTATCCGAATTTAAAAACAGGCTCTGCTCCCAAACGGCCAAGTCATTTATTCACAGAGTTCTGTGAATGAATGAACTACATCTATTGGCTTGAATCCTGAATTGGCTGCAAAGGCACTAGTGAGTGCTCTCCTAGTCGTCGCCGTCACTATACTGCATCAGGTCGGCTCAAACCGCCGGTGTACGTCACTCTGTGCAAGGAGGCTAGCAGGCACACATCGCAGGAGCGTGCCCAGTGATTGCGGTGTACAGAGCAGAATATGGAAATTTAAACCCCAATTTAAGTCCCAGTTCTGCCCAGTGACATGTCAGAGATCTTCTGTTACCAGTCATTGGGAACAGCGATCCGTGTCATGTGCTAGGTAGCCCATCCCCCTACAGTTAGAACACACCCAGGAAACAGTTCAACCCCTTCCTTGCCAATGATATTTAGTAATCAGTGGCTATTTTTTAGCTCTGATAAGTATAAATGTCATTGGTCCCAAAAAAGCATCAAATCTGTTTTTTTTTTTTTTTAGGGGCAATCCTGCTAAAAATTGCAGATTGCAGCTATGACTATATATTATATACTTGTATAAAAGTACCATAAATCTATTCCCCATTTTGTAGCCACTATAACTTTTGCGCAAACCAATCAATATAGGCTTATTGTGATTTTTTTTTTTTTTAACAAAGTAGAAGAATACATATTGGCCTAAACTAATAAAATATATATTTTTTTGGCGGTGGGGGGGGGGGGGGGGGGGGGATATGTATTATAGAAAAAAAAAAGTAAAAAAGGTTTTTTTTTTTTTTTTTTTTTTTTTTAAATTGTTGTTGGTCTTCTTTTGTTTATAGTGCAAAAAATAAAAGCTGCAGAGGCGATCAAAAGGTGATGGGTACAAACGTCGCATATGTCAGGTAAAGCGGCACAGTGCCGTATCACAAAAAGGACTGGTCATTAAGGGGGCAAATCCTTCTGGGGCTGTAGTGGTTAAAACAGTATCTTGCTAGAAAATTACTTATAGCCCCCATAATATACAGATAGATTTTTTTTTTTTTTTTTTTTTACAGAGACCCCAGGGAATAAAATGGCGATCAGCCGTCGGCTGAGAAAAACAATACCGGGGTTATGGCTGATCTCAGCCATAATTCTGGTAAATCACTTGCAAACTGCAACGTATATCTATGTATTGTTTAAAGATCTGAACAGCTGTCCACCTACCATTGATTTTAATAGCCTGGCTATATGGACCACCTGTACCTCTTTGAGAAGTAAATACAGCTCTCTTAATGGGTATATGGGTCTATATGTCTATTTGAATGAATCCTGAAAGTCTGAACTGGCCCCATTTATTACAATGCTTGTGAAAGAACTGAGAGAAATGTTCTGTTAAATGATCACAAAATTCAGCATTATAATCTTTGCAAGCTTAATTTGAAAAATCACATTTTTTTCAGGAGAGATTTGTGTATGCCTGTCTTGGTAATATGTTTGAAACTATCAAAGCAAAAGTTAGATAAAAAAATAAAATAAATAATAATGCAGTTAACGATAAATCTGCCTGTCAATCCAATATAATTGTCATAATAAAACAGATACTTATGTAAACAGTAACCAATAACCATAACTAAGATACAAATTAAATTGCAAATTATGTGCCTCAAAGATCTGCCTGATTTGGATTGCACAGAAAGAAGTTTTAATTATTAGAAAAATCATAGAACTACATACCCTTCATGGTGGTGGTGGTGATGGTGGTGATGGTGGTGGTGGTGATGGTGATGCTGAGGACCAATAAACCGTCTGCAGTTGAACAGCTCATTCCCGATAGCCTCTCCCAAGAAGTCTCCACTACGGGTGATGCAGGTGTCGTGCGAGCTTTGCATGTGGCCACCACTCATCTCCCCAGTCATGTCGTGCTCAGGCTCTTCGGAATGGGAGCAGGCATCCAAGATTCGAATGCGGCTATCACCTGGTTGAACAGACTCTGAATTAAAAACCAGGTCCTTGCATGTGCCATTGCTTGTTGCACCTATATCCGCTGTCCCCTGGGGATCCCCCAAACAAATACCCGCTTGAGACTCCAATTTTCTCTTCTGTAGGTCAACTGCTCTGCTGCTTTTTGAAGGGTTGTGAGAATGCTCCTCCTCTTCCTCCTCCTCTTCCTCCTCCTCTTTTAAGGCTTCCATATCTGCTATGTCCTCTGAGTGAACCTCGCTGCCCGGGCTGCCTGCAGACTGACTGGCATGACTGGAATTGACCTCATTGCTTGAGCCATCACTGTGCCCACTGCTACTCCCTGGTCCACTGCTGGCATCTTCACCACTGTTTGCGGTTTCATCTGAACTCCCTTGCATAGATTCCTGAATAGATAAGAAACAAATGTGTCAGGAACTGTGCCAAAAACGGGAGACATTTCAGAATGTGGCCTTAGGTGGCTCTGGGGACCCTACAAGGGTAGGGTGGGAAGTTCTAATAGGGAAAACTCCTAGGTCATTGATGGCTAACCTTGGCAACCCTGATGTTTTGGAACTACATTGCCCATTATGTGCCACTATACTGCAGAGTGCCAGAGCATCATGGGAAATGTAGTTCCAAAACATCTGGGGTGCCAAGGTTCGCCATCATTGTCCTAGGTAATACCAAGAATGGTGATGTAGAAAGCTTACTTCAGACTTTTAGTAACCCCAGAAGCACTTCAAATACAAGAATGACTATATTATAAATACACAAACACAATCAGAATATCATAAATCTATGATACATTTGTTTTGTTAACTGGCTAGCAGGGTAACATTTTATTGTAAGAGTAAATTTTCCTTTAACCACTTGACCACTGGGCACTTAAACCCCCTTCTTAACCAGACCAATTTTCAGCTTTCGGTGCTCTCACATTTTGAATGACAATTACTCAGTCATAAAACACTGTACCCATATGAAATTTTTGTCCTTTTTCTCACACAAATAGAGCGTTCTTTTGGTGGTATTTAATCACCGTTGGGTTTATTTTTTGCGCTATAAAAGAAAAAAAAAAGACTGAAAATTCTGTAAAAAAAAAAAAAAAAAAAAAAAAAAGATTTTTTTCTTAGTTTCTGTTATAAAATTAAGCAAATTAGTAATTTTTCATACAATTTGGCCAAAATGTATACTGCTACATATCTTTGGGAAAAAGAAGTACAAATTGGTGGATATTATTTGGTCTTTGTGAAAGTTAAGAGAGTCCACAAGCTATGGTGACAATATCTGAAAATTGATCACAATTGAAGGCCTATCTCATTTCTTGAGACCCTAACATCCCAGAAAAGTACAAATACCCCCCAAATGACCCCTTTTTGGAAAGAAGACATTCCAAGGTATTTAGAAAAAGGCATACCTTTTTTGAAGTTGTCATTTTTTCCCACAATACTTTGCAAAAATCAAGATTTTTTTCACATAATTGTCATATTAGCAGATTATTTTTCACAAAGCATATGCATACCACCATTACACCCCAAAACACATTCTGCTATACCTCACAAGTATGGCGCTACCACATGTGTGAGACTTTTACACAGCGTGGCCAACATGCAGGGAGCACCCAGGCCAACTCTGACACTTCTCTCCATGTAAAAATAATCATTTGCTAGAAAACTACATAGAAACCCAAAACATTATATATATTTTATAGCAAAGACCCTAGAGAATACAATGGAGGTGGTTGCAACTTTATCTCTCACAGTATTTGCGTAGCAATTTTTCGAACTCATTTTTTTTTTTGGGGGGGGGGGGGGGGGACATTTTGCGCTTAAAAAAAAAAAAAATAAATTATCATGGCTTCGATCATAGCGGTGAGTCTGTAGAAGCACCGGAAGGCGGCAGGAGGGACGTCTCCTCTCGCCTCCCGTAAGAACGATCAACCGGTGGAACAGCCGATATTATCATTCTTATGGTGTAGGGCAGGAATGTCCAAACTTTTTACAAAGAGGGCCAGATTTGATGAAGTGAACATGCACGAGGGCCGACCATTTTGCCTGACATTCTTTGAACCATTAAAATTCGCTCTAAGTGTGTTCGTCTGAGCACTAATACACTTCCCCACAAGAATTCTCTTGCCTTTGTGGCTGCGTGTGGTGAATGTTTGAACTCAAGTGTATTATTTGGATACAGCATATTTATTGGCGTATAACACGCACCATCACTTCAGGGAAGCTTCAGGGAAAAAAAAACTTACAATTTTAAATAAAGAACTGTGAAGCAAAATAAGGGTCAGTGTCCATCTGCAGACCCACCATTGCTAGGAATGCAGTGCCCACCATTGCCAGGGTTGCACCCACCATTGCCAGGGATGCACTCACCATTACCAGGAATGCTGCCACCATTGCCAGGAATGCACCCACCATTGCCAGGAATGCACCCACCATTGCCGGGAATGCTGCCAACATTGCCGGGAATGCTGCCAACATTGCCGGGAATGCTGCCAACATTGCCGGGAATGCTGCCAACATTGCCGGGAATGCTGCCAACATTGCCGGGAATGCTGCCAACATTGCCGGGAATGCTGCCAACATTGCCGGGAATGCTGCCAACATTGCCGGGAATGCTGCCAACATTGCCGGGAATGCTCCCACCATTGCCAGGGATTCACCCGCCATTGCCAGGAATGCAGCCACCATTGCCAGGAATGCAGCCACCATTGCCAGGAATGCAGCCACCATTGCCAGGAATGCAGCCACCATTGCCAGGAATGCAGCCACCATTGCCAGGGATTCACCCGCCATTGCCAGGAATGCAGCCACCATTGCCAGGAATGCAACCACCATTGCCAGGAATGCAACCACCATTGCCAGGGATTCAGCCACCATTGCCAGGAATGCAGCCACCATTGCCAGGAATGCAGCCACCATTGCCAGGAATGCAGCCACCATTGCCAGGGATTCAGCCACCATTGCCAGGGATTCAGCCACCATTGCCAGGAATGCAGCCACCATTGCCAGGAATGCAGCCACCATTGCCAGGAATGCTGCCAACATTGCCGGGAATTCACTCGCCATTGCCGGGAATTCACTCGCCATTGCCGGGAATGCTGCCACCATTGCCAGGAATTCACTCGCCATTGCCGGGAACGCTGCCACCATTGCCGGGAATGCACCCACCATTGCCGGGAATTCACTCACCATTGCCGGGAATTCACTCACCATTGCCGGGAATTCACTCACCATTGCCGGGAATTCACTCACCATTGCCGGGAATTCACTCACCATTGCCGGGAATTCACTCACCATTGCCGGGAATGCAGCCACCATTACCGGGAATGCAGCCACCATTACCAGGAATGCTGCCACCATTGCCAGGAATGCTGCCACCATTGCCAGGAATGCTGCCACCATTGCCAGGAATGCTGCCACCATTGCCAGGGATTCACCCACCATTGCCGGGAATTTCACCCACCATTGCCAGGAATGCTGCCACCATTGCCGGGAATTTCACCCACCATTGCCAGGAATGCAGCCACCATTGCCAGGGATTCACCCACCATTGCCAGGGATTCACCCGCCATTGCCAGGAATGCAGCCACCATTGCCAGGAATGCAGCCACCATTGCCAGGAATGCTGCCACCATTGCCAGGAATGCAACCACCAGCTGCCGTGTAAACAGGAAATTCTCCTCCTGTGTGCACGGCACTCGTCCCGCCTCCTCCCTCCGAGGCAGTCGGACTATATATCTTTTGTGGCCCCGGCGCTAGGAGATCGCCGGGGGCCACAAAAGATATATATGTTTAAATAATCAGGCGGGCCGTTCAAAACCGGACCGCGATTGGCCCGCGGGCCGGACTTTGGACATGCCTGGTGTAGGGAATCGCCAGCTGAAAAAGAGGATATCTGAATGATGTCGGCAGCTACAGGCTATCCCCGCACAAAGTCAAGGACGTCATATGACGGCCGGCGGGCAGGAAGTGGTTAAAACGTATTTAACACAAAGTTGTTCATTTATACAATATTTCTAACATACAGCATCTACATACCAAAAATGACACCCCAAAATAGATTCTCCTACTCCTGAGTATGGCGATACCACATGTGAGACTTCCACAGCCTGGCCACATACAGAGGCAGAGTAGGGCAGAGCACGGCTGGGTACGGAAGAGTACGGAAGAGTACGGAAGAGTACGGAAGAGTACGGAAGAGTATGGAGGGATGGCTGAGCATGTATGTGACTGCAATTGTCACAGAGCAGTGCTGTGGGCACTACACATCCAGCCCACAGCACTGATGCCATCCGCTCTCTCCCCCTCTACCCTCACACTTTACAGATCGGTACGCAGAGGGGAGGGAGGAACCGGCGTCATTTGATGGAGCGATCACTTGGTAAATGGCTGTTACATGTCACGGATGTTCCCGGGTGCGCGGGAGCAAGATTCTGTGAGGACGTCCACCCAGAATAAGCAGACCGCGCTGTAGCAGTCTTTTGGCTTTGCCCCGGTCAGCATGTGGTTAATACGAAGGGGGTATGTTTAGGATTTGCTTCAAAAAAAACACAGGCCACTATTGGGCACAGGATGCTAAAATATACAGTGCCTTGCAAAAGTATTCAACCCCCCCTTGTCATTTTTTCGCGTTTTGTTGCCTCACAACCTGGAATTAACATGGATTGTTTGAGGATTTGCATAATTTACAGAACATGCCCACAACTTGGAAGAATTTTTTTTTTTATTGTGAAGCAAACAATAAATAGGACAAAATAACAGAAAAAGTCAAAGTGCATAACTATTCACCCCACTAAAGTCAATACTTTGTAGAGCCACCTTTTGCAGCTATTCCAAGTCGCTTTGCATAAGTCTCTATGAGTTTGCCACATCTTACCACTGGGATTTCTGCCCATTCCTCCTTGTAAAACTGCTCCAGCTCCTTCAAGTTGGATGGTTTGCGTTTGTGAACAGCAATCATTAAGTCTGACCACAGATTTTCTATTGGATGGAGGTCTGGGCTTTGACTACCATAAACCATTCAAGTGTTGCTTTAGCAGCATGTTTGGGGTCATTGTCCTGCTGGAAGGTGAACCTCCGTCATAGCCTCAAATCTCACACAGAGTGGTACAGGTTTTGCTCAAGATTATCCCTGTATTTAGCACCAGCCATCGTTCCCTCAACTCTGACCAGTTTCCCAGTCCCAACTGCTGAACAAGAAATATCCCCACAGCATGCTGCTGCCACCACCATGTTTCCCTGTGGGGATTGTGTTCTTTGGGTGAGGTGATGGGTTGCACCAGACATAGCGTTTTCTTTGATGGCCAAAAGTTGAATTTAAGTCTCATGAGACCAGAGTACCTGCTGCCATACATTTTGGGAGTCTCCCACATGCCTTTTAAAAAGGTGTATATGTAATGACAGATCATGTGACACTTAGATTACACACAGGTGGACATCATTTCACTAGTTATGTGACTTCTGAAGGTAATTGGTTGCATCAGAGCTTTTTATGGGCTTCATAACAAAGGGGGAGAATACATACACACATGCCAATTATCCGTTTTTTTTTTTATTTCTAAAAAATAGTTTTATAGATTTTTTCTAATTTTACTTCTCCAACTTAGACTATTGTGTTCTGATCCATCATACATAATTCAGATAAAACATTGAACTAAAGGCTGTAATGAAACAAAATAGGTAAAAAGCCAAGGGGGTGAATGCTTTTGAAAGGCCTGATACCAAACTCTAGTATACTAGCAGTTAAAAGGAAACCTGCATATTTAAATCATGGAAAATTCTCCCTCCAGTCTATTTTTATAAAAACAAAAAACACTTTCAATTCCGAAGCAGAAGCTGCTGTACACAGCCTAGCAACTCTGCAATTAGGTTTCCATAGAAACCGGAGCGATGAGACGTCCTCAAGTACCTGTGCACTGTAACCCTATAGGCAGGAATTCTGGAATTGGATTTCTGTCAACCTTTAAGTTGATGGCAAAGGCAGAAAATCACAGCCTCTGCTGCTGCAAGACACGTGCCAAGTTGAAGAGGATGTCTCAGCCCTCAGATTTGTATGGAAACCCAGTTTCCGACGTGTGAGATGTGGTAAAGTGTTTCTGTGTCAGAAGGGGCATATTTTTACTCAGAGATACAGAAGGCAAAACAAAACAAGGAACGTTTGACCTACAGTTCAATCACTGCTTTTGGCGATATAGGCGATGAAGCATACCATAGCGCAGTCCTGGAAAACGCCACTTCTTCGCTGCAAAGAGGTTAAAAACTAGGCTCATGGCATGCCCATTAACGAAAGATTGACGGCAATCCTCTAGGACAAGTATGACAAATTCCAATGGACTTGGCAACCCTGGATAGACTAGTTCCCACCTTCTCAAATGACCTCCCGATTTATAGAACTGTGTGGTTTTAAGTGGTTCCGTCTAAAACCCCTGGGGTCCCCAATTCCCTCCTTTCCTCTTCCTTTCTTGTCTCCATGTGCTCTCTCCCCATTTTTTTGAGCTCCAGTAGGCTCTGGCTGAACAGTAAAGGCCATGGCAATTTTTTTTTTTTGCGCCAGGCCTCCTACTCCTATCCGCCATCTAGACTACAGAGGCGTTAGGGCACCAGAGCTATGGAGTGCATGATATTGTTTCGACTGCCCAGATGGTAACCCTGCGAAATCAGTCCACATTGTTGGACTGTATGTAAAGTCCAGGGTTCGGATATCATAGTGAGCATATCTCCAAAAGGGTCTTAAGGGTCTGGAATTTATAGCAATGGACCATGACCCTAGAACTGTATAGCACCCTGCGGCTAAATACGAGTTGCACCAAGTACCAAGGTAAGCACCCATGTAAGATCCAGTGCCTGAAGCAACATTAACTGTCCACGCAGTGTGATGAGAGGCATGGGTTCAGCTCCCAAGGTTAACCGAGGTAGTGCCGATTCAGCTGCACTGCTTCTATTTGTGGTATTAGAAGGCAGTGAGGAGTTGATTGAAAAAATTTAATATCAGTGATAAATAAAATAAAAGTATACAAATGGTTAAAGTGGTTGTAAATCCTTACATAAACCCCCCTTCGAAGTGACTAGCCGCAAGAGATAGAGAAATACAAAGATGAAACAAATCCTCCTATACAAGTTGCACCTGTTTATCTGCCGCCATTTGCTCTGTAGCTCAATATAAAAAAAAACACACACACATATCAAATTATTTTTTCCTCTCAGCGCAGAGTACAGTGCTCCCTAATATTGGACAGGCAATTGAAGGCAAGAGACACACCCCCAAAAATACACACAGCTAAGGCTATAAATCACCTGCTGTGGGCTGGAGGGAGGTGGGCTGCCTCTGGGAAGGCTGTTAGGTCAAGAGAAAATGGTAAGAAATTACTCATGCAGATAAAAGAGAGCAGAGAGGAGCCATACTTGGCACTTTGGATTCAGGTTAGTAGACACTATAGTGGGATATGATTTCCACACTTTTCATATCTGATGTTTTCAACTACTTTTAATCCAAGAATGATTTAAGCCAAGAATGAGAGGTCCATTACAATAAGACACTAAAAATTTTAAAAGTAAAATAAAGGATTTACAGATTGGATAGCATAATAGGGGAGACACCCAGAAAGGCATGTCTTTGAAAGCTTTGCCAGTGCCCAATCACCTGAAGGTACAAGCCTATAACCCAGTGTCTATGAATACTTTGCCTGTGATTAGAATATAGGATTTTTGTCCTCACTATAAAATACCCTTTCTTGGAGCCCATTGAGGGATGTAGAAAGTCTCTCACCTTTGGGTTACACTGCCCGGACACAAACAAAAGAAAATACTACCAGCATTTCTCAGTTTTGTAGCAAAGTAGTACCAAAACCATGAACAAACAGAGAGGGGTGGGACCTGTGGACCCTCAATGGACTCCAAATGAAGAATTTTACAGAGAGTACAAAAATCCTATTGTCTTTCTCATCCGCTGAGGGACACAATTCTTCACCTTTAAGATGTCTAAATGCAAGCCAACTGAAGAACGGACAACACTGCAAACAACTGCAACATGAAGAATTGCTAAAGTGTTGTCTGAAGGAAGGTACACCCGAAACTGGTACCAAATGAGGCCACAACTTCCTCTAAAAAAAAAGTCCAGATGGTAGCCTAGCGTAGGGAAACTAATGTCTGATAACAAATGTTCAAGAAACCATTATATAGCCAGTATAGTATTCTTGAAGACTATGGAAGTCAAAAATAACTCCGATGTGCTGTCACAAATTAACTTTAGATGAAGATTCAAATATGTAAATTAAATCATAAATAAGTGACAAGCTGCTGTAAACACCAGTATGTGTTTCCACATATAAATCACAATGGTAAGTAATGCAAATAGTGCTTGCACTGTTGACCTACAAGTCAGCAAACTGCGTATAATAAGCAATATTGCCAAATAATAATGCAAAATATTTAGTGTTCAGACTCTTAATATAACAAACATTCATAAGTGCCACTAAAATTATCAAAAAGTCCCAAAATTGGTATAAAGTTGCCCGTGGATTACTTCTCATACATACCAGTGCTACCAATACCACAGATTGCTCACTCACTTTAGGAGATGGACCGATACACAACATACAGGTAATAACTTGTTTGTTTGAATAAATGTTCCCTCCACCTCTCCTCAGTACACTAGGCTCCTGTATGCTGTGCCACTGGTCTCTTTAAATAAATGGTAACCAATACTCAAAAAAAAAAAAAAAACACCACATCGATCCATAATGCAATATATTTACTAAAAGATAAAAATTATCAAAAAGCGCACTCACATTGAAGAGGGATTTCACTGTAAAAAAAAAAATTAAAAGCCAGCAGCTACAAATACTGCAGCTGCTGACTTTTAATAAATGGACACTCACCTGTCCCAGGATCCAGCGATGTCGGCAGCCGCTCAGCTGCTGCCATTCTAGGTGAGGGAATCAGGAAGTGAAGCATTGCGGCTTCACTTCCCGGTTTCCTACTGTGCTTTGTGCGAGTCACACAGCGCAATAGGAATGGTCCGCGCTGTCTCTGGGACCCGTGTGTGTTCCAGCAGACAGCACGCCATGACAGGAAGAGGCATAGACTCCCGTGAGAGTCTATGCCTGGAAGTGGGTGCAAATACCTGTCTTAGACAGGTATCTGCACCCCCCTCCCCCCTGAAAGGTGTCAAATGTGACACCGGATGAGGGGAGGGTTCTGATGAGAAGTTGTTCCACTTTAGGGTGGAACCCCGCTTTAAGTCTTGTAGTCCTTTACAACACACACACACACACACAGTGTAAACAACGCTACTTCCAGTCCTGGACCAGAAATTATGTCACCCGGCTTCCATCCAACGTGTTGCATCACTGTCCCACGTGATTTCCTATTCCTCCCTATCCATGAGGACGAGACGTGGGAGAGCGATGCAACTTTTTGTTGGGACTTTTTGATATTTTTGTGGAAATTATGAATGTATACATTATATCAAGTGTCTGAACACTAAAGAAGCCACTGCACTATGGGCGTATTGCTCATTGTACAAAGTTATTTTACGTACATGTTAGCAGTGCAGCACAATTATAGTTGTATAAAACTGTGAATGAGAATGGTATTTCCTCCAAGGAGCCAAAGTGGTTCCTTAGAACGGGAACCAAAATTTTGATCTCATCGAGTCACCAGAGATAAACTGGGTAAGACACAGACGGCTCTGCGATTGAAGAAAAGCAAAGCGGAAGGAAAGACATCCATCCTCCTTGAAATATGAGGCATGTTAGCAGGAGGGATTATCCTGGACTGACAATTTGCTAGTGTCTAATTCTCCTGAAGGCAGCAGTATACCCTGAAGGTGAAAGACTTCCTTATGTGACCCAATGCCAGGGCAGCCTAGATCAAATGGTCTATGGCTACCAGGAACAATGTGGGTGTGTACCATGTTTTTGAAGTCTTCAGAGTGTATTATTTTCAACCAGACAGAACCAGTCTGGTAAAATAAAGAGTGTGTAGCAGAGAATCACCTTCACTATGCATCACTACTAAGCAGAATGCTGAGCTAGCATATGTAGTGATCAAGAATGGCTGACATTATGTGCAAATATAATAGCGAAATGGAAACTGATATGAAAGTCCATTCAAATGTAAATAAAAGCAATATTAAAATGATCTAGTACCTCTGTATCTGAGAGTCGCTGTTGTACATGCTTAGATCGGTTTAACATTTGTTCATCCATTTCTATGTCACTTCCGCCACTGTGGTGAGTGTCACTGTTGTCGCTGCTCTGAGGGCTACCTGCTGGTGAACCTAAAAACATTTTTGTCAAGGTTCATTATTTTATTTGTAGATATCTGAACGTTACTCAACTGATACAATCATGCATATAATATCATTATCTACGGACTAAAAGCTTGCAAAAATAAAGAAAGAAATTGGGGCAGTTTCTATGGACTCACCTTTCTTGTTGCCCATTGGTAGATTAGTATTCAGTAATGATGCAAAGGAGCTCTGTTTAGAAAGCTGGGCCTTGGCTGCTAGTGCATTGTTCCACAGGGCTTTAATCAACATTGAAGCCAAATACAAGGTCTATAAAAAGAAACAACTTCCTTTTAGCACAATACTAGTGGCTCATGATCAAAAAACACTTAAGCACTGCCCAAACTACACGGAGGATTCCAGTTCTATGCATGCCAAAGACCTGAACTAGTATTAAAAAGGAAGCAATTCACTAGGCAATCTAACTAAGCCTTTTCAATTGCATTTGAAAATGCAATTGGAACACAGAACAAAAAGATAGACAGACAGTCCCTCTCCATACTCCAGCCTTGAATTACAAAAAGGCTGTGGGTCCAATACTTTACACAGGAAGACCGCAAGCAAGGAGAAACTTTCAGAGTACAGAGGAAAACAGGTTGAACCATGGTCTAGAAAGCACTGCCTGACACCAGTGTAAACCAAGAAGGCCAAGGTAAAAAATTTTAACAGAAGCTAAAACTGATATAATAAAGCAGAGGGGCTGTTCACTTAGGCCCCATTCATACCGGTGTGATTTTCTGCTTGAGGCCCGGTTCACACAGGTATGACATATGTGTCATACCGATTTGTTTCGGTCTGACTTTGGAAAAGGTTCATGCACCACTTTGGTCTGAGTTTAGCTAATTGAATATAATTGAAGTCGTATCCAACTTGGATCACCATCTTAACTATCCAACTTGTAACATCCAACATGGATTACAGCAGCAGGAAAAGGAATTTATGTCACGCCGGGATTGTTTTGATTGGTTAAACCATCCCAAAATCAGATCCTGTTCATTAAAGTCGGATGGAAGTCTGATTGATGATGGCCCGAAGTAGCAGGGCAAAGCTGGATCGACAGTCGTACCAGTGTGAACCAGACCTCAAGTTTGTAGCTCTAAAACTCTCAACAAGCCAATCCCATTCATTTCAATGGCCCCTGTTCACATCTAAATATTCTTTCGTCTGAAGCAAAAATGCCGGAAGCTCAAAAAAGTACATGAGCTTTTTTGGTAGTGTACAAAGCTCTTTTGGCCCCATAATAAAAATGCCTGACTTGAGCGTTTGCTGCTCAAATAGCAGCTCTACGACCCTAATTTCCTCTCCCTCTCCTCCCCCTAGTGTTCTCTATTGGCTAAATGAAAACCCCTGAAGCTTTAAAACGCTTGTAAAAAGCGTTTAAAAAAAAAATGCTCAAAACACGCCAGTAAAGCAATACACTCAGGTGTGAATAGAGCCTTAACAAATCACTTGGAAAACTATTATAAATTGGGTATTCAATGTGGACAAAAGTTTTACCCTATCATATACTAGAAAAGTAACCGTATTGATTGAGTAAAATGAACACTGCTTCATCTCGTCTAGTAAAATTTGCTTCCTCTAGCTCTAAACAAAAAAAAAAACTGCAAAAGATACAAAGTCACAACATCAGGGGTTCCAACCATCCCCCAATTTATCCAAATCTTAAAAGGAAAAAAAAAATAATTTAGTTTATATGCCTTAACGTTCATGCCACGTAAACAGAATAAATAGTATTCTATATGCATTTTCTCTCCAATACTTCCAGAACGAAATACGTTTTAAAATCTCTTTAGGCAATGCACAGTGATCTGAGAATACTTGGTCATATTAGTTGATGGGCAAATGCTTGTTACCCTTGTCCAATGTTCTTTTAAAACAGACCCCAAATCTTTTTATTAATGTAAACAAAAAAATAAATAAAACCACAAACAAGTTTAAAAGTGAAGATTAAAAGCTGAATTACAAAAATCAAACCAAAATAACCATTTCAGTGAAACTTGCGCTTTAAAAAAATAAATGAAATTGACCCATACTCATAACTGGCGTAGTCACATTTTTCCCCAAGATTTCTGGACTCCTATATCCCCAGGGACTGCAGCAAAAAAATTCACCAGAAATGCCCAATTTCACTAGACGTGCCCAACTAAATCAGCAATTACAAGTGTCATAGGATCTAAAAGAAACAATGTTTTGGAGGAGTTGGCCTCCATGGGCATAAGCCAGGACCCGCTTGGGAATAAAACCCGCTTTCCATCTCCACTTACCTGTTCTGTATGTGCACTGGGATGTAGGCCTGATACTAAATTTAGAAGATGTCTCAGAGGCACAGGATCCAAGTTTTTAATCAGTGAGGGAAACAGATCATGGATATAGCGACTACAATGTTTTAACTGTAATACGGGAAAGACAGTGTCAGCATTTTAAGACAGGCAGATGATAGAATATTTCAAATATGCATAAAACACATGTACATCTTTTAATATTCTATAAAATAAAACTTTTTTTTTTACTTAGTGTAAAATTTTATAAAGTCCATCGATGGATAGCGGAATGTAGTAATTCTTGGACCATGTGGGTTATACTGCTGCCTACAGGAGGTTTTGACTCTGGCAAACAAAAACATTAAGGCCCCTTTCACACTAAAAATAGCACCTGCAAAGCGCTGCTCAGTGCACTCCAATGTGAAAGCCCTGAGGGCTTTCACACTGGAGCGGTGCGCTTGCAGGACGGTCAAAAAAGTCCTGCAAGCCGCATCTTTGGAGCACTGTAGGAGCGGTGTATTTACCGCTCCTAAAGCGCCCCTTCCCATTGAACACAAGGGGGCATCGCTCCAAACCCGCCTGTAAAGCGATGCCAAAACGATGGTATAGCGCTGCTTTACCGCCAGCGCGCTGAGCGCCCCAGTGCGAAAGTAGCCTAAGCCAGCCCCTGTATAACCCCACCTCCAACAGTCAAGCCACAGTTTTGTGAGAAAGCAGGTTACAAGGTCTAAAAATGCAGGGGCAAGACCTGTGCCCCTCAATGAACTTTGGGAAGATGATTTTATGGCAAGTATAAAAAGTTGCCTTTCCTATGTTGAAGTACAGTACAGGACACCGACTGAATATTCATAGACCCTAGGTTATAGGCCACTACTTTCAATTGGCTGGACACTGGCAACAGCTTTACTGGGAGGAGATATATATATATATATATATATATATATATATATATATATATATATATATATATATATATATATATATATATATATATATATATATTTTTTTTTTTTTTTTTTTTTTTTTTTTTTCCTAGCAAAAACTAATATTTAGGCAAAGACTAATATTTAGGATTTACAAAATACTAAAGCTGTCAAACAAGTCGAATTTCTTGTCATAAGGTAACCAAAAGGAGTGGCTGTGGACAGGGCCGCTGCTATAAATCACAGGTCCCTGCACAGACTCCAGGTGTCTCACTTGAGACAGAGAAAGTGATTGCAGATACAATCCTCAATCTTTATTTCTGCAGCCTCAGCTGCACAGAATAAATGAAAAGGAATAGCTCTGTACAGTGCTTCATGTTCATTCACAAACTGAAGCATAGCAAACAATTTAATATCCTTCAGTTGTGAACACAGTCAGTGATCAGTACCCATTATTCACTGTGTTCATTCGCCACTCTTCATCCTGAAACAATCCAATGCAGCAGCCAGCGTGAGGAAGAGGAGGGGGTAGTCGGCAGTGCTGTGGTGTTGGGGCACACAAGGGGCCCTGGTAGCAGAAGAGGAACCTGGACAGGAAGGGCGGGAGAGGGCGCATTTACTAGTACCAATCCCCTGTAGTTCACCCCAGAAGAAACCTTTATGTCTAGTGCCTCTACTTTGATTTATATGTAGTGGGGCATGTAGACATGTGATATAGGTTGTTACGCGTTGGTTGCTTCAGATGAGAGCACGGGGGTGTGCTGTTGGAGATGTTCGTGTGCAACTCATTTGTTTTACCCCACTTGTTCTGTGCTATCTGGTGGTTGTGTTGCATTGATTTATTCCACCTTTTTTGATTGCCCCCTCCTAGGCTAGTAAATACCAACATACTTCAGCCGTAGACCTTACTCACAGTGGGAGTCTTCAGGGACTGGTTAATACCAGAATCTGTGCTGTTGCTCTGGTCCCAGAAAGCTCATTGCAGGGTCCAGTGCTCAAAAATCCCATTCAAAGTTAGACTGAAATCTACAACTCCTCCAAACCTGAGGAAACACAGATCTGGATAGTTGCTGTTAGACTAACTCAGCAGGGCTTCATTCCAAGGTAAGCATTTTATAATGAGTTGGTATTCGATGCATACTAGCTTATTATGCCTTTGTCTTGCAGGTTGTTGTTTTTTTTCCTCAGGAGGTTTACAACCTCTTTAAGTGTTGATCGAAATTACTTAAGGAAAAAAACATCCATGGCATATCAAGTAACTTCACTGCGGTATTAAAAAAACATTAAGCAGAGGTGAGGAAAATTAGTCCAAACACAGGATAGCAATAAAAACTGTTTGTCCGATATGCTTCAGAGGCTGGTTTAAATGTTTCCAGTGTGCAAACCTCCTGTAGGCAGAAATAACCCAGGTGTTCAAGCATCATCTGTGTCCCTTAAAAGGACAAAAAAAAAAGCGAAAAGAGGAAAAACATACCTGTGCAGCTACCCAAATACAGTCAATGTGCTGAGTGCTCAGCCGGCCTTCTGCAGCCAGAAAGTTTAGGATAACTTGGCACTGTTTGATGATCTAGAAAACAAAAAAACAAAAAGTGCTTATATATTAATTTGAAGTACGAGTGAAAATAAATGCAATACAACAAATCAATATGCCAACCTCAATGTGTAGGTTTGGTCCAAAAATATGCTCCACCACATTATTGCTGATGAGCCAATCTGCCAGCTCCTTTGCTATAGAACTGAAACAAGACAACAGATTAATAATTGTTCCTGGCATTGTCTCAGGCAAACAAGGGGCCGATTTAAGACAAATAAAGCAAACATATAACTGCAGCTGTCATACACAGCCGAATCCCCTTGCTGCATTCGGCTTTTGCTCCTAGCTTCATAAATCAGTCCAAGAGAAATGAATTAACTAAACTAATACCAATTTTCCAAAATGAGGGATACAATCATCCTTGAAGAGTCAGGAGTCAGTTTTATTTTTTATATATATATATCAGGTGAATGAACACTTGCAAATACTTTGCCAGGGTGAGCCCAGCCTGCATACAAAGCAGTCCAAGCTGACAACTACCGTATCCTGAAAAGTACTACTGTACCCCAGCGATAATAGATGAGAATTCCCCACTTATCAAGGAACTGGTGGCAGGTGTCCCAGAAGTAGCAGTGATACCAAACAGGTAAAGGGAGTCAGATACGCATCAAAAATATTGATCCTGAGGGGATACATTTACAGGAAAGGGTGCATCCAGGTTCCTCACTACCTGAAGTTATTTGGGATCCCTCACCTCCCACATCCTGCCATAAATGAGACCACAAGGAAGGCACTGCTGTGTCCTGTAGTCCCACAAGAAATGCTCTGCTGCGACCTGTAGCCCCACAAGGAAAGCTCTGTTGCAACCTGTAGCCCCACCAGCAATTGGTCTGCTGCAACCCGAAGTCACACAAGGAAGACTCTGCTGCAAGCTGTAGTCTCACCAGCAATCGCTCTGCTGCCACCTCTAACCCAAAAGGCACCGCTACTGCTGCAACCTGTAGTGCCACTGAAAGCACATTGCTGAAGCCACTAGTAGTCCCACGAGAGCCCGTACTACCATTAGGATGCGGTGGTCCAAAATGGCAACCCCCAACCGTGACATCACCAATCACACTGTGCTGGCAACCTAATCCATCCTGAGTGAATGCATGGGGCAGAAATTAACACTCTGCCTCCTGCTTTGGCACCCAGAGCCTTCTGAAATCTGCCACAACTATGTAGTGCTTGAGGTGGCCCAGGAGGGTTAACAGTTAGCAAAAAACAAAAACAAAAAAATAAAAACACGACACTGAAAAAAAAATATATAAAAAAAAAAAAATGTATCAGTATGGTAATAGTAAAATGAAAATGGCCAGAAAATTCCTTTTCCACCCAGGTAGGGGTGGAGTAAGGGAGTCACCATAAGAGGGTATTAGCAGGGCCCACTCAAGAGCACCAATCAGGCCTGCTGCAGAACCCCTTAGTGGGTGTAATCCTCAGCCACCACAGTGGGTAATGTCACAAGGGCCTTAAGGCAACTGACTCTTCAGCTAAGGATCATTGCCTTGAACCTGTATTGCACCCTACCGGTATGAAAGGCAATATATCATTGCCCAAGCTACTGTTGTTCTGCAGCGTTCAGTGCTGACCAGCAATGTAACAGGCCATTCTCGCGTGTCCAGAACGGGGTCTGGGTACCATTCCTCTGAGCATAGATAAGATCTAAGAAAAAGCTGGTCTCCTAACCCAGATGGAACCAATAAGTTAGCTACTTTTTTGTGTTGAGACTGCACTGACATAACCATCCCCTAAGACACTAGTACATTAGTAGTAACTTTGCCTAGCTGGGAGGAGCCAAGCCTAGGAGTTTTTTTGTCTTTTTTTGCCAATGTCCAATCACCTGAAGGTGGCAGCATAACCCTATTGTCATGTATATGAAGGTGCTCCGAGTCTCGTGATCAACACTAAAGACAAGATTTTTAAAACATTAACAAAGAAAAAATTTATGTACCTTAAACACTTCAATACATGAAGCTTTCACCCCCTTCCTGCCAGGCAAATTTTTAGCGCTTTCGCACTTTGAATGACAATTGCGCAGTCATGCAACACTGTACCCAAATAAATATCATTTTATTCACACAAATAGAGCTTTATTTTGGTGGTATTTAATCACCGCAGGGTTGTTTTGTTTTTGCTATAAAATTTAAAAAAAAGACCAAAAATAAAAAAATCCCCCAAAAAATATGTTTTTCTCGATTAGGAGGCATGAATGTGCAGGCACTGATTGGCATAATGGATGGACACAGACTGGTGTCACTGACAGGCACAGACCTGTGTAATTGATGAGCATAAAGTGGCATCACTAAGTGGCATCACTGATGGGCACTGTTGATGGTGTACTGTAATGAGGGCACTGATGATCAGTGCTCTGATTACCTTTACACATCTTATCTGTGAGATGTCGTCGCTGACAGGCTCTCCTCACCCAACACTGTCAGTATGAGGCGAGGAGAGCCGATAAACAGCACTTCTTGGTTTATATGCGATTGGCTATGATTGAACACAGCCGATCACATGGATAAAAAGCCGCGGCTCTTTGTCGAGATCGGGGTCATGCCGTGTCCCAGAACAGCTGCACTGGTTCCTGGTCATTTTTCTATAAGGCGGGCGGGAAGTGGTTAAAGTGGATGCAAACCCTTACATATACCCGGTAAAGCGACCGGCCTCAGGTAATACACAGATGAAACCAATACTCCTACATAAAGTTGTACCTATCAGCAGCCCTCATTCTTTACATACTGTATGTTCAAAGTGCTGGATTTTAAACTAGTCTGGAGTGTTAAAGAAAAAAATAAAATAAGAGGGGGGCAGAGAGCTGAAACTACATTCTGCAGAGCTCAGTGAGGAGAGTTCTGACCGCTGATTGGAAGAAAGACAACCACCCACCCCCCCCCCCCCCCCACCCCCCTTTCACACAGCACACAGGAACAGAGCTGAGGCTGTCAATCAGCTGGGATGTTCTTCCTGTCACAATTTTTCTTTTGGCATCAGGAAACCTCATTGGAAGCGATTCATGCTGACAGAGAAATGAAGCAACAGACAGGAATGACACTTGCTCTTAATTGAGACAAGTACACTAAGATATGCTTTGTTCATATTTCATATCTGAGGTTTTAATCACTTTAAGTTTACTGGGGAGTAAGGTAAATAGCATGACAGAAAACGTTTAATAAACTTTTTGGAAGAAGAAACTTGATATTAAAAAAAAACTTTAATTATTTCTGTAATTAGGAAACAAATGCATATTAGATAACCTTGCAATTCTTAAAAACTCAAAGCACATAGTCCAAAGTACTGAAAAAGAAATGGACTCACGTCTCTGTGTCAGATACCAAGGACTCGTTGTTGCAGACATCATTAAAAGTATGAAGTTGGTTCTATATAAAGAAAAAACAAAAAAAAAAAAAAAAACACACCATTAAATTAAAAGAAAAGGAAAACAAAAAGAAGCAGCTTACACACTATCTAAAGAAAGAGATGAAAATTATTTGCAAGAGTACACAGCATATTAACTTAACAAAACCTAGATGTTAAAACTGGATCATGAAGTATCAGAAAGAAGATCTATCTATATCATACATAAAAGGTAAGAGGAAGCTATCAGATTGGTTGCCAAGGTTCCCAAGATGCATATAAGTGAAAAGCTGATAAATTGCTACAGAAAATACAGGCAGTTCTCTAGAGATCAGGTCTAAATAAAAAATAAATTACTTGAACTATATGCAAAAAAGGAAAAAGCAAGTTCAATGTCTTAAGGTAACCAGTCTGAAATCACAGATTTCCTCCGATGAGGTGTCATGGGCACCTGAGCCTTGCCATATTAGAATCCATTTCTATAGTATGTATATTTTATAAATCTGGGGTGGGGGAAACTTAAAAAAAAATAAAAAATAAAAAACACACAGAACGTACATAGGCCTCTTAACTGAACTTTAAAAGGATTTTAAAAGTATTTTTTTTTTTTAATCCTGTCTAATCAATAAAAATAAACACCAGATCTGTTTTTACTAAGAGGTTACCATAGCGATATGGCAAACACCTACCGTTATCTGACTCAGGCCAGCAAGCCTCATTGTTAGTGTGGGTGACATAAAATATTTGAAAGCCAAGTCAAGGCTCTCTTTGTCAAAGCACAAAGCTGTGTCCAGAGGCTCTTTCACAGTGCTCCACATGAGGTCAGCCATGTTCCTAGCCGCACTCTGACGCAGCTCCTGGTCAGACAGCTTACACAAATACCTGGAAAATAGCAAATAGAATTAGATAGCATCTGTAAACTAAAACACCATATCAGTCTAGGAAAGGCCCTTCATCCTGTGGCTTGACTGCCACTTGTGTCAATATACTCTGATGTAGCACATGGCCAATGAAAATAAGGGAGGTTCTAAACTCATTCCTAAAAGTAGTGGAACTTTTATTGCTTTCCTAGTCTCCATTTGAGAGTTTATTCCTTATGTCAGCAATACACCTACAAATTTCTCTTGTTCACCCCCTGCCAACAGGACCCACAGCTGCTACATATTCGAGCAGTGACTACATCTCGATGGATGCAGTCAATGTACAGCCAACAATTTTTTATCTTGCTCCTTAAATCCAAAGTCAAAGGCAGTCACAAAGTAGCTGTATCAGAGGAACGGACACGAAGTGCTAGCCTACATTTCTATAGTTAGCATGTTTTAGCCCTACGTACCGATTTGAACTGGATCTAGCTATAGTGTCAAAAGACAAACTCAGGCCACTTTCACACTGCACCTGAAAAGCGACTGTAAACTGTTTCTTCTGCAGCCCCAGTGTGAAAGCCCAAGTGCTTTCACACTGGGGTGGTGCGCTTGCAGGACAGGAAAAAAAAAAAATGTATTTACTTACTGTAAAGTCCATTTCTCTGAGTTCATTGACAGACACAGCCTTCTTTATTCATAGCGATAGGGTTATATCGCCTCCGCAGGAGTAGGACTAGGCTGAACAAAAAAACAAAACACTTGGCTACTCCCATGGGCCAACCTCAGTCAGTATATAACCCCCTCCCTGCTCTAGGTATTCAGTTTAGTAGCAAGCAGTAATAGACGTATAAAAAAACAACTCCATAGAGGGGTGGGTGCTGTGTCTGTCAATGAACTCAGAGAAACAGATTTCATGGTAAGTAAAAAATACTATTTTCTTATTCGTTCATTGACACAGCCTTCTTTATTCATAACGATAGGGACGTCCCAAAGCAGTGCCAACATGAGGGGTGGGAAAACAAAAATCCCAAGGCTAATACAAGGGCCAACATGGTAACAGGAACTTCACCCAGGACAAGCTGGGTGAACCCAACCTGGACGATACCCCTTGAAGAGGGAATAGTCCCTCTAAACAGCAGCCTGCAAAAAAACTTGGTCAAAAGAGGCATCCGCAGATGCCAAACCAGCCACTTCGTAGAACTTGTGAAATGACGACCAAGTGCCCGAGAAGAATGCGCCATAATCGGGAAAGGAGGAAACTTATCCCTGACAGGATAGCCCAGAGACATCACCTGTCCGATCCATCCAGACCAACAGAATCAGTGGCTGGCAAATACATCCGAATCCCCCAAAACACATTCAGGCCAGAAAAAGCCAATTCCTTGGGATGTGCTGAACAGGGACACAAGAAGCCAACCCAATGTCCTTATTCAAATGGAAATCCAAGGACTGAACTACGTAAAAAAGGACGAAGCACCACCTTAACCTGGGTAAGGTGATTGGCAAGATAACGCCACCATTCACGACACCCTGCGAGTAGAGGTGATAGCCACCAATAGGCCACCTTCTGAGCCAGAGTAAGCAGTGGAACCTCCCGAATATTGAGAGAAAGATAGAGGCCTTTGGAGAACCAAAAATACAAAGTTCAGATCCCACGGCGGTGGAAGAAACCGCCCCGGTGGAAACAGACGTCTGACCCCTTGAACAAAAGGGCACGCACCAGAGAGTGTGAGACCAGGCAACGTTGAAGACGACCGCTCAGGCCGACACCTGGCCCTCTATGGTACTAAAGGCCTATTCCTGCTCATCCCTCTGTAAACCGAGGTCAGAAATGGAGCCACCTAAAAAACAAAGACAAATCTGATGAAACATGGCCCACCCCATGGCCCAACCCTAGCCAACTGAGGTATCCGCCTGACAGCATTCCACTCCTGTTTTTGCAATTGATATTCAATTGTTGTTTCACACTCCTGGAATGCGTTTGTCGTAAAGGGCGGGAACTAGACATTCTGCCCACCGGAGAATACTGGCAACAGCCAGGGTCGCCATAACCTTTTTGGCCCGTCTGTGATCCAGACCTAGTCTGATCAATTGAAGTTCTGGGATATTACACAGTAGTCCGGATTCCGCCAATGTCCAATGACTCCCAGCTGAGCTCAGTCCCATTACGTCTCCTCACCTGGACAGACTGGTATTGGTGGTCACCCTGTTCAATACAAGGGGAGAAAGGATCTTCCCCACTGAAGAACCAGAGAACAAAGCCTCAGACTAGGGAACCTCTGAATTGTTCAGAGACCTGGATGATTTGTCCCATTATTGCAGGATCTCCCCAAAGGGAGCCTACATGGAACTGTGCAAATGACCTTGCCTCAAAAAAAGGGTAGATACCATCAGACCCAACACCCACATGTAAATCTGCAGAAGAGCCCACCTGCCGGATAGTAAATGAAAAAATTCTGCATGCCACTTCTGGAGTCTGTCCAGGGGGAGAAACACAATGGCCAGAGCTAAAACCCGGTCAGGCTCAGATCTAACTGAAATCAGAGAAAGTCTGTATAGGAACTACGTTGACCCTTGGGGTAATAGAGAATTCGGCACAGAAAATTGCCCAGGCAGCCCAGGACCGTCAACCCCCACTGAATTAACCATGCCAGATCCAGGCCCAACACCTCATGAACACCCAAGGAGTGGTGGCCAGATCAAAGGACCACACCACACACAGATAATGCTCTGCACCCCCAGCAGACAAAGGCAGTGCTGGAGTCAGGTACATAAAAGAATGCTTAAGCATTCATGATGTCGTAGAAGTCAGAGACACCCGATGATGGAGTGCCGCCGATGTGGGGATGGACTCCATCCTGAACTCCTGTACCCACACAAGGCAGGACAGGGCCTTGAGGTCCAGAATTAGATGTACCATGTCCTCCATCTTTTAGACTGTGCACAGGTTTAAATAAAACCTCTGACACTGTTCCCAGCACGGGAACCGGGACAATCACACTCTGCAGCAGCCCCTCGCGGAGAACAGCAAGCAGTCTGGTGACAGACGTCCATTGGAAGCAACAAACTGTTTGGAGGAACACAGCCGGAAAACTATCTTATAACCAGACAAACTCAAGGCACGACATCAAGCCATTCAGAAGTAGCCCCCCCAAAATACATGTCCAAGCACCACTGAAGCAACAGACTCAGCAACCAGGGGAACTGCGGCCAAGAGGCATAGCGGACAAACAGCAACGCCTACCCAATAGGTCCCCAAGCAGCAACGGCAGGGGAATTCTGCTCCCCCTTAAGGTATGCCAGCTGGGCCCTTAGAGGCCAGAGATTCGTCTAGCAGCCTAGAGACAAAGGGGGTCGCCCTCTGAACAAAGGGGTACCTTACAGCCAGCATTTTTGGAAACGCAAAAGGCACATTGGACATTTCCAGTCTACATGAACAAATTTTGTCAAAGTAAGAGAGAGAAGGGAACGACTGTCATGCAAGATGGTTTATCAAAGAGGGTACTGTCCCTCCCCTGCAGCCACTGCTGCATCCCCCATCTTGAAAGGTTCTTGCACAGATGTAACAAGTTCGACAACCAGCCTAAATTAGTCAACAGGATCCCTGGATCACCCACCTCCCAGGCCTAAACACCAGAAGCCCCCACAATGCAAACCTGAGGGTGAAAAAAAAAAAGGGGGGGGGGGGTGTGTCCCAAAAATTCCCTAGGCCGGAAGCCTGGGCTTCACTCGGGAAAGAGTGGGGTGGAGAAGATCGATCACCCCAAGGAGTACCCACATCACACATCTCTCCAGGGAAGGAGAGGAGGGGACTACTTACCTCTCCAGTGAAATGCGTAGGTAATGGTCTTGGACAGATCCCCTCGCCACAAAATTGGGGGGGGCTGTTGGCCATGAGGAATGCTGCAACACAGGCCGAGACCCGGTCTTATGAGACGTCGCAAGATGTCTAACTCGCAGGGTCAGCCCCTGCCCAGTGGGACTATGCTGCGGACGCCCTAGCGCGTAGCTGTGGTCTGCACGCGCTCGCTGGCCAGACTGGGGTGACCCTGGACCAAGTGTCCAGGAGATCGCCCAGCAGCTGATTGGAGATCTCACCGGAAAAATATCCAGTAAAAGAAAAAAAAAATAAGACAAATTCCAAAGGACTAGCGATCCCAGCAGGGAACTAAGTCCTGACTAGGCAGAAAAAAAAAACTGAATACCTAGCGCAGGGAGGGGGTTATATACTGACTGAGGACGGCCCATGGAAGTGGCCAAGTGTTTTTTTGTTCTGCCCTATCATTATGAATAAAGAAGGCTGTGTGTCAATGAACCAATGAGAAAGTCCTGCAAGCAGCATCTTTGGGGCGGTGCGGAAGCAGTGCATACACGGCTCCTAAATCGCCCCTGCCATTGAAATCAATGCCCAACGCTTTGGTAGCGGCGCTTTGCGGGCACTTTTAACCCTTTATTGGCCACTGGCAGGGGTTAAAAGCACCCCACTAGCAGCCGAAAAGCGGCGTTTTACTGGTAGTGCGGCCGTCACTTCTGTGTGAAAGTGGATCAGGCCCCCCGTCATTGTTCAGGCAGACCTGCTCGGAAAGGTCCATGCAGCTCTATGGACAGACAGGTGTAAATTAGCTAGTGTCCATTTAAAAATGCCTACCTTCATGTCTACTGAGGTCAGCTATAAAGAAAAATTTTTTTAAAAAGGCAAAGAGAGAAGCTTACTTTTTGGTTCTAGCGGAGCAGATCAGCCTGATGTAAAAAGGGACAGCGGAGTCTGTTTACACACAGGGCCCACAGAGCATAGCAGGATCAGTCCGCATACGCAGAAACTGAGTGGGAAGAGATGTGACATCCGTCCCACTCTGCGCCTATCAGCAGGGGATCAGCTCAAAGATCCACTGCTGATTGGAGTGGAATCCACCCCGTGGGAAAGGGGCCTTAACCTGTTGCAAATTAGAGCGGAGACTGGAAGGGTTTGCCATTCACTAGAACAATACAGTGAGACTTTTAAAAATAAATTGAGATATGCATAACATAATCTTACCTTATAACATAGGTTCTAAATGGTATAATATGCTGCATAACAGCAGGGATGTGCAGCCATATTCTGATCTACAAAGGGGGGGGGAAAAAATAAAATAAAAAAACACATAATTACCATGTAGTTTCCCTTTTCATGTGCGCGTATATTTTCCCAAGCTGACTAATGTCTAGCACATGGCATACACACAAAAGCCTACATATCCAGTTACAAAACCATGAAACCCTCAGCCTACAATAATGATAAAATGTTGCATTTAATGTAAGCTTGGGCACAACAATTTTGCTTTATTACAAAGAAAACGTTTAGCACTCAGTAAGAGTAAGAACTCTGCGAAATACAAGCAGTCACAAAACTCATTCTGCAATACATGGGCAACTTTGATTTCCAATGTTTCAAACACATTAGAAGGGTAACTTACGTTGGACACAACAGTGATGAATGCATGAGCTATCAGAAAGGGCAGGGTCTCGGGGGTTCCATACTCAAAACAATCCTTCATAAGAGAAAGGCCGTTTTTCCCACAGAATAGACACACGTAACGGAGAAGGTGCAAGGGGACTTCCACATCCTACAAGGACAAAGGCATAAATTCATAAAAAATAAAAAATAGAAAACATAAAACACATGTTGTGTTTATGTGCTCAATGCAGCAGTATCCATTTTAGAGAAAAATGCAGTCTGTTAATCACACCCCAGTAGTTACTAATAAAATTAAAACTTCACTCATTTGTATGGATAGTCATTTTTATTTTTTTTCTATTTAAAAATAAATCCCACATGCCGAGACAAGTCTGTTACCGAATGTAACAACTTAAAGGCCAAGCCCACTTTTAGTGAGAATATATATATATATATATATATATATATATATATATATATATATATATATATATATATATATATATATATATATATATATATATATATATATATATATATATATATATATATATATATATATACACATACATATACATACATACATACATACACACACACACACACACACACACACACACACACACACACACACACACACACACACACACATATACACACACACACTATAAAGTAGGTGCACCGAATGAAAATTTAGCTGCTGAAACTAAAAACTTAAGATGCACTTGGCCAAAACCTATGGCTTCTTCAAAAAATATATATTTTTATATATAAAAATTTTATTATAGTAAATTTTTGAATTCATATCATGAATTTAAATGAACACGAGTTTCCGCCCATTATCAGCACCTTTAGTGCAAGACGAGCTTGAGAAAAATGCATCCCTTTAAAAATTCTATGCAGGTCTTCACAATGGTCAATTGCCCTTCCGTTGTGGTGTTAAAAAGCTTGCTGGCTGCACTTTTGGTCAGAAAAAAAAAAAAAGGGACAAGAACACACACCTCCCTGTGGAAATGCATTGGAAAACGGAGCAATAATGCAGTAGTAGTGGGTGCTGTGACCTTCAATGAACTTCAGAGAAAATAATTTTACGGTGAATACAAAAATCTAATTTTCTTTCGTTCATTGACAGACAAAGCTCCTTTAATTCTTGACCTTAGGGATGTCCCCAAGCAGTGTCAAAAAAACGAGGGGTGGAAAGAGCAAAACATAACTTCACCCACAACAAAAGGAACACCTCAACAGAGGAGTTGCCAACTTAAACGGTCGCCATAAAAAACCAGCGGCCAACTTATGCATCAAAAGATGCGTTTACAACAAACTTGTAACTTAAAGAAAGTATAAATTGCAACCTTACACAGCCAGCTGCAAAGCCCTGCGGCCAAAGAAAGCATCCGAAGAGGCACTTAGTTCACACTTAGTAAATTCTAGAAAGTTGACCTGATGACCAAGTCACTGCCTTACACACCTGGGAGACAGACGCTTGATGTTAGAAAGCCCAGGAGGTTCCAATTGCCCTGGTGGAGACGTGACAGGAAAAAAGGGGCACCCGCCCCTTTAAGGCATAGGCTTGAACCCCAATCTGTCTGAACCGCCGAGAAATGGTGGATGACGAGACCGCCAGACCTTTTTTCGGACCAGCCACCAAGACAAACAGAGTCTGACTTCCGGAAGGGAGCCATAGCAAACAAATATACCCATAGAGCCAGGACCACGTCCAGGCAATGTAAGGCAACCTCTTTTGGGTGTGTCGGCTTAGGACAAAGGATGGTTACACGATGCCCTCATTTATATGGAATGCTGAAACCACCTTCGGAAGGAAAGAGGGCTGCGGACGTAGCACTGCCTTATCCTTGTGACTGACCAGGTAGAGAGACTTGCATGATAAGGCCCCCAACTCAGAAACCCTCCTGGCAGATGTAATAGCCACTAGAAAGACAACTTTCTGAGAGAGTTAACAAGGGAATCTCCCTAATGTTTTCAAAGGGTGGTTTCTGGAGCGCTAGTAGCACCAGATTCATATCTCATGGAGGTAGCAGTGGTCGAACCGGAGGGACTACGCTTCGAACCCCTAGCACCAAAGTACTCACCAATGAGTGAGTCACCAAGGGACGTTGGAAAAAGACAGCCAAAAGCTGACATCTACCTATTGATGTGGCTTAAGGCAAGTTTCTGAGCCACTCCTCGCTGCAAAAACAGCAGTGTCCTGGAAACTGAGTATGTGCGGGCGCCACCCCATCTCCTCACATATGGAGATGTAAGCCTTCCACGTACAATGGTAAATGCTTTGAGAAGATGACTTCCGTGCCCTCAGCATAGTGGAAATTACCGAGCCTGTCAGACCTTGGTCCATTAGTACCTGGTTTTCAACAGCCATGCCGTTAAAACCAGCGACGGTAAAGAAGGATAAAGTATCGGACTTTGTGATAGAAGGTCTTCCCGCATTGCCATCCGCCACCAGTCGTACTAGGTCGGTGTAACAAGGACGTCAAGGCCAATCTGGGGCAATCAGAATCACCGGAATCCCCTCAGCCTCCTTGCAGCAGACATGGTAGAAGTTTGAGTGAAGGGGAGCATAAATCAGCCGATGATACCCCCATGGAGACACTAACATCTGACGCGTCCGCCCAGGGGTCTCTTGTCCTGGACACAAACCTCTGCACCTTCCGACTGAACTGAGAGGCCAAGGGGTCCACATCTGGTATGCCCCATCTTAGGCAAAGGAGCCGGAAGACATCTGGATGCAAGGACCATTCCCCTGGGTCCAGCATCTGATGACATAGGTAGTCTGCCTGCCAGTTTTCTACGCCCAGCACATGCCGCTCTGGCCACTGGAGGATGTAAGCAACCTCCTGTGCTGCGGCCGTGCTCCTCATTCCTCCTTGATGGTTGACATATGCCACTGCTCGGCTGGATCCTGACCAGACACCATGTCGCCTCCTCGACCATGTGGATAGGCACCGCCCGAAGCTCGAGCACATTGATCGGCAGTTGGGATTCTTCCCGCGACCAGAGGCCCTGGGCTGACTGTACGCCCAAAACTCCCCCCAACCGGTCAGGCTGGCGTCCATTGTGACCACCATCCAATGGAGAGGAAGGAACGATCTCCCAGACCGAAGGGCCGGAGACCTCAGCCACCAGAGAAGGGAATCCCTGACTAACTGGCTCACCCAAATTTGACAATCCAGGGTTAATGAAGATTTGTTCCATTTTGACAAAATCTCCTTCTGCAAGACTCCTGTGTGAAACTGAGCATACGGTACCGCCTCGAAAGTGGCTAACATGAGGCCCAGAACTCGCATGCAGAAGCGTATCAACGACCACCTGCGGTACACCAACAACTTCACCGCAGCTTGAAGAGTCTGCAGCTTGTCTGAAGGGAGCAAAAACGCTTGCTTCTGGAGGGGTCCAGTAAGCCCAGGTACTCCAGGCGTTGAGTTGGCACTAACACCGACTTCTTTAGGTTCAGCACCCAACCAAACTCCCAGAGAGTCTGCATGGTGATCTCTACATCCTCCCTTGATTCTGAGGCGGAAGCTGCTCTCAGAAGGAGGTCATCTAGGTAACCCACGATTGTGATCCCACGTTGCCTTAACAGCGCCAGAATTGGAGCCAACACTTTGGTAAAGACTCAGAACGCCAGACCAAAAGGGAGAGCCACAAGCTGTTAGTGCTCTTCTCCAAATGCAAATCGCAGAAACCTCGATGCCTGAGGCATATGGGTACATGCAAGTACGCATCTTGGATATCCAGGGATGCTAGGAATTCCCCCTGATAGAGTGCAGCGACCACGGAGTGAATTAATTCCATCCTGAATCTTTGCACTTTCACAAAGCTGTTGAGGGGCTTCAAGTCCAGGATTGGACGTACCTCTTCCTTTTTGGGGACTACAAACAGATTGGAGCTGAAACCTTTCCAGCGTTGGTACAGGTACTATCACCCCATGCAGTAGCAGGTCCTGTACTGCCCCGAACAGGGCTTCCCGACGAGCCAAAAGTAGGTACGGAGGTAGGTGGAAGGGAAAAATCTGTTTGGTAGACGAGAAAGAAACTATCTTGGATCCTGATGAAACCAGTTCGCAGACCCATTGGTCGGACAGTAGAGCGGTCCACCGAGCTGCAAACTCCCGAAGGCGACCCCCCACCCGAGAAGTTGGGCGAGGGCAAACCTTCATGCACTAACATTTTTGCTTGCAGACTTGTTTGGCTTGCGAAACCAGGGACGCTTTTGTCCTTCAGTAGGCGCCTTGTCGGACTGGGAATGCTTACCTGCCGGCCCGGGCGGGTGAAAAAGCCATTTGAGCAGAAAAAGAGGCATGGCTCTTTACCCTTCCAGGCCTAGACTGTGGGGAGCAATGTGCTCTTCCCACCGGTAACATTTTTAATAAATGTCATCCAGCTAAGCTTCAAAAAGCCTCTCACCTTGGAAGGGCAAATCCGCCAGTGCTTTTTTAGATGCCTGGTCTGCAGACCAGCATTTCAGTTAAATCAGGCGCCGTAGCACCACTGCTGATACTGATGCTCTAGAGAGCAGGGGGACCATATCCAGGGCCACATCACAGACATAGTTAAGGCCATGCACCAACTGGTCTGCCAGCTCTACGCAGACCCGGGGGGACGGGGGGACGACTGTTGCTTCTCCAATTCACGGTGCAACAACTTTGCCCATTCAGTAAGCATCTGCGACACCAAGGCCGTGGCCAGCACAGGTCGTAACGCTGACCCCCACTACTGTAAACATGGACCGGACCACTGACTCGGCCCGCTTATTGGCAGGGTCCTTAAAGGAAGGAGTCCCTTCTACCGGAATTGTGGTTACTTTATTTAACCTGGCTACCGGGGGTCAACGACCGGAGGAGATGTCCATTTTTTTTTTTTTTTTTTTTTTTAGGAGACTCTCCTCAAAGGGGTAACGCAGTGCCATTCTTCTTGGGACTGAAAATACCCGCTGCGGACTTACCCATTCCTTGTAGATGAACTTATAAAAATAAGTCAAATATGGAAACACCTTAGGAATACGGACCGGTTTGCGGGACCCAAAACGGACCGCCACCTCAGCAGAGGTTCCTGCTGCATCCTGTATCTTCAGGGTATCCTGCACCGCAGTGATAAGTGCTCCTACTAGCGCTTTTTCCTGCGCTAACCCAGACCCAAAGTCATCCGCACTGTCCGAACAGTCCTGGTCCGCATCCTCTAACACGTCAGAACAGGGGCCGCCAGTCACCGTGGGACCAGAGTCTGAATCAGAGCTCTCCCTAGAAGGGAACAGGGGGCATTTTTTACCCCCCCTTGCGACCGCACTCAGCTTCCACCCTGGCAACAAATGTCTACAGGACCGCAGACAAAGCGCCCATAGGCAGTGATGTGAGTAACTGAGTTAAAATAAATGGAGTTACGTAATGCAGTTACTTTAGAGGGTAACGAGTAATCTGATTACTCTTCCCCTCATGGTAACTCAGTTCCCATTACTTGGACAGCGTTACCTCAATTACAAATACCGCCCTGGAAGCCCCGCTGTGGCCGCGCTGTCTGGCCGTTCGTTCCGCAGCGGTGAGGGGGGCTTTCGCCCGCTGAGCTGAGAAGAGGCTGAGACAGAGAGACTGTCTGGACCACCCCATCCCATCTATCCAGAGAGAGAATGTAGGAAGGTGGGTCGGACACTGAAAAATGAAGTCAGCTGACACAGAGTGAAGGGGAGGGTCTCTCTCTCTCCCCATGAAGAAAGGTATCCCTGGAGGCATTCAAGTAAGTGACTGATGATTTGAATTGCAGTGCAATCGATCCATCCCAAGTCTTCCACCACCTCTGCTGCTTACTGATCCCATCCCTACCCACCCACCATCACTTCTACAACAGAGGTGATGGGGGGGATAGGGTAGGGATGAGATTAGTGGTGGTGGGGGATGGGATCAGTAAGAGGCAGAGGTGGTGGTAAAAAAAAAAGTGCACTTGTAAGACCGCTGTGCAAGTACGGTGTGAAAAAAAGTATTGCAATGACCGCCATTTTATTCTCTAGGGTGTATATATAATGTTTGTGGGGTTCCAAGTAATTTTCTAGCAAAAAAAACGTTTTTAAAACATGTAAATGGGTGCTACAGGCATCATTCAGATAACACCACTCAAAGTCCAGGACTTCATATGACGTCCACCTAAGGATAAGTGGTTAATTCATTGGTTGAGTGGAAGCCAGTGGAGGGATCAGTAGAGAGGGGATATAAATATAAAATATAGCTTTATCAATTTCATATTATAAAAAGCAAACAAAAAAACAATAGGCCAAGATCAGACAGGTAAAGGATGCAAAGCAGAGAATGAAAATATTTAAAAAAAGTGTATCTGTCACTCAAAAAAAAAAACGTAAAGAAGGAAAAAACAGAAAAATCAACAAAGCCCTGGTAATTTTCATAAAGTTCAACCGCAGTTTCCCTCTTCATGCTACCCTGCTGCACCTAAATGTTTATACATAACACCTAAAGAATGCATACCAAAAGTCTTAATTTAAATTTTCATAATTTCAGGTCTCTTTTATATAATCAAATGACAAACTCTGTCCCTCTCTAGCTTCACAGTGACTAAAAGAAGTTCCATCATCACATTTTTTTAATTTACTGTTCTGTCTCCTATGGAACAAAAGACATGTGGTTCTTTGACCCATGCTGCCAAGTGCTTTCTAAAACGAATTATAAGGTCTTTCTCAAGAACTGTAATGCACTGAAACTGACTGCACTGGTGTGAAATAGGCCATTGAAAACCATATAACCTACTATCCATGTGTTTTTTGATGCAGAAAAAAACTGGACTGCATGTGGTGTGATGTTTAGATTTCCATGTTGAACATGCTAAGGTGAAAAAAACAAAAAGTTTAATATGACATATGGATAGAGAATTTTTTAAAACAAATCTGTAGTATTGAAAATCACTTAAACACAGACTTCATACATCTATAAAAAGGTCTTCAGCTTTTCACTTACATTCATGTCACAAAAGGCTCCTAAGAGATTGCTTTCTTGAGCTGAAATATCCTGGGAGAGCAAGAGAAAAAAAAAACACGTCAGAAGTGATGTGAAAAACATGTTTGTTAATACTACTTTTACTGACATGATTGGAAGACATTTTATATTTCATAATTTAAAAGACCTAAGCCTCGGTTCACACTGCAGCGATGCTGAAACCCTGCAAATCCCCTGTGGGTTCCCACATCACATGTCTCCCGGCAGCAGTTCACACTGCCCTATGCAAACTGCTGGGAGTATTAATTAAAAGTTTAGCACACCCCCGTATCAATTTGCAAACTGCAAATTTGGACAGGAATCCGACCACATGGGTGAACACCCATGCGATCCGATTCTGCTGCGGACCAAAAAATGGGTCCTGGGCGAGTTTGGTCCAAATGCAATGCGAATTCAGACATACTATCCGTATGGCTGAAATCGCATCGAACAGAGATCGCATGCGATTTGCTGTGCAGTGCAAATCACATCCGATGTCAGACATCGTACCAGTGGGGGCCCTAAAAGCACAACTTTTATAAAGAAAATTGGAGAGACAAAAATAAACACAATGCCCATATCTCACACAGCTTTTACTAAAGTACACCATATGACTGTTGAAAATCTGTCATATAACATTTTATTTATCTCTAAAGGCCAACTTTAGGGATTATGTACATGTTTTAAACTCACAAGTGGGCCAAATGCAGTACAATTTCAGGTACATTTCAGATTGGCTTGTATGAGGGGAAAAAAAAAAAAAGGCTGTTCAGATGCCAAAAAAAGTACCATAACAAAGCCCTTAAAGAATTATTCTGGGAAAAGCAGGATGAAATGAGGCATTAAAATTACCCAACATTAACGATCAAAAAACTTTCACCAATTTCCTCACAGCGTAAGAGACATGCAGCCCTGAGCCAGATTATCAAAAAATATTTTGTCTATGTTCAACCCTTCTTACCACATCATGCTGACAGAAAAGCTTTAATACATTGATGGAGGCACTCATGTTTCCAAAAAAAAAATGCATGTTAAAGCGGGAGTCCGCCGGGACTCCGCGTTTTTTTTTTTTTTTTAAAGTCAGCAGCTACAAATACTGCAGCTGCTGACTTTTAAAATGGTGACACTTACCTGTCCAGCGCGCCCGCGATGTCGGCACCCGAAGCCGATCTCTAGATCGACACTCGGGTGCTGCCGCCGCCATCTTGGGTATGGGAATCAGGAAATGGAGCCTTTCGGCTTCTACTGCGCATGCGCGAGCCGCGTGGCGCAATCCGGACGGTCCCCGCTGCCTCTGGGAACTGTGTGTTTCCCAGCAGGCAGCGGGGCACTTGCGCAAAGGGGCGGGCAGTTGCGGAAAGGGGCGTAATCTACGCCCCTTTCCGCAGACAGCTATCCCGGAAGTGGGTGCAGTTACCTGGATTATCCAGGTAACTGCACCCCCCTCCCCCCTGAAAGGTGCCAATTGTGGCGCCGGAGGGGGGGGGGATTCCGATGAGCGGAGGTCCATTTTAGGGTGGACCTCCGCTTTAAAAAGAATTGGCCTTTCTTTGGATGGAGGATATTTCTGAGGATTGAACCATATTGCTATAGAATAAAAGATCAAAACAGCCCTGACCCGTCGAGGCATGGACTCCACTAGATCGCTGAAGGTTTACTTTGGTATATGGTATCAAGCCATCAGTAGCAGATCCTTTAGGCCTCCACTAGCTTGGTTTTCTTCCCCTGGTGCAATCTAATCCCAGCTAAACGCATAGACACCCAACCATTCACATGATGCAAATGAAAATTAAACTCATCACACCATGTTACCTTCTCCCACTAAAAGTAAGGGGGTTTGTAGGTCGCGCTATGGATAGTGGTTTGGGTAAGAGCAGCCCCTATTTAAATTCCTACCCAGTAAGGGAAGGAATAAAATGAAGTAGGGAGGGGGGGGGGAAATAGGATTGGCGCTATACCTTCTCCCACTGCTCAGTGTTCCAGTTATGATACTCATATGCCTACTGTAGGCACTTTTTGCTGTCTTACACACATCAGCATGGGCACCCTGACCGGTCTACAGCTATGCACGGTCCATACATAAACTGCAATGCACTGTGTTGACACAATAGAAATAGATCAGAACCAGCAATAACTTTTTCAGCAACTCGAGCTACAATAGCCCCTTCTATTGGATCAGATCACACATGCCAGCCTTTGTTCCCTACATACGTCAATGAGCCCTGCCGCTTTAGACTCCATTGCCAGTTTCCCTTCCTTGGACCATTCTTTGTAGGTCCTGACCACTGCAGACCAGGAACAGCTCACAAGAGCTGCAATTTTGTGCCTGGATCCCTACAGCTTTCGATCAATACAGAGTTCACCTAACCGTGAGTGATCCCACTACACTATTCCACTAATTGTTCACCATCTCCTACACATGATGTCACTCACCATTGTGTCTCTAAACGCCAACGGTTTAAACCATCCGGCCAAACGCCACTCACTGTGGAGAACTGCCTCTGACCTCCGTAGTGACATCATTTGCGTACAAGAGACCCACCTACTGCCAGTGGATACCCCACTCTGCAAAAACCACTTATTCCCCCATGTCTTCCATGCCACTCATACCACCAAATCTAGAGGAGTTATGATTGCTGTCAAACACACTGTTGACTTCCAACTTCTAAATGCCACATCGGACCCAGAGGGCAGATACCTCATCCTCACCTGTAACATCAATCGAACAACCTATACGTTCCTTAATGTTTACGCCCCTAATTCCCTCCAACTGAGATTCCTCCACAAGGTACTCCGAATCGCAAAACCTGCCCAAAAACATCAATTCATAATGTGCGGTGACTTCAACTTGACTCCAGATCCACTGATGGATTCCACGTCTACTGCTACTAGGCTCGGATCACCTCTAAGAGACTTAATTTCCAACCAAGACCTTTACGATATCTGGCGTTGCCATCATGGCTCTGAACGGGACTTTACATTTTTCTCCGCTAGACACCGTTCTTACTCGAGAATAGATCTATTCCTATCTGATAAGTGGACCTTGCAAAAAATTGTAGATTCCGCAATCCACACCACCTCTATTTCTATTGCTACTTCCCATTCCACCCCCACTGCTCATCTATGGAGAGCCAACAACTACCTCCTCCAAAACGATCAATACACAGCAGAAATCTTGACCCATATCACTGATTACTTCCAGTTCAACAAGGGCACCGTGTCTGACCCAGGTGTGGTGTGGAGTGCCCATAAAGCATACGTGAGAGGGGTACTCATAAAATTGGGTTCTCTCCACACAAAAAAAAGAGGACGCAACGTTTTGACGAATTAACAGCCCAAATTTCTGCATTAGAACTGAAACATAAATCCGACCCTAGCTACATATTGACAGACCAATTATTGTCCCTACGTCAGGAACTTAGGACCTTTTTGCTCCACTCTTATGAACACCTCCTGAGGAAAGTGAAAGCAACCACGTACTCAACCTCTAATAAGGCAGGCAAGAAACTAGCGCAACGCATAAAGGGAAGACGTCTTAAGACCAAAATTACCCATCTGACTCACCCCCATACCAAAACTAACCTTAGCGACCCCCAGGACATTGCTGATGCCTTTAGTTCCTACTATAGCGACCTGTATAACCTTGCACGAGACCCCTCTACCCCACAACCTTCGCAAACCAATATCGACAATTTCCTTCAAAATCTAGACCTCCCCACATTGACTGCCGAACAATTAACCGAACTCAACGCCCCGTTCTCCGAACAAGAAATTTTGGATACTATTAAAACACTGCCAAATGGCAAATCTCCAGGCCCAGACGGACTCACTGGAGAATACTTTAAACAATTTGCTCCAATTCTAGTCCCCCATTTGACTGAACTTTTTAACGTTGCCTCCTCTTCTACTTTTAATAAAGAATACTTAAAAGCATTTGTGATAACTATACCTAAGCCAGGGAAAGAACCGAATGTCCCCCAAAACTTCCGTCCAATCTCACTACTAAATCAAGATCTGAAAATATACGCCAAAACTATAGCCCGCAGATTAATTCACATCATGCCCAAACTCATTCACCAGGATCAGACAGGTTTCACCAAAGGGAGACAAGCCCCCGATGCCACCAGAAGAATGCTCAACTTAATCCACCAAGCACAATCAACAGGAACGCCTTCTCTGCTTCTCTCTTTGGATGCAGAGAAGGCGTTCGATAGAGTTCACTGGCCCTACCTCACCTCAGTCTTGAAAAAAATTTGGTTTTACAGGACATATATTGAATGCCATCATGGCACTATACACCAATCCGGAAGCACAAGTCTTCACGGTAGGAATGCCATCCTGTCCATTTCCCATCACCAATGGTACCCGCCAGGGCTGCCCCCTTTCATCCCTTATTTTCAACTTAGTTATGGAACCCCTGGCTGAGCATGTAAGATCTCTATCTACTATAACTGGAACAACAATTGGCCCAATCTCCCATAAAATTTGCTTGTTCGCAGATGATGTCATCCTGAGTCTTACAAACCCGACTTCTTCCCTGGCTGAGGTTCAAAGACTACTTAAATGGTTTAGTTCGGTCTCACTTTACAAAGTAAATGAGTCCAAATCCCTTATACTTGATATCAATATTGACGCCACCACGAAAAATCTCCTGCAAATACAATATCCCTTTCAATGGGCAACTACTCACATCCCATATCTTGGCATCCAATTACCGAGATCCCTAAAACATCTCTACGCGGTCAATTTCCCCACACTCTTACACAACATCCAACAGACATCACAGAAATGAGCAAATCATGAACTTTCATGGACTGGAAAACTCGCCGCATTCAAAATGATCTGCCTCCCCCAAATCCTCTATTTCTTCCGCACACTTCCTATCCCGCTCCCTATTACATTCTTCCGTTCCTTACAAACAATATACAATAAATACCTCTGGAAGGGGAAAAAAAACCGTGGTGTGCACACTCACATCTCATCAAACACAAAACAGTGGGCGGAATAGGCTCCATAGACTTCAAAGACTACCACTCAGCAGCCATATTAGCCCAACTTCCTCACTGGATCTGCCCACAACCATTCACTCCTTGGGCCCAGATAGAACGACAAACGTTCAGCGCTGATTTAAAATACTGGCTGCTCAGTATACCTCTAGGTACTAGCATCCCGACCTACATATCCCCGACTATGAAGGCGTCGGCCCTGGCATGGCGTAGACTAGTTAACAGACTTCCCGAAGCACCTTCCCCCAACTTTAGTATTCCTTTAGAAACGCTTACTCATTTAACACCTGACTTACCGACTTCACTCTGGTCCTTCAAAAGGTATTCATCCTCTCCAACACTTGTACCAAAACCATCATCTCAAACCCTTCTCCCAACTACAAACTGAATATAATCTTCCCAGCTCAAAATACTTTACTTACCTGCGCATCGGTCACTGCTTATCTAATACGCCCTCCCCGCTGTATACAATTCCCCCCCAAGACTTGGAAGTTTCTCAATAATACGACTTCAAATATTAAGGGCATAACTCACTTTTATAACCTACTACAGCACAAAAACACCTTCCTTAAACTGGCTCCCCATCATAAATGGGAGACAGACTTAGCACACTCGTATACAGACGACCAGTGGCAGTTGGCAATAAATGTTACCTACAAGTATACAAAGTGCGCAGCATTATGGGAACTCATGCAAAAAATTTCATTAAGGTATTACCTTACCCCAACTAGATTAGCGTCCTTCGATCCCCAATCCACCAATATCTGTTGGCGATGCAAATCGGAAACCGGAAACCTATTCCACATCCTATGGGCTTGCCCTCATCTAAAACAATATTGGGATGATGTTTTCCATCTCATTTACTCAATTTCTAATTGCACTGTGCCCCAGACCCCTGCATTGGCTATACTCAATTTGACCATTGATCAACTTCCTCACAACATGAGATGTGTCACCGCGCATGTACTACTTGCTGCCAGGCTCAATATCACCAGACACTGGAGATTGGACACTCCTCTCACTGTAGCGCAAGTGTCAGATATAGTGGCTCTACATTATAGCTACGAGTCTGGGTTGTCAATGGGCAGTGGTCGGTCTTCTAAAACCGCTGCTAATTGGCAAACCTGGGTGAAGTGGAACTCAGCTGTGACCAGTACTCCATGATGTTAACTTTTAGACCTAGTCTTGAATTCTTGACCGAGCAGTACTAGATACTATCCTCTACTTGTTCCTTGGATTACCCCCCTTACTAATATCTCTCCAATGCAATGGCACTTAAGTCTAATGACGTCTAGGGCGGGTCTCCCATCGGTGTGGCACTAATGACCCCCCACGGGGTGCTACACCGGTGGGAATTCAGTTTACGATTTCTCGGGACATACTACTTACCTTGTTTTTCTTTTTTCACTTTCTTCCTTTTTTTTCTTTTTTATATAAATTTTTGAATTACACTACCTACTGATGTATACGTGTAACAGTGCTAAACATTGAAACCACTGTATATGTTATGTATTGACGTCGCTGTTCGACGTACTATGTTAATTGTACCTGTAACTCTATAATACTCAATAAAGAATATAAAGTCGAAAAAAAGAGCTGCAATTTTGGAGTCTAACCCAGTCTAGCCATTACAATTTGGCCCTTGTCATAGCTCAAATCATTATGCATTTTTCTGCTTTTAGCACTTTTTTTTGGATGACTAGGGTTGCCTTGATATATTAATTCTGCCAAAAAATGAGGGATCGGTTTCGAAATTCACTCCCCCCCCCCTCCCCCATTACTGTAAGTGTGTAAAACCCTAGATGAAAGCTGGGCAAATGATTTCTAAATAGATCCTTAGTGTCATTCTCATTTAAGTGGAATTGCAGGCTATAACCAACAATGCTATTCTAACTTGTGAAAGAAAGATGCTTCTACTAACCTATTCTCAGGGTGCTCCATTTCAATCACGTAATTGGCTACCAGCAGCAGCTTCAGGGGTGAGGAGGGACAGCCACCAAAAGATACCCCAAAGTAAGCCTATGGGAGACAGCACCACCCAGGCATTATAGCCATTGTCAGATCTCTCCTTTCCTCTGAAGCCGGCTGCTGGAGAGAGCTAGTGACATGAGTGGAGCACTGGGAGAAGAGGTAAGTATATATGCATCTTCATTTTACAGGGTATGGTAATTAGAAATTGGTTGGGGAAGGGAGCATGTTTAAGCATCTATCTTTACCTGAAAATATGTTTGTTCTTTAGTTTAGGATAGAGTAAGGCATAGTAAAACCCTATGCCATTTTATGTTTGCTGGTGTGACTTCCTGTCCCTGAAATACAACAGTAAAGCAGAAATCTTATAAAAATAAGGGACCTTCCCCCTCCTAGTTGTAAATGGAACACACTCCACATTGAAAGATTTCCTTTCATCTGTTTTGGTGACAACTGAAAAATTATAAATTTCAAACTACTTACTGTCCAATGAAAATCACTAGGACAAAACAAAAAGGCACAGCTACACAGTTTGGACATACATGGTATAAACCTTAGGCCTCTTTCACACGGGACAGATCCGTGATGATCCGCCCAGTGGACATCCGCTTGCTCAGTGGGGATCGATCCATCGATACCCACTGAGCAGGAAGATGACAGGTCTGTCTCTGCACACTGCGCAGGGACGGACCTGTCAGAACTCTGCTCTCCCCTATGGGAGATCGGATGACGACGGACCACAGAGTCCGTCGTCACCCGATCACAGATGGAAAAGTAGGTTATTCCTCCGTCACACTTTTTCGGATCGGAGCGGATGTCTGCGGACATGTCACCGCTCACATCGGTGACATGAGAGGTCTATGGAGCATCCGTTCAGGTCCGCCAAAAAAAAAAAAAAAAAACCACACAAGCGGACCTGAACAGATCGTTCGTGTTAAAGAGGCCTTACTATACTGGGGTTTTAACTGTTCCATGTTCTTTACAAAACTAAGAAAAATAATCTTGACCAGAGAAGCACTTTAAAATGATAGCTACATTCAGCAAACATAGAATAGAGTACTACAAACTATAAACTATCTAACAAACTAGTCATGACCCAGATGGAAGTACAACCCAAATTCCAAAAAAGGTGGGACACTGCAAAATCTACATAAAAACAGAATGCAAAGCTTTGTAAATCTCATTAACCCATAGGGGGTTATTTACGAATGGTAAATCCACTTTGCACTGCAAGTGCACTTGAAAGTGCAGTAGCTCTAAATCTAAGGGGTAGATCTGAAATGAGTGGAAGCTCTGCTGATTTTATCATCCAATCATGTGCAAGCTAAAATGCTGTTTATTTTCCTTGCATATTCCCTTCGGATCTATAGTAACTTTACTTCCAAGTGCACTTGCAGTGCAAAGTGAATTTGCCTTTAGTAAATAAACCCCATAGTTTATAATAGAAAAAAATCTAAATGTTTAAACTGAGAAAATGAACAGTTTTTTTTTCTCTTTATTAAGAAAGCTTATTGGGAGATTGATGATGGTAGCAACATGTCTCAAAAAAAGACCAGTTACTGGCGTTTTGGGGGAGGAATGTTGTACCGTTCTTCCTGATATAGGACTCCTTTACTATGAAGCATTGCTGTTGTCATAGATGCAGTTTAGCATTGTCCTGCTGAAATAAGTAAGGCCTTCCCTGAAAAAGGCATCTGGATGGGAGCCTATGCTGCTCTAAAACCTGAATATATATCTTTCAGCATCGATGTTGCCTTTTCAGATGTGCAAGCTGCCCATTCCATGATTGCACCCCACCATAACATCAGAGATGCAGACTTTAGAAAAGAGTGCCGATAACAAGCCCATTTTTACTTCTAAGACACTTGGACTCTAAGAAGCTCTTTTAATACCCAATTATAGGTTACTGACCTGTTTCCAATTAACCTAATTAGTTGTAAAATGTTCTTCCAGCTCGTCCTTGTTAGTACCACTTTGCCCGCTTTTTGTCATCCTGCCTCAACTTGATTTTAAAATGTATTTCTGCCATCAATTGCAAAATAACCTTTTTGTTCCCTTAAAATTATACATTTTCTCAGTTTAAACATTTGATACATTTTCTATTTTCCACTGTGAAATAAGTAGAAGTTTGAGATTTGCAAATCATTGTATTCTGTTTTTATGTAGATTTTATACAGCGCACCAACTTTTTTGAATTGGGGTTGTATGTTGGAATATCACAGAAGACAAATGTTTATTCACATCTAGTGTAACGAGACATACACAAAAAATAAATAAATAAATCACTCTGGAGGTGAAGTCTGCCCTATTGACATTAATACACTCTAGGCTTAATCAATGGATATACAAAGCAAGTACCAGGATAAGCAAGAAGCCAAAACAAGTATTTATTTGGACCACCCACTCTTAAATATCAGCAATGAGAAACAGTAATTGGAAATACCTCTATCGTTGGATGCGTGTTATGCTTGTAGGCCGTGTAAAGAGGGAATTGTATTTGAAAGATTTTTGCAACACACAACAACAGTTTTTCTTTTTCTTCAGTACTCCATAAACTATACAGATCAGTGCTTTTTAGAGAGTCTTCTTCGGTTACATTGCAAGTTCTTCCACTCTCTAACTGTTTGTCAGGGGCTTTACATGGTTCCGAACGCCTCTCCTCCCCTTCTTCCTCTTCTCCCTCCTCCTCCTGAGTCTCTTTCTCCACATTCAGCAGCTCATCGGATGGGTTGGCCTCATCCTGCCAGTTTGAATCAGGGCTAGTAGTGCAAATTTTTAAAAGCTGGTCCCTCAGGGCTTGGACTTGGCCAATCACCACATTAATAAGGGAACATACCACTTGGTTAAAGATCTCCAAATGTTTATACTCCTTAAAGCAGCATAGACACTGTCTGTAGGACAGAAAAAGAGAAGTCAACATAAATACAAGCAAAAAATAATAATCAAACACCACCTGCAAGAAAAAGCATCTTCTTACACGACGAAGGCACTAAACCAAATGTTTAGACCAGGGATATGCAATTAGCGGACCTCCAGCAGAACTACAAGTCCCATGAGGCATAGCAAGACTGACAGCCATAAGCATCACACCCAGAGGCAGAGGCATGATGGGACTTGTAGTTTTACAAGAGCTGGAGGTCCGCTAATTGCATATCCCTGGTTTAGACTATGCCATCACTATGCACCAATGACACTAATAACATGATGATCCTAGCTGATAGGATAAATACTGGATGAGCTTATACAAGACTAGCGCCACCAAATTGGGAGGAAGGTACACCTAATTCCTGGGAAAGCTCAGGGAGATATCTGGTTGGAAAAAGATGTGAAAAGCGACAAACACAGGTACAAAAACTGTGCATATAAGAGTATCTACAGCAAGGTTTCTCAAATCCTGTCCTCAAGTACCCCCAACAGGTCATGTAGGCCTTCTATTATTTTGCACGGGTCAGTTTGATCAGTTTCACTGCCTAAAGCCCTAAACTCACGATCAGATTATCGGACAAATTTTCCTCCGATTTTTGTTGCATGCTAGTCTCATATCGAAAGTGAAGAGGTTACTCAACATAAAAATCATACGACTTCAGAAGTGATGCAATGTGTTGAATTATTAGGTGTTCTTTCGTTTCTGAGCATGTGTAGTCTTGCTCTTATGATTATTTTCAGACAAAAACTGTACTAATTAAAATAAAAAAATAAATCGGACATTGTATTCATGTACGACAAAAATTTTATAGCCTGCACATGCAGTTTTTGTCGTCTGAAAATTTGGAATAGGCTGTTGAAAGCATCATACTAATGATCAGAAAAATCGGCAGATCGGTTGGACGAAATTTTACTTCAGATTTTCGTATCGTGTGTACGGGCCTTTAGTAATTACCAGAGCCATTTCATCTGAGGGAAATCCTGAAAGCATGACCTGCTAGGGGTACTTGAGGATTGGAGTTAAGAAACATTTATCTACAGGAAAAATTACAAGTAAAAAAAAGCAAGCAATACCATCATTTAGTATGTATATGCAAGTTGATAATGAACACAGAAACTAGGACACATGACACTGTGTACCCATGTCATTTTTAGTTTTCCAGGAAATACTGATGAAGTGGCTTTTGAAAATTTTGCGCCATAATACCTGTCCGATTCAAAAATCTTTCTATTATATGTAAACATATTAAGCTACCCTGCACTGAAAAGGCACAAGCAGCTCTATACTTCCCTTGCAGCCGCAGGGTTGCTTATACATGCACCAGTAAAACTGGTCATGGATGGATTAAAATTCAGCCTGTTCAGAAAGGACCAATTGAATTTCGATCCAGGTGTAGCCATCCCAATTCAACAGAAGCCGACCACTAGATAGACTTCTGTAGAATGGAAAGCTGGAAAACTTGTTGACTAGGAGCTGCAGATGCTGATCAGTGTATTCTGACAGTGGGACCCTCTGCTGTCAGAATACTATGTCCTGGTGGGGTGGATTCCTCCATCCACCTCAGTATTACCCCCCCCCTTGCCCAGCCTGGCTGAATTAAAACATAACAAACCAACCATCTAATGTCACATCTAGCCCCTGTGGGGGGGGGGGGGGGGGGCAAATACCTGTCTAATACAGGTATTTTGCTCCCACTTCCAGCAAAAGAGTGATGCAGAATCCGTGGCAAACTACGCCATGTCCGACCCCTCCTCCGTCCCCTCCATGTCTTCTGGGAGACAAAGGTCCCAGAAGACAGCAGGGACCATTCAGAATGTGCAGAGTGATTCGCACATGCCCAGTAAGGAAACAGGCTGTGAAGCCGCAAGGCTTCACTTCCCGATTTCCTTACTAAAGATGCTGGCGCCAGCACCCGGAGCCGAGGGACAGGTTGGCTTCAGGTGACGACTTTGCGGGTATCCAGGACAGGTAAGTGTCTTTATTTTAAAAGTCAGCAGCTGCAGTATTTGTAGCTGCTGACTTAAAAATAAATTCTGGCAGAACTCTGCTTTAACAGTTTTCTGATAGGGTATTGGTGAAAGTAGAAAATTCAAGCAAAAAAAATAAAATAAAAGACAAAATTAAATTAACTGAAATATGAAAAATACTTACCTTTGTGTCCAGGAATTAATATAAGCGAATATCTTAAGTGCATGTTCTTTTCTGAGCTGCAATTCATCGCTGTTGTCAGTGTCAGATACTACAAAGAAGAAAAGAGAAGGGGGGGGGGGGAGAAAGGCACATTATTCAAATAATCTTGCATATTATGCATTAACAAACTACAGCAACAATATTCAGCTATGAATGAATGAATCTTTAACACAGACTAAAAAATAAATAGAAAGATCTAGAAATCAGATAGACTTGCCCTGTATCCTACAGTTGTAAAACAAGTATATAGATTTTTTTGCAGCATGAATAGTTCCTAAACACCTCTTGCTGTAAAGCAATGGGATGGTTGGCACTTTGGGGGGTAATGCAAATAAGCTTATTGAGGCCTGGAGTCTCAAGCAGACCATGAACAACTGGGAGGAGAGGCAGACTGGGAGGCGATTATAGACCATGAGAAAAGAAGAAGGGCAGCTGATCAGACTGGTGGGGTAGAGTGCTGAACAGCAGCTGAGCCCAGGCCAGGATGAGAACTAGGTAATTTCCATATGACTCAGTTGTATACTATACATATGTGGTACAAACTTTTTTTTTTTTTTTTTTTTTTTTTTTATTAATAAAAAATATAACAGAAAACTAAACAGTTTATACTGTTAAAAAGAATTGTCAGTTCTTAGATTATAGAGGTCATGCATTATGATGATGTGCAGTGGCATGATGCATGCCTCATGTTTGAACACAAATTGCTGACAAAGGAATGTGAAGATAAATTCTACTATAGGCTGTCCATACAGAGCAACAAATGACATCATGAAACTATCCAATCAATGCACCTTATATGCAGGTAAACACAAGGTGCAGGTAAGGTGGATTATAATGCCTTTAAGTAGAAAGCAATGCGGCTTTTGATTGTGGAGGAAGCAAAAGAAAAAAAAGTAACAAAGGATTTTTCTTAACCTGGCAGGAAAGAAGCCCATCTTGGGGAAAACATTGGAGGCAGAGTTCAGCTAGTTTCACACTGGGGCGTTGCTGGCGGTAAAGCGGCACTATGTGGCCCTTAGCAGGGCAGTTTTAACCCCCGCTTGAGGTACAAAAAGGGTTAAAACCACCCGCAAAGCGCCACTGCAGCGGCGCTTTGCAGCGCTGCCCCATTGTTTTCTATCGGAAAGGGCACTTTAGGAGCGGTAAATACACCGCTCCGAAGATGCGGCTTGCAGGACTTTTTTGACCGTCCTGCAAGCACACCGGAGAAACAGCTGCGGCTGTTTCAGGGCACTTTGCAGGCACTATTTTTAGCGCTGTATCGCCTACGAAGCGCCCCAGTGTGAAAGGGGCCTTAGAGCTGACTTTGAAAAGAACCAGGAGTGGCAGCTGACTGCATACCACTGAGAAAGGAGACAAAGGTAGCTCAATATGGGCTGGTCATGGAGGGGAGAAGATGTACGTGTACACACACACACACACACACACACACACACACACACACACACACACACACACACACACATATAATATATATATATATATATATATATATATATATATATATATATATATATATATATATATATACACACACACACACACACACACACACACATTTGGGGGTTACAAGTAATTTTCTAGCAAAAAATATTGATTTCAACTCAAGAAACAAGTGTCAGAAAAAGATTTAGACTTTAAAGCGGAGGTCCACCCTAAAATGGACCTCCGCTCATCGGAATCCCCCCCCCCCTCCGGCGCCACAATCGGCACCTTTCAGGGGGGAGGGGGGTGCAGTTACCCGGATAATCCAGGTAACTGCACCCACTTCCGGGCTAGCTCTCTGCGGAAAGGGGCGTACGTTACGCCCCTTTCCGCAAGCGCCCGTCCCCTTCAGCGAGTGCCCCGCTGCCTGCTGGGAAACACACAGCTCCCAGAGGCAGCGGGGACCGTCCGGATTGCGCCGCGCGGCTCGCGCATGCGCAGTAGGGAACCGGGAAATGAAGCCGAAAGGCTCCATTTCCTGATTCCCATACCCAAGATGGCGGCGGCAGGACCCGCCAGACGAGCGAGCGATCGGCTTCGGGTGCCGACATCGCGGGCGCGCTGGACAGGTAAGTGTCACTATTTAAAAGTCAGCAGCTTCAGTATTTGTAGCTGCTGGCTTTTAAAAAAAAAAAAAAAAAACGCGGAGTCCCGGTGGACTCCCGCTTTAAGTGGTTAAACTTCCTGCATTTACACATTGTTTAAAAACTTGGTAGACTGCCTGTTTTGTTTTTTTTTCACACAGAAGTTTATCCCTTTGATCCAAGATGGAAGAGTTGGTTACAATGGTTTAATTTAAAAAATTTGGCAGGGGGGTTGAATCGAGATCATGATTTTTTAATGATTAGTTGTGCAGCTCTAATCTGTGGCAGCTGATCTTAGCTGGATAACCAGACAGATCTAGAGGCAATTGTGACTGGAAGCATAGTAAGGTGTGTCCATGGTTTGGATTTGAGAAGACGGTAGAGGTGGAAGCTATCTGTGATGAAGGCAGGCAGAAATAAAGCTATGGCAGAGGAGGTCTAGAAGATCAGGAACTGAGCAATGAAACGTTGATCATTCAGTTCACTGTCTGCAGAGAGCTGGCAACTCTAGAGCCAATTGGAATGCTGGGCTGTGAAGAGGGTGGATGTAGCTGGCTTAGGCATTCAGTGGCTGAGAGGCTGATCCAGCTGTTGGTCCAGACATCTGGGAGGATTCTGGCCTTATAGTCTGGATCTTTTCAGAGCCTGGACCGGCTCTGTGAGGTCAGCCCGCTGTCAGCTGAAAATAGGCCACGGGAGTGCAGAACAAATTGCACTCCCATGATCCATAGAAGGACAGCCAACATTTTTTTTTGGCTATACTTCATTTAGATCAGGGGTGAAGTTGGTAAGGAGTTACAACCTTCATTAGGCTTTTATTACCATCTTCATGCCTGTTGCCTTCATATATTTGCGATACATTTACTTCAGATGCTATATGATTTTTATCCCTCCTGAGACTATTTTGGTTTCTTTGGATGCGGAATCTTTATATGTAAACATTTATCATGAAAAAGGCACACCGTTAGATCTATTCTAAATGAGCATAGTGTAATTCTTCTGCATAATCTTCAATTTTTGCTTACTCAATCTATTTTCTTTGGAAAATCTAAGTTTTTACCACCCCACATTTCAACCACCTTCTATCCAGGGCCCTTACTGGCAGTATTTCCAGCAATTACACAGACAATGATCCGAATGGTATTTTAACCTTTTCCAGATATAAAGAGAAAACAGGAGAAGGAGTTGCCCTTAAAGTTCCAGTACGGATATGCAGGAAAAAAATAAAAAAATAAAAAGTAAAAACTCCTCCTACAAGCTTTAACCAGACACTGATAGAAGTCACAAGACTGCTATATACTGCTGATGAGAAAAAAAGTATTTAGTAGTCTATATTTACTAAAATAATTGCATTTCCATGTTCTACGTACTGTAGAAGACCAGATATAGCAAATGCAGGGTCCTGGATTAAGTAACACTTTAACAAAGTCACTCCCACTTATAATTTACTCTGCACACAACAGAACTATATTTTCAGAGCAGAGACTGGTTACTCTTTCAAGTGCTACTAAACCCACAACAGTAAAATCTGTCTGTATATGCAGAAAAGCATGCTTGTTCTACTGTGGAGGGGTTAAAGTGGTTGTAAACCCTTATAAACCACTTTGGCCTACAGGTAAGTCTAGATTAAGGCTTACCTGTAGGTCCAAGAAATATCTCCTAAACCTATACGGTTTAGGAGATATTTGCCCGAAGACAGGCACCGCTGTCTAGGGTGCATGCGCCGTAGACAGCGGCGCGCAGTCGCACTGAGCGCGGCATTGTCAATGACGAAGTTGCCGCGCGTCGGCTCCCGTGCGCATGCGCGGGAGTGACGTCATCGTGGCTTCGCCGTATGACAGTGGCGGAGCTGCGAGACCCCACCGAGAAGATGGATGCGCCGGACTACAGGGGACAGCGGTGACATCGCTGGCTCCTGTGTCAGGTAAGTGACACATAATGGACTACTATGCGATGCATAGTAGTCCATTATGCTTTACCTTTGCAGGGAATGAAAGAGGAAGTAAATCCATCAGGGTTTACTTCCTCTTTAATCCTCTGCATTGTGTAAAAGGGCTCTTTGATCCTATATGGACAGATCCTTCCCTCCTGCACTGTCTCTCTTGGCAAGGGTAGCGAGGGTAGTTCTTCACATGCTCAGTTTAGTCTATTGCTGGAGATAACATTTCTTTGTTCTCAGAGCTAGCCAGGTCACATGATATTGACATCACACAAGTGGGCATGTATACAGGCTATAGTGGAAATCTCCTTCTACTTGAAGACACAGCTCTGGACAAACTCTGCAGGTTATCATGTGACCGCGGTATACAGATCAGCCATAGCGTGACAGTATTTTAATATTATTTAATTTTATCTGCATCAAATCCTTCTTCCCCATTTATATTAAAATGTATGCAAATTCAATTTTTGCAAACTAATGTAAAAAGGAGACCTTACAGTACTTGCATGCTATAGCCAAAACCCATTTTCCTTTTAGAATCAGTAGTTGGTACTAAACAGATCTCACAATGCTTTAACCTGTTATAATCATTCACTACAACATTCTACTTTCAGAATGGTTTTCTAAAAAACACAAAATGATTGTGCATATTTTTTAAGCTGCAAATTCATTTACATCATGTACGGTACTTTCCATAAAAAAAAAAAAAAAAAAAAAAAAAAAAAAAATGGAACAAAAACATTACATCCATTTCACCTAAGGGAACAAGGTTTGCATTGCCCGAAACATTACTGAAGACTGCTGATCTCCTGTCCTAAATGGCACAAGCAGCTCCATAAATATGCCACAAGATAACAGGCCTGTGATTGATTTCCACTGTACAACTGTTCCTGCTGATTTATGAGGCTGTATGCAGCTGCCACAGAGTGACTGCATGAAGAATGAAAGTGGACCAACGGGCCGTCTCTATAATGGGCCAGCTAAAGCAGCTGTCTTATGTTTTTCTGAATGTCTACCTTTTGCGAACAATAAAGGCCACCTGCTACAAAGCTAAGGAACTACACGCATGAGCATAAACTTTATGCCAATCAGGCTTTTTAGAAGCCTTCCACTATACATTTTTTATTATTTTTTTTTTTTTGCTCGGGTTTGTGTGTTTATTATTATAACTACTTAATATATTTATGGTTAGGGGTGATTTTTATTACATATTTAATTTTATTTATAAATGATTTTGGCTTGTTTGTGTATTTTACAATTTATTCATTAGATTTTTTGTTACATTTGAGCAGAAAATCACACAAACATGTTTCTACTTCTAAAAGGAAAAAAATATATAAATAAATAACGCAAATCTGCACTAGGGGGAAAAAAAAAAAAAAAAGGCTCCAGAACTTTGAGCCTCAAGAGATTTTGAGTGGAGATGTGAACCAATTCCATTAGAGAAATAGATTTTTTTTCTCCAATACAATTTGGAGCTTCAATCTACAAAACACTGAGGTGTGAATGGGGCCTTAGACCAGGGCTCGACAAATCCCGGGTGCCAGGATGCATTTGCGACTAGAATTAGCGACCTGGGGCAACATAGTTGTGGTATCCCATCTCCGTGCACAAGCCTGATCACGTCGGGCCGCGCCGCCGCCGTCCAGTGATTGAGGCCACGGCTTTGAGGGCTTCTGCGGTCTTATGCGGTCTTATGCTTCCTTCTGGAATCTGGCACCCTCTTGTGGTGGCCGTTAGTATGACAACAATGCTAATGGAGCTTCCCCTGCCTGTTTTCACTGCCCGCCCATCTCCTTCCCTTTACTTAGAACCCCTAAACTTTATATTTTTTATTCTAACACCCTTGAGAATAAAATGGTGGTCGTTGCAATACTGTCTGTCACACCGTATATGCGCAGCGGACTTACAAGCACACTTTTTTGGGGAAAAATAATGAAAAAATAAGACAACAGTAAAGTTAGTAACAGTATCAATTTACTCGGCGTAACAGTAATGTTACGCCAAGTAAATTGATACCCAACATGTCACGCTTCAAAATTGCGCCCGCTCATGGAATGGCGACAAACTTTTACCCTTTAAAATCTCCATAGGCGACGTTTAAAAAAAAAAAATTCTACAGGTTGCATGTTTTGAGTTACAGAGGAGGTCTAGGGCTAGAATTATTGCTCTCGCTCTACTGATCATGGCGATACCTCGCATGTGTGGTTTGAACACCGCTTTCATATGCGGGCGCTACTCACGTATGCGTTTGCTTCTGCACGCAAGCTTGGCGGGACAGGCCGCGTTTAAATAAAAAAAAAAACATTTTCTTATTTTAACTTTTATTTTTTCACTGTTCTTTAAAAAAAAAAAAAAAAAAGTGTCACTTTTATTCCTATTACAAGGAATGTAAAAATCCCTTGTAATAGAAAAAAGCATGATAGGTCCTCTTAAATATGAGATCTGGGGTCAGAGAGACCTCAGATCTCATATTTACACTAAAATGCAATAAAAAAATAAAATAAAAAAATTGTCATTTGAAAAAAGAAATAAAAATTAATAAAATGTCTATCTAAGAGCTATGGGCAATGACTTGGAGACAGGTGGGGGGGGGTCGGCTGGCTATCTTCCCCTCACTCGTCTCCATATCAGGCCAGAGACAGGTCCGGATCGCCATTACGGACCTGGCTAACTTTTTTAGCTGGCTCCTAGATTCCAAGCAAATTTGTCAAGCCCTGCCTTATGCCGCGTACACACGAGCGGACTGTATGGCGTACTTAGTCCGTCGAAACACATTTCAGCGGACAATCCGCTCGTGTGTGGGCTTCAGCTGGCTTTTTCAGCGTGCAGTCCGGCGTACTAAGAATTTCGGATTTTTCGAAATTCTGTCCGTCGTACTTTGGTTTCAGCGGACAATCCGCTCGTGAGTAGGCTAGTTCGGACTAAGAATGGTGCATGCCCAGAAAGGATTTACACGGCGGAAGGGTACTTTGCTGTGTCTTGGACTTCCTATTTCTAGTCCCGTCGTACGTGCTGTACACGTCATCGCGCAAGCTTTCGACGGACTGTTTGTGCATCCGTGTGTGGTCAAGTTCGTTCAGTCGAAAGTACGACAGACTGTCCATCGGATTGTATGACGAAGTATGCCATACAGTCCGCTCGTGTGTACGCGGCATTAGACTATATAATGTGTTCGTACTACTTTTTTGCCTTGAATGCAATGCTAAGCTCCAACTCTCTACTGTGGAAATACAAAACACAACATACAGATTTCGGAATGCCCCATTTGCCATAAAGCAGAAAAGCAACATTTGATTTTTTTTTTTTTTCCACGAGCCGTGTAGAAAGCCACAATGGCAAGAGATTGAAATGGAAAATGAATGCAGAAACCTAAAACATTCAATTTATTCATTGTGCAGCAGTCATGCATAAGCACAATTTAAAAGAAAACTTTTTGTGAGAAAATCATGCAAGGTGCAACTACTGACTTTCTCTTAAGGCCCTATGTACACTGCTGCTGCTAAACGGACGTTCAGAGGCAGTTGGACACTTTTTTCAACCTGAACTCATTCAATGTTATCTTACGTGTACATGTACACAGGTTTGTTTACTGTGGTTTAAGGCAGTTGCGTTTATAGGCTTTTATTTATTTTTTTTAAAGGCAAAAAAAAATAAGTTTAGACGCCAAACACATGTAAAGGCAGTAAACCGCGTTTAGCCGCATTTCAGTAATAGGTGTTTTTCGTTTTTGGCCATTTTTAGAAACACTTCTAAACACTTTAGGTGAATAGCAATTGGCATACTAGGGTCTACAGAGGCACTAACCACACGGCTGCTATGCTGTATACACCCCGGGGGCACACTTGTGGGTACTGCAGATCCTCTCAACCCTTTACTAGACTCATCGGGATTGCAGGGGGGAGTATGTTTGTCTGGGAGGGAGTGACTATTGTTCTGTGGTCCCACCCATTAGGAGAACATAGAGATTGATACAATCCTCGAGCTGATGTTGGGCCAAACCTCGGGGACTGTGACCGGAGACCATACACATCCAGCAGCGGAACAGGCGGGTATTCGACCCACTGAGGTTTCTCCTTCGCTCTTTACTGAATGCCGGGGGGACACCGGTTGCTGCGGTCCCTGGGCATCCAGTGGTGAGGACACAGACTCAGAATTATATGGATGGGCAACAATACCACCACCTTTTTCAATGCTCACAGAACTGTCTAGGGGTATGCGCATCACGGAAATTTTATTACAGGTATAATGCCACCTTTTTGTTTTCCCTCATGTTCTATACTCATATGTTTTAGAGCAGACATCGAATTCATGTTATCAAACTGGGGGTGCTGGATTGGGCTGGGAGGGCCTCTCTCGGTCTACTCTAACCTCTACCGCATAAGGTCAAAGCATCTCCCCTGGTGAGAACCAGGGTGTGCTTTTTTTGCAGATTTGCACTTATTAATTGGAGAGAAAGTTTACACTGTCCAATATCCTCTTTCTTGGACTGATCTTACATTCACCACCTTTGCTCTCTTTTCTTCTATATTCTCCCCTCTATCTACCCACCCTAACACCCCCCTCACCCTATCCCATCTACTTTCACTTAGACCCTCCTAAGTAGGAGGAGGTCCACCGATATGGGTTTTTCTCTGGACAATGCCGATATGTTAGGCCGCCCCCCCCCCCCCCCTCTCATAAAATCTAACAGTTAGACACCTTTCACACTGGGGCGTTTTTCGGGCGCTTTTGGGCTAAAAATAGCACCTGTAAAGTGCCTGCAAAACGGCTCCCCTGCAGTCTGTGTGGAAGCCCCGAGTGCTTTCACACTGAGGAGATGCGCTGGCAGGACCTTAAAAAAAAAAAAAAAAAAAAAGTCCTGCAAGCAGCATCTTTGGAGTGGTGTATACCGCTCCTCCACCACTCCTGCCAATTGAAATGAATGGGCTCCGCTGCCGAAGCGCCTGCAATGCGATTTGGCAGCGGCGCTTCTCGGGCACATTTAACCCCTTCCTCGGCCACTAGCTGGATTATAAGTGCCCTGCTAGCAACCGAATACCACAGCTAAAATGACGGTAAAGCGCCGCTAAAACTAGCAGCGTTTTACCGTCAATGCCTGCCCGCTCCAGTGTGAAAGCAGCCTTAAGTATTAAGTGATACAGAAAATTTCTTACATTTAAACATTAAACAAAACAAACCTCCAATCAGTTCACTTGTATGTATAATTTAGATAAAAAAAAACACAAAAAACAAACTATATATTAAATACACAAAAACAGGTAATCAAAACTTTAGGATGAAAAAAAAAAAAGGGCTAACTACTGTTTAAAAAAAAAAAAAAAATTAGTTTCTTTTTTCCAAAAAAAATTGCATTTGAAAGACCGCTGCGCAAATACCGTGTTACATAAAATATTGCAACAACCGCCATTTTATTCCCTACGGTCTCTTCTAAAAAATATATATTATATCATTTTTGGGGGTTCTAAGTGATTTTCGAGCAGAAAAAACAGGATTTTTACTTGTAAGCAACAAGTGTCAGAAAAGATTTAGTCTTTAAATGGTTAAACTGAGAACTCTACACACAGTTTAGTTCATTCATAAGTGTAAACATTGTAGCTCTTTGCTCTTTTCTTGGCAGACTGCCCAGTAAGGAAATAAGTCGCTTCTCTGAAGACTCAGGCAACTTACAAATGACTTCTGTAATAGTCAATGCAAGTCGCGCTGAAGATATAATTGGCCTTTTTATCAGCACAATCGGCCGATGCCGATTAATGAAAAAACTCCAAATATCGGCCGATAGATCTACCTATGATGACAAATTACAGGCCTCATCTTTTTAAGTGGGAGAACTTGCACAATTGGTGGGTGACTAAATACCTTTTAGCCCTACTATATTTATATCTCTTATCCCTTTCCCCTATAAAACTTTTGCACAAACCAATCAATATACGCCTATTGTGATTTTTATTATCAAAAATATGTAGAAGAACACATAATCGACCTAAGCTGAGGAAAAAATAAATAAATATAAAAATAATAATTGGGGATATTTATTACAGCAAAAAGTTCAAAATATTGTTTTGTTTTTTGCTATAAACAAAAAAAAAAAAAATGCAGAGGATTATCAAATTCCACCAAAAGAAAGCTCTATTTGTGGGGGATTGAAAAAAAATAAAAAAAGGACATCAATTTTGTTTGGGTACAACATCGCACGACCATGTAACTGTCAGTTAAAGCAACACAGTGCCGTATCTCAAAAAAATGGCCTGGTCATTGAGTAGCCAAATCTTCCGGGGCTGAAGTGGTTAAATGAATCTTAACCACTTAGCCCTGGAAGATTTTACCCCCTTCCAGAGCAGAGCACTTTTTGCGATTCGGCACTGCGTCGCTTTAACTGACAACTGCGCGGTCATGCAACGTTGTACCCAAAACAAACAAAAATTATGTCCTTTTTCCCCCCACAAATAGAGCTTTCTTTTGGTGGTATTTGATCGCCGCTGCGGTTTTTATTTTGTGTGCCAGCAAAAAAAAAAAAAAAAAGCGTAAATTTTGAAAAATAACGCAATATGTTTTAATTTTTGCTATAATAAAATATCCACCAAAAATATATAAAATATATATATTTTTCCTCCGTTTAGGCCTATTTTGTTTTTTCAAAAATATGCAGAATACATAAGTAAATAAATAAAAAACACACGAAATAAGCGTATATTGATTGGTTTGCACAAAATAGGGGATAGTTTTACGGCATTTTTTATTTTATTTTTTTAGTAATGCGGTGATCTGCGATTTTTATCGGGACTGCCTTATCACAGACACATCGGACATTTTAGACACCATTTGGGGCCATTGTCATTTATACAGTGATCGATGCTATAAAAATGCATTGATTACTGTGTAATTGACACTGGCAGTGAAGGGGTTAACCACTAGGGGGCAGTAAAGGGGTTAAGGGTGTTCTAGGGAGTGATTCTTACCGTTAGGGGGCTGGGCTTTCACACACAGGACAGTGATCACTGCTCTTGATGACAGAGAGCTGTGATCTCTGTCCTGTCACTATGCAGAATGGGGAAATGCTTAGTTTCCAAAAGCATCTCCCCGTTCTTACTCTCTGTGACATGTTTGCGGGCACCTTGTGGACATCGGGTCCGCGGGACCCACCGTCACGGTTATGGAGACACCGCTTCTTAAAGGGGATGTAGCTGTACTCGATTTTGCCTACCAGCTCCATTCTGCCACCGTACATCGGTGCGCGCTGGTCAGCAAGCAGTTAATGCAAAAAAAAAAAAAAAAATATGTAAATAAAATTTATTGGTAAAATATAAAATGTTACACCAAGTAAATAGATATCAAATATGTCACGCTTTAAAATTGTGCAGGCTCATAGAATGACAACAAACTACAGTACTTAATCTCTATAGGCGATGCAGTACATTTTTTTTACAGGTTGCCAGTTTTGAGTTACAGAGGAGGTCTAGCAGTAGAACGTTCACAGCGATGGCTCATTTCTGTGGTGCGAACATCATTTACATACGCGTGCGCGATTTATGTATGCATTCGCTTCTGCATGCGAGCAGAGGGATAGGGGGCATGTAAAGCATTTTTTTTTTTATATTCTTATGTTCTCCCTTTAATTTTTTTTTAATTACTTTTATTCCTCTCACAAGGAATGTAAACATCCCTTGCGACAGAAATAAGTGATGACTGGTCCTCTTTATAAAGAGATCTCGGGAGACCCAGAATCTCTTCTCTACATTTAAAAAGTATCAGACACAAAAATAAATAAATTCTGCCGTAGACCAGAAGCGATTCCATGATGTCTCTCCAGCCCTCCTAGATCAGAGGTGGGTAGAGAAGATCTGGTCTCACCTATGTGGCCAGCCACGTGAACAATCGTATCATTTTCTAGGCCCACCAGTAAGAACTATAAGCTTGAGAAACACTGATGTGTGGTGGGTGGGTCGTTGTATGGGCGACCCCTCCCTCTGCTTCTAAAAGCCACTAATCAGTGTCTCGAAACGCTTTTATGAGAAAGAGGCTTGCCAGCTGAAAAAATATATAAAAAATATGGGGTTATGGCTGATGGCTTCTGCCCTGGTAAATCACTTCAAAGCCACAACATATATTCTCATAATGTGATCTTGAAGTGGTTATAGTGCTATGATGATCCAAAGTATCAGTACTTTGTGTATGCTGTGCACATTTGTACATTTTGGCAAAACCCTGGGTGCTAATATCAGTTTATTACCGCATTAGAGTTTGCGTCCTGTTTATTGCTGGTTTTGTTACCACTGCAAAAAGACAGAAGATGTGAACAAGCATGGTTCTTTGTGTGAAACAGGTCAACTGATCATCATTGCAATCTTGTCTGGCTCATGACCATAAAGAAATCTCTACAGCATCTTTATGCTTGAAGTGTGCGATCAATCTTTTCTTCTGTTTTACCAGTCCTGACTGACTACCTAAAACCTAACCTACAGCTGGAAGGGTCTTTACATGTGCCATGGCCACAAAGCTGTGCATCACAGTAATGTTAAAAGGTGCACAAGCAACAGGGAGAACCGCAGCCTTGAGGATTGTGAAGCAAAGGCCATTCAAGAATTTGGGAGATTCACAAGACGTGGACTACGGCTAGTGTTAGTGCTTTGAGGGCCACCACACACAGACATATCCAAGACGTGGGCTATAACTGTTGCTTTCCTTGTGTCTAGCCAAAAAGGATTGGACTGTTGCTCCGTGGTCCGAAGTCCTTTTCAGATGAAAGTAAATTTTGCATTTCATTTTGAAATCAAGGTCCCAGAGTATGGAAGAAGAGTGTTGAGGCACAGAATCCAAGTTGCATGAGGTCCTGTGTGAAGTTTCCACAGTCGATTTGTTGCGCCATGTCACCTGCTGGCGTTGGTCCACTGTTTTATCAAGTCCTAAAGTGCAGCCCTCTACCAGGAAATTCTAGAGCTCTTCATGCTTCCCTCCGCTGACCAGCTGATTTAATTTTCCAGCAGGACTTGGCACCTGCCCACACTGCGAAAAGTGCCAATACCTGGTTTAATGATCATGATATCGCTGTACTCGATTGGCCAGCACACTCGCCTGACCTAAGAATCTGTGGGGTACTGTCAAGAGGAAGAGGACACCAGACCCAACAATGCAGACGAGCTGAAGGCTGCTATCAAAGCAACCTGGGCTTCCATAACACCTCAGCAGTGCCACAGGCCGATGGCCTCCATGCCACACTGCATTCATACAGAAATTCCTGCAAAAAGGAGCCCCGACCAAGCATTGAGTGCATACTATAGTGTACATGGAGATACTTTTCAGTATGCCAACATTTCTGTATGAAAAATCCCTTTTTTTTTTAATGGTCTTATGTAATAATTTTCTGAGATCCTGAATTTGGGGTTTTCACTAGCTGTAAGCCATAATTATTAAATTAAAAGAAATAAATGCTTGAAATATATCACTCAGTGTGTAATGAGTCTATAATGAGCTTATAGAAGCCTGGAGCGCAGTGAAATGCGTTGGAAGTGTGGCCTGCCATTCACTATCACACAGGAGGCTTCGACTTGAGGCTCCCGGGTCACCCATCACACCCTACCATTGCCTGGACCCGAGACAAGCTCCCTTCCCGACCAGCACTTAAAGCGGTGTGCACAGGACTTAATTCCCATACAGCCTGAGCAGCACACACACACACACCTTGGTTTTCAATAGCTATACTCCTAGCACTCTGTAAAAGGTGTAAATTGTAAATAAAAGAGATAAGTCCATAAGGTGACTTACACCTCTTTAAACTTCTAAGTTAGCACATTTTTAAAAGTGCATACATTCTTAGAAATCATTAACTTGGCAAAGTGAATTCTCACTGATCTTAGAAAATTAGAGGAAGCCATGTAGCCATTTCAATATTTTCCAATAGAAAAGCCTGTACAGGAAGAACGGAGTGGCAATGAAAATTGTAAAACAGATCATCTTACCCATCCTTCTTATAAAATTTGTCAAAAAATTAAATGTACAGAGTTGCATGTTATTAACACTTTTATCAATCTATTGACGGGCACAGCATACAGTAATAACATCTTCATGGCAGAGTCATAGTAAAGGAGGCTGGTTGCTATGCAAAAGTAAGAGTAGCAAAGTGTGCCTTCTAATTAACCTCAAATGCACACTTCCTGGATAGGGGCAAATTTATGTACGTGTTTTAGATTGAACAAAGACCTTTTGGCGCCGAGTGTCCCAGAGCCGCGTTCACAGAGGTGCTAGTTTCAGAAGCACATCTGGTACCTGCGACTTTTCAAATGCAGCCCTGAAACAGAGACCAGCTAGATGACAATTAACCACTTCTCGACCAGCGCAAGACGATGTACGTCGACAGAATGGCACGGGCAGGCATATTGGCGTACAGGTACGTCCAATATTCGATGCCGCCCTGCCATCGGGAGCGTACCGCCGGCGGCGCTCTCCCGCGCTGGTCGGGACCCCCGTGAGTCCGGTCGCGGGACTCGCGGACTCGATCGCCGCGGGCATCCCCGCGATCGTCTCACGGAGCGGCCGAATGGAGGAAATGCTGTGTAAACAACATTTTTCCATTCTGCCTAGCAACTAGTGACGCTGATCTCTGCTCCATGTGATTGGAGCAGAGATCAGTGTACACTAAATGAAAGCCCAACCCCCCCACAGTTAGTAACACACCCCTAGGAACACTTAACCCCTACACTGCCACCCACTGGTTAACCCTTTCACTGCCACTGTCATTTACACAGGAATCACTGCATTTATATAGCAGTGATTACTGTATAAATGACAATGGTCCCAAAAATGTGTCAAAAATGTCCGATGGGTCCCCGACAATGTCGCAGTCACAATAAAAATCGCAGATCGCCGCCATTAGTAGAAAAAAAAAAAATTATTAATAAAAATGCTATAAAACTATCCCTATTTTGTAAACGCTATAACTTTTGCGCAAACCAATCAATAATCGCTTATTGCGATTTTTTTTACCAAAAATATGTAGAAGAATACGTATCGGCCTAAACTGAGGGAAAAAAATGTTTTTTTATATATTTTTGGGGGATATTTATTATAACAAAAAGTAAAAAATAATGTGTTTTTTTCAAAATTGTCGCTCTATTTTTGTTTATAGCGCAAAAAATAAAAACCACAGGGGTGATCAAATACCACCAAAAGAAAGCTCTATTTGTGGGAAAAAAAGGACGTCAATTTTGTTTGGGAGCCACGTCGCACGACCGCGCAATTGTCAATTAAAGCGACGCAGTGCCGAATCGCAAAAAGTGGTCTGGTCTTTGACCAGCAAATTGGTCCGGTCTGAAAGTGGTTAGGGATAGCATGACACCAGCGCCTTTTGTTACCTAAAGTCAGGAACGCCTGCTAAATGCCCGAATTTATGCGACCAAAACCAAGCATGTCTTTAGCATCCCACAACAGTATTCCAAATATGCATGTTTGATGGAATATACACATTTTTAAAGCAGTAATGTTGCTTCCTTATATGTGCAGCCATCTATGCAATTTGGTTACCAGGATACAACGTTATTTTGGATTATATAGATTTATATAGATTTAGAGTTGCCCTCAAGAGTAAACAGTTGCAAAGCGTGTCCCCTTTTACGCCAAATACTCTCAACACTTAAAAGGAGAAGTACAGCCAAAGCTGGATCATAGGAGCGCAGTTCGTTCCGCACTTCTGTGACCCATATTCAGCAGACAGCAGGTGTCGCAGAGCAGGTCAAGGCAGGGGAAACATGGTGACCATATGGTCGGGATTCCTCCAAATGCCTGGACCAGCATCCGGCTCAGCTTCTCAGTGAGTCTCTAAGAGCCAGAGCCAGCCCCTCCCACCCAGTGCTCCAATAAACACATGGGGAGGGGGGCAGCACAGAAAACCTGTGACTGACAGTTACCAGCTCTCTGAGAACCGAGCGATCAGCAGTCTTAGAGCCAGCAGGGGTCCGATGTTGTATACACCTAGGCAAGTATGATTTCTAAAAACAAACAAACAAAAAAACAAATAGACCCTTATTTCTCTTTTAAAGAAAGTCAGGAGTTGCCAATATAAAGGAATAATAAAATACAACATGTAATAGTGTTTTACATGCCTATATGCCATTAAAGACCTATTCATCACCCCAGTGCAGAGATTTTCCTCACTTCCTAAATAGTCGCAGGGACAGGGACACAAAACGAATACAATCTCAACAATAGAGACAAAATAATGAATGCACGTTTAATTGTACACAGATTTAAGTATAACCAAATGTAATTAGGGTTGAGAGGGATTAGAACATAGGTTTGTATTGCCGTCTGTGTCCTCAGAAATGATCCCCCTTTCCATTCTGGTGACCATTATCAAAAGTAAAAGTAAAGCCAAAACGGTGTGGTCACCAGAACAGTAAATAGAGGGGGGAACTTTCCATAATACTAGCTCTGGTGACTACCAGGGATTTCCCTCACTTTAGAGAGATTTCCTCACTTCCTTTAATGGCTTTGTGACAGGAGCGATAGCACTGCCATCCTCTATCCAAAGTTTTGCCTTGCCTGGTTAAAGAAAAAAAAGCAGAGTTAGACTTGCCGGCAACGCCTTTTCTGAGAGTCTTCCAGGACAGCCCATGAAACCTATGGCTCCTCCTACCAGGACAGGAAACACGTTACCCCCACCGGATAAAAAGGGAGGACCTCCAGGCCCCATGTCAGTCTTCGAGAACTGTAGCATGTCCCTGTAAAACATATGCATAGTACACATAACTACCAGACAAAAAATGGGTGGGAATCCAGCTTGAAGACTCAAGAAAAGGAGTAAACCGGCAAGTCTAACTCAGCTTTTCTCCAAGCGTCTTCCAGAACAGTGAGCCAGAACTTACCAGTCTAGGGAGGGACAACTGCCTGAAGGACCTTACGACCAAACGCCTGCTGAGCAGATAGGAGATTCAGGCGATAATGTTTAATGAAGGTCGACTAACTGGACAGTGACAGCCTTACAAATGTTCCGGTGAGGCGCCAGCCCTCAGCCACAAGACAGACAAGGCTCTTGTTGTCTGCGCAGTAACAAAAAGGTGGAGGAACTTCCCCAATTTCAGTTTCAGAGATAGCTTGCTTTATCCATCTAGCCAATACGGCTTTAGATGCACTTTTTCCCCTTGTGTGTTCCCAAAAAGAGGACAAAAAAGGCATCCGTTTTTCTAAAGGTCTTGGTGACCTCAAGATACACGAGGAGAATCCTTCTCATGTCTAAAAAAAACTAAACTTTCTTTCTTGGTCGCCCTGTGGCAAGGTACAAAAGATTGGCAGTACAATGTCCTGAAATCTGTGGATTGTACTGGCCAGTTCTCAAAACAACTTGATCCTCAAAAATCATGAGGAAAGGTTCCCACACTGATAGGGCCTGTAACACACTTACCCTACGAGCTGAGGTAATAGCACCAAGAAAAAATTGCAACTTAACTGAAATATCCTCTAGGGGCTCAAAAGGAAATTCTACCAGAGTCTGAAGAACCAGGGACAGGTCCCAGGGTTGGGCAACTTCACACCATTACTGGCCTGACCCTAGAAATTGATTTGAAAAATCTAGCTATAGTGGGATTTTCCAGGAGATTAAACTGGAGGAAAACACTGATAGCTGCCGCCTGTACCTTTAAGGTACTAACTGAAAGACCTTTGTCGACACCCTCTTGAAAAAAATTCCAAAATTGAAGGAACATCATGAGTTAATCTTTGATTTTCAGATAACCGTGAGTTAAAGGTTTTCCAAACCTTGGAATATGTGACTGTTTTTTTTACAATTTGACTACTTTGTCAGAGAACCCCTGGGCGCTTAGTATCTTTTCTTCAGATACCAAGCCATCAAGCTTAAGGAAACCACCTGTGGGTGTGACACTGGACCCTGCGATAGTAAAGCCTCATACACACGATAGGACTTTGTACAAACTTTCCCTTGGATCCCTGAACTTGTATTGCATACACACGGCAGGACTTTTTCAGCCAACTTTCACCAAATCACGTGGTTTTTCTGCTCTTTACCACCACCTTTGGTCAACTTCTGTATTGTTGTGTGATCTTTTGCATTGGTTCTGAGCATGCCTGTTTGTACTTTGTACAAAAGTCCTATGGTTTTCTGTACACACGATCAGACTTTGCTCCATCGGACTTTTGTTGCCAGAAAGTTTGTCCGTTCGCACAGCCAACAAAAGTCCGATGAAAACCAAAAAAGTTTGTCCGATGGAGCGTACACACGGTCGGATGTTGCTCCAAAACAGCTCATTTGCATGTTTGTTGTCAAAAAGTCTGATCGTGTGTATGGGCCTTTAGTCTTCTCTCTTCGGAAGACTCAGTGGAGGCTCCAAGACCAGAGTCTGTAGCAGGGAAAACCATAGCCTCTTGGGCGAGAAAGGGGCAATTAGGACAAGATCCGTTTCTTCTAGAAGAAACTTCCGGAGGACTTCTGGAATAAGTCTGATCGGCAGGAAGGCGTAACAGAGACCGAATGGCCACGGACTCTCCAGAGCATCGATCCCCAATAATTGATCTCCTGCGTTCAGAGAAAAGAACTTCTGTCTTGTGATTGATCTGATTTGCGAACAGGTCCCCTTCTGGACATCTCCATCTGTCAGTGTGATCCGCAAAGACTTCGGGATGAAGGGACCAATTGTCTCAATCTACCCGGTAGCAGCTGAGATAATATGCCACACAGTTTTGTGTCCCCTTTAGGTGCACCCCTGTAATTGAGATTTGATTCCCTTCTGCTCATGATAAAATCTCCTGGGCAATAGATTGAAGTATCCGACTCCTCGTACCTCACGGTTTGTTGAGGTATGCAACCGTCTCAATATTGTCCGATAGTATCTGGAGATTGTGACCCCTGATTTCCGTCTGAAATGTCTGCAAGGCTCTCTGAACCTCTAGAAGCTCTCTCTGATTCGGTGAAGCTCTTGCTTCCCTCAAGGACCATTGTTTCTGTGCCACTGTGTTGCTGAGGTGGGCATCCCATCCCCAGGAACTCGCATCTAAAGTGATCCTTTGGCATATAGGAATGGACCATGGTAAACCTCGTTAGGTGCAGCTTTGTCCTCCACCACCACAAGCTTCTTTTTACCCTGGCAGGTAATAAGACCCTTGATTCCAGGGAACTTGTGTCTCCATCCCAGTTCCTTAGTAGAAACAGCTGTAGTGGGCGTTGAAATCTTGCCCATGGCACTGCAGGAAAATACAAGGTCATCAGACCCACTGCTCTTGAAACCTCTCTCAGCGAGACCAACTGATTGTTTGCATCATTTTTGAGACCTTCTCCTGTGGGAGAAAAACTTTTTGCTCTACTGAGCAAAAGCCGTACCCCAGATGTGTCACCTTCTGGGCCGGAATTAAGGAGGACTTCTCTTTGTTTATTAACCAGCCTAGGGACTGAAGGAAGTCCTGGACAGTCTGGAGATCCACTAATAACTTTTGATATGACTCTGCCACCACTAGGTCAGCCAGGTAAGGGATAATAGCTATCGACTTTAACCTTAGCAGAGCCAGTGCCTCCCCCGAACACTTTTGTAAAAATGCGTGGGGCCGAGGGCAGACTGAACGGCTAGTGTCAAAAATCTTTGGAATGCAGGATGGATAGGGATGTGCAGATAAGCATCCCTCAAATCCAAAGTTGCCATGTTTGGTTAAAACAGGTTTTTGATTACTGTCTCCATACGAAAGTGGTTGTATCTGATTGAACGGTTTCGAGACCGAAGGTTCAGGATAAGCCGATCCTTTCCTGACAGCTTTCTGATGACAAATATATGAGCATAAAACCCCTTGCCCTGATCTGACCGGGGAACAGGAATCAGGACTTTTTGATATAACAGACCCAAAAGACCCAAGCCCACTCTTTTTGCCAATTTTGGTGAGAGGTGACCAATAATCGCTCTGGTGGTTGGCAAGGAAATTCCGGCCTGTACCCATTGGCCACTAGGCCCAGGATGAATGGACTTGGTGACTGTTGCCCAATGTGGGAGAAAGGCCCTCAAGTCTTCCTCCCACTGGGAGACACGAATCACTGTGGCTTGGCAGGTTGTTGGAGGATTAAAGAAGAGGCCCCCTCTACCTCTGCCCTGTAATGTTTTTTGGGCCTATTGTCCGTTTCTCTAGGACCTTGCTGCCTACTTTGGCAATGAAAAAAAAAAAAAACACACACAAGAAAACACCTGTCAGCTTTTTTTTTTTTTTTTCTGGAAAGGCCTTTTTTTCTATCGCCCGTGTGTTACAGTACCTCTTACAGACCTGGGCCAAAAAGATGGTCACCTGTTAAAGGAAGCCCACATAGGCGCAACTTTGAGGCTGCATCACCTGCCCTGGTTTTAAGCCATAGGCTTCATCTGGCTGAATTCACGAAGGCCAAAGTCCTGGATGACATTCTTACAGATTCTGCGGAAGAGTCAGCTAAAAATCCCACTGCACAAAAGAGGAGAGGGAAGGATTTCACAATCTGGTCTCTAGAGGTACCTGCAAACAAATGTGTTTGTATTCGTGTTAACCATACCTCCGAATTTCTGGCTACACATGTGGAGGCTAGAGCTGGTTAAAGATTCCCAGCTGCTGAATCCCAGGCTCTGTGGGGAAGGATATCCCCTCATTTGTCCAACGGGTCCCTAAGCATGCCCATATCGTCGAATGCTAGGTCTGAGTTTTTTTGAGACTTTTGAAAGAGATGCACCTAACTTAGGATTTTTGTTCCACGACTGCACTGTGTCCTCAAATGGAAATCTTTTTAGATTACCAGAAAAGAAAGGTTTTCTCTGGATTTTCCCACTCCAGTTTGATAGTAGCAAGAAGGAAACTATGCACTGGAAAAATAAACTATACTTTTTTTTTTTTTTATGCAAACCTTTGTACATAAGATCATGTTTAGATAATTGTACCTCTTCCATCTCAGGTATTGTATAGATAGCCTTTAATAAGTAATCAACATCTTCTAACGATAACTTAAACCTCACGCCCCTTGTGGATTCTCTATCTCTGGGCCCTGTATCTGACCCTGATTCTTCAAGAGAAGAACGGGTAGATCTGGCTTCAGCCTAAGAGTCTTCACTCTTTGCACTCTGCTGTGGAGAGCTACCGACTGAAGGTAGACTTAAGTTCATCTCTAACAGAAGTCAGAATTTTCTGACAGGAGCCTATACAGGTGTGGCAAAGTGCTTTGCTCCATGAGGAGTTCAATTTGCTTCTGCAAAACGCACATTTCCTTTTTGGTGGCTACGCTTGGGCCCTGTCCTGGGTCATGGTCTGCAAGACAAAATAAGTGACCCATAATGTAACATTAAGCCGCCCAACACTCTGTAACACCTCAAGCAGGAGGGAGGAAAATGCGTCCCCTTACAGCCATTTCTACAGGGGGGAGGGCAGGGACACTCACAAGTATAGCAAGAGGGTGACAAAACACTCCAGGCTTACCTGTGAGGTGATGGTGTTGGAGACCACATCCACTGCCTGTGCAGGTACTGCAGAAGGATCCATCCTGCCCCTCTGAATAGTGAGAAGCAGCAGAGGCTGTAAACGACCAAACACCAGCAGCCAGCGTCCCCTGTTCGCGCCATTTATGGAGACTGGAACCGGCTTCCCCGGTACCTGATGAGGTTATATGCCCCGGAAGCGACCCTCACTGGATACTTTCTGTGGGCCAGCTTGAAGCGCAGTAAATCCGCCCCCTTGAGCGCTGCGGCTTCCTCTTTTCCCTGCATATACAAGCCACGCTATCAGCGGGGAGAGGATACCACCCGCTATGGGACTTAACATCACCCTGGTCTTGGCCCTCTCCAGGCACTGAGAGCAGGGGATAGCAGCACTGCCAACTTCCCCAGCAGAGATGCTGCTTCTGGCAGAGGTGAAAGGTTAGTGATATACCCCAAATAGCCATTAGAGCCCCTGCTCATGAGACCTAGGGGACCAGGTTCCAGGAACATGTTACCCTCCATCCAGAGGAAACACTAATAACTGACATGGGGCCTGGAGGACCGCCCTTTTATCCGGTGGGGGTAACGCATTGACCGTCCTGGTAGGAAGAGCCCTAGGTCTCATGGGCTGTCCTGGAAGCCCCTTGGAGATAAATCAATCCTGTTCCCTTAAAGCATGTTATACAGCACAGTGCTTGTGCCGCGTCATTGGGGCCCCTCTATCACCTATACCCTCCCCCCTGTAAACTAACCATGGTGAATAATGGCTGCTGAGCCTCCGTCATCCGCAGCCTGCCATCTTTCTCCTCTGTCTTCCTTCCAACTTCCTGTCATCTCTGCGTCCTTGCTGCTCTGCTCCCCAGCCCCTCCTTCCTGCTGCTCAAATTATGGTTAAAATAACTAATACATAGAGAGGATATGTAATGTGCCTTGCGACTATGCCTTATAAAAATAATGCAGCTATCTTTCCTTTCCAAACCGCTGATCAGCTGTCACTTGATCCACCATCTTTCCTCTATCGCATGACAGCTGCAGCAGGCGGGGCCGCCTCTCTCCTCCTCCCCTTCTGGCTGACGTCAGCAGAGGATCCTTGGTCCTGCCCACTGCAGCTGTTAGGCCGAGAGAGGACGGATCACGTGACTGCCGATAAGAGCTCTGAAACAGGTATATTGCAGCATTATTTTTTATAAGGCGTAGACACAGGGCACATTACATTAATACATAGAGAGGATTATGTATTTTAAATATTCGTTCCCAAAAAAACAGATCCTCTACTGTTTTAGAGGCTCAGGTAAACCTTACATGTCTACAGAGGAATAACTTACAGGTTTGCTCTATCCAAATAAATGCTAGTAGTGTTTTGGTGAACTGTGAAGATCAACCACGTCTCATTTGATGCTGTTTGTTGCTTGCTGTCGTCCCTCAGCAGGTAGTTTGTGAACACCAGCAATACTGTAGACATCCTACAGGTCTACAAGGTCAGCACAACTAAACCTCATAATTCAAGTTCTTGTACATGGAGAGGCTAAAAGCAGAAATGTAAATAAAAGAGCCAAGATTTAAAAAAAAAAAAAAAAAAAAAAAAAAAGAAGAAGAAGGATTTGGAATTTTTTGCTTGTCCTTCCGCTTTCCTGCCATTCCCTTTCCCTGCTGTCAACTTCGTTATGAACCAGCATCCTCTGACATCCTAACAATCAGCATAAATTGTACACAAAAACACATCTAGATGAGCTTTTGATGCGTTTCCATTGAAGGCTATAGACAACAAAATTGTAGAGTATTAAAGGACCCTTCCCCAAACTTGCAATGCAGATGCACTGCATCATTGGAAGCAATGTTACTTCCATTGTCATGTGAGTCAGTGCGACCCAAGTCGCATCTGAAATTGCATCAGTGTTGAACCAGACCTTAAATCACCAGTTTCCTATGACTATCAGGGACTCCAGCGGCAAGTTCTTCATCCTTGCACTCCCAGACATGATCAGTTGCTATGGAAACAATGAGGAAATCTCTCCTTTAGGGATATTTAATCGGTTTGAAACTAGAGAGAGGAAAAACAAAAAAAACAAACACACGCACACACACACACACACACACACCAGCGGGAACAGAACCAGGAGTTCCATAGTAGGTAAAGCCCTCAAGAGATTTAAGAACCCCATCAGTGACTTACCTCACATGACTTCACATTCATCTAAAAATCACTTCAGAGTGGACTCTAATAATAATAGCAATAAATCACAACACAATTCATAGGAACCAACTGAACATAAAACACAATGGAAGCGGCTTTAACTGTTTATCTCAAATGTATTGTCTCTTAGCTACTCTGTCCACAGACTTTGTTCTGAAATATCATGTGTAGCTTTTCCCACAGATGATATCGATTTTAGAATGCAATACATTTAACAGTTTATCTTTAAAGGAGAAGTCCAGCCAAAGCTCATTTGTCTGGGCTTCTCCTATAGGTCACAGGAGTGCAATTCATTTTGCACTCCTGTGACCCATTTTCAGCAGAGAACGGGCTGAAGTCCACTCTCTGCCGATGTCACAGGAAACAGACCAGGTACCACGACAATGTATAAAACAGGCCTACTAATAGCTTCGGGTGACGCCTAGCAAATTCATTATTGTTCTTAAAGTGTTAATAAACCCAATAAAAAAAAACCTTAAAGACCAAGTTCACCTTTTTTTTCCAAGTTCCACCTCCCCTATGTATCAATATAGTATTAATGTACTGCTTTTGCAAAAATAAAACAGCTTTCCATTTATTCTACACGCGCTTACCTCACTTCCTTCATGGAAGTTCAAAAACGTATCCACTACTTTTGCCTTACTTTCTGGACAAACTTTAGGTCATGACCCTGGAAGGAGTTGACCAGCTGATCTCATCAGCACACACCTTGCATCATCTACCCTCAGCTGGTCAACCCCTTCCGTGTCATGACCTAAAGTTTGTCCAGAAAGTGAGAACGTGAACAAAAACGGTGAACCTAGAAGCATCCACCTTAAAAGCATCCCTATCAAATTATAACTATACACTCAACGCCCACTTTAGATACACTGTTCAATTGCTTGGTAACACAAATTGCTAATCAGCCAAGCACATGGCAGCACCTAAATGCATTTAGGCATAGGGTTGTCAGGCAGCAGCTAGAAATACTGTAGCTGCTGACTTGTATTATAAAAAGGACAATAGAGCTGCCACAACGAGTTGACGTAATCGATTACGTTGACTACAAAAATACAGCGACGTGCGTGCAGGGCGTTCATGCGTCACAGTGCTCCGTATCTCCCACTCTCTTCTCCCCCTCCGTGCATCTGTCCCCCTCTGTGCTGCCGTCCCCCTCTTCTCCCCCTCCGTGCTGCCATCCCCTTCGGTATCTCAAGATGGAGAGCGGAGGTCTTAGCCGGTAAACCCGGCTCCTTCGTTTTTCAGAATGGACAGAGTCAGTGACCACAGACTGTCCATTCACATAACTGAAACATTGTAACCGCCTGCGATTACGATGTCTCAGTTAATGAATGGAGAGAAGCAGATGTCTTCTCTCCATTCATTATCAGTGCAGCAGAGGCTGCAGAGAAAAGGACTGGGGAATCTCTGTCCCCAGTCCCTTTCCCTGTCTCAAATGGGAGATGTCAGAGGTCTGTTAAGACCCCTGCTATTAGTGGTGCACCGAATGGGTTTTTTGGTGCCGAAACCGATACCGAAATGAAAAATACACTAGGCCGAAAACCAAAACCGATATCGAAACACATTTAAAAAAAAAAATTTTTTTATACAGGAGATGGTCAGAGACTGGGGACGTGGTACAGGAGATGGTCAGAGACTGGGGACGTGGTACAGGAGATGGTCAGAGACAGAGGACGTGGTACAGGAGGTGTCCCCCATTGCAGCCAGAGTGTCCCCCATATTGCAGCCAGCCTGTGCAGGGAAGAGAGGAGAGCCACCTCCGCCGCTTGTTTGATCACAGCGCCGGGAACATCACAGCTTTCATTTCAATAGCTGTGTGTTCCCGGCCGCGCCGTCACACACAGCCCCTCCCCCTTGTCCGGGTACTTTGATAGACAGATCATCCGTCCAATCCTGCGGGTGATCTGTCTATCAAAGTGCCCAGACAATGGGGAGGGGCTGTGTGTGACGGCGCGGCCGGGAACACACAGCTATTGAAATGAAAGCTGTGATGTTCCTGGCGCTGTGATCAAACAAGCGGCGGAGGTGGCTCTCCTGCCCTATAGAACACCCCCATCACCAGGGGCGGAACCACACCCACCATCCAGGCCACGCCCCATTTCGGCTCCATTATCAGCCGTTTTTCTCTTTCGGCAAATTGCCGAAAAGGGCAATTACGGCCGATATGTTTCGGTGGCCGAAATTTCGGTGCATCCCTACCTGATATCTCCCCATAGCCCACCCAACAGGGCGGATAAAAAAAAATAAAACACACACACACACTCCCCCTTAAAAAAAAAAAAGAAAACATTGTAAAAAACAAACATTCATGAACTTCTGAACAGAAAATATAAAGCTAAGATTAAAAAATGTTATATATATATATATATATATATATATATATACATACACACACACATATACATACATATACACACACACACACACACTTAAAAAAAAAAATAAAAGAATATAAAGTACAAGTACATACTTATATATACTCTATATATGTATGTACTAGTTATATTCTTTTATCTTACTTTTTTTTTTATGTACTTATTTTTTGTAAGGTTATCCAAAGGATTAATTAGCTAATCAAAAAAATAAATAAAAAACACTAGATTAATAAAAAAAAAAAATAAATAATCGTATAGTCGATGACTGATCGAAAAAAAAAATCAATAGATTAGTCGACAGACAAACTAATCGTTAGTTGCAGCTCTAAAGGACACCTGCCTGTCCAGGGAGCCCGCGATGTTGGCACCCCAAGCCGACCTATCCCTCGGCTCCGGGTGCAGGCACCTTCACAATGCAAAACAAGAAGTGAAGCCTTGCAGCTTCGCAGCCCATTTTCTAGTGTGCATGCACAAGTGGCGCTGCACTTTGAGTGGTCCAGCTATCTTCTGGGACCTGTGCGTCCCAGAAGGCAGCAGGGGGAGGAGGGGCCGGAAGTTTTGTAGATCGCTGCAATCTTACCTGGAATTGGGAGCGGGTACCTGGGGTTTGACAGGTATCCGCTCCCCCTCGAAAAAGGTGCCAAAGGGGTGGAGCTCCACTTTAAAAGACTTTGAACGTGGCATGATTTTTGGTGCCAGACGGGCTGATCTGAGCATTTCAGAAACTGCTGATCTACTGGGATTTTCACGCAAAACCATCTCTAGGGTTTACAAAGAATGGTCCGAAAAAGAGAAAAATAACCTGTGAGTGGCAGTTGTGCGAGAACGAAAATGCCATGTTGATGTCAGTTGAATGGTCAGACTGGTTTGAGATGACAGAAAGGCAACAGTAATTTAAATAACCACGTGTTACAACCAAGGTATGCAGAATACCATCTCTGAATGCACAACACATCGAACCTTGAAGCATATGGGCTACAGCAGCAGAAGACCACACCGGGTGCCACTCCTGTCAGCTAAGAACGTGAAACTGAGGCTCCAATTCGCACAGGCTGTCAGAATACACTGATCAGTGCTATAGCCTGCAGCACTGAACGAACAGAAATGTTCCAAAATGTTGACTAAATAGAAGTAAACCGGTAAATAACTTTTGTTCAGTGCCCAAACATGGATCAACGTTTGGCCGGTCCCTGGTGAACTGCCAAATTTCAATCCACATATGGCCACCTTAAAAAAGTGATACTAAAAACACACACACACACAGTCCCTTCTACTTCTGTATGTGGATGATTGCACTGCAATTTTAATTAAAAATAAATAAATAAAAAAATAACAAACCCACACACATCAAGTACCTTCTTCCTAACAGATAAACAGCGGTCACAGGACTCAGATCTTTTCCACCTGTCTGCAGGGAAACATAAGCAGGAGGTTCTTCTAGTCCTCTGCTGCTGGTCACATGATAAAAAATAAAACAAAAACCACACACACGCCACAGCATTTGGTATACAAAGTAAAAAATAATAAAGATCAATATAACCATTTTAAAATGGTCATACCAATATAATTTGAAATCAAATCTATTTTTTTTTTGGTAATAACATGATGTGAGCAGATTTCTGCCAGTCACAGGCTGTGTCACACCCCTCCAGCCTGTGTCTAAGAATAAGAGGGAGGTGATGCCTCCGTCAATCTACATGTAATATCCCACCCCCATTGTGTTTTGCTAGTTAGTGGGCATGGAGAAGGAAGGCAGGAGAGAGTGGGCTGTCATTTACCACTGCCTATACGCCCACACATGTGGCTTTATAGTCACATAAGATGCTTAGATAGGGAGGAAATGCACAGTAAAGAAACTTACTGAAAACTGAGCATGTGCACTAGATGCCAACACTGTTCTGCAAAATCCCTAGCTGTATTGGGGACATGGGCAGAAGGTGGAGATAGAGAGCAGCAGGATCAACCAGCTTTTTTTGCAGAGCGCAGAGAATAAATCCCATAGTAACTGAGTGATTATGAAAAGCATGCATTTTTTTTAGGATGTTCATTTAGTGAAACTTTAAGCCTTTACAGCAGATCTAAAAGGTCTGCATAAGGCATCTGTCGCCTAGATAAAAGCAAAGTATGCAGAAGACCCCCAACATCAAAAAAGCACTCTTCAGCTCCTGGAAGAGTTTCTACAACTACCTACACTTATGTTTGCCTTTGATTGCTAGCGTTCTTGCAGTTATTAAACAGCTTTTCCTTTGGTTCACTAATTCAGCATGAAGAATATAATCAGACTACTTAGCTTCAAAGTTTGCATTCCTTAACCAAATCAATCTCCCACACGCTGCATTATATAATCACTTCATGCAAACAATGACCTAAAGCCCCCAAAGCAACCTGCTAAGCTTTGTTTCTTCAGCTGGAAAATAAGTCAGCAAGTTTGGGGCTCTAAAGTCCTCTGGTGAGTAAACAGTACATTACCTAAACAACCACTCACATTTTAGGTTGAATATATATTTATTGACATTTTCAGAGGAGAATACAGAAGAAAAAAAATGGAAATTCACATTGAAATTGCAAGTATAACGTGACAATAACCATGTCACAGGACGAAGATTTTAGCAATTATAAAGAGGTGATCGGGCAATCACTTAGAAAAAGGATTAAAAATATGGGCAATAATGATACCATCAAGACACAATAGTAAAAGGTAAATGAAGTGTCACTAAAATATGACCCTAAATAAACAAAAAATAGTAACGCTTATAAGAGAGGTAGACCGAAAAAGGAGAAAAAAAATAAATTAAATAAAGTCAGAGTGGATACAAGTCTTACTGTCCAAAACCATAATTCAACCTAAACCAGGGCAAACTCCAGGTCACCAAGGCAGCATCCTGGCACCTGGGCTGCCCTCCCCCAGACACACACCCCCCATGCCCCCCCATCCCCCCTCCGCTATGCATCCTGAGCTTTGCTTGCCCATCTGCGAGCCCGGGACAGTGGGTGCCACAGAGTAGACGGACACATGTCCGCTCTCCCCCCTTCTTGTTGCTGACCAAGCAGTGATGTGTGACATCACTTCCGAGTCTGTGTTGACAGTTTCCCCAGCCAAATGCAAAAGCGATCTGCATTGCATTACATTCAGTGAAGCACAGGGGAGACCCGGCAGGTCTCAAAAAAAGAGAACTTGTTACAAAAAAAAAAAAAAAGGGGGGGGGGGGGGCTCTGGCTGTGAAAGGGTTAAAAGGAGAAGTTCACCTTCAGGAACATGTTACACATTCTACCCGTAAGCTTTGTTGGTTAAAAAAAATAAAAATAAAATAATGGCTCTTTAACTTTTTTAGCTGGCTTCTAAATTCAAAGTTTGTCAAGTCCCGGCCTAAACAATTGACATTAACAGCCAAAGCTTTTTTCCTTGTATTACAACACTACCAATAGGTCAAAGAAAAAAAAAAAAAAAAAAAAAAAAAAAAAAAAAATCTCCCCCACACATAAAGCCTACAAGTACTATATATATATGCTTTCGCTCTTTAGCTTACACAATGGCCACAAATCATGGAACTCAAGAGGAAAACTGGTTATTCACGAAGCAAAGCGACTCACTACTTAAAGAGTTGTGAAACTGACTGGTCTACTCAAAAACTACTTTTGAGTGTGTTTTTGAGCTACTAGCCAAGCCTTAAAAATTATTCACCAGTTGCCCCACCCAACCCCTACCCTGCCCACCCTTAATTCTGCCCCTAAACACGCCCTTGTAAAAATTATCAAATTTTATCCTTATTTATCACAGTCAGATCAATGAAACATGATTACTAGTATTGGCTTTTTTTTTCTTAAGTATTCTTGCATAGCAAAAATACTTACCGTTATATATATATATAATTTTCTTATTATAGCCAAATTTACCACCGCAACTCCTCCACAGCTTTTACACTACATAGACAGTAATATACCAAAACGTGCAGATTGTTCGCGAAATAGTCGTTTCTGTGGCAAAATTGATCCCAATGAATGGCAAAATATTCAAAACTAGAGTGGGAGGTGACAAAAGCCGACAACATCATGATCAGGCAAAACATTAAGACCACGCCATAATCAGGCAAAACATTAAGACCACGCCATAATCAGGCAAAACATTAAGACCACGCCATAATCAGGCAAAACATTAAGACCACGCCATAATCAGGCAAAACATTAAGACCACGCCATAATCAGGCAAAACATTAAGACCACGCCATAATCAGGCAAAACATTAAGACCACGCCATAATCAGGCAAAACATTAAGACCACGCCATAATCAGGCAAAACATTAAGACCACGCCATAATCAGGCAAAACATTAAGACCACGCCATAGTGAGGCAAAACATTAAGACCACGCCATAGTGAGGCAAAACATTAAGACCACGCCATAGTGAGGCAAAACATTAAGACCACGCCATAGTGAGGCAAAACATTAAGACCACGCCATAGTGAGGCAAAACATTAAGACCACGCCATAGTCAGGCAAAACATTAAGACCACGCCATAGTCAGGCAAAACATTAAGACCACGCCATAGTCAGGCAAAACATTAAGACCACGCCATAGTCAGGCAAAACATTAAGACCACGCCATAGTCAGGCAAAACATTAAGACCACGCCATAGTCAGGCAAAACATTAAGACCACGCCATAGTCAGGCAAAACATTAAGACCACGCCATAGTCAGGCAAAACATTAAGACCACGCCATAGTCAGGCAAAACATTAAGACCACGCCATAGTCAGGCAAAACATTAAGACCACGCCATAGTCAGGCAAAACATTAAGACCACGCCATAATCAGGCAAAACATTAAGACCACGCCATAATCAGGCAAAACATTAAGACCACGCCATAATCAGGCAAAACATTAAGACCACGCCATAATCAGGCAAAACATTAAGACCACGCCATAATCAGGAAAAACATTATGACCACGCCATAATCAGGAAAAACATTATGACCACGCCATAATCAGGCAAAACATTATGACCACGCCATAATCAGGCAAAACATTATGACCACGCCATAATCAGGCAAAACATTATGACCACGCCATAATCAGGCAAAACATTATGACCACGCCATAATCAGGCAAAACATTATGACCACGCCATAATCAGGCAAAACATTATGACCACGCCATAATCAGGCAAAACATTATGACCACGCCATAATCAGGAAAAACATTATGACCACGCCATAATCAGGAAAAACATTATGACCACGCCATAATCAGGCAAAACATTATGACCACGCCATAATCAGGCAAATAATTTGGCTGATCATGGGGTGGTCATAAATTATTTGGCTGATCATGTTGTGGTCATAAAACATTATGACCACCCCATGAAAAAAAGCATAATAATACATTTTTGAAAAAGCATGTTTAGCTCTTTCAGAGATAGATATAGAATATATATAATTTTTTTTTTTTTTTTTTTTTTTTATTTCAGATAGAGATAGACATCCAGTCTAGGAGTGTGTGTAAAATATTATATATACACATATACACACACACACACACACACACACACACACTCCATCCATAATCTATATATCCTACACTGGATGTGACATCATGACATCACTCTGGTCCTCCAAGATCAGAGAGTATTTTGGGGGGGGGGAGTGGGATGTCTTCTCCCAACGCTTCGGAAACCATGAGCCGCTAGGACACTGGTTTGAGAAAGCTGGCCACCGGCTGCAAAAGATGATATTGGGGTTATAGCAGATATCTTCAGCCGTAATTCCGGTAAACCACTTGCAAAACTGCAACATATATATCTATTGCGGTCTGCAAGTGGTTGAAGTGGAAAAAAAAACCTTAGTAAGGTAAATACATTTACCAATTTTACGGTCAGCTTTCACTCACAGCGCTTAGAGGTTTGTGGCATATCGATCCTTCATGCGAGAGCCTGGTGAATGCAGAGTATCCCAAAGGGAAATACTATGCTGTGTTGGGTGTTTTTGCACAAAATGGGGAATATTCAGCAACCCTTGGGATCTCGTAGAAGCGATCCTGACCTCATGCTCTGCTATGCAGAAGCTGAGTGCAAGGCAAGTATATGTACACGTTTTTTTGCATTTGCCTTTCCACATTACTGACTTACTTATTACTGTGTGGAGGCAGCCAGTTTGGTGGAGACAGGGCTTCACTTCCTTAGGTTAGATCCTCAGGCAAGAAGCACAGTAGTGACAACACCAAATCTCCTGAAGTCACTTGATGTCAAATTGTAGATATATAGCTATGAGGCAGAGTACTATAGTGTTATCTTTCAAGAGGAACGCAAGACATAAAAAAAAAAAAAAAAAAAAAAAAAAGAAGGGGTACATGTTCAAAATACTGCTTAGGCAAAATTAACATTTCTAGGAGGTGCTTTATAAACTCAGCAAATTTTGAGTTCAGTTCCAGTTTAAATCACCCTTGAATTTTAGTATAAGGTCCCCTTTAAACATTTCTGGAACTAGTACAGTGATCAAACCAGATGGGATGCATCTGTAAAACACATTTTCTACAAATTAACAAAAAGGTCAAACACCCAACTATTCAAGATGTTTACTGTATATGCAACACCTGTCCCACTTTATTCAAACTTTTGGGTATTTGCAAAAAATTCTTATAATATATATATATATATATATATATATATATATATATATATATATATATATATATATATATATATATATATATATATATATATATAAGCAATAGGATAGCTGGAAACAATACACTTACAATGTTACCTCCAAAGGTAAAGGTGTTTAGCCAGACAGGTGCACTGTAATTTTTACTCCCCTTTATCAAAGGGACAACAGATGAAGTATGGAATAGAATCTTTAAACAATAGACTGTTTATATACATAGGTGCAACCGCTAAAGTGGCTCTAAAAGGTTGAAGATGTTTTACCTACATACATAGAATGTGCAGCTCACCCCTCAGTCCCCCCCTCCCCCCATACTTACCCGAGTCCAATTTCAATTCAGCAATGTGCACAAGAGCAGCAGCATTCCCAGGTCTCTCCCTCATTGGCTGAGATGCAGCAGCAATTGTCTTCCGTTAATCACAGCCAGGGAGGCGAGAATGGGGGGCGGAGCCGAGCATGCTCTCTGTGTCTTATGGAAAACAACTGCACAGAGCAGGTAAGTAGAACATGTTCGTTATTTAAAAAAAAAAAAAAAAAAAACAACAATAATTGTTTAAAAACACCAATTACAACTAAACTAAAAAGCCTGCTTGTTTACTCTGCCAGGGCCGTCTCTACTGCGGGGCAAAAGGGGCAGCTGCCTAGGCCCCCCCCCCGCCCCAAGTAGCCCCAATCCTGCGGTGTCCGCCAGGGTTTTGTTTTAGCCGGAGTTCAGCCACCTCCGGCGCTGCTCAGTTCCGTCACTTGTAAATACAAAAGCGATGTCTATATTTACAAGTGACAGCACTCCTCTCCCCGCGGCCGCTCAAACCCCTCAGAGATCAATATGTATAGAGAGCAGAGGAGTGAGGGGCGGGGAAGCTGCACAGCGTCCTCCTGACTGGCAGTCTGCATGGGCACACCGTGAGTACTCTGCAGCTCTGTGATATTTTCCAAGTGGTGGGAAAGGAACTGGGGGAAGAGAGCTTTGTACTGTGGGGGGGGGGGGATGTAGACAGTGCACTCCACGCACCCCTGCACTCGGTCACAGTGCACCCCTCAGCCCGGCACTACGCGCACCCCTCTGCCCTACATTTTGAGCACAGAGCACCCCTCAGCCCACAACCCTGCACTTTGTACATAGCACACCCCTCATCACTGTGACCTCTAGCAACCAAGCAGTGAGCTGTAATGATGTGCAGTAACCTCTAGCACCAGTGAGTGGTAATGATGCGCAAGTAAACTTCAGCAACAAATCAGTGAACAGTTATGATCTCTTGTAATTTCTAGCAACCAAGTAGTGAGCAATAATAATGATGTGCAGTAACCTCTAGCAGCCAATAGGTGAGGGGTAATGCTGTGCAGTAGCCTCTAGCAACCAATTTGTGAGCGGTAAGGATGTGCAGTAACCTCTAGCAACCAGTGAGCACTATTAATGTGCAGTAACCTCTAGCAACCAATCAGCAAGCAGAAATTATGTGCTGTAAGCTCTAGCAACTAATCACCGAGTCATAATGTGTGCTGTAACCTCTAGCAACCAATTGCTGCCTGATCTGCTGCAGTGAATTGATTTTGAGTCTAGCTGCTATTTATTGTATGTCTCAGAGTGCGGGGCTTTGGGGGGGCCCCAAAAAAAGTGTTTGCCTAGGGCCCAATCAATATTAAAGACGGGCTTGTACTCTGCCATAGTTAAAAATTAATAAAGAGTTTTCTTAACCACTTAAGGACCGCCGCATGTAATTATACGTCGGCACAATGGCACGGACAGGCACAATCACGTACCCGTACGTGCCTGCCTTCCAGCGGGTGGGGGTCCGATCGGACCCCCTCCCGATGGCTGCCGCGGTCCGTTTCGCTTCAGGAGCGATCCGGGATGAGGGGATGGCCGTTGGTTTCTGGCCATCCCCTCTCAATCGCTCCTGGCGAATGAGAAGCTTCCCCTGCCTGTGTAGTGTAAACACAGGCAGGAGGAAGTGATGTCACTCTCCTCGGGGCGGTCTTTTGACCGCTGGACCGCGAGGAGAGAAGACATCGTAGTAAGTGCACCAACACTACACTGACATGTAGGTACATATAGGCACACTTTAACCCCCAGTCACCCCCTGATCACCCCCCCAATCCCCCCTGTGCCCCCCCCCTCTCAGTCAGTGTCACTGATTGCAGTGATCATTTATTTACTGATCACTGCATTTAGTGTCAGTTGTAACTGTAAAAACTGTCAGGGCAATTAGTGTTAGGTCCAGGGTAGCCCCCTACCCCCCCCCCCCCCCCGATTGCCCCCCAGGTAACCCTTTCACCCCCCTTTTGCCAATATCACTAAGCAATCGTTTTTCTGATCACTGCATTAGTGTCACTAGTGCCGCTAGGTAGCTAGTTATTCTTTAGGTTCACCGCCAGGTTTTTATAGCGTTAGGTACCCCATATACTACCTAATAAAGGTTTTAACCCCGACTGCCCCTAGAGTTAACCCTTTCACCAGTGATCACCGTATAAGTGTTACGGCTGACGCTGGTCCGGCAGGTGATATCAATTAGGTTTTAGGGTCAGGGTCTGCGTCGCCCCAGGCAGCGCTAGGGTAGTGCCAGTACCGCTAACACCTACGCGCAAAGCATACACCTCCCGCAGTGGTATAGTATCTAAACAGATCAATATCTGATCAGATCTATACTAGCGTCCCCAGCAGTTTAGGGTTCCAAAAAAAACGCATCGTTAGCGGGATCAGCCCAGATACCTGCTAGCACCTGCGTTTTGCCCCTCCGCCTGGCCCACCCGAGTGCAGTATAGATCGATCACTGCCACTTACAAAACACTAAACACATAACTGCAGCGTTCACAGAGTCAGGCCTGATCCTAACAGTTTTTTTTGGTAGCGTTTTATATTTAAATCCTGAAGGCGATGCTTGGTTTTCGGTGTCCCGTACGTGGCTAGGCTCCCAAAAAGTCCCCCACATGTGATATTCCCGTACTCAGGAGAAGCAGCAGAATGTATTTTGGGGTATAATTTCACATATGCCCATAGCATGTGTGAGCAATATATAATTTAGTGACAACTTTGCAAAAAAATAAGTTTGTAATATTCCCGCAACTTGTGGCAAAATATAAAATATTCCATGGACTTAACATGCCTCTCAGTAAATAGCTTGGGGTGTCTACTTTCCAAAATGGGGTCATTTGGGGGGGGGGGGTTGTGTTATTTTGGTACTTTATGGCCTTCGAAACTTACAGGTAGTGAGGAGTGAAATAAAAAATTTGCACCCTTAGAAATCCTGAAGGCAGTGATTGGTTTTCGGGGTGCCGTACGCAGCTAGACTCCCAAAAAGTCCCACACATGTGGTATCCCCGTACTCAGGAGAAGCAGAATATATTTTGGGGTGCAAATCCACTTATAACTATGGCATGTGTGAGCAATATATCATTTAGTGACAACTTTTTGTAAACTTTTTTTTTGGCATTATTCAATCACTTGGGACAAAAAAAAAAAATATTCAATAGGCTCAACATGCCTCTTAGCAATTTCCTTGGGGTGTCTACTTTCCAAAATGGGGTCATTTGGGGGGGTTTTGTACTTCCCTGCTATTTTAGCACCTCAAGAAATGAGATAGGCAGTCATAAATTAAAAGCTGTGTAAATTCCAGAAAATGTACTCTAGTTTGTAGACGCTATAACTTTTGCGCAAACCAATAAATATACGCTTATTGACTTTTTTTTACTAAAAGACATGTGGCTGAATACATTTTGGCCTAAATGTATGACTAAAATTGAGTTTATTCGATTTTTCTTATAACAAAAAGTAGAAAATCTTTTTTTTTTTCAAAATTTTCAGTCTTTTTCTCCATTTATATCGTAAAAAATAAAAATCGCAGAGGCAATAAAATACCGTCAAAAGAAAGCTCTATTTGTGAGAAGAAAAGGACGCAAATTTCGTTTGGGTACAACATTGCATGACCGCGCAATTACCAGTTAAAGCAGTGCAGTGCCAAATTGTAAAAAGACCTCTGGTCCTTAGGCTGACAATTGGTCCGGGGCTTAAGTGGCTGTAAACCCCATTCGTGTAATCTGACCTAGGTACATATATGTGTAATGTTTACTCATCTCTCTCCTAAGCTCTAAGTCAAATGTCTTTCTGCTGCTCTGTTCCTCTGGTATCAGCAGAGTCGCGTCTGACAAGTTCACCGACACAGGAGATAACAGTAGCTGAAAATTTGTGTCAGGGAGCAAGCTTAGAGATAGATAAGCAGATAGATGGCCTATTAATAGTACAGCTCTGCGTGTTTCTTCCTTTGCCTATGTGGGGGGGGGGGGGAGGGGGGGTGCCTTCCCTCCAATCAGCTTTCATACAGCGTATGCCCAGACTCCACACCCACTGCTGAATGAAGAAATAAGATTTGTAACAGGATCTGCACTTTTGAAAGAGTGTAGAAAGGGAAAGACAGCAGATATACAAGTAAAATGTATGTAGGGAGATGAGTTGTATTTCTGCATCATCTGAGGCTATTCAGTTCACTGGGTATAGGAGAGGGTTTACATCCGCTTTAAAAAAAAAATAAAAATAAAAATAAAATAAAAAGACAAATAATATTATTATTAAAACATAAAGCCTGAATCTTGAAAATTAAATATCAAAAGAACCTGTATTAAGTGCCCATTCACACCAGATCTGTGAATGAGACAAGTCCCATCTGCCACCACTGCAATGGAACAGGAGTACAGTCATCTACACTGTGCACAAGTGTGGTAATTGGGAGGGAGCTGTGAATGAATAAACTACAAGTCTTGTCGGCAGACTTAAGCGGAATTTTACTCAAAAGGGGAAGTTTGGCTCTTCCTTCTCTAAACCCCCCCCCCTCCCCCTTCACATTGAGCACTTTTTTTGGGGGGGGTTGGGGGTGCCTACTTGATTCCCCCCTCCTTCCCCCACAGCCTTCAGGGGCACGCCACAGGTCCCAGACAGTTGCTATTAGGGATGCACCGAATGGGTTTTTTGGTGCCGAAACCGATACCGAAAATGAAAAATACACTAGGCCGAAAACCGAAACCGATACCGAAACAGCACCGATACCGAAAATGACTGTTTTTAAAAAATATTTTTATACAGGAGGTGGTCAGAGACTGGGGACGTGGTACAGGAGGTGGTCAGAGACTGCGGACGTGGTACAGGAGATGGTCAGAGACTGCGGACGTGGTACAGGAGATGGTCAGAGACTGCGGACGTGGTACAGGAGATGGTCAGAGACTGCGGACGTGGTACAGGAGATGGTCAGAGACTGCGGACGTGGTACAGGAGATGGTCAGAGACTGGGGACGTGGTACAGGAGATGGTCAGAGACTGGGGACGTGGTACAGGAGATGGTCAGAGACTGGGGACGTGGTACAGGAGATGGTCAGAGACTGGGGACGTGGTACAGGAGATGGTCAGAGACTGGGGACGTGGTACAGGAGATGGTCAGAGACTGGGGACGTGGTACAGGAGATGGTCAGAGACTGGGGACGTGGTACAGGAGATGGTCAGAGACTGGGGACGTGGTACAGGAGATGGTCAGAGACTGGGGACGTGGTACAGGAGATGGTCAGAGACTGGGGACGTGGTACAGGAGATGGTCAGAGACTGGGGACGTGGTACAGGAGATGGTCAGAGACTGGGGACGTGGTACAGGAGATGGTCAGAGACTGGGGACGTGGTACAGGAGATGGTCAGAGACTGGGGACGTGGTACAGGAGATGGTCAGAGACTGGGGACGTGGTACAGGAGATGGTCAGAGACTGGGGACGTGGTACAGGAGATGGTCAGAGACTGGGGACGTGGTACAGGAGATGGTCAGAGACTGGGGACGTGGTACAGGAGATGGTCAGAGACTGGGGACGTGGTACAGGAGATGGTCAGAGACTGGGGACGTGGTACAGGAGATGGTCAGAGACTGGGGACGTGGTACAGGAGATGGTCAGAGACTGGGGACGTGGTACAGGAGATGGTCAGAGACTGGGGACGTGGTACAGGAGATGGTCAGAGACTGGGGACGTGGTACAGGAGATGGTCAGAGACTGGGGACGTGGTACAGGAGATGGTCAGAGACTGGGGACGTGGTACAGGAGATGGTCAGAGACTGGGGACGTGGTACAGGAGATGGTCAGAGACTGGGGACGTGGTACAGGAGATGGTCAGAGACTGGGGACGTGGTACAGGAGATGGTCAGAGACTGGGGACGTGGTACAGGAGATGGTCAGACTGGGGACATGGTACAGGAGATGGTCAGACTGGGGACATGGTACAGAAGATGGTCAGAGACAGAGGACGTGGTACAGGAGGCATCCCCCATTGCAGCCAGTGTGCCTGTGCCCCATTGCAGCCAGTGTGTGCCATTTTGCAGCCAGCCTGTGTGCCATTTTGCAGACAGCCTGGGCAGGGAAGAGAGCCGCCTCCGCCGCCTGTTTGATCACAGCGCCGGGAACATCCAATCCTGCGGATGATCTGTCTATCTAAGTGCCCGGACAAGGGGGAGGGGCCGTGTGTGACGGCGCGCGGCCGGGAACACACAGCTATTGAAATGAAAGCTGTGATGTTCCCGGTGCTGTTATCAAACAGGCGGCAGAGGCGGCTCTCCTGCACTATGCACCCCCCCATGATGGGCGTCACCGGGGGCGGAGCCGCGCCCCCACCCAGGCCACGCCCCATTTTCGGCTCCATTATCGGCCGTTTTTCTCTTTCGGCAAATTGCCGAAAAGGGCATTTTCGGCAGATATGTTTCGGAGGCCGAAATTTCGGTGCATCGCTAGTTGCTATACCATTCGGCTTGCGCATTGAGCAGTCAGCTGTGGAGCTGCAAGTGGTCACAGTCAGCTGCCCACACCTGAAGCCAGGTGAAGAAACTGGCAGAGTGAGGACAGCGCTGGATCCTGGGACAGGGGAGTGGAATTCTTAAAAGTAATCATCTAACTATAGTAATCAACTACCACTTCACCAAACCACTTCCTGCTTCATGTTGCCCCTATTTCTTGCTATAAACGTAGTGCTCTCCCTCACCTTCTCAGTGCTGCAAAGAGCCTCACACGAATGGGTTGAGAAGGTGCAGGAGATTACGGAGGCAGGGGAAGTGGCTGGTTATCTGTGAGGGTACTTGAAAAAAAAAAATTTGACTCCACCTGGGCGGCCTGGAGCACCTATATTTCTGATTCTGCTCCAGTGTCTTCCAGTCTTTATGTAGCTTTGTTGAACCCGGCCCCTGGCGCCGCATCACTGGATTTGATTGACAGCAGTGCGAGCCAATGGCTGCCATTACAAGTAAAAATGCCATAAATATAGCCCATATTTTGTAGACACCATTACTGTTATGCAAACCAATCAAAAATAACCTTACTGGGATTTTTTTTTTTTGTTTACCAAAAATATGTAGCAGAATACATATTGGCCCAAACTGATGAAGAAATTAGATTTTTTTTTTTATTATTTAATTTATTGGATGTGTTTTATAGCAAAAAGTAAAATATGGGCATCTATGAGTGCCCATCAGTACTGCCTATTAGTATCACCTCATCAATGCCCATCAGTGCAGCCAGATCACACAAGTGAAGGAGAAAAAAAAAAAAAAAAAAAAAATGTACAAAATAACAAAAAAATAAAAGGTTTTTATTTTTCTGTCTTTTATCTGGCACCAGGCGTGAGCAATTCTTATTGCCCGATGTCCCGGACATGCAGTTCTGGGTGCTGGGCAGCTGATTAAAAAACGGTCTCCTAACCTTTTTAGCTGGCTCCTATAAGCAAATTTGTCAAGCCCTGGGTTAACACCCCTGTAACGTTTGTTTTGCTGTCTGTGTCTCTGTTCAGAAGATTTCACCTCACTTTCTGTCCCTGCGACAACTGGATTTTGAACATTTTGGGTTATATAATAGGTGAGGTTGAAGTCCATCATGTCCAACCTATGTGTGTGATTATGTGTGTATCCCTGTATGTTGTGGTCGTTTAGGTGCTTATGTAATTAGTTAAAAAAAACTAATCGATGCTCCTCGCTGAATCCACATCCTTGCCGCTCTTACAGTAAAGAACCCTCTACTTCAAGGATCCTCAAACTACGGCCCTCCAGCTGTTGTGGAACTACACATCCCATGAGGCATTGTAAGACTCTGACATTCACAGACATGACTAGGCATGATGGGAATTGTAGTTCCTGAACATCTGGAGGGCCATAGTTTGAAGACCCCTGCTCTACTTGGTTTAAGGTTAAACCTCTTTTCTTCTAATTTTAATGAGTGGCCACGAGTCTTGTTAAACTCCCTTCCGTGGAAAAGTTTTATCCAGATTGTGGGGTCACCAGTATGGTATTTGTAAATTGAAATCATATCCCCTCTCAAGTGTCTCTTCTCCAGAGAGAATAATTTCAGTGCTCGCAACCTTTTTTTTTTTTTATAACCAATATCCTGCAGACCCCTTATTAGCTTTACTGCCCTTCTTTGTACTCGCTCCATTTCCAGTACATCCTTCCTGAAGACTGGTGCCCAGAAATGGACAGCATACTCCAGGTGAGGCCGGACCAGAGTCTTGGAGCGTGGGAGAATTATTACTTTATCTCTGGAGTTAATTCCTTTTTAATGCATGCCAATATTCTGTTTGCTTTGTTAGCAGCAGCTTGGCATTGCATGCCACTTCTGAGCCAATCATCTACTAGGACCCCCAAGTCCTTTTCCATGCTAGGTTGTCGTAGAAACAAGGATTGGGGATAAAGCTTCACTGTAGACACCTTTTTCCCCATGATATCTCCTTACAGGAGTGAATTTCCCTTCCTAGGAGTAGATTTCCTCTCACTTCCTGTTGTCTCCCTCCATTTGTGCGAGTCACATGTATGTCGGATGCATGCAACTTGGGACTGCCTGTAGAGCCTAAGGTGGCAGCCTTCTTGGCTGTAAAAAATAGGAGGGTTTAGTTTCGCTTTAATTAGGAGATATGCAATGTTTTGAAGAAGATGAAGCAACAAACAAGGTAAGCAAAGAGGAAGTAAAGTAAACCCTCCAAACGTTTGAAGGTAAAGCGGAACTTTACTCAAAACAACTTGTGTGCTGTAAATTGCATCCAGCATTGCTCCCATTTCTTCTTGCTGGAGGCTGCCATTTTGTTCTGAGTTCAGAGCCCCTGAATAGCAGTGAATCATAAAGCAGAACTAAACCCATCGATTTAACAGCTTCAAATTCCTGGAATGCCAGGATTGCCAACTGTCACATTTTCTTGTGTCTTCAACCAAACTGTCAAATGGCTGGTATCATAACTGATCACAAGTGCAGCACCATGGCAGTTACAGATCAAAGAGAATCAGCTTCCTTGGCTGTAAAGGATAGGAGGGTTTAATTCCACTGTAGACCCCTTTCACAGCAGGGCGTTTTGCAGGCGCTATAGCGTTAGAAATAGCGCCTGCAATCCGCCCTAAAAAAGCTGCACCATTGTAGTGTGAAAGTGTGTAGTGTGTTTACCACTCCTCCAGCGCTGCTCCCCATTGAAATCAATGGGGCAGCGCTGTAATACTGTTGGCAAAACGCCGCTATTGCGGCGTATTGCCGGCGGTTTTAACCCTCTCGACCGCTAGCAGGGGTAATGCGCCGCAAACCTGGCAGTAAAACGCCATTAAAAATAGTGGCGTTTTACCGCCCATGCTATGGGCGGTGTGGTGTGAAAGGGGTCTTAAGGCTGTCATCAAATCGATCACACACAAATTCAGCACAATGCCCTTAAAATAGAGAGCAACTGAGCATGTGCAGAGCAGGGTGAAATAGTGCATTACTGGATTTTACACAGTAAAGACACTTATTTTTAATGTTTTACATAGCTATACCTGCAAAAGGGGCCAGCCCGAAGTCATCTAGCAGGACCCAATTTTCTGACTAAAGTTCCACTTTAACAACCGGCCCTTTTACCCCCTTCCTGCGCAGGCCAATTTTCAGCACCATCATACTTTGAATGTCAATTGCGCGGTCATGCAATGCTGTACCCAAACAAAATATGTAAATATTTTTGTAAGACAAATACAGCTTTCTTTTGGTGGTATTTATTCACCACTGTTTTTCTTTATTTTTTGCTAAAAACGTAAAAAAAGACAAAGTTTAAAAAAAGTTCTTCTTAGAAAATTTTGTAAATAAGTAATTTTTCTACTTCATTTGAGGCATTACTATGCAGCACTGATAGGCATCACTAGTGGGGCTACACTGATAATTATTGCTCTGATTATAGGTGCAGATCTCTGTGAGGAAAGCTGCTTATCGGCTCTCCTCTGATCACACCCCATCAGTGTGAGGAATGACAATAAACAGCACTTCCTATTTACACGGTGATCAGACACAGCTGATCATATGGTAAAGAGCCTACGTCATAGGCTCTTTACCGTGTTCGGAGATGTGGTATGTCCAGCACCACTGATCGCCATGCTGCATGCTTTGTTCTGAAGGACATCATATGACGTCCAGTCAGAACAATTAAACCCCTGCCCTGCCATCATTTTGTTATAGGCTGGGCGGGAAGTGGTTAAAGGAACCGGTCATTTTGGCGCTGTTCATGTGACCAGCTGTAACACCAGTCATTCGATGGTTTGATAGTTTGGTCAAGAGCTAACATAAGCACACTAGTAGCTCTAACAGTTAATTTCAAGGCATGCTTTGAGTTTAACGGTTTTGGGAAACCTATAAATTGATGGGTTTAGTACCACTCTAAGCACACCACACACTATACAATCTCCTTTAGTCAAGCAGTCCAAGGGCCTGTCTGATTAGATAAATTAGGTGTGTCCTCATGTTATATAGTTTTGGTATGTTAGTGTCCTATTGTACAATCAGACTGTATGGCCACTTTAAAAAAAATTAAATAAATAAATGCACTTTTTTTGCAGGAAAAAATTAAATAAAGTATATTTATTAAAAAAAAATTCCTAGGAGCCTGCAGAGTATCACATCTATTAACTGCAATGTCCAGCTCCTACAAACTCTCCATAGCTGTCTGCACTTACCTCATACAGGCAGTTACCTGAGAGCAGGCAGAATCAACAAACTATGAGGGCGATCACCAGTACCCTTGCAGCTCATTGGAAACTACAGGCCATCGCAATGGCTGACAATATTTGTGGGCCCCGTATGGCCACAGGGTTTTCAAGACCCCTGACCTGCTGTCACGAGGAGAATTGGGAGGCGATATCTGCAGGGGTGCTGGAACATGTTGTACCCTAAAAAACGGGTGGAATGTGCAGCATGTTCCAAAAGTGAACTTATCCTTTAACCACTTGCTTACTGGGCACTTAAACCCCCCTCAGTCCCAGACCAATTTTCAGCTTTCAATGCTGATGCACTTTGAATGACAATTGCGCGGGCATACAACACTGTACCCAAATGAAATTTTTATCATTTTTTTCCCACAAATAGAGCTTTCTTTTGGTGTTATTTAATCACAGCTGGGAGTTTTATTTTTTGCTAAACAAACAAAAAAAGATGCAAAAAATAAATAAAAAAATCACGTTTAATAGTTTGTTATAAAATTTTGCAAACAGGTCATTTTTCTCCTTCATTGAAGTGCACTGATAAGGCGGCACTGATAGGCTGCACTGGTGGGCACTGATAGGCTGCACTGGTGGGCACTGATGGGCAAAGACGGGCACAGATAAGGTGGCACGGATGGCTGGCACTAAGGGGCACTGATAAGTACCACTGATAGATGGGACTGATGGGCACTGATAGGTGGCACTGCTGGGCACTGATATGTGGCACTGGGGTGCAGCACCTTTGTTGAGGCAGACTGTGGGCACTGCTGAGTGGCACTGTGGGCAGACTGTGGGCACTGCTGAGTGGCACTGTGGGCACTGCTGGGTGGCACTGCTGGGGGGGGGGGGGACACATTTTTTATTCAGGCAGGCAAAGCAGGGGGCAGGTGGGCACTGGCAGGGCTGGCCGTGATCGGGACTGATGTCCCGATCACGGCCGCCGGTGATCGGCTTTTTTTTTCTCCTCGCGCTGTCAGCGCGAGGAGGAATAATAGCCGATTATCGGCTCCGTTATATCACATGATCAGCTGTCATTGGCTGACAGCTGATCACGTGATAAGGGGTCGGGATCGACCCCTTGCAAGGATCGGTGATCAGGCGAGTCTCGTCGATTTACCGATCACAGGAGCGCGCCGCGCGCGCCCCTCAGGGGGCGCGCAGGCCGCTCGTGCACGGGACTACGTCAATAGATCCGCGCTGTAGCCGTCATTTGGCTATAGCGCGGATCTCAAGTGGTTAAACAGATCAAAAAAGGAGGCAAATCATAGAGGCCTATTGTGAGAAAGAAATAAGGGGAAAGCTTTTTTTGGCCATACTTCTCTTCTGGGTCACAGAAGTGCAATTACTTTTTTGCTCTCCTGGTACCCAGAGTCAGAGGTCTAAAACTGGCCACACACCTATAGATTATCTGCAGATTTTCTATGGTCAGATGGAAAAAGTGTGAGATTCTTCCATCCACACAGTTCAGCGTAGATTGAGGAATCTGTTCCGCTTTTTCCATCTGGCTATAGAAAATCTGCAGATAATCTATAGATGTATGGCCAGTCTAATGCCACAGAGGTTCTGGAAGGATCCCAACCATATTATCGGGATCCACCCAGCTGCCTAAGGCTCTCAGTGAGCAGCTGAAAGTCGGAGCCAGATGCATAAGCCCCCTCTCAAACCCAACACTTCAGAGAGCACTGGAAGGGCTTAGAGCTGGAGGGGGACAGTAACAGATCAATGCTACAGTAGGGGGTGAGGACATGTTTGTTTTATTTGGAACCCAAAACTTCTCGTTTAATGCGGACCATTACTCCCAAAAAGGAGGTTGTTCTCTTTCAAAAATCAGAAGCGGGGGGGGGGGGGGGGAAGTTATTTTTTTTTTCACTTTTTTCCCTTCCGTCCCCACCCTCCTTAGATGAGAACGACTCTGGTCCAGCAAACTGCTCGGAGAACACATAAAAACACAGTCATAGAGCAGGCCCATCGTTTGGGAGCTGGCTGCCTAAGCTCGGAAAAGGCAGCCATCTCCCATTGGTTAGGAAGGCCAAGATGGCGGCCCAGGATGTGAGCTATGTCATCTAAACAGCAGATTGAGCTGAACATTGCTGAGCAGGTAAGGAGTAAGGAAGGCCAACATGGAAAGTGGAGTTCCTCTTTAAAGTGGAAGTTTAGTCCGAAAATTAAGTCCTGCTAGATGACTTCAGCCCACTTGCAAGTACAGTAAAACCTTGGTTTGAGAGCGTTTTGCAAGACCAGATAAATTTAATACATTTTGACTTAATATACCAGTAACGTCATATCACAACTGTGTATAAAAGAAAAGAGGCGCCTCCAAGTGTAGCAATATTGTTACATTTAAAGTACTACAACTCACATGGTTGATGATTAAAAACAGGCACATCCAAGTATGCAGGCATCCGGGATTAAGCTGTCCATATAGACCGCCCTCAGCATCGATGCCATGCTGTGCTCCATCAGTGGTTCAAGCCACATTTTCAAATCGCTCTAGTGCATGGTAGTCTGCCTGGTCATGATTGCAGACTGACAGCGGTGCAAGCCAGCGGTGCGGAGGACTCTCTGCTCTTTTATACTCTGTAGCTCCTGCTAGATTTTGCTTCTAAAACTAATTTTGTGGATGGACATTTTACAGTTACACAACACATTGCTATAATCTTTTTATATGGACTATAAACTGAAGGACCCATAAATGGCTGTGGAACAAATAATTTGGGTTTCCGTTATTTCTTATGGGGAGATTTGCTTTGATATACATGTGCTTTGGATTACAAGCATGTTTGTTTCTGGAACAAATAGTATTTATAGCTATGTAAAAAATTCTAAATAAGTGTCTATATAGTTTAAAATCCAGTAATACACTGTTTCACCCGTCTCTGCACATGCTTAGTTGCTCTCTATTTTTAAGCAAGGGCGAATTTGTAGAGGCCGATCTGCTGACTGCCTTAAAGTGGAATTAAACCCTCCAATCCTTTACATCCAAGGAAGCTGCTTTTGTTTGAAATGCAACTGCCATAGTGCGCATGTTTGATCAGTTAGGACACCAGCCATTTGACAGTTTGGTTGAAGACACAGACAAATGTGACAGTTGGCAACTCCAGTATTCCAGGAATGTCACTTTTTAAACTGTTAAATTGATGGGTTTACTTCCCCTTTGAGATTTACTGCTGTTCAGGGGCTCTGGGCTTCAGCAAAATGGCATCCTCTAGCAAAAAGAAAACAGCCGCAATGCTGGAGGCAATTTATAGCATGCACTCATTTTGGGAGCATAATTATTAATGTGGAATGTATGTTCCTGGCTAAAGAACATTTTTTGATTAAGTTGTTCTGGATAAAGTTCCCCTTTAAGGTTTAAGTATACTTACAAGAGAACTATGGCGAGAGCTTTTTAGGCCATACAACTTCTCTTGTGGGTCACAAGAGTGCACTTACTTGTGCTCTCCAGTGATCCAGAGTCAGCGGACAGCAAGCTATCGACTGAGCTGGCTCAGTCAGCCCCCTCTTCTACCTTGTGCTCCAGTGAGCGCTGGAGGTACAGACCAGAGAACAGTGACTGACACTCGTCACTCTCCTCTTCAAGCTAAATGAGTAGTAAACTCTGCCCCTCATACACGATTAAAAAAAAAAAAATGATTATTATTACAACATATTCTGCATTATAATAACCTCCATTTACATGTTTCGTACTTTTTCCAGCAGTTTTAAAATCCATGCTTCCCAGGATAAGCCAGCTCCATTTTAAGTATGATGAGTCCGCATTGTAATTTATTACCGCCCTTTCCTCTATTCCTAGCTGTAATCTGGTGCATGAACAATGCTTTCTTAGCCAAGCCGCGTTCTAGCTCTGGGATTACTATGGCAACCATGTCACACCTATCATAGCAGACCTGTTTGACATTTAAGGTCACATGGGGTATGAAGAACTTCTAATGGGACTATATTCTCGGGGTATCTTGGTGCAGCGCAGCAGAGAGGAAATGATGGAAACAGCATACTTAATAAATGGACTCCCGGCACAAAAGAGAATGCCGTACATCTGGGAGAATATGTGCATGCATGGGCGGCGTCAATAAATAGAACGGCACAGATTACAAGCAAATCGAAGAGGTATAGTGACATCTATTTGTACTGTACTCACTGATAATTTTATGTGTGTGAAACTTTACTACCACTTTAACCAACAACTGAGTGATCAGTGGTCACGAGAATGTTCAGTTCTCGGCGATAGAGCCAGCGGGAGAAAGTTCCATAATCAGGCCGATGCTGCAGCTGAGGCAAGTATAGATTTTTGTTCTCTTTCAATTCCCCACACTTGTCCTTTAAAAAGGTGCAGCTGTCTGACATTGGTGCTAATGACAACTAATCACGCAGTTCTTGGTCAGCTTGGAGAGTGAGGACTTGTTATTCACTGCTCTCGCTCTGCCCCTCCAGCACTCACTGGGGCACCAAGCAGGAGAAGGGGCGGGCTCCAGTGAGCGCTGAAGGGACAGACCAGGGAGCAGCGACTAAGTCATCGCTCTCCTCTCCAAGTTAACCAATAACTTAGCGATCAGTGGTCATGTGACTATTCAGTTCTAGGTGTTAGAACCAGGCTGATGCTACAGCAGGGAGGCATTTATAGATTTGATTCTAACACTTCTCCTTTAAAGCTGTAGTAAAGCCCGCTGTGTGATTTTTACCTACATGCACCGTTTAAGAAACATTCAACCTGCATGCAGCCAGTGGCATCAACTGCCTATGAGCTCTGAAGGTCCTGGATACCTTGCTGGACCTTCAGAGCTTCGTGCCTGAACCAAGGGGTCCACACACACACACACACACACACACACACACACACACACACGTGTGTGTGTCTGGAGCATGCAAACCCAAAAGAAACAATGGGTGAAGATGTCAGTGCGCCGCTGGAGGGCTTCATTCTAAGGTAAGCTTAAATGTGCTAGTATGTGATGCCATTGCATTAGAAGGGTTTGTTTTTTCCACCAGCCGCTTTAAAGTCCACCTTAACACTAAAATCTCTATGTCTACAGACATCCACGATCTAACACTAACCTTTCTAGCCTTGTAAAAAAAATCAGTATACACAGATTTTTTTGAAGCCGATCCGGGCCGGTCTCCAGTGATGGAAGCTCTGCAAAGGACACAGCTGACAACGGCCGTGAAATGAATATGGAGTGACATCACCCATAGACTTAATATGGAGCTTCCATTGTCGGCTGCATCCTCTGCACTCGCCTACACAGTGAAGCCGCAGCTGAAAGCTCAGCATGGGATTGGGTCGGATAGGTTTCAAAAAAAGATATATATACCGATTTCTTCTATACGGTGTTAGGTTAGCATTAGATCGTGCATGTCTGTAGATTTATAGATATTAGTGTTAGGGCTCAATTACACTTGCGTCGGCTTGAACACACATTAACGGCTTGCTTACACTTGTTTCAAAACTTGCTTCAGACACTGTTCGTTAACCACTTCAGCCTGGAAGATTTTACCCCCTTCCTGACCAGAGCACTTTATGATTCGGCACTGCGTTGCTTTAACTGACAATTGAGTGGCCGTGCGATGTTACGCCAAAACAAAATTGACGTCTTTTTTCCCCCCACAAATAGAGCTCTTTTGGTGGTATTTGATCACCTCTGTGGTTTTAACATTTTTGTGCTATAAACAAAAAAAAAAAAAAAAAGTGATTTCTTTTACTTTTTGCTATAATAAATATCCACCAAAAATATGTTTAAAAAAAAAAAAAAAAAAAAAAAACACACATTTTCTTCCTCGGCTTAGGCTGATATGTATACATCTACATATTATTGGAAAAAAAATATCGCAATAAGCGTATATTGATTGGTTTGCGCAAAAAAGATAGCGTCTACAAAATAGGGGATAGTTTTATAGCATTTTTATTATTTATTTTTTTATATTATTATTAGTAATGGCGGCGATCTGCGATTTTTATCAGGACTGTGACATTATAGCAGACACATCGGAAACTTGACATTATTTTGGGACCGGTGTCATTTATACAGCGATCAGTGCTATAAACATGCACTGATTACTGTGTAAATGACACCGGCAGGGAAGGGGTTAAACACTAGGTGGCGATGAAGGGGTTAAGTGTCTCCTAGGGAGTGATTCTAACTGTGGGGGGGGGGGGGGCTACCACTGACATGACAGCGATCACTGGGAGCAGTAGATCCTGTCATGTGACTAGGCAGAATGGGGAAATGGCTTGTTTGCATAGGCATCTCCCCAGTGGACATCGAGTCCCGGGCACGTGCCCACCAATTTAAGGTGACGTACTGGTACGCCCATTTGCCCACCGCTGCCATTGTGCAGGTGTATATCTGCGTGCATCGGTCAAAGGTCTCTGAATGCTACTCAAAGCCCCATCAAGAAATAAAATGGTTAGCTTACAGTCTTGTTTACACCTTGCTTTGCTTCAAAAATGATACCACATGTAGCTTTAGTGGTGCTTCAAAGCCTCCATAGAATTCTATGACAAAACTTGCTTGAAGCCCCAAGCAAAAGCAAGGTGTAAACAGGACTGTAAGCTAACCATTTTATTTAGCGGCAGGAGCTTCGCCTGGCATTCGGAGAGCTTTAACAAAGCCTGTCTGAAGCAAGTGTAAACTAGCCCTAAGACCCCTTTCACACTGGGTCGTTTTGCAGTCGCTATTGCGCTAAAAACAGCACCTGCAAACCGGCCTATAACGGCCATTGCTGTCTCTCCAGTGTGAAAGCCCTGTGTGCTTTCACACTGGAGCTGGCGCGCTAGCAGGATGGTAGTGGCCGAACAGTACTGCAAATCCAATGGTAAAGCGACGCTAAAAATAGCGGTGCTTTACCGCCAACGCACCTCCCACCCCAATGTGACAGGGGCCTTAGGGTGGACTTCTTCAAAGCTGCAACTGTCCCACGTTGGCTCTAACAATGACAACTGAACAATCACATGACCGCTGATCACTCAGTTCTCGGTCAGCTGGCTTGTTAATCAGTGCTCTTGCTCTGCCCCTCCAGCACTCACTGGGGTGCCAAGCAATAGAGGGAGTGGGCACAGCTGGTTCTCAGCCACGCACTAAGAGGCGGTGCCAGCTGTCAGGCAGCTGGGAGAATCCCGACAAATCCTTTCAGAGTCCGGAGCAGCTGTGTGACATCAGATGACAGCGGCCTACAGCCAACTGTCAGCGGATTCTGGGTCACAGCGGAGCAAATGCATTGCCGTCACCCAGAAGAGAAGTATGACCAAAAAACTGCCAAGGAATGGCTGCCAGGCTGAAGAGACACCAAGCAGGAGGAGAAATCCACATTAAAATTCCAACCAGAAATCCACAGATCCCACCAGTGTCAGGAGATCAGCAGTCCACCCAGGATGAGTAGTGAAGAGGACCTGTCATTCAGGACATGTGGAGGTCACATGACAGCTGAGGCCTGCAGAGGCCGGTCTCGGGTCCCCCCACCCCCCCCCTTCATCCTTCCATCATCATCAGCAGAGCGGACAGGCCTCCCCATCCCAGCCCTCTGCCCCCTTCCCCTCCCCCACACTTACTCTCATTTAACACCTCCACCAGGTCGGCGCAGATCTCACACATCGTTCAGGAAGGAGCCGCGTCCTGAGCATGGAGATGGCGCTGCCCCACGGCCCCGTCAGCTGGTGAATGCGGTGCCTGTGCAGCCTACAAGGCCCGGAGACGTGTATGGGAAGGAGGAGAGAAGACGGGGGCGCTCCGGAGGCGGCCGGACGAAGCAAGGAGACAGTGCGACCGACAGAGGTGACTATTCCCCCCGAAGAGACTGTGGCGGCCACACTCAGATTCCTTCACTGCCTCCACCGAACCATCTTCATCACCACAGCCGCCGCCATTTTGGTTGGGGATGCTCGCTTCGCCTCGGCTGTTTCCGGGAGCGCTTCGGGTGCTCGGCGGTGTGGTCACGCCCCCTCCGCTCATCTGACGTGTCACATGACGAGGGCTGACTGGCGGTTCTGAAGGTGGGAGTGGCTCTTCCATGACGTGACCCTGGCAACAGAGAGCAGCAGGGATGAGAGGAGTTCTCTTGGCTTGTATATCCCTTGAAGAGCAGCTGGGACATGGCAAACTGCTCCCTGTATATGCTGGAGGTTAAATATCTATTTGTAGAACATTTCTGACCTTTGTTTGGAGCAGAATTATATAGAGGACTGCAAATTATTCTCAACAAGTGCAACTAAAGGGACAAACTGCAGGTGCAGTTTATTTTTCCCGCTGTAAGTAGCGCTCTGCAGTTGGAGAGGAAGTCAGGAGGAACCTGGTATCTCTATGGTTTCCTGGGTCACTGGAAAGCTATCCAGTTGGGTGCTGTTGTCCCATGTGGTTCTGGCAGCCATATTGGGTCAGGCAGAGCCTATTTAACCATTTGACATACGCGCTATGGTGAAATGATGGCCACAGCGCGTACCTGAATTCCCAGGAGGCTGTCATAACCCTGTGCACGCTCTCTGCGTGTGCCCTGTGATCACAGAGTCAATGAGACTTGGGTGATCACTGATCCGAGTAAGGGGTCGGTCCTGGCCCCTTACCATGTGATCAGTTGTCAGCCAATGACAACTGATCACATGATCAAAACAAAAGCTCGGTGATCGTTTTTTCTCTTGTATTCAACGACCACACGGCTCCTCTCTGTAACAAAATGGGTTGTTAGCCCTATCACTAGGAGATACTAGGCAAAGTTGTAATACAACACTTCAGAACTCTTAGTTCCACCCAGGGGGCGGTCCATTAGGCTACAATCCCCCACACTCTGCACCAGCAGCCTCAGTTTTATTTTGCCTAGTGAAGGAGATAGACCTAGGAACCCTGCGGGCCCAAAGGTCCATGTTTTTTTGATGCAGAAGCCTGGCTTTTTGCGCAAGATGAACGACCCTGTGATCTATCAACAGCCGGCTGGGTGACAGGCTGGTTCACTTATCCTTGTAGTCTCCCCAGTCCAGCCATCGAGCGTGTGCAGGTCGCAGCTACAGCTCGGCAGGCCATGACATACCTCTGCTCCAGAGGTGGTTGGTGAGATTTTATGCTTCGGGGCATACATATGACCGGGCTACTGATGTCTGCGTCACAGTATGCTGGGCCAGTAACCTTCCCTGTACTGATCAGGAGTTGGAAAGTTACAATGGAATGTCTTCCAGCTCTTCAGGACTAGTAAGTACAGCTCTCCCTGTCTCGGCAGGGTTGAGCAGCTGGGCATTCCCTGGGAGGTCGATTTGGGGGCCCCCTCGCCCCCTCTCTTCTCTCCCCCTGTCCCTATCTCCCCTCCTTCACCCCTTCACGGGGGGGGGGGGGCTGTGCATTGAAACTGAGCGGTGTGTGTGTGCCCCTGGGCTCTCACCTGGGTTCTGGCTGACTGGTGGTGCCTGGATCCTAAGTGCTTAAACTCCCGGGAGGTGCCTGTGAGGTTTGTCTGTGTGTCGGTGTAGCGCTGTGTCTAGGCCACATGTTTGTTTCTGTCTCTCATAGTGCTGGCTGGCAGCCATTTTCAGTGTGGGCAAAGGACAGCATGCTTCTGGACTTCAAGTGGCCATTTTCCTGGTGATTCCCTATTCAAGACACTGGTGGCCATTTTCTTAAAGCCGGACCACATTTTTGTGCTCTAGCAGCAGCTTCATGTGCCCTCAGCTTCCTGTTTGTCATTACTGAGCACTGAGACAGCCCTCTGTGTAGTATGAACACGTTTTTCAGATAGCTCAGCGATCATTCACCGATCGTTCTGTCAGACTGCCACCAACACAGTTTTGGTTCCTCTGCATCTGGGAGCGCTAGGGGTCTACAGGCACTGCTGTATACAGCGCGGAACTCCTCAGGGCGGTGAGTCCGTGGGTTAGAACCCCTCAGTCAGCGGTAGCAAGGAGGGTGGGACTGTTACTGTCCTAAGTCCCCTTTGGGTGGCAGACAGGGTAGGGTCAGTATGGCTTCAGAAATTGGTGTTTCTTCCCCTGAAATCCATGCAATTGCAACCGGGTCACCTGCAGATGGCGCAGTCCCCATGGACACCCTGACGGTGGTCCTCAATTCGTTTGTTGCCAAGATGGAGGTGGTGCGTGGGAAGGAAGGTGCTAAAAAGCGGCCCCCTGCCCCCCCCCCCCCCCCCCCCGTCCTCTGGGGAGAGCTCTGGCGCAGACTCGGGTCCTGCTGAAGCCGGTGACCCCTGCTCTGTCTTGTCAGATGACGCTGACCAGGACCGTTTGGACAGTGAGGATGAGTCCAAGTCCGCGCACAATAAAGCACTTGTTGGAGCACTTATCACAGCTGTGTGTGATACCCTGAAGATTCAGGAGCCAGCAGATCCCTCTGCTGATATACCAGTCCCTTTTGGGTCCCGCAAGCCAGCACGGTCACCTAAGGTATTCCCGTATCTGACTTATTTTGACAAGTTCATTTACAAGGAATGGGGTCGCCCGCAACGGACCTTTCCGGTCCCCAAATATATGGCGGTGCATTACGCCTTTGAGGAAAGCCTTCTCAAGAAATGGTCTGCTCATCCGGTCATGGACCCCCCAGTATCCAGGTTAAATAAAGTAACCACGATCCCGGTTGAGGGGACTGCATTCAAGGATCCCACGGACAGGAAGGCCGAGGCGGTGGCTCGTTCCTTGTTTATGGTTGTGGGGTCAGCCATGCGACCTGTACTGGCATCCGCACTTGTGTCACAGATACTGAATGAGTGGGAAAACTTTTGCATTACGAATTAAGAGAGCAACAGGCTTGGAACTAGCAGACCAACTAGTGCAAGGCCTTAAGTATGTCTGTGATTCGGCCCTGGATACTCTCCCCCTGTTATCCAGGGCTTCGGTGTCAGCTGTGGTGCTGAGGTACCTAATTTGGCTAAAATGCTTGTCGGCTGACCAGGCATCTAAAAAAGCCCTGACGGATCTTCCTTTCCTTGGCACCCGGCTCTTTGGAGCCTCGCTAGATGACATTATTAAAAATGCCACAGGTGGTAAGAGTACACTGCTCACACAGGCCAGGAAAGCTAAGGAGCCACTCCGTATGCAAGGACCCTCTTTTTCCGCTCACAAACGTTTTTTTCGTCCAACCGTGGGTTGGACAAAACGTCCCCAGCCCGACAGGACGCCCAGGGACGGTCAAAAACGTCCCTTGAACCGCAAGCCTAATAAGCCTGCGAACGCTTCCAGGGATTCTACTCAAATCTGTTTGTGGTTCCCAAGAAGGAAGGGGTACGTCCAATCTTGGACTTAAAAGCCCTCAATCACTTTGTAAAAGTGCAGAGGTTCAGAATGGAATCAGTTCGCTCAGTAGTTGCTGCGCTCCATCAAGGGGACTCCCTGGCATCCTTAGACGTCCAGGATGCGTACCTGCACATACCCATATGCCTTTGGCATCAAAAGTTTCTGCATTTTGCAGTCAGGGAAGCCCATTACCAATTTGTGGCTCATCCCTTTGGTCTGGCATCAGCCCCCCAAGTCTTTCCCAAGACACTGGCTCCAGTTTTGGTGTTACAGCGACAACGTGGGATCGCGATCGTGGCATACCTAGACGATCTCCTCCTGAGAGCATCTTCCGCCTCAGAATTAGAGGAGGATGTGGCGATCACCATGCAGACTCTGCAAGAATTTGGGTGGCTGTTGAACCTAAAGAAGTCGGTGCTTGTGCCGACCCAGCGTCTGGAGTACCTAGGTTTGCTGTTGGACTCCAGGGAAGCGAGAGTTTTTCTCCCTTCAGACAAATTGCAGACTCTCAGATCCGCGGTCAAACTGCTGATGAACCGCAAGTGGTCGTCGCTCCGGTTTTGCATGCGAGTACTGGGACTCATGGTGGCCTCCTTTAAGGCGGTACCTTACGCCCAGTTCCACACCAGAGTTCTGCAGAAGGAGATCTTGTCAAAATGGGACAAATCTCAGTTGTCCCTAGATAGACTGAGCCAGGCAGTCAGGGACTCACTGATCTGGTGGTTGAGTTCCCTGGTGATTCAGGCTGGAAAATCATTCCTTCCTCAGAAATGGACAGTGATCACAACAGACGCCAGTCTATCCGGCTGGGGTGGAGTGATGGGGGTTCAGTCGGCTCAGGGCCTCTGGTGGACGGAAGAAACCAAGTTGCCGATCAATCTGCTCGAATGGAGAGCGATCAGGCTGTGTCTCCACACATGGTCGATGAGACTTCAAGGGCATCCGATCAGGATACAGTCAGACAAGCCATGGCTGTGGCGTACGTAAATCACCAAGGGGGAACAAGAAGCTCAGCCGCTGCACGTGAGGTCGCTCACATACTTCGGTGGGCAGAGCGACACATACCGGCCCTGTCTGCCATTTACATCCCGGGAGTGGAGAACTGGCAGGCGGACTATTTGAGTCTACAGATGCTGGACCCAGGAGAATGGCCATTGCATCCGGAGATGTTCAGGCTGCTGAGCCTGAAGTGGGGCACACCAGATGTGGATCTACTGGCCTCCCGTCTCAATCGGAAGGTGCCAAGATTCGTGTCCAGGACAAGAGATCCGTGGGCAGACGCGCTGGTGGCTCCGTGGGATCAGTACCAGCTGATCTACACCTTTCCTCCACTGAAATTGTTGCCATGTCTGCTTCGCAGAGTGGAAGCCAAGGGGATCCCAGTAATACTGGTTGCCCCAGATTGGTCTCAGCGTCCTTGGTATGCAGACCTGGTGCGTCTGGTGGCAGATGCTTCCTGGCAACTACCGGTACGAGAGGACCTCCTATCTCAAGGTTCAATTCTCTATCCTGCTTTACCATCGCTGGCTTTATCGGCATGGCTATTGAGAGCCAGGTGTTGAGGGGTCTGTCAGACTCGGTGATTCCAACTATGTTGAGGGCACGGAAATCTTCTTCTCTGAAGATATACCATCGTACCTGGAAGGCCTACATCTCCATGTGTGAGGAGAAAGGATGGCATCCATGCTCCTATGCCATATCCAGGATCCTGCTGTTTTTCCAGCAAGGAGTTGACCAGAGATTGGCATTAAGCACCATCAAAGGACAAATTTCAGCCTTAGCTGTCTTTTTTCAATGACCCCTGGCATCGCACTCCTTAGTGAGTACCTTTGTCCAGTGGGTACGAAGCGTAGTCCCTCCGGTGTGTCCACCGTTACCCCCCTGGGATTTAAACCTGGTGTTGGCGATTCAAAGACCGCTGTTTGAAAATATCAGGGACATTCCCTTGTTGACTCTTTCCCAGAAAGTGGTCTTCCTAGTGGCCATCACATTGGCCAGGAGGGTTTAGAACTGGTGGCCTTGTCCTGCAAGTCACCCTATCTGGTTATCCACAGGGATAAGGTGGTATTGCGTCCGCAACCGTCCTTTCTACCGAAAGTGGTCTTGGCTTTTCATATCAATGAGGATATTATATTACCTTCTCTGTGTCCTAAGCCGAAGCACCCTAAGGAGGTGGCCCTTCACACTCTAGATGTGATTAGTGCTCTGAAGGTGTATTTGTCTGCCACGGCTCCCTTTCGGAAGTCACACTCACTGTTTGTTTCGGTGGCCAGTCCAAAGAAAGGCTTGGCGGTCTCGTCGGCCACCATTTCCATGTGGATCAGACAGATTGTAGTACAAGCCTACGCCTTGAAGGGGCAGGTGCCCCCCTTTCTGGTCACTGCCCACTCCACAAGGGCAATAGGAACGTCTTGGGCTTTCCGACACCAAGCATCTGTCGCTCAGGTGTGTAAATCGGCGACTTGGTCGTCTGTCCATACATTTACCAAGTTCTACAAGGTAGATGTCAGTGCATCGGCTGATGCCTGTTTTGGCCGCAAAGTTTTGCAGGCAGCCCTGTAGTTGCAATTGACTATGCAATCCATGCTTTTTCCTGGTTTTGGATAAAAACGCAGTACTATTACGTTAGTGCACTGTTTGCATTACTTACGCATTCGCTGCGGTCTTGGGGATCACTCTTGTTGTTTTTTTCACGCACTGCTGTTTTGTTGTGTGGGTATAGTTTCACTAGTTGCCATTTGCCATGGTGGATGAAGTTTTATAGTAAGTACATGTAAATGATTCTAAAAACGTTTTTAACTTATAAAAAGATAATCAAATTTCAATAATCTAAGCAGCGCTTCAGTCAACATAACACATTGACATACATATACATAGTAAAACTGTATATATTCCCATATACTCCAAATAATGCTGCTGAAAAGGTTAATCCTGTGTCTAGGGTGGTCCCTTCAACCTCTCAGACCTTAGATCCAATGTATTGTATAAATTCAGAGTACTCTGGAATCAATTCTCGAAGGACAAATAAAACCACACACACACCATGGCGTCCTTCAAGAACTAATTGTATTGAGTTATTACAAAGCGATTGATATAGTAAATTTCGCGTCACACAGAATAAGACATGCGCAGTAGACATCAAGACGATTACAGCTGGTCAAGACAAAATGCTATTGTTCTTTGTTCTAAGCTATCTAAATTAATAAAAGAGAAATAATAGAGACAGTACATGATTTCTTCAGTAGCTAAAGGAATGCTGAGAAAATGTGTGAAAGTTTTAGATAAGTGTGTGAGAACAAATGAGTTAGAAGAATCTCATGTTGAGACAGTTATCTGAGAAGTTAAAGGGGTGTACATATTGTAAAATGGAAGTTTGTGAATATTAAGATGGCTGACAGAAACAAGATGGATGCTTAACATAACCTTTCAACCCCCTCTTAAGTCATGGAATGACTTTCTACATATCTGCAGCCTCCTGAAATCTACGGTTCTTGCTACGTTTGTTATATTTATTTACATAAAGCTGCAGATATTGTGTATATGCGTGAGAAGGTTGGTCTGGTGTAGTACATTTGCTAATACAAAGTAGAATAAGCTTGAAAATCAGGTAGCCTATCAATCCTATCAATAGTACTTTGATAATCATAATCACTATGTCCCTTAACCATGAAAACATTCCACCTAAACCCAAACTAGAAAAGGGGTTCCATCCATAATTACCTATGTCCCTTGCTTGTTTCATTAATTCATTTACCTGTGTTCGGTGTTGATTAATAACATCATAGTAGTCTGGGATTTCCAGGCTGGTATTGTGAAACCATGTACAACATTCATAATCTTGGGTCATTTCGCATAAACCTGTCAGAGCTGCACTCATGCTTTCAATAGCCAATTCGTGTAACTCTAGTTGTCTTCTAATTGCTTTGAGCTCGACATTGAGTAGTCCTATGTCTTGGGAGTTTTTTTCCATAACACCATTTATTAGACTAGTGTAGTTATTTAATTTGTCCATCATGGTTATGCCCCATCCTGTCCAGGATGGAAACCATGTCCATGACTTATCTGAAGTAGAAAACATAGGTGGGTTTTCTCTCTTGTATTTATAAGTTAACCTATGTACTGGACTTGAAGTCACTTGTATGCGATGTTCCTGATTCTGGCCTAGGGCTGACATGACTAGTACCAACTGTGCTAAATAACACCATCCTTTCACTCCTGCGAGTGGGTAACATGGGTAACAAATTTTAGCACAGCATACCTATGTATTGTTTCCCAATGAAAAACTTCTTAGAGAACTACGTTGGGGCTCAGTTCCAGCCTCAAATGCAGCACTAACAAGTTTACTCACAAGTATCCCAGAGGTTGTGTTCCTGTATGTAGTAAGTTCACTAATGGTGGTGTTAAGGGATTGATTTTTGTAACTACACATATGACCTATGATAATTTTACTGGTGTGGAAGGGAATACCCTTTGAAATGTTAAATACAGACTTGGAACACATACCTATTCCGTTGGATGTATTGCCTAACTGAACACACCACTCGGGTTCAAGGGTCCTTCCTAAAGTGTAAAACATAATACTCTGATTGTGGTACCCTTCTGAGACATTCTTAATACTTAAGATTAGAGTATTTTCCAATAATGACTTGAGGTTTAGAGGGACAGCTAAAAGTGGGATCTTAGCAGTTTCTGGGTGCAACTTACTACAAATCCAGCATTTTTCATATCCTGACTTTCTAGCATAAGCATATTTAAATTTTAACAGTAACATTTTTCCAGAAAAAACTTGTTTCTTTGATCAATTCATTAGAGACATCTCTTTTACTGCGATTTCTGAGGTGAAAATCAGTATGGTTGGTGTGTATTTCGCTTTTACCACATATGAGTTTCAAGGCACCTAAGTCTTCAGGATGAAAGATACAGTTAGTTATTATCCACACTGGGACAAAGATCAGAAGTAGAAACATCACCAGAAGGCAAAAGGCCTTCCCAGAAGTCTGTGGTGAAATGAGTGACATCACTGTCCTTTATGTCTGTGGACATAAAACACCTGCTTCACCTCTTTTCAGCCTTTCTTCAATTCCTGGGCTTAGATCAACCTTCTTTACTCTGCTGGCATGGATCCAAGTAGGACTTTCCTCTGTAAGGATGGTGGTCCTGGTGACGGCTACCACTTTGGTCACTGGTCCGAATGGAACCTCTTGCGGCTTTCGACCTTTCTGAAGCCTCTGGACCACAACTTGATCACCGACCTGGAACGGGTCGGTTGGTACCTGTGAAGAAGAAGGAGAGGTGCGAGTAACTCTTCTTTCAACAATATCAAGAGTTTCAATCAGTTTTTTTACATATTCCTCCTGGATTTGTTCCAAATCACCTTTCTCTACCATCAAGGGATGATTAGCCCACGGTGTGGGGAATGGCCTACCCATGAGTACCTCAAAGGGGGAATAACCCGTCACACTGTGAGGGGTCATTCTGATGTCAGCTAATACAGCTGGGAGAACTTTTTTCCACTTGCCAAAATTCCCACCCGTAGCTTTCCTTATCCTGTCTTTAATTGTTCTATTCATTCTCTCTACAATTCCTGAACTCTGTGGATGGTAGGGGAGGTGAAATTTCCAGTCTATTTTTAGTACTTTTACAAGATCTTGGCAGATTTTAGCTGTGAAAGCTGGGCCATTGTCTGAATTTATTTGCAATGGACATCCCCATCTAGGAATAATTTCCTGTGTGAGGATCTTCACTACAGTTTGTGCGTTTTAATTGTTGGTGACAAAAATTTCTGGCCACTGCGACATCATGTCCACTATAGCCAAAAGATATTGTTGTTTCTTTCCTTCTTTGGGCATATGTGTAAAGTCTATCTGTAAATGGGTAAACGGTGTTGTTGGGTACTCAAGATGTTCATGCTTTGATTTCTTTGGGATGGTTGGATTGTTCCTAATGCAAGTGACACATCTCCTTACAAAAGCTTTGACTAGATTAGGTAATCCTGCAATGAAAAAATCTGCATCTAGAAGTTCACATGTGGCCTGCCATCCCTTGTGACCCAGTCCATGGTATTGTGCAATGAACAGGGGGGGGCGCTAGCAACAGGAATACACGGCTTTACAGATTAATCCTGTTTTAGGATCCTTATGTACCATCCCATCACAGTTCCACTGCGCAATATCATCAGGGGTGGCAAAAGCCTGC